>NC_138543.1:25016642-25679117 GCF_964234715.1 Podarcis melisellensis
TGTTACATGGCAACGTTTTTTTGCCCCGTCATGTTGAAAAACTGTATAGAATGTTCAAACATTTTCATCATGAATGTGAAGAAATGCGGAAGGGGAAGTGATGTAGTATGGAAAAATGAAAACAGACTGCAGGTTTCTTAAGCGGGGAGGTGGGGGGTAGAATGACTAGGAACATGAGGTTTTACTTAATAGCAACATACTATTTTAAACTTTAGCTTAGGGTGCCATGTAATGATGATGTCTGGACTTGGAAAATAGGGAAGCGGAGAAGGAAAAGCTAGGGGCTTGGGAAACATAAGCCAGAAGTATTTTTTTTTAATGTAGTTTGGCATGGGGGTGGGGGACTTGAGAGAAGCAAACAGCAGAATGGCACGATGGGATTTACACATGAGAGCAAGAGGTGGGGAAAATCTAATAGAGACAGAAAGCAACTCGCTGTCCCCAAATGATACTAAGGGAAGTAATGTGAACAAAAGTATGTTCTAAGGTGGGAAATCTACTGGCTGCTTCATTGATATAGGATCTGTTCTTAAGTGACAAACAGAGAACAAACAGAGGCAAGAGGGAATTGGCTAATGTGTAGCATACTTTACAGGCTGCCCATTTTCAACTCTTTTCAAGGCTCCACGTTCTTGGAGGAAAGGGCAGGGGTCAGAAACTGACTATATCCACTGTTCCCTCCCCGCCATCTCCTATCTGCCACTTCTCTACTTTATTAGCTGTCTTCTTCTTTCTCTAACCACTTTTCTCCCACCTTGTCATAAACAGTGCCTCTGAGAAGTCTTCTCTGTCATATGCACAATATAATGAAAGATACTAGCCCAATTCAAGTGTTCTTTGAAAGCATTATTATTTCATTCACTTCATCTATATTTTGGGTTTTTTTAAAAAATAAGAACAACAACAACAATAATAATTTATTTCTACCCTGCCCATCTGGCTGGGTTTCCCCAGCCACTCTGAGTGGCTTCCAACAAAAGATTAAAAATACATTAAAACATCAGTCATTAAAAACTTCCCTAAACAGGGCTGCCTTCAGATGTCTTCTAAACGTCAGATAGTTGTTAATTTCTTTGACATCTGATGAGAGGGTGTTCCACAGGGCAGGCGCCACTACCAAGAAGGCCCTTTGCCTGGTTCCCTATAAATTCGCTTCTTGCAGGGAGGGAACCGCCAGAAGGCCCTTGGAGCTGGAACTCAGTGTCTGGGTTCTATGATGGGGGTGGAGACGCTCCTTCAGGTTACATAAATGTAACTTCTTAAATATATATATATATGAAAATTTTAGGGGGTTAGGCTGAATGCCTGGATCCCTTTCTAATTCTTTGAATAGACAGTCTAGTTTCCTGGGCAAGTGATAGCCTGGGTGATGGGTCATTAAGAGAACAAAGACAGGGGCTCTGTGCAAGGTAGCAAGTAGTTGTGGGCCCCTCCCTCAACTCACATTGGTTAGAAGGATAAAGGCAGGGTTCAGAGCAGAGAGTTTTGGAGTGATGTGAGCAAGATGCATAGCAGCAAGTTGGAAGGGGGCAGGTTGAGAGATAGAGTGCATTGATTAATTTCCATCTGAATCCAAGGCTGCAGCTATGGGGGAAACAATACTCTCTTGTGGTGTTGGTGCTGTGAACTCCTTTACCATAGGTTCAGGTTATATATATGCGTAAATAAACCATATGTCATATGGTGCATGGCATGCATTAAGATATATTTGTAGACTATATTTGTAGATGTTTTTATTGGTGCATTCAAAGTGTTAGTATGGTGTACTGTGGAAAATATGTATCTGTTAAAAATAACAGTGTTACCCCAATAACGCACGACTAGAAAACATGTATTAATGTTATGTCCTCTCCGATTTGCTGTGAAATTTGTCAGCTTCAATAAAGTCCAAATGCAATTTATCCTTTGGACAGTGCTGGAAATTTCTGTCACTTCAAATATTGAAAAGAAGCTATTTGCTTTTTGTTTTTAAGATGCCCTAACCACCTCATCTGCCCGCTACAATGACAACTGATTCTGTTAGTGTTTGATTGCTGATCATGCCTCCGTTTAGCTGAACACTTTCTGCTTTAGCACATTAAAAGAAAAGAAAATAATTCATGTCCTAGTCACCCAGTCATGTGGTTCAGACATAAAGCCAGATGCTCACTATAGTTTAGAACTAGGTGCCTACAGAACACAAGCATAAATGCAACAGTTTGAAAGGTCTCCTTGCATGAAACGCAGTACTGTATGATTATGATCATAGTCTTTCTCTTTTTGGAAGTAGGTTATTCTATTTAAAAATGTTGGGGTGCTTCTTTTTGAGCCTGTTTTTCTGATGACTGATTTTTGTTTCTCAGGTAGTTGAGCATATGACAAAAGAATTATACACAACCTGTTCACAACCAACCTATTTTTTGTTTTTGTTTTCTCAAGGTAGCTATATTTTGGAACCCATCCAAAAGTTGGTTTTCAGTAGAAACATACTAACTTTCAATGTCCCCATGTGTAGGTTTCCATCTTTCATTGTTTCCTAACCTGTCTTTCTTTCTCGATAAATATGGTATCCCTTCAAAAGCTGTGAGATTGGCAGAAGAGGCAGTGTGGCATGTTTCACAGGTACAGCTTTCCCCCTTTGCAATGCCTAATGAAATTCTATCTGTTATGCATCTGTTACACAGGAATAGCCAACAATGGCTACAGTGGTACCTCGGTTTTCGAACAGCTTAGTTCAAGAACAACTTGGAACCCACTGCAAAACCGGAAGTAGTTCTGGTTTTTGAACTTTTTTTTGGAGGCTGAATGTGCTTCGTTTTGAGTGCTCTGTGTTTCCTGTTCCACTGTTAATTTGCGCCCGCTCCCCTCCTTGCCATTCAAGCCTTCCATTTCTGATTTCAATGTTCTGAGGTGATATTTGGAGCTTATATTTGGTGCTTTTGTTTTTGCTATTTATTTTGCGTTTTTTGTTTTGAGGCTTTTTCAGTAAATTTGTTTTTGTGACTTGTGTGGATCCCATTTCATTGATTGATTGTTCATTGATTGATTGTGTGACTGCGGAAATGGATAAAAGCCCCCCATCCAAACAATGACTATCATCAGTACAGGTAAGAAAAATTTTTAATTTTCATTTTCATCATCTACAAAACTGTTTTATTTATTTTATAGTACAGTACATTGATTATGGCTTTCATTTTATGGATCAATGGTCTCATTAGATAGTAAAATTCATGTTAAATTGCTGTTTTAGGGGTTGTTTTTAAAAGTCTGGAATGGATTAATCCATTTTGCATTACTTTCTATGGGAAAGCACGACTTGGATTTGGAATGCTTTAGTTTTGGAATTCCAGAACAGATTAAGTTTGAGAAGCAAGGTACCACTGTACTTCTGTGTTAGAGGAACACCACTAAACCACTAAACAGATTGCAATTTACAAACCTATATAACCTACCCTTTTCTTCCACACCAATGGGCATGTTAAGTGAACAATCAGCATAAGACAGGGCTCATCCATAGCTCTTTTTGTGCTGTAATTTATTCCAAGTGTCCTGTAATTTCTAGGCATGGGTCCATGAGGTTTTTCTTTAGTCCTGCTTCTTTCCCTGAGAAAACCCGCTGTTTACTTCTTAATTGGAGCAAATGTCAATTGGGTTTTCCGTGGATTGATGCTTGTTCCAATTCAACAGTAAACAGTGAATTTTCCCGTACCTAGAAATCACAAGGCAAACAGAAGTGTGCATGAGCCCATACTGTCCACACAGAAAAGGATGGAATGTGCTAGAAATCCACAGGCAACTCTTTAAAACTGAGAAGTTGGGGTCCATTTCGTGAAATGCATATACTGAGTCTGCAGAAGCAGCTATTAGGAAGTTGATTGCACAGAGAAAGAGAATTTTCTGAGCCAGCCACATCTGAGTAATCTCTCCACGACAGGCTGTTATAATGCAAGCCACCACAGAGGAAACCAACTTACCTGAAGCAGACTGCTAACTAACTGGATGTCGGCCAGCACCAGATGTTGAAACTGTGGCTACTGACCGTCATCTGAGCTGTTCAGTAACTCCCCATTTGCTGGGAAAACACTCCCTGAGCTGTTTTTGGCCAGAAAATGCTGTAAAGTTGAGGGAGTAACACTTTTTAGTCACAAAGTAAGCAATATGGGGGAAATCCCTCTAAAACACCCAGATGGTCCCAGCAGCATTGCTGTTAAAAAGTCATTGAACTACATTGACCTTATTAAACTTGTATTAGAGTTGCAGATGAACTTTTTTGATTGCTTGAACATACTAAGCAAAGAACCCTCTCATTTGTGAAAGAATGTTCAAGTAGAGTTGACCGAAGGGGAAACATATTTTCTTCAACTCTTTAAAGATAGCAGCAAATTTGTCGTGCCGTAATCCACCATGAAGCTTATGTGTCCTTAAGCCCCACTGTTTTCAGCTGGGATGCATCGCCTTCCTAACTTTTGGCCTCCATTCTGATGCAGCAGATATTAGTTGTCAAAACCAAGACATGCTGAATGGAATGGAACGTAAGGCTGCAATTGTAAGCATGCTTACTAGAGCAGGTCCCACTGAAAGCAGACATTTTGAGTTAATGTACCTATGCTTGCACTGCAAATTTGGTATACTATCTAGTTCCATTATATTGTTACACACAAGCCAATGTCTGAGTGGTAAGAGACTTCAGAGGTCCCAGCACTCACCCAGGGTTTGGTTTCCTTGGAATGAAAGTTACTAAAGACAGTGGTGTCTTTAACATATGTGATTTTATTTATGCATGTATTTCTTTACACATATGTACAAGCACATATATATTGAACATAGGACTCACATAATTAACACTCCAACAGATTGTGCTTCCCCATTAAGTTTCCATGGGTGCTGCAGCTGTACAATATCTACTAGCCTTTGGACACGTGTGTGTGTGTGTGTGTGAAAACCAGACCTTGGAATCATAGAGAATGTTTGCGTGCTTCATTTCAGACCAAATAAATATTCCTAGATATTGTAACTTCTTGTCACCTCTCAGTGACATGTTAAAACGTTTGAGTGACCATTCTTGCTGTCCTCTGCCCTTCAAAAATAATATAAAATAATATAAATTCCAGGGAAATTCCCTGGCTCTATTTCTGCATAAGACTGATCTGTGGAATAATTTTTCAGTTTTCTCCTCTCACCCTCTTTCAACACAGCAGCTTTGCAGAATTATTTGTACTGGCAGATGTAATGCTGTTTTAAAACATCCTCTAGCTAATTTTACTTTCCGTTTGCTAAGTTTTCCCCCTGCCTGCACTGACTTGCTTTGTACTGGTTGGAATTTGCACAGTTATATTACATATTTGCCCCAGAAATGGCAAGAACGATCTTATGGTAACGGTGGTGGGAGAGCTGATGGAGAAGCAATTTCCACATCTGAAGCCCTGCCAGCTAGCTGTGGTCAGGATAGATGTGAGTGGTGTGTCCTTTTCTCTCCCCGTTTCAGCTGCTTCCCCTCTTTTTTCTCCCCTCCCCATTGACTCTGAGCTGCCCACCCAGGGTGTGTGTGTGTGTGTGAGAGAGATAGAGATAGAGAAGCTTTTTGAAACAGAAATTCAAGATATGTGTGCCTTTACTCTTTTTATCTCTCCTGTTAGAACTGTATGGGAAGTATGGAGATGATAGAAAAGGCACACACGGCGGTAAGAAGAAAGAGAATGCATGCAAGAGTGCTAAAAGGAGGAGAGAAGAAAGCAGGCGGAGAAAAAGCAGGGAGGAGGAGGTATTCATTTGCAGAAAAGCAGGTGCAGTCAGTATTATTGATGAAGAGTTATGAGTTGCATCATGCAAACATTGGCATAAGCCTGTGCTTGGAAAAATGCCTAAAAGTGTGGGGAGGAATACCTTAAGGACAACTTTAACTGTTTCATTTACTGGATCTTATATACCCTGTGTAATGCGATCCCATGGAAGTTTTCTTATAAGTAAGTCCCACTGTGTTCACTTGGGAGTTTACTCACCTAGTAAGTATACTTAGGTTTTTAGCATCAGTGATTGAATCCGCACTCCTAATATTCACCTCATTCAATGGATCTTATTGTTTAAAGTGGCCATAAGATGAACAACGGTGTCTTTAACACATATGGCTTTATTTACACAAATGTATAAGCGCATACTTACTGAGCACAGGACTCACAGAATTAGCCCTCCAGAAGATCATGCTTCCCCATTAAGCTTCAAGGGTTGGGGCTGCTGTCCCCAAAGCCATAGCCTTGGACTCAGCACAGACAGCAGCTTACACCTCTCTGGGTCTTTCTAGCCTCCAACACCAGACACCTTGGGAAACGGCCAACTCCTGACAGGACTAAAACAAAAGGCTAGTTCCTGGGCAATTGTTTTCCTACCTGCAAAACTATGTAGCTTCCAGCTGTGTGTGTGTGTGTGTGTGTGTGTGTGTGAGACAGCTGTTCCTATGGCAATGCATATGTACTTGAGCAGCTCTTTAGAAATAGAAATAAGTGCCTAACAGACTTGGCTAGGCCCATTATGGTAACAAAGAAACTGGTTTGACCACTTCAGCAGTTCCTTCCACTTGATGAATTCAGTGGGATTTACCCCTGAGAAAATGTTCTTTGGATTGCCTGAGTATTTTAGCTGGATGAAGGCCAACAGCTGGGGTCAATAGTTCAGTTTCTAACTGAATTTATTTATAATTTCTGGTATCAACTATTACATATGTTGGGTGCACAAAACTATGCAGCTGAGACGTATGAAATCTGTTAGCTTTCTTTTTCTTTTAAGGTATGCAGTACCTGTTTTTTGTAGTGTATTGCTATCAAAATGCTGGATTCTGGTTTCCACACTTCCTCTTGCCTTGTTGCTTTCTCCCAGGGAAAACTGCTCTTTAGTGCTCAGTTGGCACAAGTCGCAATTCAGGTTTTCTCCAGATTGATAGTTGCTCTGATTTAGCATTAAAGAGAGGTTTTCCCTGGGAAAGGAGTGGGTCAAATGGAAAACTGCTTGGACCCATGGTTTCTAGGCATGGGGCAAGCTGAAGTGCGGATGAGCACTAACTGTTTATATACTTTTTTTGGTGGAGCATAACATTATTTAGCAGGCATATTTATCACCATGGGTGTCTCATCGATTCTGAGCACCTGGAGGAGTTGATTCTGAGCACCTGGAGGATGAACCATAACAAAGTGCTTTTAAGATTAGGAGCAGAGATAATAAAGCAAAGTTCAAAACATGCATGCACTGAACTGCTCCTTACAACATTCCTGACTGGTAGATTAAAAAAACACAAAAACAGAAATAAGGTTAAATGTTTACTCTCATCCATTAGAGTAGGGCATTCACCTTGTCTTCTGTGCATGTATTGTTGTGGTTGTTATTTATTAAATTTGCATATCAACCTTCCTCTGTAGATCTCAGGGTAGTTTACAGCATAAAAATACAAGATAAAAACACACAATACATAGGTAATAAGAACAAAAGCAAACCAGGCAGAAACAATATAGGATGTTAGTCAGCCAGAAGCCTGGCTGAAGGGGTAAGCTTCCCTGGAGAGAGCATTCCTCAAACAGGGAGCCACTGCAGAAAAGGCCCAGACCTCTCATGGAGGTGGCACAGGAAGATGATGATCACAGGGTCTGGGTAAGTTATGCACATCCAGGGGTTTTTCCCCCCAGCCAGAGCTCACAGAAGCTCAGCTGAGTGTCCTTGCCATTCTAAGAGAACAAGAGAGAAGTTTGTGGTGAGTTCCGGCACCTCTTTTTTTGGAAAATAGCACTGTGCTCACCTCAATTCTCTTAACAGTGCTTACCTGGATTTGGTTTCCATTGGAAAAGGTCACAGGAGCCATATTGGCATTTTGCAAAAGTGTTGTTTATTTACAGCATTAAACACCCCCCCCCCCACACACACAGAGAGAGAAAAGCCCTGCTGCTCCAACATCAGACCTTCAGGGAAGCAGCTGGCACCAGGTTCTTGCAGAAATGAACTGAGTTCTCTGTGTCTCTCTTGAGCCTCTCCCCGGATTGCAGGCATTTGAATCACAACATTCCTTAACGGGGAGGGAGGCACCTTACTGGAACATTCAAACCACCATCCAATATTCAGTTTCATTAGCAGCCCTTGCTTGGCCAAACATTTGGCAAACAATGTGCCTCGAAGAAATGATGTACCTGGGCCAGACCTGCATGGCTAATTTCAGGCTCAATAACTCTCAGAATCAAGAATTGGAAGGGATTGTGAGAGATCATCCAAGCAAGCAAAACAAAACAAAACACCAAATACACCCCTCCTGATGCTGCTTTTCCCTGACAGAAATGAAATGTCAGGTGTTCGTCGCACATATTTCCATGTGATGCATTCTTCAATCCTGAGATCACTTTTATAAAAGATTGGACAAATCCATAATCATGGAGGACAGGTGTGATATTCCTCCTAAGCAGCAGAGGGAAGCCTTCAACCTGCAGGACAAATTAGGCCCACTAAGCCACACGAATCCGGCTTTTGGGGAAGGGCTAGGCATGGCCACTTTCCCTCCCTTCGTGTCATATTGCCTCAGGTGCAGGACAGGTAAAGCCACAGCTGCAGAGGAAAAACTTGGAGCATACAAACCTGGCTTATCACATGACACTTCAGGAGCCATGGAGGCCAAGTGGGGAAGGAGTTAACACTGTCCTAACCAACCCATTCTCTTCCTTCCCAGCCTCCCTCTCTCTTTCTCCAGGCTCTGGAGTGGGACTGGGCAGCAGTGGAACTAATCCTACTTAATGCAGATGGGGATGGATGAGCAAGAGACAGCTGAAGAAGGCTGGACAGAGAAGGGAAAACAACCCTCACCTACCTACTACCTTTCCCAGCCCTTCCTAGATATATGTGTATGTGTTTGCAGGTGCAAAAACCAAACATATATTATACAGTGCGGGATTTACATATAAGCTAAACAAGCTATAGCTTAGGGCCCCACTCTCTTGCCCCCCCCAATTTCACTATTAATATACTTCTTCTTAATTGTATTTCAGTTCAACAATTACTTTGATAAAATACATATTTTGTTATGTGCAAATGGCTTTATTAGGTCCATGACTTACCCTATAGCATATATTCAACACAAAAAACAGTGACCATTTGTTGTTGACAAACAATAGCTGGACATATAAAGGGCCCCATTACCTTCTGTAGTTTAGGGCCTCATCAAACCTAAATCTGGCCCTGCATATATATATTCAGTTCCCATGCTTCCGATTAATAAAAGGTTATATGTGTAGTTTGCATGCAAGCCTGCAGTTCTCATATGTAACCGTATGACACCCATTTTAGGATCTTATGACACAGGGCATGTCCAGAAACAGAAAGTTTAAAGATTTATGAAGTCAAAGAATACCACCAATTAATAATTCAAGCAATTTACTGTAATAAAAGTGAATCAGCATATTTATTTAAATGATGTAAGACAGAATCAGTTAACACAGCTCAGTTGGGAGAGCATGAGCATGAGACGCTTAATCTCAGGATTGTAAATTCAATCTCAGGATTTGTAAATTCAAGGGGCAAAAGGCCCCTGCATTGCAGGGGGGGGGTGGAATGGATGACCCTTGGCGTCCCTTCCAATTCTAGAATTCCATGTTTCTTTGATTCTACGATAAGCGATACATGACCAAACAGGCTACGTTTCAAAGGAGTGAAGCTATCAGCATCCACGGAGAAAGGAGGATGCTGTGAAATTGCCCAGGGAAAGATGGGGGGGGGGGCGCGACAGAGATGTTGACAGGAAGGAGAGGGGAGCCTGTGGCTGAATGGGTGAAGGTGTTCTCAGAAAGAAAATGGACATTGACTTGAACCACTTGCTTTAGGAAAAGAAAGGGAGATTGAGAACAGGAGAAAGAGAGTAGATCACCCTGAGAAAGGGGCTTGTGATTAGGCTTGAAAAAAGAATATAGGAGAAGAGGAAAGAGAGTGGGGTGTTGACCTGTCAGTGAGAGTGTGTGCAATATTTGTTCATATTTCTGTGAGTTTTGCATTTGATGTAGTAGGTGGGTTCCTCTTCAGCGACAGAGAGTGATAGAGAAGAGGAGAAGGATGAAGGTCCTGAGGAGAGTTCTTGTATTGGAAAGAAAGTCTGTTTTCAGATTGAAAACATTCCTAGTTGTTATGGCAGAAAGCAACCAATTTTATGAGTGTTTAATGATTAAAATGAAAGCAAAGACTAAAAAAAAGTTGGTTTCCTGTCTTATCAAACTCAGGGTGTCTATATAACTGGGTTGAGAGGTGATAACCTATCTGAAGAGCTTGTCCCTTCCTGATCTAACAATAGGAAGCTAAACATTAACCGTGATCATACCTGTCTGTCATTTCTAAGCGGGGGACTTAATTTTCCAGTTTAACAAGCAACCGAAGAAGGGTCACAGCAGGCCACAAATTAACAGCTGCCAATCAACAATTATCCCCTGGGAGGCTTACAAGCACAACACCATTAAAAATACAATGCGTATATAATATTTAAAGTCAACAACCAACAGCAAAAGACAGAAAAGAAAAATCCACAGGAAAAAAGCCCTCACAAGAGACTTTGCTAGCATCTACGAGTGATACAAGCAAATTATGCCTATTTTCCATGTTTAGAAATATAGAATTATAGAGTTGGAAGGGACCAAGAGGGTAATCAAGTCCAACCCCCTGCAAATGGAGGAGTCTTTTGCTCAAAGCGGGGCTCGAACCCACCTGAGATTAAGTCTCATGCCAGTGGCGTAGCGTGGGGGGTGCAGGGGGGGCCGGCCGCAGCGGGCGCAACATCTGGGGGTTAGGGTTAGGGGGCGCAAATCCACGGGTTAGGGGGCGCAAATCCACGGGTTAGGGGGTGCAAATTACTTGCCTTGCCCCGGGTGCTGACAACCCACGCTACGCCACTGTCTCATGCTAGTAACTGAGCTGAGCTGAGCTAGTAACTTGAAGGATCAGATACAATTTGTTTAAAAATTGAGTCTTGTCAACACTTAGACCAAAGTGGATATCCAACACATCTGATAACAAGGGGGGGGGGGGAGAGAAACACATACATTTATTAAAGCATAGCAAGCTCCAGTATTCCTTGCTTCTGTCAGAAATTCCACATGAAATCAGTGGAAGTAGCCATATTGTAAACCTGGACTCCCTTTCTTCCCAAAGGTTAGAGGTGATATAGCATTGATATCTCATGGTCATATTCAGAAGGAATGTGGATTGCATTAGTCGAGAAACTCTGACCCTCCAGATATTTCTGAACTACAGCTCCTATCAGCGCTAGCAAACATGGCCAATGCCAGGAGATGATGGCACTTGCAGTTCAGCAACACCTGAGCGCCAAAGCTTCTCCATATGTCATGCCTTGGGCTGTGTGCACATTACTGTTTACTCTGGCTCCATTGTGCTCCCACCGCTGGCGTCTGCAGCTGTATGCACATGGCGTTAGCCACAATCCATCTATAGCCTGTGGCTTCTTGAGAAATACTCAGGTACTTTCCCTCAAAGAAGCTGTTGAGCCGAGGTGCGTACATTTCAGGCAGCTGTCGCGCATGCGCAGATGACAACATGTGCGCAAATGGCAAGAGGAAACAAATCAAGTATTGGGCAACCAGGTGAAGACATCCCCTCCGTCTCTCTGGTGTGTTGAACATGGTAAGAAAGTGACTTGAAACCAGCAGGGGCAGGGAAACAACCTCACTGTGTTTCAAGCATCAAATGTGCCCTCAGCCTCACTCCTGGTCCAAATCGGCCTGGTTGCCATGGCGTCCCTGACCAACTGCCACTCTTAACTGTCACCAAGCAGGCTGCCTGCAACATTCCAGAAGGGCTCCTCCTCCTGCAATAGTTAATTTCTTCTTTTTTTTAACCCATTCTGCTTGCCATTTGTGGCAGCTTTATTTATTCATTTAAAAAGCTGGATTACGTTTTCCCCTGGCCCATTGATTCCATAGACGCTAAATAAATATTTCTTAGGCATGCCTATACTCGCATACCCGTTTGCAACATTTTCACATGCGCTTCACCTGCTTAGGGATGTGGCAACATGGCAAGGGCTGTGAGTTTCATGAGGAAAGAAATCTGGGGAGCTGAGTGGCAGTTCTAAACAAAAAAACACCTTAGGAGATGCAACATTTAGCGTGGACGTTGGTGACACCTACAGGTTCCCTGTTCTTTATTTCTTTTATTCCTTGAAGAATCTGAAACTATTGGAAAGCAGTGTGTGAGAGAGAAAGAGAAAGAGAGAGAGAGAGGGATGTCCATCAGGAAGAAAGTGGTTCTGTTGTTGTTCTGATTTGTGGCCTTTTGCCCCTCAGGCTGCGCCCTGCGCGCCTTTTCCTCACGCGTAGGTGAGCCGAACGAGGACAACCGTCGCCTTGGCCATGTGAGCGGGGGAAACGCGCGCACACACAAAACTGGTCATTCCAGCAGAGCCACGCTCGCTCGCCATCTCTCCCCAAGAGGTCCCCACCTCCCGGGGAGTTTCATCCTCGGGTTTCTGCAGCTCCTCCCGGTTCCTTAAACCGGGACGGTCTCCTTGCCACACCGCCTGCTGTTCCCTTTCCATTTCTCTCCGCGCGCGCTCTGATCTTGGAGCCGCCGAGGCTGCTGCTGCTGCTGCTGGGACCCGGCGGCCTCGAGTCTCCGGAGACGGTGGTGGGTGGGGAAGTCGCTGGCAGGTGCTTCAGGTCCTTGCTGGGCTGCGCGCCATGAACGAAGATGGCGTGGACAACCCGGCTTTCGAGCCTTCCAGCCCGGAGGGCGCCGAGCACAAGCGGGCGGCGCTCTCCCCAGGCCGCCTCGGCCATCCGGCGTTGGGCGCGTCCTGCAGTTTGGACCCGGACGAGCACCTCTGCGGCATCGGCAGGTTCGCGCCCGCCGCGCTGCAGGTCTGCAACAACCCCAAGGGCTACTTGCTCTTCTACAGTCTCCTCTCCATCTTCCAAGGTGAGGAGAAAAGAAGGCAGAGGGGTTTTCTCTCCCCCCCCACTCTCAGGAGACGGAGATTTCCCCCCGCAAGGCTTCCAAGGCGTGCGTGGTCAAGTGCGCCCTTGTTGCGCATGGGTTGCGGTGGTGTGGAGGAAGGCAGAAGGGAAAAAAAGTGCAAGTAGAGGGTTAGTGGGGGGGAGAGGATTCAGATCAAACGCCTGGGATAGCTCAGCTGGTAGTGAATGAAACTCTATATCTCAGGGTTCGAGCCCCATGGTCTCTTCCAACTGTACAATTCGATGGTTTGATGAAACTATGTTCCTCTTCCACCTGCACCCTGGCCACCTCCCCAAACGTAGGAGCCAACTCCTTGGGGGACCCAAACCCCTCGAATATTTATTGATGGGCATTGCCATTCAAATGGTATGTGTGCACCATGTCTTGTGATCTCTGATGTGGGGTGGGGTTTACCTGCCCTCCATATTTAAGTTGGCACCCCTGCCCCCAAATCACGGGTGTCCTTCAAGGTTGTTCATTGAAGGGATCTCTCGTATTTCACTGTGGGCAAGATTTTGGCAATGCACGTGATTGGACTAAAATTCACTAGATGACTTTTGGGGTCCCTTCCAACTCGATCATTCTATAATTATATGCACATCACTGGTTCAGGGTTTTGGGGCACCAGAAGCTGAATCCGGCCACTGGTCCTTCTAGCAGACTTAGTGTGACCTACACCAGGAGTGGCCAACCTAGATTTGTAGAGTTGGAAGAGACGCTGAGGATCATCTAACCCCAACCTCTTCAATGCAGGAATATGCAGCTGTCCCACATTGGAACTGAACCTTCAACTTTGGCTTTATTGCCACCACACTCTAATCAACTGAACAACCCAGATGTTGCTGGATTCTCAGCTCCTACCAACCCTGACATCACAGACTATTTATTTTATTATTTTCATTTATTTCATTGCATTTATACCTTACCTTTTTTTCTGCAAGGAGCCAGAGGTGGCAAACGGGGTTCTCCCTCCCATCTCATTTAATCAGCAAAACAGCACTGTGGGGTAGGTTAGGCGGAGAGGCAGCGAGCGGCTCAAGTGAGGTATGTGGCTGAGTGAAGATTTCATCTCGCAGCCTGTGGTCTGACACTCTAACCAATACTCCACACTGGCTTTTGCTAGGGATGATGAGAGGTGTGGTCCAACCATATCTGGTGGGCAGTGGGTTAGCCCCCAGCCCCAGCCTACACTAACTAACGTTTCAGAGTGAGTTCTTTCTTTCCATATGTGGAGATTGAAACTGGGATCTTTTGTCTTCTCCCACTAAGCTAAGTTGGCTCCAATTTGTCCCTGCTGCAGCAGCAATGTGAGTGAGCAAACTCAGCCACATGCTCTCTGCCATGCTATTCAGAGGAAGGGGGCAGGTGAGGGGTGGCTGCAACTGCTCCTTGTGGCTGTGGTCTCTGCTTGCTCACCCCCCCAGTGGTGGAGCTCTCTGTTACCCTCATCCTGGATAGCTCGGTTGGTTAGAGCAAGGTGCTGAAAATGGGATGGCTATATATTCCTGCATTGCAGAGGGTTGGACTTGATGAACCTCAGAGTCCCTTCCAAACTCTACAATTCTATGACTGTGTGAAATGTATGGATGGACAACGTGTGCATTATCTTTATGTATTTCTTTCATTTCTGTCCCACCTTTCCTCCAATGAACTCATGGCACTGTACATCGTTCTCTCCCCTCACCATTTGTCCTCACAGAACCCCTGCAAGGTAGTTTACGCCGAGAGATCATGACTGGCGAAAAATTACCCCGTTCGGTTAATGGCTAAGTGGGGATATGAACCTGGGTCTCCCAGGTCCTGGTTCAACACTCTAACCAGCAATCCATCCAGGTTATAACATCTGTGATCTGTAAAATAAAATGAGGCTGCAGTCCTATTTAAAACCAACAAAATGGGGGGGGGGGAGGCCTTTATTTGAGAATATACCTCTTTATATGAAATATACTAGAAATCTGTAGGACAAAGCTCTTCGTGAGAAGGCCATAACTTCTCCTTACCACCACCACCACCTACTTCCC
The DNA here is from genome assembly GCF_964234715.1 of Podarcis melisellensis. Classification (NCBI taxonomy): domain Eukaryota; kingdom Metazoa; phylum Chordata; class Lepidosauria; order Squamata; family Lacertidae; genus Podarcis; species Podarcis melisellensis. The sequence continues at coordinate 25,031,618 of NC_138543.1, forward strand.
TACCCACCAGAGAACCAACTATCTCTTAATCCTTTACTGACACCCTGTGGGAGGCTTGGCAGAGGGCCAATCCTTTCAACTTCCACTCGCTTGCCTCGTTTAAGTGTGAAGGAGAAAAAACAAGGCAGCTCCCACCTTGGGGCAAAGACACAAACACAACACAGTGGAAGATGCAACCCACACACTCAATCGTGGCACCAAGAAATATATTTTTTTTGGGGGGGGGAAGGGGGGACAGAAATGGAAAAGCATATTTCTAGGTGGGCAAGTTGTGTCTCAGAAGTTAACATAAAGTAAAACAACAGTATATTCTAACGGAGGTCCAGCAATGGGAGGGCAAGTGTGGGGGTGAGCTGCTTGTCCGCTGTCCCCCCTTCTGGCATCACCCATACACCCACTGGAGGGAGATTCTTCCAGAAGCAGCAGGAGTCACTCAGGTGTTGGTGCCACCATGTCTTCCCGAGGCCCATGCCAACCCTGCTGATGGTGCCAGCCTGTTACCACCCTCCTGTGCTATGTGTTAATTTGGCTAGCAGTTCAGGAAGTGCTCTGGTGTCCTTTCATAGTTGTGGAGATGAAGGTACTTTTCGCAGGCACAACTTTCCCCTGCCAAGTCCTGGAATGACCTGGTGAAAACAATGGTTCAAGGTGCAGGATTACGGTTGACTCTCTGAGCTCAGGGACACTCAAAGCTATTGGGTTCAGCAGAACCACCTCCCCAGTTTTATAGCCACAACTTTGGATTTGAATCCTCACTATGTTTACAGATATGACTGGCCATTTTTATTAGTGTTCCAAGGTGGTAGTAATGCGATATTGAGTATACACCAGCAACTGACTTGTCTCTTGCTAAGAGATCAAATTTCACAAGGACAGTTCTTACGTTACAATGGCAGCTTTGTTACACTTCCTTATGGCTCAGTCCCATATTGCTCTGGTAACATATGTATGCAGAAAATGACATGAGGTGGATTGATTGAAGATAAAGTTCCTTCCATCAGTCTGTTACACACATTTCCTATATGCAAGACATGGCAGAAACAGTGTGGGATGGAGCCATAAGGAAGTGTCACCCACACCAGAGATGATGGGACCTTGTGTTACTTGAAGTAGAAGCGAATTGGAGTCTCCCATCCTCCTCTCATATTGAGCTGAGGTTGTGCTGAGGGATGGGTTCGTTTCTTAACCCTGTCGCTCCCACCTTCTTTCCTGCTTTTAAGGGCGCTGAACCCAAGTCTTGCCTCTCTTGGTTGTGGGTGTGGATGAGCTTTGTCCCACACATTAAATTAAATGTTACGAAAGTGAACAACACATAGGCACATTTTTGTTCCTTCAGGAATCATACATAGCCAAAGACTTTCTACAAGGCATGATGTGTCACATCAGTGGGCAGAGGGCCTGAAAAACAAGTTCTGCCTATTGGCCTAAGCAGTTTTTGGAGATTGCAATTCATTTACAATTCTACATCTGTAACTTCAAAAGAGACAATTTAGAACTGGGCAGCTGCATGACCAGAATGAGTCTGACCTGAAAAGCTGCAATACTAGAGCTGCTTAACTGAGTTGTATTACAGACCAGTCTTTGGGATCTTTTGGGCTCAAAGTTAGATGGTTATATTCATATATCTTAAAAAATCATTTAAAAGTAATATAATTAATTAGGAGCTCAATTGGACTTTTGAGAAAACTTCCATGTTATTGGACTGACATTGCAGTACAATGGTACCTCGGGTTACAAACTTAATTCGTTCCCAAGGTCCGTTCTTAACCCGAAACCATTCTTAACATGAGGTGCTCTTTCACTAATGGGCCCTCCTGCTGCTGCCATGCTGCTGGCACGCGATTTCTGTTCTCATCCTGGGGCAAAGTTCGCAACTACTTCCGGGTTAGCGGAGTTTGTAACCCGAAGCGTTTGTATCCCGAGGTACCACTGTACTGCATTCCAGAACAGATGGCATGAAAGCAAGTTGGTCTTATGGGGCTTTGGAGGGAATAAAACTTGCTAATTTTTAAGATTATTAATTATTCTTTAGTGGGAACCCTGATTATACAAAATAATAGAATAGTTGCCCATGAAGAGCTAATTGCACAAGTAATTTGTTTAACAAATGAATAATGCAATTTGAGAATTCTTGCTTGCAAGCTTTGAAGTCATAGTCTAAACTTCCTTTTAATCCACCAAGGTGTTGGACAGTTCAGAGCAGCGTTTTTGAAGACAGCTCTGTGTACATACCATACATTTAAATATTAAAGAATCTCGGGAGCTATAGTTTACCCGTCACAGAGCTATAGGTCCCAGGACTCTTTAAGAAATCACAGCTCCCAATATTGTTTTCTTGGTGTGTGTTTGTGATGTGCTTTAAGTATATGGCGTGTACGCAACTCTTAAAGTGACAGGACAACCACAGCAAATGGCAAAATTGACAGTAGGCAGCTTTCATAGGAAATTGACTCAGACCATTGGGCTGAATAACTGTCTGCAGGGACCAGCAGCAGCGGCGATAGGCAAAGGTGTAGCGCAGAGGAGGGAAGAGGTGGTGGTACCGGCATGTGCCGCTTCGAAAATGCATTGGTGGCAACTAATATGGGTGAATGTGCCCTATTGTAATGAATAGCAGTACTTAACAAAAACAATTTCTCTTGATTCCCCCCCTGGCATTTATATACTGCTTAATCATTTGCATTTCTAAGCAGTGTCTGAAATGGTGAATCGATAAAAAACAAACATGCATACCCCAGCTCCCACTACTTCACTGTGTATATTTTGGCTCAAATCATTGTACCAATTTCACAATAATAAAATACTTTGGGGGAACAATACTGATGTATAAAGAGCAGAACGTTACACAGCCCATGTTGTTGTTGTTGTTGTTGGCATCTGTCTGTCTTGCAAGACAAGGGAGCCCATGTAGAAAGGTGCTATCATTAAAAAAAAAAAATATCGATGTATCCTTCAATTATCTGATTTTATTTCTCTTTTCTTTTAGGCATTGTGGTAAACGGACTGGTAAACGTCAGCATTTCCACCATTGAGAAGCGTTATGATTTGAACAGCTCCCTCACTGGTATAATCTCCTCCGGCTATGACATTTCCTTCTGTTTGCTTTGCCTTTTTATATCCTTCTACGGAGAAAGAGGGCACAAACCAAGATGGCTGGCCTTTGCATCTTTCTTGATAGCACTAGGAGCACTTGTTTTTTGCTTGCCACATTTTACTGCCGGACCATATATATTCGGGGATAAAGCAGAAGGTAAGTTCTTATGCTTTAAATGTTTCTTTTATTGTCATTTTGAAGTTATGGTTACTGGATATACAGTGTGTGTGTGTGTGTGTGTGTGTGTGTGTTTGTGTTTGTGTGTGTATGTCTATGTCTATGTCATCTATCATCTAAACCAGGGGTCAGCAACCTTTTCCAGCTGTGGGCCGGTCCACCGTCCCTCAGACCATGTGGTGGGGCCAGACTATTTTTTTTCCGGGGGGGGGGGAATGAACGAATTCCTATGCCCCACAAATAACTCAGAGATGCATTTTAAATAAAAGCACACATTCTACGCAGGCCCCACAAATAACCCAGAGATGCATTTTAAACAAAAGGACACATTCTACTCATGTAAAAACACGCTGATTCCTGGACCATCCGCTGGCCAGATTGAGAAGGTGATTGGGCCGCATCTAGCCCACGGGCCTTAGGTTGCCTACTCCTGATCTAAACACAAGTTGAATTTATACATTTTGTATATAGACATACCTTGGATCTCAAAAGCATTGGCTTGCGAATAAATCGGCTCCTGAATGATCGAAACTCGGAAGTGAGTGTTCCAGTTTTCAAACAATTTTCAGAAGCTGTCCCTCGGTTTTCGAACGGTTTCCCCCCTCCTCCTTATTATACCTGAGATTGACAACATTTATCTATGGGGTTTTCTTGTTTTGCTTAGTGTGCAATTTACCTTTATGTAAAAGCCAATAGATGGATTCCACCATGCTCATAAAATAAGACCAATTGAATGCTCTGTCAGTAGAGATTCAGCAGGTGCCTTCTGTTTCAACCTTTAAATGCCTGCTGATAATTTTTCTATGCTGCCTAGCTTTATGCAGGCAATTTAGATCAGTATCATAGTCAAGAACTGCGTTGTTGTTGTTGTTTTTAGGATATAGCAGTATTTGAATAGATTGATACATAAATAAATAGCATGGCACTACCATAATCAATAATGTGAACCTAGGGTGGGGCTATGCAAAGGTAGGGGTGAGGTCTGGAGATTTGGACTGCTTTCTACTCTGAGTTATTCATGATGAAGTAAACAGATTATAATTTGGCACGCGGTGGGGGTGGTGAGGGCATGACAGCAGGGTTGAGAGCACACATGACACCCACTCCACTGTTTCCTGCTGTCACACAGCAGTATTTATTAACCACAGGCTCTCCTGGCAGGGAGTCTGCATCCCAGGACTTTGTAACCAGAGACAGGCCTGAGAGACTGAATGCGCACCTTTGTCTAACTCCAGTGAACTCTATCTGCTCCTATTACTTAGAGTTCCCTTGAATTGTCTACCTGCCTGGTTTTGTCTTAGTGGCTTTCTCCCTTCTTTTTCTTGTTTCTCTTAAATTTCTCTCTCTCTCTCTCTATGGCCTGTTGGCTTTTGTAATTCCTTTCATCAAACCCACTTTTAAAACTAAAAGCAGTTTGCAGCCCAGCCTAGGGAGAGCTGCTGGAAGGGAAAAATGCCAGAAATGGGTCCAGATTTGTTTTTTAAGTGTGTTGCCTGCAATGTTTGAACTTGCTGAATTATTTTTTTAATTAGAATTTTGATAACCTTTTATGTATTTCTGATTCTTCAGGGTGTATGTAATGTATGCATTGCCACCTAAATATCTAGCATGGTGGTCCTTTAAGAGAGCACTTTTCTTTCCTTTTTAACCTTTAAGAGAAACAGCTATGACCCAGAAGACCAGCTCAGAGAGGTAATGCCTGGGTGAAGAAGTTAAATACCTAGTCTGTGAGGGCTTCCAAGCCTCATCAAAAATAGAAATGGTATTCTGCCATTAGCTGACTTGTAGTGAGTTTCTACATGAAGAGCAGAAGACAACACAAAGCAGGGATGGCCCACCCGTTGCCTCAAGTGGCAGATCCATCCACTGGTGGTGGATCCACTTGCTCTCTGCCCACCCACCCACCCGAATGCCACCACTGCCACCCACCTCCTTTTACTCGCCAGGCCACCTCAGGTGGTGTGAATGCGTGCGGCAGCATTCTCAATTTTGCCTAAGGCGGCAAAGCATCCTGGGCTAGCCCTGACACAAAAGGTGTCTCAGTTAATTCTTAATGTTATGTTTTAAGATGCCCCCAGTGTTATAACATATAAATGGCATAATTATACTATTGCATTGTATTACACTGGCACCTCGGGTTAAGTACTTAATTCGTTCCGGAGGTCCGTTCTTAACCTGAAACTGTTCTTAACCTGAAGCACCACTTTAGCTAATGGGGCCTCCCGCTGCCACCACGCTGCTGGAGCACGATTTCTGTTCTCATCCTGAAGCAAAGTTCTTAACCCGAGGTAATATTTCTGGGTTAGCGGAGTCTGTAACCAGAAGCGTATGTAACCTGAAGCGTATATAACCTGAGGTACCACTGTATTAGCACCACCATTTTAACCAAGGTTATGGAGCCTCTCTATCCCATAACAGAGGGAAAAAAGGGAACCCAAACGGTTGGAAAAGGCCATTTCAATCTAAGCATCTCACTTATTGCAGTTTAGAGACCATTACGTTTTCGGCTGCCTACCAGCAAACCAAAGCTGTTGATGTAAATGAAAGTTAACCTCCCACAGTTGCAATGAAATATTGTTTGTGAAAGAAGTGGTCTCCATAAGGGTGTTTCCCGCTGCTCCTCTTTATCTCCCCTTTATTTTCTTGTTGGTTCTTTTTACAAGTGGATTGTCGTGAAATTCTGTAATCTTCTTATTTTGTGAGAATCTGGCAGAAGCAAACATAATCCCATTACTCTTTATCATAAGTGGAGTTAATGAGTGCTGGGAAAGGTTGCCTAGTAGGGAAGGCTCCAACGTCTTTGAATAGGTGCCTGACAGAGAGCATTGCAAACACAGCTCTGCAGTCAACCGGCTGCTTGGAAGGAGGCCACGTTGAGTTTCAGAACAGGTTACCCCACTGAGAGGCTCGTTGGCTGAAGAGTGCGGGGAAAAATACTTGAACTGAACTAAAAGAAATTATAAATACTACATCTAATGGCTGGCAGTCAAGATTCTGGTCTGTAGGCTGTGTACACACCATACCTTTAAATCATATTCAAAACACACTCTTTCCCTCAAAGAGTTACGCTAAGTGCAGTTTACTCCTCGCAGAGTTGCAATTCCCAACAACCCTTAACAAACCACAGTGCCCACAATTCTTCAAGGGAAAGAATGTGCTTCAAATGTGCTTTAAAGGTGTAGTGTGTGCACAGTGTAAGTTTGTTATAGCTCCTTAGCTAGTGCTAGGCAGTTGGAATGGTAGATATCAATAGGGTTTCATACATTTCAGTCACTGAGGAAAACCTGCCGCCCCAAACAAATTAAGTGCAGTAGAACGGGGCTTTACTAGACTTTCAGATGGGGAAGAGTCAAATTAATATGTCTATTTGAGGCACCATCTTTTAGCCCAGTGGTCAAGCACGTTTCATCTTCGTTCATATGGGATGACACAGACTCACCTTCTCCCATTATACATTCAAATTGGCAAGGTTTTTAGGACGATAAATTGCCACATAATTGAGGTTAGCAGAGCCGGGTTAGAGTTCAGGCACTCTTCATGACAACCTCACTAAGGACCTAAGGAGAGCTCTGCTGGATCGGACTAAGGCTGATCTCGTCCAGCATTCTGTTCTCATCATGGCCCTGTTCTCATCATGGCCAAGCAGATGCCAACCAGAAGCCTGCAAGCAGGACCTGAGCACAAGAGTGAACGCCACAGGTGGGATTCTCAGTCACTCAGAGGCAGATGACTCTGCTCTATCAACTAAATATCTAGCAGCAGAGGTAGGCCACAGCCATTGTGGTCAGCAGCCACTGATAGCCTTATCCTCCATGAATTTGTCTGTTCCTTTTTAAAAGCCTTCCAAGTTGGTGCCCATCACTACCTTTTGTGGAGAGTGCTGTTGTGCTCATAACCCTTTTGTGGACTTCCCCTAGGCAACTTTGTCCAGATTCTGAATCTTTCAGCATCCAACTTCATTGGACGGCTGTGACTCCTAGTATCATGAGAGATGGAGAAAAGCTTGACACTTTCTCCATACCATGCAAAATCATATGCATCATCATTTTCCCACTTAGATTTTCTCCAAACTAACCCCCCTCCCCCAAAAGAACAGTGTAACCTTTCCTCATAGGGGACTTTCTCTTGCACCTTGTTTCAGCACCATCGTATACTTCTTGAGATGCAGTGGCTGGAACTATGCACAGTATTCCAAGTGTGGTTGCACTCTAGATTTGTGTTATGTCATTACAATTTTGGCAGTTTTATTTTCAATCTTTATCCTCATGATCCTTAGGATGAAATTCACCCTTTTCACAGCTGCTGCACACTGGGTCAACATCTTCAAGCTGTCCGCTGTGACCCCAAGGTCTTTTCCCAGTTCAGACCCAATAAACATACATGAGAAATTAGGATTTTTTATTATTTTATTTTTACCCCAGTGTGCATCTCTTGCTTACATTGAATTGCGCTTGCCATTTTACTTCCCATTCAGTTTAGAGGGATCCTTTTGGAGTTCCTTACAACCCCATGTGGTTTTAGCCACCCTATTTTATTTTATTTTTGTATCATCAACAAACTTGACTGCCAAAGCCGCATCCCTCTAAAGCTGTATAACAAAATGAATTGTTAATCAAAGCGGACATTATGGATTCAGTACTGAACCAGGTTTGTTTTTCTCATCTCCCTCCCCTTTGCTTAACTTATCCATCTTGATGAAGAGTTTTGGTGAACTCAAAAGTTTGCCCGCTATTCTGTGACAATTTGATTGATCATAATAAGGCACTTGGGATTTTTTCAAAATAAAAATGATAGTTTAACCTTTAACAATGCAAGTTCACACAGCCCACCCTTTTCTCCACATGGCTTATTTGGTGGGTTTCTTTCCCAGAAAAGTTAGTTACGGTAGTTAGTTAGTTAGTTACCGTAGTTATTTGGCGGCGGGGACATGCATACGATTGGAAATACTGTTTTGCATCTTTGACACAGGCTGGTCTGCTTTAGATTTACAATGCGAGCTGTGTCCCCCCGCCTTTCCACTCTGGAACCCTTAAAATATGAGGCCTTTCTTTCTATCTCTTATTTGCTATGATGATAGGCATCCATTCTTAGCAATGTAAACACTTCAGTGACTCACAAAATCGCCCCTTTTTTCCCTTGGCGGCCAAAAAAGATCAGAAAAAAGACCCTGGACAATATAGCAGTGAACTGTAAGGGAGATGCAGAAATCTAAATAGAGACCATTATTTGTGGTGTAACACCCCTTTTTGCTTGTACTTATTTTTGATTCAGATTTGTCATGGCCAATGGCTAGTACAATAAAGTTATTTGGATTGGAATAAACATAATGAATGATACCAGCAGTTTGTGACTTCATTTGAAAAAAAAAATGTCTAAAGCAATTATGTATTCTCCCTCTCTCTTGTTAAAAATCCTGCATTTCTTCAGGTGAACACTGTTTTGATAGAAGATGATCATCATACTTCAGATTTATTAAATGGGAGCTCCCTCTAGTGGCATTTATTATTATACCTCCTTCTGCTAGTGAACGCGAATGGCAAACACCACCAAGACTGTAGTCAAAATGGGCCATTATGAAACAAGAGGGAAGCAGCAGCAGGCTTGAGGGATTCGGAAAGAATGCAGAGAAAAAGAACTTTATAAGTTCCCCTCCCTCAAAAAAACAGCAGCAGCTCAATAAAAACTGAGCAAGATCAATAGCCATAGAATGACATGACAAAATGGGATGCCCTGCTTAGAGGGAATAGCTGGACTGAAAAATACTATTTTAGATAAGAGGATACACAGCAAAATTTTGTTGCAGATTCCACTTGCTATGCTACTAATGTGCACCCATAATAATTCTTAGAAAAACTTAGGAACATTGGAAGCTTCCTTATGCAGAGTGCTGGTCCGGCTAGTTCAGTATTGTCCACAATGACTGGCAATGGCTCTCCGTGATTCTGAGCAGGAAAACTGAAACCTGGGACTTTCTGCATGCAAAGCAGATGTCCTACCAATGAGCTATGACCCTTCTCCAAGGAAGAACTTTGTTCCATCTGAAAGCTTGCCTTCCATATCTCCATATACATTGGGTCAATAAAAATGTAGTCTTACCTGCACTGGTTATGTGGTATGAATATCCAAGCTATATCAATACAGTACTTTTTCAATTGAGCAAAGTTAAAATATCCCCACAAGAAAAGTCAGTGATCTTCACGGAGCAGTGCTGACATTATGCACAGTGAATATTTTGCAGCTCTGTAAAAGGTATTTCATACATGTATGTCGTGCTATTTATGATGATGGGTAAAAATGCACTATATAATTGTATATAATAATAACAACAGCAACATCTATCCGTATAGCACTTTTGTGTGTGTGAGAAGGTGTTCAAAGTACATAAGATATTATTATTTTAGTAATCCTTACCCACCACTCTGCAATGGTGATATTATCTCTAATGGCGATATTATATAAATTGCAGGTGGGCGAAGCAGAGAAGTTGGAAGGTAGCTTCATTTTAACATTTAACTTTTCGTTGTTGTGATTCATTCTCACTCGCTTCCAGTGTCACCCTCTGTTCCAGGGCTATCCAACACGATGGTCTCCAGATGTTGCTGGCCTTCAACTCCCATCAGCCCCAGCCAGCATAGCCCATCATCAGGGTTGATGGGAGTTGTAGTCCTCACATGGGCTACCCAAGATTATTTTTTTTGAACAACCATTGAATGTTGTTATCCTGAACAGCCTGCATCTTCTCCCCACATCAGCTTAAAAGCTGCTTTGTTACTTCTTCTCAGGGGCTGGGCAGAGGAGGAATGGTGGAGACTGGCTCCCTGTCCTGACCCTTCCAGGGAGGGGGAAGAGGAAGAGACAATATAGATTTACAACAGGGGTTGGAGGGAGGTAGCAGCTCAGAGGCAGATGAGGGGGGAAGCTGGTAAATCATGGGAGAGCTGGAACAACACTCAGCTGATACGTTGTCATTAGAAAGCATTCCAGACCCTCTATCTCCCAGAACCCAGCGAGCCTTAACAGTAGGAGAGCAAAGAGCTCAAAGACAGAGGGCATGAAGCAGCACCCATAGAAGAGACGATGAGAATGACGAATGAGGAAGTGGGAGAGAAGGGGGGGGGGTGTCGAGATTCACTTGGGACAACGCTGTTATCTGAGAGGCTGGGTTCTATAGCCTCTCTCTGTAAAGACTGAAATAAAAAAAGATGGTAAGAAACTTTCCCTTGTCTTTATACATTCCTGGGCAACCAGCCGTGAGCCACTGACAGCACCCTGACATTTCTTCAGCATTGAGCACCAATTGTTGGGCTCAGTGGTACCGTGGACAACCAAAGAACTATGATAAGTCCTCTAAAAGCAAATAAATTTTACTGATGTAATAAACTTTCACTTCCAGATACCTGTCCAGTAAACCTGGCTGCAATTAAGAATGCCACATGCAAGCCTGGCTTAAAAAAGACTGAACTCTCCAACTACTTTTACGTTTTCCTGCTGGGACAGCTGATAATGGGAGCAGGTGGGACTCCTCTTTACACGCTGGGAACAGCTTTCATTGACGACAGTGTCCCTAAGCACAAGTCTTCAGTCTACATAGGTAAGCTTAGCTGAAATTTATTTCAGGAAATGTCCATTTATATTGATTATCCATCCATATTTGGAAGAATGTCCATAGTACCTCTTGTGCCTTCTGTTTGTTTACTTACAATTGTATACATGCCTACAAGAGACGTAAGCCCTGCTGAGTCCAATGGGAGTCCAGTGTGTGCAGAACTGCAAGAGGTTGAACATAAGCTAAAAAAACAAAATGTCATAGTGGTTAGAAAGCTGGACTAGGACCTGGATTCAAATCCCCACTTGGCCATGAAGCTCATTTTACCTATGGGACCGCCTCTCCCGGTATGCCGCACGGAGAGCCTCAAGGTCCATAAATAGCAACACCCTAGTGGTCCTGGGCCCTAAGGAAGTTAGATTAGCTTCAACCAGAGCCAGGGCCTTTTCAACACTGGCTCCTGCCTGGTGGAACGGTCTGCCTCATGAGACCAGGGCCCTGCAGGATCTGATTTCTTTCCGCAGGGCCTGTAAGACAGAGTTTATCCGCCTGGCCTTTGGCTTGGAGCCAGTTTGATTCCCTCCCCCTCTTTCTTTTTCCTTTTTCCTTTCTCCTCCTATGATGAGGCTGCATTTTAATATTTTAATGTTTCAATATTTAAATGTTGTATTTTAATCTTGTTTTTAAGTTTTTGTTAGCCCCCTGAGCCCGGCCTTGGCTGGGGAGGGCGGGGTATAAATAAAAATTATTATTATTATTATTATTATTATTATTATTATTATTATTATTATTATTTAGATGCCCTTTTGTGAGGATAAAATGGGGAGGAGGGAGAACCAGGTATACCACCTTGAGCTCCTTGGAGGAAAGATGGCGTGTAAATGTCATAATGGATAAAAATAAATAAGTTGAATATATGTGGGGTTCGCCCCTGGGATCAGCTCCAGCTTCCTGCATATTTACTCTGCATGCTTTCAGTGGGCTTCTGTGGAATCTAAATGCATTTGGAATCTAGGCTAAATGCATTTGGGATCCTTGCAATGCAAACTATTATCTTATATTTCTACTCTGCAGGAATTGGTTATGCCATGTCATTGATGGGTCCAGCTATCGGTTATGTATTAGGAGGACAGCTGCTTAACATTTATGTTGATTTCAATCGTCACCCAAGGCAAGGAGTTTTCTTCTTCTTTCATTTTACTTCCATAGTGTTACCCTAGAACTCCATTACCCCCCAACAACAAGAATGTTACTAAACTTTGCATGTTAGCCTTATGTGAAACAGATAAAAAATATACCCACTGGATGTGGAACTGGGCTTGGGGGAACTTGCGTTAGGATGTCAGAACAACCACAGAGTTAAGAGGCATTTTCTTTAGTTAACTTACTGTTTATTTGCTTTTGATCAATGAAGTAGAAAAATAAAACTTAGTTAGTGAACCAGAACTATAAAAGACAGTAATTTCCACAGCTGGTAAGGCAGCAGTACCATTGTTTATATAATTGTTATTGCGTTGGATCATAAAGGGCTCAGTATGTGATGAATAAGCCAGAGGTGTATAATTTATCTTGCAGAATAGCCTGGCAGAATGTACTGGAAAGTGACTCAGCTAATCATGTCTGTATTAAAACTGTGTTTGCTAAATTACTATCTTTCTAGACATGACATCACTCCAGAAGATCCACGTTGGGTTGGAGCTTGGTGGGTAGCGTTTGTTGCATGCAGTTTCTCTACGTGCCTTTTGGTAGCACCGTTTTCATATTTCCCAAAGCAATTGCCAGGTAAATACATTTTCTGAAGCAGGAGAGAAGTGCCATCCTGAGTGGTTAGGGCCTCGAATATCTAGTTGGAAGCTCTAAGGTTCTAGTATGAAAAGGGCTTGGAATATATACCCTGCCTTGGCCTAAACATGGCTTCAGTGTTCCTGTTTTATGGTGACCTAGATTTTGTGAGATGCTTGAGAATCATTTGCGTTAGTTGTTTTAGCCCTCGTAGTAATCAATGGAGAGATCACAGTTATGTCTGTCCACTTGCACATGACAAATTCCACTAGTGCAACGGGTTTTTCCTTCTGCCTTCCAATGCCTTGCCCCCTCAAATCTGCTCCAGAATATTCCCTTATCCTCCAGAGTAGATGTGGCAGTCCTTTGTTGGCTGAAGGTGGAGAGGAGGACAAAGAAGTCCCATTGTGCTTGCTCATGCTATGTTGCTTTCCCCTAGGCTTATCTGACAAGTAATATTACTGAAGTATTGAAAGCAGCATGCACACGCACTCACATATGAAAGCAGGGATTCTAACAGAATCATGAAGCCACCATTTTTCATTTTTTGATAGAGACAGGTATAAATCTGAGACTTCTATGTCGTTTACCTGCACTGCTCTACTTTAATCATCCTTTGGGGATTTGGATTCATTCATATATTTGTATGTGTGTGTAAAACAAACAAGAACGGCCACAATTTAGCATTTTTAGTTACTGGTATCTAGAATGCCCAATATTTAGAAATCACTTGGATGTCTTATAATTTAAAAAACCCATAATTATGAGAAAAACATAACTCTTCCTTGCACATTGGCTAAGGAGGTGTGGAGGCCAGGTGCAGATGAACTATAAAACTGAATCTGTTTTAGGGATTAGATTTTACCTTTAGACAGGTAAAAAGGTATAAAGGAAGAAACTTTTCTCAAACACCTGGGCTATAATGATTTTGGCCAGGTGGACCCCAAGACCTTGTTTGCAGAAAACTGTCATCTTACTCTAACTTATCTCAGAAAATGGCCACAAGCTTATGTCTCTCAGACAAAATACCGAGTCCCCTCGTGAATCCCTGCAGTTGTGCTGACAGGGTAAGACTTTGAGGCAGAAGTCCAGGACCCCTCTTAGCAGAATGTGGCGGTGGTTCCCCAATGCAGCATGGGACCGGCTTTTCCTATTTTGATCCAAGGTTGTAATCCTTTACCCAGTTTCCTGGCTAGGCCACTGGGGAAGTTCCCTCTGACGCATAAAGAGATTTTCTTTTTTCTTTTTTCAAGCATGGGTCGAATCCTCATCCTCAAACTTGGGTGAAGTGATGCATCACCCAGTTCTGATGCAGGAGCAAATTCAGGGTAGAAGGGCTTGGTGGAAGTCTCTGTCCATAAGCCAAGCTTGGGGTAGATGGGCCATAGAGCTTCCAGCAGTGGCCTTAGGACAGCCACCTCCTTAGATTGGCATCTTGGGGAGGCCATAACCTTGGAACGACCCTGCAGCAGTTTCAGCCCTCCCGCAGGAGGCTGAAATGGGTATACAGCCAATGCCTGAGCCAATGATCCACCTACACCTGTAATCAATAAAGTTGTGGCCATTTTCAGCCCAATTAGTTGTCTGCCCGAGCCTGTTCTGCCACAGGTTATCTTGCTGTTGGCAGGCGGGGGTGGGGGTGGGGGTGCCTCTGTGACTTGGCCCACAAGAGATTTTCTTCTTTTAAAAAGCAGAGGTGTCTTTTAAATGTCCTGGCTGTGCTTTTTAAATAGACAAACCAGACCGCATATAAGCCAATCCCTATCAGCCACAGTTGTCAGGATGGAAGGCTTGTGTGAGTCAATTAGAGATGTTGAAAAAGAAATTAAATGTGCTGAGTTTTTCACACCAGAGATGGATAAGAGTGTCGGACTCCTTGTAATTGTTTATACTTAACAGCACATGTTCAACAGCGTGGGGGACAAGGGAAACAGACTCCAGTTCACAAAGGAATCACATACACACATGCGCCCATCTAAACAAATTGGCTGACTCCAAATGGTCCCAGATATGGAGCTTTGTGAAGTTAATTTGTCAAACATTAAAAACAGCAGCTTATTTCCTTGTGATTTGTGTTCTCTAGTGCCAGGTACAGCTGTTAATCATGCCTTTCTGTTACTATCTATCTATCTATCTATCTATCTATCTATCTATCTATCTATCTATCATCTATCTATCTATATGCTTGATGAGCTTTCTCCTCCACCGCCTCAGGTACGCACAAAATACGAGCCGAAAAGATTTCTGAAGCACATCATGGTGGAGCTGACGTTCAGTCTGAATATGGTGGGAGGAGTCTCAGAGACTTTCTGCTGACACTCTGGGTAATTATAAGCAAGGAATCTAGAACAGTTTCCTAAGATTCATGTCATTGCCTATCTGTGTGCTTGAAGTGCTAATAACACTTCCATAGACAACATGACTCTGTTGTCATGTTTCATTTCTGGTTGGGTGCTAGGTATGATTGGCTGCCTGATCACGTTATTTAATTCATAACTTTTGGTAAATGGGACAAAGTAAAAAACAGAATTATAACCCCAAAGCAAAGGACAAATGCTTTAACTAGGAATAATACAGTTTATCAACACATACTTTTTTTTTAAAGCAACACCCACAAGTAAATCTGCTTGTCAATGCACAGTCACTGTTTAGACTTACCCATCCATTCCTAATAATAGTTTTGTGACAAAAATCCCTATCAATTCCAATATTTGCATTATCAAACTTGTTAATTGCAAAAATATAAGAAAATGTCAGAAGTCACGAAATAATTCCTCCCCTTTTTTTCCTAGTTGCTTCTGAGGAACCCAGTGCTGATGTGTCTTGTATTTGCCGCCTCAATGGAAGCCTGTGTTGCCACTGGCTTTGCAACTTTCTTGCCCAAATTTATAGAAAACCAGTTTGGATATACATCTAGCTATTCAGCCACCTTAGGGGGTAATGTATTTCTCTTATCTATTTTACAGAATCTGCTCTTAACCTGTTTACTGCTTGAATTTAATAACAAGAGCAGAGTAAAACTAGATTAGTAATACAAAGTCTGCAGTTCTAAACAGGTTTACTGGGGAATATGGTCCACTGAACCCTGTGAGGCTTATTTCTGTGCAAATATGTTTTCCTAGTGCATGGCTAAGAACATACCCTCCAAGTGTCCCTATTTTCTAGGAACAGTCCTGCAGTTACAGAAGCCATCCCGGTTTCTGATTTGACCCCAAAAGGTCCTGCTTTTCCTGCATAGGATGTCCCTATTTTCATTGGAGAAATGTTGGAGGGGGATGTAAGAATTAGCTAGGAACTGAGCTGATGTCTCCTGGCCTGCACACTGATCCCTTTGAGAGGAATCAGGCAAACTAGCCCCAATGACTGTTTATACCTCTATGTCAGAGACAGTATTTCTGAATGTTGATTGCTGGGAATCACTATTGGGAAGAATGCTTACAGGATCCCCTGGGCATGGCCACCTGGAAAACAAGATGCTAGAATTTGGCAGCCTTTGGCCTGATCAGGGAAGAATGTTCTTATATTCTTAAGCAGTATGAAACTCCTGTTGGTTAGATCTTTATTTAATTGCTTCTACATTACCCCTGGGTATGTCAGATAGTGGTCTTGACTAGGTGGTTATTTCAGATATTTCTAAACTGAGGAAAAAATGTCCTCTTCAGATTTGCTTCCCCACACAGAAACAGTGAATTGGAAAGGGGGCATACCATCTTTTTGTGCTGGTGTGGGAAAGTTTTTCTGAACCATAGGGTGGTAACAAATTGGTAGTCGCAGCAACTTTTAAGAAGTCATCTTTTTCCTACTTTCCATGTGTGTGATCACAATTCTGTCCCGTGCCCCAAATGTGAGGAGACATTTCCAGAATATGTTTGTGTGGCTCTTAGGATGAGGCTGTACCATAAAGAGGCTTTACTGGAGACACAGCTTGAGTTGGCATGTTTTTAAAAAAGGGAGCCTTCTTAGCGTAACATGTAGTTTGGCACTGAAAGAGCATGCTTGCCAGAAGAGAAAGTGCAGTTGAGATCAACGATATATAACCTTTGGCTCTTTGTGTGTGGCATTAGATTCATGAATAACAGTGCAGTTAGGTTCACTGGCCCTGTGATGTGCAGCAAAAGTTGACTGGCAAGCCACATGGGTACAAAATCAAAACAATTTGAAGCATGTGGTAAGATGGATTTTGGAGTTGCAGGCTAGGGTGGTGCAGTGGTTAGAGTGCTGAACCTAAGAGAGACACAGGCTCAAATCCCCACTCAACTTGGAAACTCATTTGGTGACCTTCTGCCTCTCAGTTGAATCTACCTGTGACAATATGGGGAAGGGGGAAGATTGTGCACACTACCTTGAGTTCCTTGAAGGAAAAGGTGGGATATAAATAGTATAATAATAAGTAAACTGATTTAACTGTTGTTTAGATATTATTTAACATTCAATATATTCTTAAGCCCTTTTTGTGTGTGATAGTCATGTAGGTCTTTCATGGGTAGAAAGGGAAACGGGGCCTAGCCTTGCCTCAACATGATGCACTTCACGAGTCCTGCATCCTTGATATTGGTATCTGTGCGCCATGTTGGGGTAGGATTAGCATTATAACCTACTTTTGCTTCTGTCTGTGAAAGTTTTATGTGCATGTACCATTTCTATATGTTCACTGTTTTATATTTTCTGGAACTATTGATGACTGCTATTATTAACAATAAATGTTAATTCAATCTCTGTTGCCACCTTGTTTCCCCGCAGGACTTGTGTTGGTCCCAGGAGCAGCAATAGGTCAAATCATAAGTGGTATCTTAGTTTCCAAGCTCAAACTAAATTGCAAAAGCATACTCAAGTTCATCGTCCTTACTTGTTCAGTGGCGCTTGGATTCAATATGGTCTTTTTAATTGCTATATGTGGGAATACGCCATTTGCGGGTGTCTCAGAAGATTATAACGGGTAAGTATTTGTTCAAAAGAATAACAATGAGATGGGCCTGACTGTGTGTACTTCTATGAGTGTATACTACTGATGACGATTCTCAGAGGATGACCTCCAAACCATCTTAAATATATTCACAGAAGCTTACAAAAAGTTTGGCCTATCGCTCAACATCCAAACAACCAAAGTGCTGCACCAACAAGTACAAAATAACCCCTCTGCAGCGTCACAAATCCAACTCAATGGTGTAATGTTAGAAAATGTCCATCACTTCTAATTGGGCAGTTATCTTTACATAAGGACCAACATTGATGCCGAAATCCAGCATTGCCTGAGCTCTGTGAGTGCGGCTTTCTTCCGATTGAAGTGCAGAGTGTTTGAGGACCAGGACATTTGAAGGGAAACCAAAATGCTTGTTTACAAAGCTATTGTACTACCAACCTAACTGTGAAACTACCAACCTATGCTTGTGAAACATAGACCACTTATAAATGCCTTCTCCAGCTCCTTTAAAGATTCCGTCAATGGTGTCTATGAAAAATTTTACACATCACTTGGGAAGACAGGCGAACTAATACCAGTGTACTGGAAGAAGCAAAGATTGCCAGTGTTGAAGCAATGATTCTTCAAAATCAACTTTGTTGGACTGGACATATTGTGTGGGTGCCTGATTATCATCTTCCAAAGCAACTACTCTATTCTGAACTTAAAAATGCAAAGCGTAATGCTGGTGGTCAACAAAAGAGGTTTAAAGACTGTCTCAAGGCAAATCTAAAAAAAATGTAGTATGAACACCAACAATTGGGAAACACTTGCCTGCAAGCGCTCCAGTTGGAGAACAGCCTTTACCAAAGGTGTCATGGGCTTTGTAGACACTTGAACTCAGGACGCAAGGGAGAAACATGCTAAGAGGAAGGGCACACTTGGCAAATCCACACTGTGATCAATTCCCTCCCGGAAACCTATGTCCCCACTGTGGAAGGACGTGTGGGATACAGAATTGGCCTTCACAGTCACTTACGGATTCATTGTTAAAAC
Organism: Podarcis melisellensis; assembly: GCF_964234715.1. Lineage (NCBI taxonomy): Eukaryota > Metazoa > Chordata > Lepidosauria > Squamata > Lacertidae > Podarcis > Podarcis melisellensis. The sequence continues at coordinate 25,050,173 of NC_138543.1, forward strand.
CGTGTTTATGGAAGACAATCTTACTCGGCTATGAGTGATCGCCAAAGAAGAAGAAGACTGCTATGAGAACAAAAATCCAATGCAGCTAGTTCTTGAGGGTTAGGTGTTCTGAGCCTAATTATGCGTGTATCACTGGATAGCTAATCGGGGCTGTCACAACACACAGTGGGATTCATGAGCAGTTCATTAGTCCTGTCACATTTGACGGAGCTTATCATCTATTAGTCAGTACATATTGGGGGCTTACCCAATATAGCAACACAAAGGCAGCTTTTTGTTCATGTTCTCTAGATTGGAGCAATGGATTTTGATATGATTCTGGCTTCTAGACTGAAGATTGTGATAACTATTAACTATTGACAAATATCTCCTTTTGGGACAAGGAATACTAGAAAGTGGTGGTAGTCTTACTCCAAATGTGATGGGATGAAATGGACTTTCTGGACCATTTCAGTCAACACCATGGTCTAGCATTGAAATAGCCTTGGTTCTGATGGATGACTTTTGTTAGAAGAGAGGTGGAAGGAACGTGACTCTACTGATTTCCCTTCTCAGTGGGTTTTGACACTGTCAACCATGGTATCTTACTGGACCAGTGCTGTGGGTTGGGAACCCTCCTACCTGCAGGGTTGGTTCACTGCACTGTTTAGACACCTACTGAAAACCTCTCTCCCCAGGCAGATGATTTAGTTAGCATTTGTTTTAATTATATTAATTATTTTATCTTTGTTCTTAATGATGGTTTTATGTATAGTTATTTTTAAATGGTTTGTGTCTTTTAGCCATGTTTTATATATAATTTGACCTGTGCACCATTTGGAGATTTTTTTCTCTTTTTTTGAGCAAGCAGTTTATACATTTCCTAGATAAAATTGTAAATAAATAAGTATCATAGGGGGACTTCATCTCCATACTATGTGCTGTGTAATCCCACAAGGTCCCACCTTGTCCTCTATGTTTTTAAATCCTCAGAGGGTTTGGAGTGAAAGGTCTTGTTTGGAGAACATCCAGGTTCATTCTCTGGTATATCTCATTTTAAAAGAACTTACACCTTTCCTTTATTTCAGATTTTAAAACTGCTTGCATGGTTTTTGTCGTATGATTTTAGGTTTAACTTTCGGAAACCGCTCTGATATTTTGTCTGAAACCAGGCATATAAATATTTTGATAAATAGCATGTCTGCATGCAGGATTCCTGGCAGCACTTGGCTGGCCACAGTGGGAAACACAAGGCAAGACTAGATTAGATTTTGGTCTCGTCCTGTAGAGCTCTTACGTTCTTACTTTTCAATTGTTCAGAATATGTTCTTAGGAGATACCAAAAGCTGTGTATGCTTAGCTCCTTTGACTTTTATCTCTCTGTTTCAGGACAGGCACATTATCAAACTTAACTGCGCCTTGCAACGCCCACTGTAGATGCTTGCGTTCAAACTATTTACCAGTCTGTGGCACAGATGGAGTCCAGTATTTTTCTGCATGTTATGCAGGATGTACCTCTGCTGTTACTATTCAAGACGGTTCAAAGGTATTGCCATTTTATATCATGGGTTGAGAATGCAGAATTTACCTTAGGTCTAAAGGCTGGCAGACAGAATCCTTATTTTGCCCACCCCCTGCAAGACAGATGTGTCAATCACCTGATGCCATCTGCCAATCACCTGACAAATCTGCCAGTCACCTGATAACACCTGACAGCTTCAAAGGGGCTTGCTCTGATAGGGAACTAAGAATGAGCCCTTTTGAAGGCGCACTGTCAGCTGATTGGCAATGAAGACACATGTTCAAAGGGACTGGTAGCTGCTGATCAGCTGATAACACTGGTTAAAGACTATTTGGAGGCATTCAAACCGCATTTGCAAGTGAAAAACTTCAGTGGGGCTCACTGTCACTACAGATCAGCTGATTGGATGCTACACTGAACGACTTTGAATATGCACTGTCAACACCAGTCAGCTGACTGGTGCTGCTAAGCGAGCCCTGCTTTCCAAGGTACAATCAGGAGCATACTTTAAGTTTCCAGTTGTTCCACTGCAGCCATGCCTTTGCCTACCCCACACCTCATGCCACATATGGCATGTGTGTGGTGCAGGTGAGTGTGGTTTGTCGAAAACAGCTTCTCAGGCAAAATTCGGCCCACTGGTCTGCCTCTGAGTGCTGGGTGCTAAAAGTGCTTACAGTGGTACCCCTGGTTACGAACTTAATTCGTTCCGGAGGTTCGTTCTTAACCTGAAACCATTCTTAACCTGTGGTACCACTTTAGCTGATGGGGCCTCCCGCCGCCGCACGATTTCTGTTCTTATCCTGAGGTAAAGTTCTTAACCCAGGGTACTACTTTCGGGTTAGCGGAGTCTGTAACCCAAAGTGTTTGTAACCCAAGGTGTTTGTAACCCGAGGTAACACAGTATTTAGTAAACATGTCCATTTCAAATGCATATTAATTCATTAATTTTCTTAATTATTATTAGCATTTGTACAACACTTGTATGAATAGCATACAAGAGAAGTTATTTTCTCAAGACAAATTTATTAAAGCATGTTTTGGCGGTTGGTCTGGTAATCTGAGCTCTTCAGTTCAGATAGATCTTGATTCTTCCATGCTCATCACTACATAAAATATTTTCATATGATGGCATGGCAGGATGGGATGTGGGGCTAGTCCGCTCATGAATGCTTCTCCATGCCTCATGTGTGTAATATGGTGATAGTTTTCAACTAAAGCAGGGATCTGCTCCTCCACACCAAGATAGTTTTCATTACAGTGGTACCTCGGGTTACGAACTTAATTCGTTCTGGAAGTCCGTTCTTAACCCAAAGCGTTCTTAACCTGAGGCACACATTCCCTACATAGGCCTCCCATGGCCCTGGAAGCAGATTGCATTTGTACCCTGGGGCAAAATTCGCAACCTGAGACACCTACTTCTGGGTTTGTGGAGTTCATAACCTGAAGCATTCGTAAGCAAGACTGCTCGTAACCCTAAGTACCACTGCATTACTTGGATCAAAAGGCAAGTTAGCTTAAGGAAGTTTGTAGAAGGAAAGTTTGCCACCCCCTCATCTCCCCTACTGCTAGCTATGTCCCCACCCCCTAAAGAGTGAGAAGCCATCTTGAACAATGTTGGGTTGGGCATGGAGGGATGCTGGAGACCCGGGAACTTTCTTTCCTGTGAGCTTCCTTACATTGACATTCTTAGGTTCTAAGCCTGATTTCCTCCTCCACCAGCCCTATGTCCAGGGTAGTTCTCCAGGCACATTGCAGAAGGTGTGGGTCGACTTCATGGTCCTCCCTTTCCTGTTGAAATGAAGGCAGTTCCATAGAAACATCTTCTCTGTTTCTGCTGTAATTTGTTAATCACTTTGTTGTTCAGTATTGCTAATATTGGAAACAGTGATTACTTCATTTGTTGTGCTCATATTTGTATATATGTACTGTTTATAGGTCTTCACCAACTGTGACTGTGTTGGGAATCCCAAATCTACCATTGAGAATATCATCTATGGGGCTACCCCTGGGAAATGTGCATCAAACTGTTCATCCCTGCCTCTGTTCCTTGGCTTCTTCTTCTTCACTATTGTTTTTACATTCATGGCAGTGACACCAACAACAGTGGCCATTCTAAGGTAGTTTTCATTTTGTTTCTATCCTACTTACTGATCACTGCAAAATGCTATAAATTTCCTCTCTAAATTTTTTAAATAAAAAAAATAAAAACCTCTCATTCTTTTTGCCCCTCTCTGTCCTCCTTCTCTAGCACAATTCAGAAAGGAACAGAGGGTTACATCCAACTAAGTTATACTCAGAGTAGACACATTGGAATCAACACAGCTAAATTATACATGCCCATTCATTTCAATGGGCAGTGTTTAGCTGAATAAATGTGTGAACAGAATGACTTCTGCTTGTCCAATGGGACTTTCCCTGCTCTCCTCCTCATGTGTGCTTCCTATTCTCCACAAACCCATTCTGAAACATTGGGGAAACCCCCCAGACCATTCTGTGTGTGTGTGTGTGTGTGGGGGGGTTATCCTGTTGTGTAAGTGGAATTACTTCCACTTGCATAAAGCGCTACTCAGTGCTAATAAGTCTACTCTGAGCATGACTAACTTTGGATACAATCCAGAGATATTCTGGGTAGAGGTGAAGGATATTGACTATGTTGTAACTTTATTTAACTTCCTTTTAAATGATGTTAAGAGGGAGGAAGTGTCATACATTACGTGACTAATGTGTGTTTTATGAATATAACTAGCAGTATGGTTGATGTCTATAGATGATGAAGTACAGGTAACATTCAACTTATGTGGATTTAGATTTATGAATATATATGTGTGTGTGTGTGTGTGTGTGTGTATGGTAAAAGGGACACGGGTGGCGCTTTGGTCTAAGCCTCTTGGGCTTGCTGATCAGAAGGTTGGCGGTTCGAATCTCCACAATGGAGTGAGCTCCCGTTGCTCTTTGCCAGGTCCTGCCAACTTAGCAACTCGAAAGCGTGCCAAGTGCAAGTAGATAAATACGTATCATTGTGGCGGGAAGGTAAACGGTGTTTCCATGCGCTCTGTTTTCTGTCACTGTCGGCCTGAAAGTGAGATGAGCACCACAACCCCATAGTCGCCATGGGGTCCTTTACCTTTTACATACACACACACACACACACAGAGAGAGAGAGAGAGAGAGAGACATATATGGTAAATGGGGTGGAAATGGAGTTGGTGTCTGGAAAAAAAAAGACTTTTGCTATTCTACCTGCCATTAAACCTAATGGGTTCTGATTATATTTGATTTTGGCTTTAGGCGTTATCTCTGGAACATAACCCCTATTTATGTTGAAAGTTGCCTGAAAGTTAAATAACACAAGCAAGCTGAATATGGGTGGGGGGAATCTTATAGGGGAGAAATCTGATTCAGTTTGCATTTAAAATCAAACTTACCAAACCCATACTTTCTGAAACAAGGTGTGAACTGAAATACAGCCACCCCCAGAAATACACAATTTTCTAAACTTTGCAATGCAGTTCTCTAGTCAAGCTAGCCAAAAACACACATACAGTTGTACCCTGGTTTGTGAATGCCTTGGTAAGTTTTGGCTCCCAAATGCCACAAACCCAGAAGTGACTGGCTGTGGCTTCTGATTGATGAAGCTCCTGCCACCAATCGGAAGCCGTGCCTTGATTTTCAAACTTTTTCAGAAGTTGAATGGACTCCCAGGACAGATTATATCCGAGAACCAAGGTACGGCTGTATTAGGGTGAAGGGCATATATAAATGCATATATTAGTGGACATTGCATGTGAAATGCATTTACCAGGGAAAATTGCTTGCAAACATGCATATATTTTCAAAACTGTATATTACATATTAAAAGAAACTTGCACTAAAAGGCTGACACATTTTCGTAAGGTTTTTCCAATGCAAATTGCTGTTAAATTTAAGATAGGAAAAATTAGAAACTGAGATAACAGAAAGTTGACTGATTTGTCCATCTGTGCTTGAATGTATAGAGGGATGGAGAGGCTGACTATTCCTAATAATAATAATAATCTATAGTAACCTGAATGTAAAATGTATAATTAAGCAGGGCTTTTTTCCAGGTTCGATGGGCCCTTGGCAAATAGGTGGGCCCTTGCCTAAACTAGGACTCCCCCACAGTTGATTTATTCATCTGCAGGCAGCAATAGGACTCAAGTTTGAAGTCATTTGGTCTCCACCGGAAGCTAACATTTTAATTTCCTGCACTATAGCCCAGCACTGGGAAAAGGACATTTATTTAACAGGGACCCAAGTTAGGCACCAGTGGTAGAGCCCTGGCAGCTGTCCAATGATTCTGGGTGCTGATATCAGGCCGGACACTAATCAGTATTGGTTGGAGCTTATGGTGTCATTTTTTTTGCCTATTCCAGAATTCACACCAGCAGCCTGGATAGCCAAAACAGTTAAGATATTTTGTAGGCAATGTATTGCATAACAACTTATTATTTGTGGGTAACAGTATACCTTGCTGTATGTGTGTTTTGGAACTCTCATACGATGCAAAAACTGTTGTTTGATGTTGTAGATAATAATTTTGCCTTTCCTTTCCTTAAAACCTAGACGCCAGCATGGAACAATTTACAGATATATTGTTGAATTTGATTTTCTTGTTTTTCATGTTTTTTATTGTGTTTCTTGTTTATTCTTAAAGATTGCATTTTTCTTAAGTAGGCATTGTATCTACAAAATTACAGAATGAAAACAAAAACTGTTTTCATACTTCCAAATGAGAAGTAACAAATGGAAGCATGATTTGAAAATATAGATGAACAGAAGAAGCAGTAGATTTGAAACTTACATTGCTGCCATTTCCTTAAACTTCAAATCTTAATGTATTTTAAAATTGGATGAGGTTTTCATACCAATTTTGGTGCTCTCCCTCACTGCTGTTTTAACATTTGTATTTTTTAAGATAGCTATGCATGTTTTATACTGTCAGCCATCCTCATAATTTCTGCTGAAGGATGGTATAAATCTCTATTAAACAATAAATCAAACTTTGGTTTACAGGTGTGTACCAGAAAGGCACCGATCATTTGCTATGGGGGTTCACATGCTCTTTCTACGAATTTTGGGTATGTTTTCTAAAACCTCTATACTTAAGTAGAAACTAGGAACAATGGTCACAGTTCTAAGAATCACAAATGCCCTGAGGCTCCATAGTTACCATATTTTTTGCTCTATAAGACGCACCAGACCACAAGATGCACCTAGTTTTTGGAGGAGGAAAACAAGAAAAAAATATTCTGAATCTCAGAAGCCAGAACAGCAAGAGGGATTGCTGTGCAGTGAAAAGAGCAATCCCTCTTGCTGTTCTGGCTTCTGGGATAGCTGCGCAGCCTGCATTCGCTCCATAAGACGCACACACATTTCCCCTTACTTTTTAGGAGGGAAAAAGTGAGTCTTATAGAGCAAAAAATACGGTATCTATGGAAAAGGAAGGATCAGGATGTTACCTGTACAAATGTAGGTAACAGGTGACTCGATCATGGCTGATGTACACTATCATTAGCTCTATTCAGGCTGAAGTTTAAAACATATCTTTCTTAAGTTGATATTGACTCTGGAGGAGATACTACTGATAATTTATTGCTGCTGATTTGTGTTTATTTTTTATTTAAAATACACATGAAAGGCTTGTTTCATTGAATATTTTAGATTTCATTAAATTCTATGTTGCTAGCCATGGTTTCTTTTGAGCAAAACTTAGTAATAAATAACTTGTAAATGAATAGGCTTCTGGAATATTGTTGATTTCTAAATAAGCAATATTCTTCTACATCCCATAACTCGTCTATATAAACTGCCACATATAGTGCTCCAAGCAGTACAATCTTGCCATATTTCCCTGATTCCTTATAATAACTCATGGAGTTTTGCTCTGAAGCACACTTTGTTACTCTGTTGTAGCTCTGGAGCAGGTTTGGAGACATGGAACAGACTAGTGGGACAGATCCTTATCTCCCATATAGAGATGGGAAGGCCTGGAAAAAACCTGGAAAACTTGAGGAAAAACCCAGGTTTTTTAACATTCTCTCTCTCCCCCCCCCCGTTTTTCCCATACTCCCCCTCCTCCGTTTTATTTCCAAAGCCTTTTTTTTCTGGAAAAAAATGAAAAAACAGTTTGATATAGTTTGAATATTCCACACACTCCCACCCATTTTTTCTGGGGAAAAACAGCTTTGCAAAACAAAAACAAGAACAACAACCTGGGGGGGAAAGAGCCCCCCCATTTTTTTCTGGGTTTTTCCAGGGCTTTCCATCTGTACTCTGCTACTGCTTATCAGCCAAATCTGACCGGTGGATTGGGTCCCTCAGGGTGTCTCCCGTCACTGAAAATTGGTGTGTGTGGGGATTTGCCCTCTTTTGCTTCAACAGTTCCAAATGTGTCTGATAGTTCTGTGTTAAGAACTTTGCCAGGCTCTATGTTTCATTTCCATTTTGATAATTTATCAAGCGAAAACTTATTAAAGATTGAGGGAAAAAATCTATATGGTGACACTGGCTAGTCTGTACATTCAGGGGGCATGATCTGGAGGCATGAATGCACAGAGAAATGTTCTTGTTTGAGAGAGCGCATTGCAGAGGTAACTGAGAACAGGAGGACCTGGATCATAATCTGAATCTTAAAATATGAGATATTTTAACATTTTCCATTTTCCATAGTTTTAGCCATATAAACTACGTCTTCAAGTTTTGCAATCATACATTTTGTTGAAGGCAAAAATATATTTATATTATTCTGGAATGCTTGAAGAGCCTTCTTTATTGGTTATAGAAGTCCGCTATTGGTACAACACCTCTATTTTACAGCATGGTTTTGGCATCTGAGTTTGCATTTTCACTTGTTGTTTTTCACCATTTCATTTTCTACAGGCAGCATACCTGGACCAATCCTCTTTGGTGTTTCAATAGACAGTACCTGTACACTTTGGGATATAGATAAGTGTGGACGTAAAGGATCATGTTGGACCTATAACAACCACAGAATGGCCTATATGCTAGTGGGCATAAGTAAGTATCTCTCCAAAGCCTTGTGCTCCAAATAGTCTGAGTCTGAACAATTCCAGTGAAGATATAGGATGGGGGAGGCACCTTGTAGTTAGAATTAACTGTTTTGTTTCTCATTTGTCTGGTATGCCAAGCAAACTGAATACAGTGGTACCTCTGGTTATGTACTTAATTCATTCCGGAGGTCCGTTCTTAACCTGAAACTGTTCTTAACCTGAAGCACCACTTTAGTTAATGGGGCCTCCCGCTGCCACCACGCTGCTGGAGCACGATTTCTGTTCTCATCCTGAAGCAAAGTTCTTAACCCGAGGTACTATTTCTGGGTTAGTGGAGTCTGTAACCTGAAGCGTATGTAAACCGAGGTACCACTGTACATGGTCTGAGGATCAGCAGTTTCTGATTTTTATTGCTCGCGAGGGGCGACCTAACGTGCCCTGATGCTTGCTGGAAGTTATTGTGACAGACATGGACAGATGTCGGCTTCATACGAATGCATAAATGGCTCACAACAGACATGAAAGAGGAAACTGGAAGTCATCCCTTGTCAGGACGGACTCACCTCATCGGGTGGAGCTGCAGCAATAGCCTCCCAGCAGAGGTGTCACTGCTGCTTACCAAGATGGGGGAGTGGGTGGCTACCCAATGGTGAGACTCACACTTCGTGGGCACACTGTTGGAATCAGTCAACTGCCCTGGTTGGTATGGTCACACAGCCTTAGCCTTGCACATTGGCGGAGGAAGGTGGGTGCAGGGAGGCGTTCCGGGTGTCATTCCTAAGCAGGGGTGACATTTGGCGCTCCGCCCACCCGCGACTCGGACTCCCACAACTACCGTGAGCTATTGGAGGAAGGGGCGGGGGGAGCTGCTGCGCTGCTTTGCTGGTTCCTTCCTCTCCCCTTCCAGCTCGCCTGCCTCTTTCCCACCCTCTCCTCCAGCCAGGAGTCACGGGCAGGTGGTGCGCTGTTGTGGGTGGTGCACAGTTGCCCCATGCTCTCGGCTGGAGAAGACAGGCAGGCAGGGGAGAGGATGGGAAGGAGGCAGGCAAGCAGGAAGGAGAGAGGAAGGAAGCGGGATTGGTGGGTGCGCGTCTGGCTATCTCACACCTTGGAGGGCACCCTCTATGCCCCTCGGGAATGCGCCCCTGCGCCCCTCAGGAATGTGCCCGCCCTGGGCAGCGCGGGCATCTGCTGTGCCACTGGCCTTGCAGTCTTCCACATGGCAGTCTGGCAGGCCCCCCTCTACACAGAGCACTATTTCTGCCTCTTTCTTGAGAGCCAGTGTGGTGTAGTGGTTAAGAGCGGTAGACTCCTAATCTGGTGAACCGGGTTCAAGTCTCCGCTCCTCCACATGCAGCTGCTGGCTGACCTTGGGCTAGTCACACTTCTCTGAAGTCTCTCAGCCCCACTCACCTCACAGAGTGTTTGTTGTGGGGGAGGAAGGGAAAGGAGAATGTTAGCCGCTTTGAGACTCCTTCGGGTAGTGATAAAGCGGGATATCAAATCCAAACTCTTCTTCTTTCTGTAGCTCCCTCAGCTGGCCCAATGCCAATTGTAGACTGCGTCTTAATTGGCTGCCTTTTAACTTATCAATAAATCAATCAATGTGTGGAATATCAAAGCTTCAATATAGGTTATGTTGCTGATATCTCCAAAGAGGTGTGAAATAAATCTACAACACAATAAACCGAAAGCTATCACTAATTGCTAAATTAGCAAAAGGGAAATTGTTAAAATGCTGCAAATCTTCCTTCTTTCCCTTTCACAGGCGTCATTGCCAAAGTCATCTCCATCATTTTTACAGTTACAGCAGTTTTCATATATAACCCTCCACCAGAGCAACTGGAGTCTTCAGAGAAGAAAGAAGAAGCAGTGACTTCTGTACAACTTTAACACAGCAAACCCCTAAATTTTTCATAGAAACTCTCACGCAAAAACTAAGACTGAAGCGATGGCTTTCTAAGAATGTGTCATAGCAGCTGGCTCTGCTAAATATGAATCATGCCAGCACCGGAGCACATCTTGAGCAACTGTTTCAAGTTGTTTTTTTTTTAAAAATAAAAATAAAATAAACACAGCCTGTCAGGTTTATTTCAGTCACCTCAAACAATGTTTCATTCAGGAAAAATACCATGAGGTTGGATCCAGACTTTCCAGAAATGCAATTCCATTAAGAGTATTCTTCCACTAGGTGAGAAGATGGGGAGAAGAGGAAATATGTACTGATTTCCCAATTCCTTCCTCAACCTCCTCTGACATCCTCCCAAATTTGCACCAGCCTGGGAGGAAGAGGGGTTGGGGGTTGCAGAGGAAAGAGGAAACCGTCAAAAATTGCCTCCAGAAATAAACCCCAGTGGGAGGTACCACTGGATTGGAATCTCTTCGGCAAACAGAAAAGGCAAATCTGGATCCAATCTCCTAGAATGTTGCAGAATATAAAACAGCACTTTGTTTTAATCTTATGTCAAAGAGATCAGAGGCATATCTAAATTTTATGTTGTTTCTTTCCAGTCATCAGCAGCTATGTGCAATTGGCTTAAGGAGCTTGTGTGCCACCAGCAGATTTATGACACTGCTGAACCCCACAGAAGCACTTTCTGTTTGAAATAGCAGATACATGTAACTACTGTTGTTTTGCAAATAATGACAGCCACATGTATAGACCCCACTTATTCATGCAGTTGGTATCTCCACAAGCCCAGCAGTTGCCCCTATACTCCTGAGCGTCTGACCTGACCTGTCAGTGAACTGTGATGCACTACAGAAAATTAGCCACCTAAGAGCTAAGTTTACTTGTTTAAAGCTCTAGTAATGTTTTCTACAAACCAGGCACACTATGCAACAATACTGTTGGCTAGTTGACCATAGATGCAAAATGTTTTAAATTTATTTGCACCTCTGTCTCTCAAAGGATAAATGTGGATTGTTTACATAGCTTGCCAGGTTGACCAAACCGAGTGCCTGTTTTGTAGGCTTTCTTTGACTTGTAGGCTTTGACTTGACAGAAATGGTACAATTACAAGATGTGAAAATCTTTCTAGTGATTTCCTTGAATTCTTTTGTTGAGCCACATAAAGAAAAAAATGCTCTGGCAAATGCATCTGTTGTACATATATATATGAAATTATATATATGCTTTTATATATATGAAAGCATATAGAATGTTATACAACAGAGGCACTTTGTCTTTGTGTGGCTCAATAAAAGAATTCAAGAAAACTGCTAGAAAGATTTTCACATGCAGGATCCAGTACCATTGTTTAAGTGTGTGTGTGTGTGTGTGTGTGTGTGTGTGTGTGTGTAACCATAGGAATACTAACTCAAAAAAACCCTCAATTCAAGAAGGTTATTTTAAGCTCTTTATATTCAAGAAAAATGATTGCTGCCATGTCTCCAAACCCATTTGATGTAACTACTTGAACCTTTGGCCTATGCCTGTTTATAAACAGACTAATTTTAGTCAGGAGAATCATATATATTTTATCTACTATTTAAACCTGAAAACTAGTTAAACCAATAACCTTACACATTTTTATGTACCTTACAGTGCCATTAGGTGTATGTCACCATTCATTTATGAATAGTGGAAATCTCAGATGAATTTTTTTTTGTATGTCTGAGCACTCAGATACACAACTTTCACTGAAGTGTATCTGAGAAGTGCAGAAAGAATATGCCTATATTTAGACATTCATAAAATTAATTTGTGATTCTTGTCATTCCAACGTCCAGTTAAACATTCTCATGCGTTCTCAATACTAGTGCCATAAAATGGAGTGCGTTGAATCTTAAACGTCTTCATAAATGCTAGGATGCATGGGGATGTTATCATTTTCCACTTTATTTTCTATCACATGTTTTCCCATTAATTCCAAAATAATGGTGAGGAGGGGTAATTTAGGATGCATTTACAGCATCTTATGCCCCCAGCAGTCATAAAAATATTGCCATTTGAATGTATGGAGCAGAGAGAAAGGTGCAGCTTCAGTGATTCACAACATGACTTGCCTGTTTTTATAAGGGTATCAGAAAAGTGGTCCTTGAGATCATTGGCAGTAAAAGGGTTCTGTAATAGATCACCAAAAAAAAGAAGCCTGCACAAGTTAGGATCTCTGCAGCACAAGCAAGTAATATACTTTACTCTTCCCGCTTTCCAAGCTTTTTCAGTTCTACATTTTAAAAAAGTTTTGTCTCAGTATTTTGATTCACAAGCAATGTGAATCATTTTTGCAGTGATCTGGACAAAGTTATCAACCCGTACCGTTTGTGTCTTTTTTATATAATGCAAATACATCCATAGGGTTAGAAAACACCTTTGGTTTTATATGTATGTTGGATTATTATGCTAAAGGGCTGATCATTTTAGAAGCGTTAAAATGCATTTCGAAAGAAATAGTTGGGGGGAACCAATTAACTTTCTGCCATTTTAAGCTAGCCTTATTATGACTGCCAGAACTTTTCTTAAACCAAATGCCTTAAAGAGTTCAGCCACAATCCAAAATGTGGGTGATCTCAAGACAATGGAAATATTTTATTTTATTTTCCTCCATAGCAATCTGGTTCTGTCAGATTACTTTTTGCAGCTCCCCCTTGTGAATTGTGGGGAGTACTTTATTGCATTTAGACAAAATGAAGTTGCTTGCACAGAGCTACTTACATAACATTGGCAAACACATTTCTCTAAATTTTGGTGAGTAGGCTATGGTCCTGGACCCATTTATGTGTAATTTTCCTGCAGAAATCACTGTGCTCTCTTTCAGATACCTTTCTATACATACGACTATTTGGGTGCAGGATTGTATATAAATCCTCTTTCAATTACAGTGCGAAGAACTTATCAAGATTTGTTTTTGGGGGGTTTTAGTGTCAAATAGTATTTTCCAATGGAAACCATCTAACAGAGTTAGGTATGCTCAGGCTCTGTGGACATTATGATTTTGCTCTTTGCAAGCTAACAGAATGCTCTTTTATATTGCCACTGAGTGCCAGATAATTGCACTATTTTGTTGTATCAATAAATGTATTTGTGTGTACATATATGCACATCACACAACTCTATGCAAAGATCCTGAACAGACTGTACTCCTGTTGTGTTGAACAGTTTCACATAATATTTTGAATGATAGAGTATTTATTTTAGAGCATCACACCAAGAGGTAAATGCCTTACAATTTTTATTTTGTTCAAACAGATTATTTTTAAATATTTGACTTGAAATAAAGTTTTATTTCAAATGTATTAATGTTGTGGACTCTGCTTTCTTTCTGAATGATTTAATAATGTTGTTGCATTTGCTTATTAGCTTAAAAGTTTTGAACCAAATGTTACATTCCAAATATAAGGCAAGACATGCAAAACCTGCAATCAGGAAGAATTTAAAGCTGCTGTCAGAGCTATTTCCCAGCTTCTAGGTTCACTTACCTGTTTTGAGTCATGTTGCTGGAACAACCACACTAGTGCCACTTCCACAGTTTTATGAGTGCATATAACATCTTTTTGCTTACCTCTATGAAAAGCATGTGTTGTGTGAAGAAGTGGCTCATATTGGGCCATGAGAAAAGAGGACCAAACTTTTTAGCGTTATTCCGCCAACAGATGGTGCTGTTGTTTCTCGTAACACCACCTCTCTCGGAAGCTGAATAAGGTTTTTAGGCTTTGCTTGGTTTTTAAAAGATCAGAGTAAAGAAGCTGCAACAGATTCAATTCTTTATCACGTGAAATGCAACCACCATTTAAAAGGGTGGAGCAGTTGTTGTTGTTGTTGTTGTTGTTATTATTATTATTATTATTGACTTCTAATGGGGGAAATGACAAGTCAAACTTGGAGGGTGGACTGGAGACATTGACTCTTCCTGTACATCTTTCTGTACATGCAAAGGGAAGAGATAATATGCATTGTCTTTAAAATATTTATATACTGTAATATTTACTGAAAATTTGACAGCACATAATACAAGGAAAGAATCAAACCTAAGATATTTTGACTTCACAGTTAAAGTAAACTAAACTATGAAGCTATGAGTATTGACAGCTCATGTAGTAACTCATATTGGACAGAAAAAGATTTCTCTCTCCATATAAAAGCACATAGAATATTTCTGTCTGAAAAAACTAATGGTTTTACCTTTCTCTTCCAGCAGGCACAATCAAATAATGTTGGATTTGTGAGTTTATGCTGTAGTTAGATCACTGCATTTTCTTAACTCGGTTTTTTAGTCTGACTTTTTTTTGTTAAGGTATCTTTCTAATAATGACTTCCCTCCTAAACAGAAAGAACAGCAGAGAAGTAACAATGCCTTACGATTAGGGTGTCCAAAGGTTTATATATAATGGTATTGGTCACCCTTGTTTCTTATTATTTTTGTGCATGATAAAATTAAACACCCATATTTTGACCTGTTTACTTTGTCCACACCGGTCTGTGCCACCTAGCTGCACAGACTTCCCCATGTGTTTTACATGTCAGAGCTATTGCTACTTGTGCTGCCACTGAAAAGTGACTGATCAGTCCTCTGCTCTATGGACCTTCATTGCCCACATCAAACGATGTTCATAATGTTACATCAAACAGTAGCATAACTATGGTTTGCTTTGCAATGGCTTCCACTTCTAACAAGATCACAGTCCAAAAAGTTTCCACCTTTGGAGGATTCCACATACGGTGATAAGAACACATCTTGGGGCAGCTCCTCTAACAGATTGTTGTGGATTCACTGGAAATGAGTGGCAATCTTCTTGGAATTAAACCCCACTTGTGTATGCGTTTGAACTTTGGCCCTCTAATTTGAGTTTAAGTAGTCTGCAGGGACGTCTGTAGCAGATGTGGCACTGGGGTGCAAATATCTGCCCAGCACCCCAAATTACCACGGATGGGGGGGTGGGGTGGCGAAGCTGCATACTGCCATCCATGGGGGGGCCCACACAACTCTCCCCTATGCCACTGCAGGAGAGCAATCCCCACGGAGGCTTGGGAAGGAAGCTACACGCCTTCCAGCCATATAGTTGGTGGGGCGCAGCTTCCATCCTAAACCTCTGCAGGGATTGCTCTCCTCCCACAGAGGCTGGGGAGGCAAGCTGCACACCCGCCAGCCATATGGTTGATAGGGTACAGCTGGCAGGTGTGCTGGGAAAGGGGAGGCCGCCGACAAAGCTGCGCAGCTCCCCCACTCACTGGAGCGCCCCTGAGAGGCTGGTGCCCTGGCGCAACGCACCACTAATCCCGATGCGAAAGACGCCTCTGGTAGTCCGCATTGTACAAGTTGGTAATCCCAGTGGGTATGAACACTCCTCTGCAGTATCTTCCGTGTATGATTTGTTTCTCGTTATATCTTCAGTGACCATGACTTTTTATGCTATTCCTCTTGAGATTGTAGTATGCTTTGTCAAAAGCAATGTCCTTTTCTGTAAAGTAAAAAAGTAAAAAAAAAAAAGCCCACACAAATTCCATTTATAGAACATCTTTTATTTCAAGGGCCTTTAGTTTCATAAAGACACCCACACATATCAACATAAAACAAATCGACTCTAGGTGGTCATCTTGAATGGAGGAGTGGGCGGATGGGATTTCCAGCCCTGTGGGTGCTTTTTTCAGCTCAGAAACTACAGAAGGTAAAGAAGGAATAGTGAGGCTGATTCTGTCAGGAGGCAAGGAACAAGCCAACTAGATAGCAGGCAATGGAAGTTGTAAATATGGATGATGGATGGTTGAAGAGTAGATGTGAGACATTGGTGAGTAAGACTATACTCTGTGTCAGGAGATGAAATATGGACCTTAACATTGGATGGACCTCTGCAAGCAGGAGAAGAAGGCTCCATGGGACTTGAAAAGGAATGGCTACACATGGTTTGCATTCTAGGCTGAAATCCTAGAGGGCCACTGCCAGTTAGCATAGTGATATTGATCTAAATGGACCAGTGGTCTCACTTGGTTTGAGATAGGACCAGGTACAATAAAGGAAGACTGGGCGATGTCTGCTCCCATATACACATCCAAACAATTTTCAACCTGTTCTGTGCTACTGAACCCACTGATTCTCCGCACTTAAATATACTAACTAGCCTAGATTAAAATCTCCACTTCGCCTACAGGCAGGGGTGCCAACTTGAATAAAAATATTGGGAACGGGACATAATCTATCATAAGATATGGCACACACAAACCATTTGAATGACAATGCCCATCAACTTTTGGGGGGTCTAGCCCCCTGGAATATTTTATTGGGGGAGCCGAAGGGACCTTGGTCCCTAGGAGTTGGCTCCCATGCCTGTAGGCATACAAGAAACACAAGAAAAGAAGACATAGACTTAAGTCTGAACAGGAACTGACAAAAAGATCAGGCCACATAATCCCATTACCCTATCCAGAGTCTCTTTTTGTTTCTAACTAAGGAGGATTTTTTTTAAAAAAATCAGCAAGCTAGAGCAGCCCGCAGTGCAGATGACAGGGGCTCAGGAACTCCGAGCTAATTACCTACAGTAAGTGAATTGGAGCTGTTCAAGTGAGATATTGGCGAATAAGCATATTAAAGCAGCCATAAGAGGAGACGTGAAATGAGACAAAAGAAATGAGGGATGAAACTGTAATGCTTGGAAGGAAAGGCTTCAAGAAGATTAAGAAAAGGACATTACTATTGTGTTTCGGTCTAGTCAAAGTGGGTGACCTTCATCTGAAATGTTTTGTAAGTCAGTTCTTTATGCTCTAAGAGCATGGGCACATATCAAAGTTGGTTGCACACAGATTCAACTCCATTCCTGGGGAAGTGTTTAAAAGTTGGGAGGAATTGCAGCAGAAATCAACCACCTCAGCAGATCACAACCTTTCAGAGACATCCCCGAAGAAACAGAACTAATATTCAGATGAGTTCACATTGTAAGCTTGTGTTATGTGAATTTATGTTATCATGTATTTTGCCTAATTATTGCTCATGTCTCATTTTCCTGCCGTGCCCCTAATTTGTTAGTGATATTTCCTTGCTATCAATCTGAGACACTGCTTATAGACAATCACAGTACTCCAAATTGTTCTTCGTCATTCTTAATTTCCTCCCACCTTCCAGGCCTTACTGGATCCCAACTGAATGCCTGCTCCATTCAGCTTACACAAAAATTAACCAATTATGTTCTTAGAGTTGTGTAAACTCTCTTAGCATTGCTCACCATTTCGATGCATGCAACATCACTGTGATTCTACGAGTGTTGTGGAGACATGGTAGGTTGTATTCAACGAAGTGTGAATTCAACGTCTTGTTAGTACAAGGATTACTGCAAATGCAATGGGATTTTCCATCCTGTCCTCCTTTCACACACACTCAAATCTGTTCCAGGGGTTCTAGGGGATGTGGTCCTGCTTAAAGTCCTAGAGATCCATGAGGAATTGAGTAAAGATTGGACCAGTGGCTAACCAGTGGCTAACCAGATGCCTATGGGAAGCCCAAACGCAGGGCCTGAGCGCATCAGTACTCTGCCCACCTGTGATTCCAAGAAAACTGGAAGAAGGACATATCTCTTGTGGCTATTAGCCATTGGTAGCCTTGTCTTCTATGAGTTTGTATTACCTTCTTTAAAAGCCACCCAAGTTGGTGGCTAGCAGAAAGTCCTCAAGGGAAGACATTTTGCCAAGGGCTGGCCCAAACTAGGAGCTGGCCCTTGGTTGGGCTGCTCTACCATATGCTCTACCTTCCCATATTCCTCAGTCCCAAAGTACAAGTAGCCAAGATCCTGTGACACCAAGCATGCAGTTTCCTTTACCATATCTCCAGGATTCCATTTCATAATTCTGCCTGGTTGTGTTTTGTATTCTGTACTTAGGAGTTTTCTCCATGTATAGCATGAGGAGTGCTGAGCTCAACTCACAGTTGCCATCACTTCTGCTGATAATGCACAATGATCGCGTAGCTCACGAGATTGTATTGTTCGACTGACCTTTTGGGACAATTGATCAAAACATTTGCTTCAGATATATTCCAGAGGAAGCAAAAGAAGAGCCTCAGAACAGGTATTGAAAAAGAAATGAGATGTTCCTTTGATAGAAGAACCTTCATCTTGCATCCCTGAGGAAGGTTGTCATCAGCTGAAAAGTGCTGGGAATTTTATGGTTTCACAAGGGCTGTTATTATTTGATAAAGACTTGCTTTTCAGTACCATTTAGCAGCTTTGCCTGTTCTTTAGATTGCATTTGTTTATTTGTTTGGTGCTTTCCCTGCTTTTTCCTTCAGCATTGATTTCAGAGCACAATCAGCTTTGCTTTTTTCTAGCTCACCTCCACCCCACTGATTTTGGCAGGAAACAGGAAAAGGAAACCAATTTCTAAAAGCAGACACACCACAGTGTGTTTTGGAGAGGTTTGAACCTTGCCAAGCCCTGTGGTCCTACTAGAGATGCCAATCTCTTTACCCCCAGGTCATAAAAGCAAACACTGAGCGAATGCTCTTAGTGTGATACACTTTTCCTTAGCTGATCTGCAGAGATGAGAAGCAGCGGGCTGTGTGTCTGTGTGGTGCAACCCTTCTGCTTGAAGTTTGGGTGGCAACACCCACTTCTGGCGACACCTATTTCTGCATGTGGCCCCCAGAGGGTTGGTGAATGTGAAAGTGGCCCTTAGGCCCAAAAATGTTACCCACCCCGCTTGTACAGGAATTCCAGGGAATTTTGAGTTTGTAAACAGCTTTGTATTTTTGATGGGCAGAGAGGTGTGGATTATTCATCCTATGTGGAACATATTCTTATGTTAATTTATTATTGCCAGTATGGTGGTTGATTTCAGGATACATACCCAATACCTACCACAAAACCTGCCAACATCTGTAATCAATAAAGCTGTGGCCTGGATAATCCCATACTGCTGTCATGGCAGGATCTCCAAGGATGTGCTGTATGTGGTTTTAGAAACCAGGCCTGTTGGTGGATCAACTCTGCATCGTAAAGATGCCTGCAAACATGACATGAAGGCTGGCAACATTAATCCCACTGTGTGGGAATCCCTTGCAGACAACCACAGTGCCTAGACAGACAGTCAAGTTGTGTATCCACAGAAGTGACCAGAGAAGAAATGATCACTGGGAGGAGCAGAGAGAGAAGAAATTCCATAATGCATACTGGACACCTTCATTTGCCCCAGCTGTAACAAAATATGTCTCTTCCATATTGATCTGTACAGCCACAGCAGGTGCTGTAACTTTCCAGTGGCTTCACTTTATCACTGATGGCACACTCCTCCATCCATTGGATGCCAACGCTGTCACGCGTCTTATAATAATAAATGAACAAAACCCACCTGTGTTGTTTTCAGCTTCCTTCTGCCCTTGGCTCTACTGCACCTGGGCCCACGATCAGTGGTATAGCATGGAGAGAGCCCACAGGGGCAGTTGCCCCGGGCACAACAATTTCAGGGCACAAAATTTCAACACCAGGTGCTGCCTCAATACAGCTGTGCACTTCCATCGCTGGGCTCCATTGAAAACGGCTTCTCCATGCAAACCAGGAAGCGGCCTTTCCAGACAATGGAACGACTCTTCGTTTCTTAGCTCTGCAACTGCAATCTCCTGGGTGACACGGATGCCGTTAAGCAGTTGAATGTGGATGTGTACTGTCAGAGCTGCCTCCAGGTCCCAGCTCACAGAGGACCAACGCTAGCCGGTAGTAATGTACAAAAGTCTTTATTGAGGTTCAGTTTCCATTTACAAGCCGCAGCGTGCAGCCCTACGTCTAGACGCTAGATCGGCGAAGCCCTGTCTGAGTCTCCACCCCCTGTACACCAGTTTAAGACTCTAGCCTTACTCCACCTTTTCCGTTGCTCCTTTCTCCTCTGGGTCCTTCTGCCCCCGGTGTCTCCTCCTTCCTGGACTCTTCTGACGCTGACCCCCCTGACTCCTGTCCCTCCTTTCGGCGGGCTTTAGGACCTGGCTCCCTATCCGGGCTACCCACTGTGCCGCTCGCCTGTACATTTGAACTTGGCGCGCGCGCCCAGCTTCCAACCTTCCTCTTGACCGTTTCCTCGCTCTCCGATGGAGGCGTGGCCAATCCTGACTCATCTCCTCCCGCTGGCGGTGAGCAGCCTGATCCCGATACCTGGGACTCCTCCCCCCTACTGCTCTTTGGTGGGGAAGCTGGTCCCGATTTCCAGCTGCTGCTCTCTGAGTCCCCTCTGGCCCCTTCTTCCTGGGGTGTCCCCCTTGCTCTGACCCTGGGAGCCCCTTTCTGTGAGTCTTCCGATTCGCTGGAAAGACTCAGAGACCTCGGACCACTGTCATCGCTTACGTTTCCTTCGGATTCCTCCCCCTCGCTCTCCGTTTCCTCCCTTTCCTGTGCCTCTGCTCCTGAGCCCCTGACATGTACCCTATCCATTTCCCTCCCTTTCACCCCATCCCCTCTGCACAGCCCCAGGTACTGGCAACCCATGCTATGCCACTGCCCACAATAGACAACATCTACATATTTGGAGGGGGATTCCTTTTCTTTTGTCCCCCTTCTTTAATTATATTGTAACAGACAATGGGAGACTTTTCTTTCAACTTTCTTTTATGCCTCAGAAAACACGAGTGCAGAAAACAGGAAAGTGCTTCATGAATATGGAATTGTTTATAGCATCAAACCAACTTTATTTAAGTTTTGCAGGGCTCAGTCCGTGATCTCTTCCTCTCGCCTCAAGCCAGAGGAAGTGAGTGTTGCTCTTAATTAGTTCCTGGTTCATTCCAGGAAGCTCAACACACCCAGGTTGCAGCTTGTGGCTCTTTGATATTGTTACAACAAGCAACTGCTGCGCTCGCGGTTTGAAACATTTCTGGCAGTGTCCCAGCTGGGTTGCAAATGCTGCATCATATAGAAAGATGATCTGATGTGCCCACAGAAGCCCCCCAAGCTATTGTGCAACACTTTGTTGATACTAGAGGATGGTAGGAATTACAAATGCCTGGAAGATCAGCCCTGAATTCTGTACCATCTTGGGATCATAGAAAAATGAGAAGTGGAGCAGGATCTCATATGCAATAGTGTTTCATGCAGTTGGGTATCCTGATGAAAATTGTTCTATAATCACGCTGTGGGTTCACATCAAGTGAAAATGAGTAACTGCCTGTGCAGATCTTCCGCATTCAACATAAGGAAGGTCTGGGATTATGCACAAAGAGCTTGCATTGGGAACAGAGCTTGCATTTGTGCCCCCTGCCCCTGTCCTTGGACACAGTAAGAGCTCACATGTTCAGGCAAATGCATGAACAGGCTTGACTTCTGCTGTTTTTTGTTTTTGTTTTTTGGTCCTAGGGTAGGCAAATTGGAAGGTCATCTCGCACAGTGAAGACTTTCCTTCACATTCACAATAGAAAAGGATATGTGGCAACTCTTGTTTATAGTCT
This sequence comes from Podarcis melisellensis, assembly GCF_964234715.1. Taxonomy (NCBI): domain Eukaryota; kingdom Metazoa; phylum Chordata; class Lepidosauria; order Squamata; family Lacertidae; genus Podarcis; species Podarcis melisellensis. The sequence goes on from NC_138543.1 coordinate 25,072,054, forward strand.
CCGTTCAGTCTTGTTGCAATTATAAAATGAGATAACCCTATAACTATCCCACCTTGAACACATCGATGGAAGGGCAGGATACAAATATATTCATTTGCTTCATATATCACCAGAAATCTGCTGTATTCAGCATCTGTGACCTGCTTTTTTTGCTAGGAAGGATATCCCCTCTTACATTTTCTTGGTTCTAGAAACCTGGACACACATCAGGAAAAGAAAACAACCTATATACCCTTTAGGTGTGAGAATTCAACCCGATTACCTGCAGGGTCTTTTTCTGCATTCTTCAAGATATGGTCAAGATGGCGCTTGCGTAAGTTCTTCACTGTCTAATATGGAATTTGGTAGTTGTATAAAATCTTCTCCTGGATACTGAGATGTCATTTCAAGATTTATTCCACATGGGAAAGAATGTATTCTTTGCAGTATATATTATTTGTCACCACTGTCAAGCTGGCAAGACTAGAAGGTAATACGGTTTCACCAAAGAACAATAATATTCTGAGCTTGGAGAAAAGTGGAGTGATTCTGGATAGGTTACAGAGTACCCAAGAGATGGATATTTATTATACTATTTTAAATAGTATACTATACTATTATTATACTATTTAAAAGGGTCCTTTGATGTTTCTCCTCCTTTCTCCTGCAAGGTAACGTACGAGAGGTGGAGACCCCCCATTGCAATTTATATCATCTCTTCCTAATACAAAAGAAACAGAAGACAGAAGCATTCAGATCAAGAAGAAAGAGCTTAGCTATTTTTGCATTCAGCAGGACTGAAGGTTTCATATTGTGGTTCCAAATAAAGATATCCAGTTGGAAATCCATGACTAGCTTTTCTGCTTTCATTCACTTAGGGGGAAGAAACCTCAGGCCTGGGGGTCAAAAGTGGCTTCCAAACCTTTCTATCTGGTCCTCAGCACACTCCCCAGACTTGGGGGTATTGTTTTTGTTTGTTAAAGGTAAAGGTAAATGTACCCCTGCCCGTACGGGCCAGTCGTGTCTGACTCTGGGGTTGTGCGCCCATCTCACTTGAGAGGCCGGGAGCCAGCGCTGTCCGGAGACACTTCCGGGTCACGTGGCCAGCGTGACGAAGCTGCTCTGGCGAGCCAGCGCAGCACACGGAAACGCCGTTTACCTTCCCGCTATAAAGCGGTACCTATTTATCTACTTGCACTTGGGGGTGCTTTCGAACTGCTAGGTGGGCAGGAGCTGGGACTGAAAGACGGGAGCTCACCCCGCCGCGGGGATTCGAACCGCCGACCATGCGATCGGCAAGTCCTAGGCACTGAGGTTTTACCTACAGCGCCACCCACGTCATTGTCATGCATTTTTTGGTTTTTTAAAATTGCAAACTGCACTGTGATCCTCAGATGAAAAGAGGCAAAGAAATTTGATAAATAAAATAGTAAATGAACAAACCCTATTCTAGACTTCCAAGTGTCCCTGTTTTCTAGGGACAGTCCTGGATTTACAGCAGCTGTCCCAGTTTCTGATTTGATCCCAGAATGTCCTGCTTTTCTTTAGGATGTCTCTATTTTCATTGGAGAAATGCTATCCATCTCAAGGACTAAAGTTACTCAAGAATATTGCGGATCATTACTCAACGATAATGTGAACAAAGGTAATCTGTTCTGAGGAAATGTGCGTGGATAGCTAGCACAAGATAAATTGTATGTAGCGTAGAATATGTATAGAATAGCAGCATACAAATGTTAATGTCCTAAGCCTTTAAGATAGCAGATAAAGTACAATCCATGCACTAATCAAATTAAGATGAGATTTTGCTCTTTCAAAACAAAGAAACATTACACTGCAGAGAGGTACAAACTGTATGGATAATTTATGTAAATTGTGGATTCAAATTAATTCAATTGTTTTGTTCTTTTTGAGAAAGCCTTATTCTATCTTTTTTTAAAAAGTGGATTTCTTTTATTCTGTAGCACAAAAACAGAGGTGGAGAACCTGTGTCTCACCAGATGTTGATGAGTGACAACTTCCATCAACCCCCGCCCATTGGCCATGTTGACAGGGATGGATGGGAGGTGGAATCGAACAACATCTGCTAACTCCAGTGAGAGAACAAAAGTGAAATCTCATTACTAATTCATTCTAGGAAAATGAGATAGAACTGTTTTAGGAAGCAATCTGTGGAATCTAGGAGTACAGTGGTTTGAATTGTTGATATACTGTGCAATACATTTTAGATTATATGCATAACGGGTGCAATTATGAAACTCACACTTTATCTTTTTGCTGCAGTGTTTCAGGGAATATTGAGTTTTATTCATTGCCTTATGGCATGGTTGCACTCAGTAATGAAATTGCTACTAGTCACTATGAACTGTCCTTTTTATACAAGGATTGCAACATTACATTTGGTATACACAAGTCCCACCCCTCATTCCTCACACTGTTTAAAGACTAAAGAACCCAAAAGCTAGACGGACATCCTGATTGCAATACCAATGCATGTGAAACCTTCAGTGGTGCATATAGACTCCTGAAATCCGGCTTTGGCATTAGCTATAAAGGAAGAGGCATTTAACACAAAAAGAAAGTCTTCGGTAGATAATTTTTTAAGTCACTCATTCCTTGTGTTATTTTAGTTGGTCCCTGATGATATGTTGATGACATTTATTGAAGTATAAGCAAAAGCTGCTGTATTCAGCACCAGACTAACCATCCGACTGGTTCAATATTGCCCACCCCAGGGGTATGGGACTTCCAGCCAGGGGGTCCAATTTGGCCAATTAGGCAATATTCCCAAGGCCACACCCACCTGCCAATCAGTTGACACCTCTGGGTTCCTGCTGGGAACTGGTACAATGACAAAGGAGCAGGATTTCACTCCCTTCTCATCAGCTGGTGAGTAGAGAGTTCAGTCCTTCTGGGTACTGCTTTGACAACACATATGCTGCAGGGAAAATGCTGTAGAAGCAGAGAGCAGGAATGAAGTCTCCACTTATCAGCTGATGAGTGATCTTAAACCAGGGAACACAATGTGGATCAGATACTGGCTTCCTTGGCTATTGTGACTGTTGCTCAAAGGAGGCCATTACATATAATTTCAGCTTCACATCACAGCCCATATCCTCCTGGCTTGGGAAATAAGAGGACCAATCTGGTGGCCTGGCTGGCTGCTATAAGACTCCCAGATTTGCTCCCTTCCTCCTACACTGGGAAACTTGTAGCTGAAAGAGTCTACCAACTCCTCCTGCCATTTCACTAGACCACTGGGCTTCATCCTTTCTGATTTCTGCCTGCAGCCTGCCTACATACATCCTACCTGAGGTAATTGCTCACATTTGTCCTGAGTGTCTGGCAATATTATATTTTTGATTCAGATTTGCAGCTAGGTGCATAGAATATTTGGGGAGCTTTGGTAACCATAAAAATCCAGACAACAAGAAACATTAAACTCAGCTCGAGAAACGATACATTTCCACAAGAGAAAATATATCTGAAACTGAATCACCACAGCAAGGCCACGAGGTTCAAGTGTTGTTGTTTTTAGCAGCATATAATTACTTGCAGAATGAGCTGCACTCTCTGTTTTTTTCCTATTTTCTGCCAGTGTGCCATTGCTAACTGAAACTGGTATAGTATGATTGGCTGATGTTTTAAAATACATATCATGATTGCATACGCAATAACCAGTTGTGACTTGCAATACAATTTACAGAGTTCGGTTGTTCACCTTTATGTGTGAGTGAAGCTTCCCACAAACAGCTCCCAATATATTTAATGGAGCCTTTCAAATTCTTGCTTTGCATCTTCTCCTTTTTTACTGTGATGCCTCTGAACAACTACTGCAGCAAAACAAGCAAAATTCTAAATATAATGATCACAAAATATATTTCATTTGGTACTGAAATGCCATAGACATCTTAAGAATGTGACTGGCAGTCAAAAGCAAATTAGAATGTAATCAGGAATTAATGGTGTTAATGAAGTGCATTAGTTCAAATATTTTCCTCAGAAAGGAAAATTACAATGAAGCAACAGAAGGAAGCCCCACTGAGTTCAACGGGCCCTACTCCTAGGTAAATGTGCATGGGAATGCAGCATTAAATTCCACATAATGTCCCTAGTAGCTACTTTCATCCTTCACATTTTAAAACTGGACACATACCAGCAATATACTCTATTTGACAAATTAATACAACTGATGATCCAAAATGGCAGTTAGAATGGAAAACAAATCTAGAATGTTCTGTTTCTGTATAAAGAATGGTGTCAGGCTGAGCTTATTACAAGAACGGATCAATAGGGCACTTAATACTCCACTTTTTGCCAGTCTATCTCATAAAACAGCTAACAGAAATAGAAGAGCTACATAGGAACAGAGTAAAAATAAGAAAAATGGGAAGACCTCTGGATGGAGGCTAATAAGAGAGGCCATTAAATAGATATATAAAACCATGAAGAATATTGAGAAGGTGAGGCTGGCACTTCCACTTTCCTTTATCCAATAAAGAGCAAGGTGACATTCTATGAATCTGAAAAGTGTTAATAGAAGAATACTGTGGAACTCATGGCTACATAGATCAGGTGCAGGGAACCTTGTTTTTCTTCCAAATGTTGCTGAACTACAATTCCCATCCGTCCCAGGAGGCATGGTCAAGGGCCAGGGATGATGGGAGTTGTGGTTCAGTAACATCTGGGGAACCAAACGTTTCCCCCACATCATTTCAGCCAGGTGTTTACTTCTGCCTGTTATCTATTGATTCCAACGTACATAAGGAGTGTGTGCCCATGGGTGGCCATGTTCTGTTTGGGAATATCTTCATTTACAGCTCAACAAGGAGAATGTAACTGTTTGGCTGTGATAGTTTCTGTTTATTGTGGCCTTGAGGGCCACTTTGAATGCAAGGTTGGCATTTATGTCTGCTACCAGTGCTGATTGGTTATTTATTGGCAGTTGGGATTGTGTGGCACCACGTGTTGCCATTATATAGTTGGAACTGGGTACAGAAGTAGTTATATAACCTTCAGAATAACAGTCTCCTCTGGTATAGAGCTGGGCCCCTCTCAGCTACAATTCCCAGGGTGGTTTAACAATAAATTTCTCTTCCCAAGGAACTCTGAGGGGAATTGGGGTTTCCTAACAACTCTCAGCTCTTGAAGTCAAATCCGAAATACTTGACACAGAAATTTGCCCCCTAAGTTGTGAGTCAGGGGTGGAGGCTGTTCTGCATAACCCAATGATCTGATTTTTCTGAGCTCTAAATCAGGATAAGTCTCTATATATGCTAGATGCAAATGTTCATGGCCCAGGAGTCATTTGCATGCATTTTGTCCTCCATTTTCCTGGGTTATGCTCTTTATACTTGTGTGTCTGTGGGTGGGGAGGGAGGCTGGGAATGTTTATTGCATTGAACTTCTTTTGTGTTTTCTTCTTCGACTGGAACAAGTTTCCCCAAAACAAAGGATTCTCAAGCCTAGCTATCTGCAAAGAACATGGATTTAGAGTTGCAATTATTTACCCTGGAAGCCTTCCTATGTGATTTACCCTTGAGGGAGCAGACTCCTATGATCTCTCTAAGTGTGCAATCAAACTATTGTGTGCACACTCCAAGATAAAATGGCTTAAGCATAATTTCCATGCCTGCCTTTTTGGAGAGATTATTTGGCAAATAGTTTTATTGTAATGAATAAATTAACAAAAATAAATCTTTATCTCCCTAGGCAATATGTGATGGGCAAGAAGAAAATCAAATGACGAAGTTAGTGACTTGTTTATAAAACATTTACCCATGTGTGGAATTCTTGGGTTTTGTCTTATGAGGCTCAACTTCCTAGAGTGTAGCATTTAGGTTTAAAAGAGTAGACTGTTGTAAAAATGTTTAATATTTGTCTCTGATCATGGATTACTCAGGCAGGGAGGTTTAAAGGAAGACATACAAGAATATTTTGACAAGCTTTTTCTTTTATGTTCATAGATTCTGTACCTCCTCCCCCATCTATTCCTCTGTCTACAAGGAGAGAAGATTTCTAAAGAGAGAAGGGAGTGATCTTAAATGAAGTCTTTTTGCTCTTTGAAACAGCAATTTAGAAAACAAGAAATACCCTCATTTCTAGGAGTAGTGTCTTTGTTTACTAAATTTCACAGAGCCTTTCAAGTGAACTATAGGGTCACAGAGCACTTAATACTGTGAATCCTTTGGGATTGGTGGAACTGTAACATCATCTGCCCAGCAAATAGGAAAGTGCATTAGGAATCGCTTTGTTTGTTCATCTGAAACAACCTAAATAACATTTAATTCAATTGGAATAAGAAAATTGTAATGCAGAAGGGTCAAACTCTGGTGCAAATATTTATAGGCTGCTTCTTAGGGTCAAGCTCTCCCAAGACATCTTTTGTTAACAGATGCCTGCAGATGCTGACATGATGCTCAGCGCCATGGTTCCCTCTGAGCACTCTGATTCAGACTAATTGGTAGAGGCCGTTGAGGGTGAATGAAGAAGAAGAAGAAGAGTTTGGATTTGATATCCCGCCTTTCACTCCCCTTCAGGAGTCTCAAAGCGGCTAACAGTCTCCTTTCCCTTCCTCCCCCACAACAAACACTCTGTGAGGTGAGTGGGGCTGAGAGACTTCAGAGAAGTGTGACTGGCCCAAGGTCACCCAGCAGCTGCATGTGGAAGAGCGGAGACGCGAACCCGGTTCCCCAGATTACGAGACTACCGCTCTTAACCACTACACCACACTGACTGGAATGGGAGGAAGGGAAGGGGATGAAACTATGCACTAGAGGCCCCATGACAAAGCCCCTCCCCCAATGAGTGGTGTATTAGCTCTCCTCAATATGTAGAGAAACAGCTTCTAACTGCTACTGCCATATATTTGTATTGTGCTGTTAACCAACGCCTTTAAAATACTAGTAGCTGTGGTAGATTAGACATGGTACAAAAGCAAGCCAGACACAGTTTGTAAGTAAATCAAAATGATGAAATATTCTCCAATTATTATTAAATAGAAAAGTAAAACAAGGTAAATACTATATTTTGGTTACCTGTTAACGATTTGTGCTTGCTTTTACAAGGTGGTTGTTATTATAACTGGCTGTTGTTTGCAAATATAGGAACTTCCATAAGACTCAATGGTGAACCACAATTCCTATCCCTGCTTAACTTGGTTGCCAATTACCCATAGCAACCAGTAAGTTCTCACCACTGCCATGCAAAAAAGGCCTTGGGCTGGTTCTCCTTTAAGTCAGGCTTGCAGGCATTCTCGCTCTGGTCAGCTCCAGGAGCTCCTTGCTGAACTCTCCCTCACTGCTCAGAGTCCTTTGATTTGCTTAAGATGGTGGTTCAGCTTTTTGGAAGCAGAGGATACTCCCAGGCTTTCCTCAACCACCTCTTGCCTGTCTTCCTCCGGCTTCTGCTTCAACTCTAGACTCCTACGCTCTGCTTTCTCTCACAGTTTCTTCTTCTTCTGGTTAGCAATCTCAGACTGTCACATGCTCCCTAAGCTGTGCTAGAACTAGGCTATTTATGTTCCAACCAGCCTACCCTTCAGCCAATAAGATTTGATTGGCATACAGACCACACTTCCTGTCCAATGAGTGACCAAGAGTTTCTATCTAGCAAGCCAATCAGAAGAGCAATTTTACAATCCTGTAACTCAGCATTAAAAGAAGCCAGCTTACCCGCAATCGGCTTTATGTTGCTAAGTAACAATCAGCTGCCAACCACGAATGGATACTCAATTCTTCACATACACAGCAAACTCTTATAAGTGGTATTTAAACCAAACATTGTCCCAATTAAGCACATTTTAAAATGTGATTGCTCCTCAGTGTGTGTGAGGGAGGGAGGGAGGGAGGGGTGGGGTGGGGAAAGGAACCTACTGTATGTGGTATGACACCAAGGCACAGACAGAAGAAGAAGAAGAAGAAGAAGAGTTTGGATTTGATATCCCGCTGTATCACTACCCTAAGGAGTCTCAAAGTGGCTAACAATCTCCTTTCCCTTTCTCCCCCACAACAAACACTCTGTGAGGTGAGTGGGGCTGAGAGACTTCAGAGAAGTGTGACTAGCCCAAGGTCACCCAGCAGCTGCATGTGGACGAGTGGAGACTTGAACCCGGTTCACCAGATTATGAGTCCACCGCTCTTAACCACCACACTGTGTTGGCTCTCAGATAACTGACTTTACATGCAAATTCTGGTGAGGACTAGTTTGCAAACTCCTAAAATAGAATTTTGAGCCTTTTAAACTAGAAGCTGCTCATGTCAAGTCTGCCAAACCTTACCTATCGTGCTTAATATAAATCAGTTTATCGCAGCAACAATAAAACAGACCTGTCATAATGAAGTTAATAGCAGGAGATAGCAGTAAAAAATAGCTGACAGCTGGCCTGACTTCAAAGTACTCATTTATACCTATTTCGAACATACAGTCATGATTTTATACTTTATTTAGCTCCTCTGGAAATATATTTCTAGCCTAAATGTAGGTTCTCGTGAGAAAACCCAGTGGTTGTACAATAATGTTCCATACTGCATAGCTGTCAACTGATTGAACAATTTTAGCTGATTAGTCACCTGCTATTTGACCCATTAACTGAACACTTAATTACATTTAAGAATATTTGCATATTGCCCAACAATGTCCTTTTGAGACAATGAAGGTATGAGAGAACTTTCAGTATAATAAGCAAAAACTACTAGCTGCTTGTAAGAACAGAACCAACATTCAATACTTTTGATTCATTCCATATTATAGTAATAACACCGGTACCAAAAGTAGGTACAAAAATACCCTCAGCTCTCTGCCTTGCTGATGAAAATTGCCCCTTCCAATTAATCAACTTCACTGATTAAATTGATTAAAACTTGCAGACATAATAAACACAATGCAAGGTGCAAATCTGCTGTTTAATTAAAAGCAAAAGAGAGAGTCTTGAAACAAGCAAAGACTCTTTCTTTGCCGCAACTGTTAAATTAAGGTAGCAAGAACTGTAAATTCTATATTGCAAACTAGATGGAGAAGATTGGGATGAAAGGGTAGAGCACACGGTCTCTAGATCAGTGGTATGGGACCTCTTTGCTGGCCTGTCCAAGGAAATTGCCTCATATAGCTAAAGAGCCCTTTTGTCCCACACCAATGAAAAGAAAGACCAGGTGCCCAGGTCCAATAGCGGACAAGGTCCTGACTACCATTTTTTGGCAGGCAGCAAATATTTGGATGAAAGAAGCCACTATAGATGCACAATCATTTTATACGGGCCTTTTCACACTTGACATTTCTAGTATAATTGCTGGGTTCCCCCATATACACACACACACACACACACACACACACACACAACACCATCTATATTCAGTGCTACAGAATAATGAAATCAATAACCAAACATTTTCCCGTCTACTGCAAAAAGAAAGAAAGAAAGAAAGAAAAAGCCTGACATGTGTACAAGCATCAACCTTGTTTTTGTGTGGATGGCGTAGGGATTGATTTGGGAGATGACTGTTTCATTCCACTTCCTTTTGACCGGTTTGAGCTGTCATTCTGCAAACTCAGTTCAGAGGAGTGATCTGACAGATTGAGACACTGGTGCTGAGTCAAAGTACTGCCCATGGCAGCAATCATTAGCTGCTGACAAAATGTCATCACAATAACGAGGTTCACCATAGCTGTGGCAGATTTGTAGTTCCTCTTCTCATCATCTATATGCCCATGAGATTAGAATTACAGAAGACTAGGTATTAAGGGGGTGGAGGAACCCTGCAAAAGAGCTGTCCCCATCTGCATGCTCATAATTCTGACATGTACAGTGGTACCTCAGGTTATGTACTTAATTCGTTCCGGAGGTCCGTACTTAACCTGAAACTGTTCTTAACCTGAAGCACCACTTTAGCTAATGTGGCCTCCTGCTGTTGCCACGCTGCCGGAGCACGATTTCTGTTCTCATCCTGAAGCAAAGTTCTTAACCTGAAGCCCTGTTTCTGGGTTAGCGGAGTCTATAACCTGAAGCGTATGTAACCTGAAGCATATGTAACCTTAGGTACCACTGTACAGGTTGAGAGGAACATAAGAGTGCATTAGGAACGTAGCTAGAGCCACAGCACTTTTCTCAATTCAGGCCCAACCCAACCTACCATTAGTGTGGCAAGGAAAGCGCTGCACTCACTCTCTAATTACAGTGACATGTGACCAAAGGTGCAGACAACCAGCTACAAATCTGCTCTTAAAAATGCTGCATCAAACAACAACTATACTGCTATAAATGGGGAAAGCCACTTGGAGAATAGTTGTGTGAATGAGCTTGTAGTGGATGCCTTTAAACCATCTGAGAAGCCTGATTTGGAGGGTTTGAGGCACAAGCTTGCTGGTGCTCAACATTCCCTCCGTATACATCTCATCACAAGGTTATTGCAAATTCATGTTGTCTAAATGCAGCTCTCATTTTCAGAGGCAAAGAAAATATTCTGAATTCCATTTTATAATAATTTATTCTGTCCCTTCACAAACTCTTGACTTTTCTATTTGCTTTATTTGTACACTTTACAATATAGTTCGAGTTACTGTCACTATGGAAATTCTACATTGTCTTTTGTAATATCTTTTTCCCCTTGGTAATTGCTTTTAGCTGATGGTTGTGCATAAAGCACACTAGTATGAAAAAAACACAACAATTTCCTTGCCTTTTCTTCGCTTTCTTACTGCAAAACACTCCACTTCCTGATACTATGAACACTTAGTTCTATTTTCTAATAACTGAAGTAAAATATATAAACAAACCCCCCTTTTTACATAATTTTCTAAATTTGATCTATATCTCTGTCCTGATTTTAGCAAGTTTCATGAAGGCTTGTAATTTTCTGTCTCATTTTGCGCACCGGTGTCTAATGCATCATATTAGTGCATACATCAGCAATACCTCTGGCTGGAATATTGTATTAAATCGTGTCACACTTCAGAGTCTTTGAAATCCCTCATTAACCTTTTGGTAATGCAGCTCATTAGATTTAAAAGTAAACTTGTCCTTTCTGACTTTCATCACATGTCATCAGAAACCATGGCTTTAGGCTACCCTAAGGAAGACAGTTTTTTTTTGTTTTTTAATAGCATTTTATAGCATTATTTTCCAGCATTCAGGATTTTCTGAGTTCCTGCATTGGTAACTTGCATTGCATTTAGTTTCTAGCATTTTTTTTTAGTTCCCTGCCCCAATGAGTATGGAGTATGTGTCCAAGCACAATTCAAAGTGTTGGTGCTGACCTTTAAAGCCCTAAACAGCCTTGGCCATGTATACCTGAAGGAGCGTCTCCACACCCATCGTTCAGCCAGCTCCGAGGGCCTTCTGGCAGTTCCCTCACTGTGAGAAATGAAGTTACAGGGAACCAGGCAGAGGGCCTTCTCGGTAGTGGTGCCCACCCTGTGGAACACCTTCCTATCAGATGCCAAGGAGATGAGTAACTACATAACCTTTAGAAGACATCTGAAGGCAGCCCTGTATAGGGAAGCTTTTTAATGTGTCATGTTTAACATATGTTGGAAGGCACCGAGAGTGGTTGGGGCAGCACAGTCAGATGGGCAGGATCCAAATAATAATGGGGAGAATTAGAGGGTATGCACACATAACATTAATCTTTTTCACTGACGAGTCTTCTATCTGTTCACAAAAACAGATCCTGTACTCAGTGGCAGGGTCTCAAATATTCATATGCTTGCTCTTGAATATATTTAAGATTATTTTAAAAATAGTAATCAGTTTATGTTCAGAGTATTTGACATCATTTACTTTAGCTGTATCAATGCAGGGCAAACACACCCCATTTGTGTTCAGTAAAGCAATTTGCACCTTTGTCATATCCGGTAAGTACCAAGTCCAACACTCCCATTTGGCCAACTTGAGGCAACTGCCTCAGGCAGCAGATTTTGGCGGGCAGCCCCCAGCTGCTCCTCTTGAGCCACCCAGTTATTCCCCCTCTGTTGCCACATGGCCTGCCTTGATGCCCCTAATCTGGCCAGCTGCCTCAGGTGTGCTAGAGGACACAATTCCATCACTGGTGTTGAAGTAAGATGCAGCTGTTAGTCCAATTGACTTCTACATACAGAATTGGATGCATGCCGCCTTGTCCTTTGCCTCAAGAAATAAAACATCTTTGACTGCCCCTGGTTACTGCACAGGCCAGTAACCTGTAATTATTTAGAAAACACTAATAACCAAGGCTGCAACACATACTCAGGAGTAGGTCCTGATGAACTCAGTGGAACTTACTGCTGAGTACACACAACTGAGATAATTCTGCTGATGTCTATAAGTAGCAAACTGGGTAGAAAGGTAGATGTTGTTGAGAATTAATCAAAGACAATCTAAGAAGGAGGGTTATATTCCACCCCCTTTGTCTTCTTAACTAAGTCTCTGCTTTTATAACTTGAATAAACTAGATTGATTCCTTATAGCCTTCCATTCATGAAAATGAAAAACCCTGTTCATAATATTCTTTTGCTAGCCACTTGCAAGGCAGTCTATCAAATATTCCAATGCAGATACCCTAGATTATTTTTCTTGTCACTCATATGTTCATAACCCTCGTGGGATAAACTGAGAAATAAATGTGCACAAAAACAGGTTAACATTATTGAGCTGTGAAATACAGGGTGTTTTTTTTTACTTGACATCTTAATTATATAACTTTAGAGTTCATGCATCTGAAATACAAATGGCCTATACAGGTCACATAGGCTAGTCCCAGAGATCTAGTAAATGCTTCAGATCTTGTAAATGATCACTGTTGAACGTCCAAAGCTGAGAGAAGCATCTGATTTATAATATCGCTATGGTGAAAACATTAGAATTTATACACAGGCCAATAATACATTTGACCATTGGATGCCACTGTTACTACTTAGGAGAGATAAAGTTGAAAGAGAGCTGTCTTGGATGAAAAATGTTCTTCTTCAGCAAGAAGATTTGCAAATCATTTTCTGGGATTCATATTCATTTCACCTACTACTGCTACACCTATCCCCCCCCCCATAGGAGCAGTAGAAAAATGGGGGGGGGGAATCAAAGGAGGTTGGAGAGCAATTAATCTAAGTAAAGGGAAAGAAAACACTGTGGATAATATGCACTTCATATCCAGATTAATCTAACCCCCCAAACCTTTTAAATGATTTCAGTTAAGAATTTATTGACCATAATTTTGATGCATTTTTCTATTATGAGACCAATTACAGTGGTACCTCGGGTTACATACGCTTCAAGTTACATACGCTTCAGGTTACACACTCCACTAAGCCAGAAATAGTGCTTCAGGTTAAGAACTTTGCTGCAGGATAAGAACAGAAATCGGGCTCCGGCGGTGTGGCGGCAGCAGGAGGCCCCGTTATCTAAAGTGGTGCTTCAGGTTAAGAACAGTTTCAGGTTAAATACGGACCTCCGGAACTAATTAAGTACTCAACCTGTATCGCACAAGTATTTCAAAGTTGGCTTGATTTTAAAGGCAATGAATGGTTACATTTTGGTCTAAGACCTCATGAAGAGAAGGCAGGGTTTTTTGTGGATAGATGGAGATTCAAAAATACTGATTTTTTTTTAATTTGGAGAAGAAAATGTTTCCTAGTATAACAACAACAACAAAGTTGCCAAATAAAGGCAGCAATACTAGAAATTGAATGTGTGTACATCCTACTAGCTAATGCACACTAATTGAATGGCAATGCTTATCAACCTTTTAGGGGGGTCCGACCCCTCAAATATTTTATTAGGGAGGCCAAAGACTCCTTGGTGCCTAGAAGTCGGCTCCTATGATCTGCAGAGAGACTCATGAACTGAAATCAGAATAGCCTCAAAAGCCCATAGGTTTTGGTGGGGTCAGACAGTCCTCCTTCCCTCTTTCCCTGGAAAATGGATTGACTCTTCATTGTTGTTGCAGTTGCTGCATCATTGGACTCAATTGCAAGTAGGTTGCCTGGAGATGTTCCATGGCACAATGGATTCTGCAGTCAAGGCTTGATGGAATTGCTCCTCTTACCTTATGACATGCTCAGCTTAACTACTGTTGGAAAATACACTGCATTTCACACACTCCCGTTCCATAAATATTCCTAAACTCCACAAAGCTCCATGAAACAGATGTTCTAAGTCCTATAAACTCCCAGTCCTTTTGAGAGAGAGAGAAAATAACCATCCAATTGCAGTACAACTTACAGCTCTGTGTAAAGTATCATTTCCGTCATTTATAGCAAGCTTGATGTACCTCATTGTGTCCTTCATTTCAAAATGTTTGCCCCTAATTGTCAATCTTATAAGACCGCTGTGACTCATTTTAGAGTGCAATAGTAAAGAAGCATGATTGCACCTATATTTTACTAGACTGAAGCTTAGAGATATTTATGGAACATGGCTGTAAAAGAAGGTACATTTCCCAAAAATAGTACACCAAGGAAAGCCCGGGGATGGGGGGAGAGAGATAGGCTATTGTTGTTTTTTTATGTGCATCAAACTTAATGGGGGACTCAAGAGTGTTTACAAAGATCTGAGTTGTGTAAGTTGATATGTATGGGACTTGGAGTCCAGCAACATTTGGAGGGTCCCTCACGCCTTAATTAGAAATACCGTAAATAGGCAACAAGGCATTTGCCTTTTCCATAACTGGCAAGAGACACTCTTGTAGCTACAGGATTGCATCAGGAGATCAGCCCCAGCTAACAAAGTATCTTGACTTCAGTGACAAAGTGTAAAGGGGAAAGAGAGTTAGGCAGTTGTGTGAGGAGAGATTGAAGTATAATGGTATTTCTTTATTTCTTTAAAATATTACAAAACCCCTATCTTTCTTGCAAACTGCTTTGAGCTTTTCTCTACAATCAAGCAGTACATAAATTTTATGAAGTAAATAAATAAAATGTCACCTAAGATACATATCAAAGGCATTGGGTGCTAGGATGTCAAACTTGAAAATCCCTTAACCTAAATCCAGTGGGTGATAAGATGGCAGAAACCCAGTTTTCAGTTCTATCCTAGCAGGGCAGCCTTGAGGAACCACAGTAAAACGGAACCAGAAACCTAGATTAAATTCCGTTTTTAAAGAAGGGGTTAATGGATGCAGAGTTTGAGAATTAAGGACATAGGTAGTTGGATTTCCAGATTGCATGTTGACCTGCCTTTCTGGACTGAGGGCTGCAGATGGTAGACAAGGCTAGTGAAGAGTTAGTGGTCATAATGCATGTTGGCACCAATGAAGCAGGGAAACATTATGGAAGCAAAATTTAGCTTGCCAGGTAGGAGGTTGTAAGCCAAGGCCTTTCTCTGTAATGCTATCGGTTCTGTGCACAAGGCTGGCTAGATGGGGAAAGCTGAATGCATAGCTGAGACAGTAGTTTCAGGAGGTGGAATCTGCATTTGTTAGACAGTGGGGAATGTTTGGGAATAAGAGAAACCTGCTGGGTCATGGCCCATGTAGTCCAGCATACTTATCTCATCCCCTAGCCAGTTCATATTCCCAATAAATAATTTCTTACTTCCGTCTCTAAGCTTAGTGTTGTCTACACTGATGATTGGCAGTGGCTGTTCAGGGTTTCAGGCAGGGGACATTATCAACCCTACTTGTAGATACCAGAGATCAAACCTGGACCTTCTGCATGCTAGGAAGATGGGCTGCCACTGAGCTGTAAACTATGATTGCACCTTAAGACAATAAAACAAAAACAAAAACCATGCTATATAGCAACAATGTGCATTGACATCTGAGATCTGCAAGACAAAAGAAAAGAATAATATTGGTAATTGTGTTTCTTGTTTGTAGCAAAGAGAGGCAGCAAGCATACTGTGTAACTCTCCTTTTTCCTATCCTATAAACAGCAATTACATGGCCTGTGAACAGCTATGCCTAATGGCTGTAAAATAAATCTTGAACAACAAACTATTGAAGTCTTCTGTTCCCTTACCAAGCTAAGAGGAACTGTTAATGGTTGCTTGTAATTCAAGGGAATGGCTTAATGTATGCCTGGGAGCTGGAAATATTGGCAAAAGATCTCAGTGTCATATGTTGAAATATAAATCAAGGGCAGGGACCTTAGCTCAGTAGAGCACACTGAGGGCCAGTGTGGTGTAGTGGAGTAAAGGTAAAGGGACCCCTGACCATTAGGTCCAGTCGTGACCGACTCTGGGGTTGTGGCGCTCAGCTCGCTTTATTGGCCAAGGGAGCCGGCATACAGCTTCCGGGTCATGTGGCCAGCATGACTAAGCCACTTCTGGCGAACCAGAGCAGCGCACGGAAACACTGTTTACCTTCCCGCCAGAGCAGTACCTGTTTATATACTTGCACTTTGATGTGCTTTTGAACTGCTAGGTGGGCAGGAGCAGGGACTGAGCAACCGGAGCTCCCCCCGTCGCGGGGATTCGAACTGCTGACCTTCTGATTGCAAGTCCTAGGCTCTGTGGTTTAACCCACAGCGCCACCCATGTCCCGACCAGGGATCAAATCCTCACTTGGTGACCTTGGGCCACTCACTGCCTCTCACCCTAACCTACCTCACAGGGTTGTCATGGGGATTAAACAAGGAGGGCGAGAATCATGTATGCCACCTTGAGCTCATTGGAGAAACAGGTGGGATATGGATGCTAAAATAAATAAGTACAAGGTTCAGTCCCTGATAGGTCCATTTAAAAAATGTGTCAGCTCTTGATCCAATAGCTTTCAGAATGCAGATGAGGGATTTTGTGCCTATTCTCCTCCCAGAGCTAAAATTATCAGGGTTGTGTAACAAATCAATCCCTCTTTTCAGAGAACTCTGGGAACTGTAGCTCTGGGAAGGGCTACAGGAATAGGCATCTGGGGAAAGGAATCTCCTAGGAACTCTCAGCACCCCAAGCAGGCTACAGTTCCCAATTATCTTTTCAGGTAACCATGACTGCTTAAAGTGATATTATAGTGCATTAAATGTAGAATTCGCACTGAGGATGACAGAAATATTTCTTCTAGAGATTTAAGAATGCTTTCTTTTAACTCTGCTTCCCCTCTTAACATTCCTCAAAATCTTATTATCCTAATGTATTTTTGGCCACAGGGAGAGGGACACTCTCTAGCTTTCCCCCAGTTCAGCATTTGCATGATCCAAAATTTCCCCTCTGTCATGGCATGAGCTTTCTGATTTATAGTTTATTTTCACGTAGCCCTCTCAAGAGATCCCTTAATAAGATGGTAATAAATTCAGAGGCCCTCGAATGGTGATTGAGGTTCATTGCAGATTTCAAGAGATAGCTGGTATAGAGAGAAGATGACTGCGCTTTTCTTATTTACAATTGTACAGAAGCAGCGACAACTGGCAGCTAGTCAAAATTAATTTCATAATCCTGTTCTTATGGGACCCAGGAGACCTAATGAAAAAGAAATGAATTGCAAATCAAATGTAAATAAATGTTTCTAATGAGTTGGTAAATTGCTTGCTTTTCTCTCGGATATCAGACCACCAGCACTTTGTCTTTTAAGAACTCACTGGGCTGATGTTGTCGAAAGAACCCAATATTAACACACAGTCCGGTTATTACTAATCTTTCCTCTTCCGCACTTCTAATATCTAGTCATAATCAGAGTCTATTTTCATTTTCTTGTTTTATTATTGAAGAAGGTCTCCACTCAGGGCTGTTCTACATTTCCATAAAAAATTAATGAATCTAGAGTTTATATTAAAGTCTTCACAAGACGACAAGTTATGATCAGTGGGTTTCCTTGGATGAGGATTGCTACAGAAGCTCAAATTTATTAATGCTAGCAGGAGGTCTTGGTGTCCTGCTGCTTCATTAATCAGTTTCTCTTCAGGTGTACACTAGGTTTTAATTTTAAAAATGGAGGATTTCCTCTGTGCTCATTCCATCAGCCAGATGCCTACTAACATGGCAAGCACCATATATAATGATCAGGGTGAATTCAGCAAATCTAAAATAGAAATAGAGTAAGGGCAGGTTTCTCACAATGCACTTGGCCTATTCAATGGATCCACAATGTGACAACACTTGCAACTGACGAACTGACTGCTTATAGATGTAGACTTTGGATAAATATGACAATATTTGGAATGAGCTCATACAGAATGTAGTAGGCAATTAACATCTATGTATGTATTAAGATAATAACACTATATCAATTTTACTTAAGAATGTATGGGAGAATATTACACTGCATTTTTGTATACTGTTTCTCTCTATCTCTCTTTTATATGTATCTTTGTTCTTTTTGCTGCTCACTTCCCCCCTTCCCCCCTTTGTATCACTTTGTTTCTTTATAATTTTAATTCATTCAATAGAAACATTAATATTTAAAAAATGCATTCTTGGTTTCTTCCTCAGAACCAGTGAGTAGTAATCCTCACAGGCTCTCCCCAGATTAGTTTGGGATTTTTATATATTTTCCCCAATAGAAATTGGGAAAATAGGAACTGCCCTGAGACCTGCAGGTGTAGGGGAATAATAATAATAATAATAATAATAATAATAATAATAATAATAATAATAATAATATGCTGAGCCTGTCAGACTGACTTGGGGAAATTCCCCCTATTTAAGAAGAGTCCTGCTGGGTCAGACCAAAGACCTTTCTTGTCCATCCTTCTGTTCTCACAAGTGACCAACCAGATGCCTCTGCAGTTTCCACTGCCAATGCCATCCCCACCACCTTCCAAAATAGTTTTCCCTTCCCTACCCTACCCTACCCTACCCTAGACTTGCCCCTCTTGGCTCTTGGCATTTGATCCAACCACAGAGGAGAAATTGGGGGGAGCCGGGACACTTGCTTCCCATTCTTCTAAGCAGGTTCATTTCTGAACCACACTTAGAAGAATTCCTGCCACATCCATTACTGCTGAAGTCACAATGACACGGACTGCTTACTGCCAGCTTGCCCACAGCTGCAGTCAATGGCATGAGAGCTAGGGGGTGAGGTTTGGAGAGAGGACCGGAGAGAAAACTTCTTCCCTCTGGACCGTTACCTGCCAACATAGCCAATTACACTCAGGACTCAGTTACAATGAAGGGATTGTTCCATGGCGAAGCATGTGCGATGCATGCATGCCTGATGACCCAGACTCATTCATCCTTTTCAGATGGATAGGATGGTGGAAAGCTGATCAATGGAAGAGAAGCTTGAGCAAGCTATCACAGTCTCGAGGGATGATAGCAGTGGCACTAGAAGCAGTCTTATCTTCGTAGATTAGCTTCACTGGGGCAGTTATTTGCAAGAGACCTTGATTCCCTGCCACTGTTAGAAATAAATTTTACACCCAAGAGCTGAAATCACATCAATATTTTATGGTGTGAATTAACTCCTAAATTGAATCTGAATGCTGTCTATCAACATTCATGAGAAAGACGTTTTTGAATCTTGTTAAATATTGGCAACCCCTGTACGAAAAGGAGGTTTTCATTCTCCCTATAAAAAGTGAACATTCTGATTCACAAGGCGTTCGCTACAACCTTGTTAAAAGTTTGCTGAGGTGCCAGGAGAATTTATAATCCTGTAATGATATTAAAATTCAATTATCACTCAGATGTATTTTTAGTTTAATTTAAAATAAAAAAATACACGTTACAGAGGTTACAATACAGATATAATTGAAATAGTTCTGAAATCCTCGGTGCTTCAAGAAAAGAAGTGCATCACGAGGCGCTGCTTTAGATCCTCATGGGAGAGCAACTGTGTGTCTGCAAAAAACATCACTGCATTTGCAGGGAAATGTATGAGAACTACTGTGTTTATTTTTCATTTACACCATGATTCAGGGAGCAAATTCTTCTTATTTTGCTTTTTGTAGTGTAGCAGGGTCCAAAATAGGATGGATTCCATCACCCTTTAGTTAAGCTGAACAAATCAGGGTATCTCATTAAAGGGGTCCAGGGGGAGGTGCTTGCTTCCATCCTGACACCCAGACAGCTGTTGATGGGCCAGGATGCATCCCCAAATGATGATATTAGATGAAGGCCTGGCCAGGACACAGGCCAGTCTTCCTGTTATATCCTCTCAGCTTGATGAGGTCAATGATCCTCACCTGAGCTTACTGCAGCTGAGGCATAATGTACCTACTTCCCAAACTACCCAGCCCCACCTGGGCTATTTCACTATTCAGGTCAGCTTTGCAAGGTTTCATTTCCATTCCTCTCACCAAACCATTTTGTGGCAGGTCTGCTATAATACTGATTCTGGAGCAAAGCACACAAACCTTCACCTAAATCCAGCCCCGATCTCCCCACATACTCTTTCCACGCCTTCCTGTTTGTGGTCGTATTTCTTCTAGGCCTGCAATGAGAAGACTTACAAATACATCACAAACAAATCAGGATGGATGCTGATTGTTGTAAAAGCTGAGGGGCAGGTCATTTCCCAGCTCTTACTTTCTGTGGAAAGATCCAGCAGAAATGCTTCCATTTTACAGTTTGGTTGCAAATGTATATATTTATTTGTGCACAATTATGTCTAATTGCACCGAGAAGAGAGAAATAGGAGGCAAGTGATGATTGCATCACAACAACAGGCATTTGCTTACTATGCAGAGCTACTCAGGGTTCTTTTCCAAGTGGCACACTATATTTTGCTTGATCATTTTTATTGGAGTCGAACACTGGCTTCAGCCTTGTAGCCAGAAATTATGTTCAGGAAAGGAGGGCTGAGGGTGAGGAGGAATCATGAAATAGCAGGAGTCTAAATACAAGAAGATCAAACCTATCCATTCTTAAGGAAATCAGCCCTGAGTGCTCACTGGAAGGACAGATCATGAAGCTGAGGCTCCAATACTTCGGCCACCTCATGAGAAGAGAAGACTCCCTGGAAAAGACTCTGATGTTGGCAAAGATGGAGGGCACAAGGAGAAGGGGACGGCAGAGATGGTTGGACAGTGTTCTCAAAGCTACCAATATGAGTCTGACCAAACTGCGGGAGGCAGTGGAAGACAGGAGTGCCTGGCGTGCTCTGGTCCATGGGGTCACGAAGAGTCAGACACGACTAAACAACAACAAAATACAAGGAGTTTAAAGGAACGTCTGATTTAAAAGTATTAACTTATGAAAAGTAATTGCTGCAAAATTAAAATGTGTCAATTGCCAATCATTCCATTGTGTCACAGGAGAGCTTCTTTGTATTTGGGCTTATTTGCCAAAGTATTAGACAAACAATCTAATGGCAATGATGGACTTGAGAGGGGCCTTTGGCAATGTGCCCCCAACCCCCAGAGGCCTTTCAGGCACTGATGGGGAATAGTAGGGATGGGTGGTGGTGCTCAGCCCAGCACTCAGATAAGAAGCACCAGGCAAAGCAGCTGCAGGCCATTGTTGCCCTAATATTAGGGATGTTTGAGGAAATTTTCCCAGTTCACATTTAGACATGGATTTGGGGTGTTCTGACACCCTGACGTCCATCTTGGAATGAAACCTGCATGTTCATGGTGAATTACTGCGTGTTTCTTGACTCTGCCAAAAAGGGTTTTGGGTTTGTAAGATAATCAGTTTTGTAACATCATCCATTTAGTGGACGTTATGCTGATATTACTGCTTCCAAACGATATCTCTCACCATTGGTTCCTATGTCAACAAATCATTTACACTCGGCCAACTCTTTCATTATGCATACAGCCATTATCCCAACAAAAGAGAAATGTGCCAGGCCATCTACTTAACAAAAGAGCTTTGACCATATTTGGTTCTTTTCTGCAGACACAGATCATATGCCCTGTCTCCTGTGCCCTTATGTGTGATTAAGTAAGTAAGATTTATTCAAGGCTTGTAACAGTACAGATCAGGCTACAGGTCATCTATGGTATGGCTATGGAGCTCAGGAATGACACCAGGGACTGGATGAAAGCCATAGCAATGTATCAAGAACATGCTCCTCCTGGCAGCTTTTCAAAGTAAGACGAGCATGCTTACTCATGAGACTCTCTCTCCCTACAAGAATGGTGGACTTGGAGGTGCACCTTTCTCCAAGGAGTGTGGGTCTGCTGTCAATGACAGAAGCAGCACCAAGTTCCTAGTGATGGGAATGGGAGTCAGCTTCTCTGGTTTCTCCTCCAGCTGTCTAGCCACCCCTCCTTCCTGGCTGGTCCATGCCTCCCCACTTTGATCCTCTATGTGGATGGAGCAGGACATCGTAAGTACCAACAGGCTTAGATTCATTGGGACAGACTTCCGGTCGGCGCCAGCGTCTAATGGCGGTCCTTGCTTCGAGCTCCGAAGCAGGACTGCTCCGCGAGTTCGGGTCTTACCCGCTACGGCGAGCGGGGGACCCCTAAAATCACAGGCGCTGAAGCCTGTGAACAAGGAGATTCGGTGGGCACCTTTGCGCCCCCCGGTACTGCGAAAGAGCCTTTTTAAAGGCTCCGGAGCGGCATCGGGTGTGAGCGCGGTGCTGAGAATCGCTACCCAGCCCGCGGAGCGAAGCCGTGTCGCCATTGACGGAGAGCGCCGATTCCTTCCTGAAAATTACAGATTGGCAACAACACCCGTGAGTAAGAACAAGGGAACAAAGATTTGTTGGGACTTTAAATTGGAACATTCGGCTGAAAGCGGGAAAGGCAAAAATTAAAGAAGTCTGCCTCCCGGAACTGCATGATAAATTAAGCAACGAGAAAGTAAGCTGTTTTTAAAAGAAAATATCTTTTACTTTGCTAAACCTGACATCGGAAGAGGGCCTCCCCCCCATCGGGCAGGAGAAGGGGGGAGGAAAATTGGACTATAAATCTGCTTTAAATTAGTATGTAAAGGGAACCTCGCACTGCCGAATCCTCTGGCCGGGCTGCCGGAACAGCGAGCGCCTGGAAAGTGAGCTGTCAAACAGATTGAAGATACAAAGTAAGACTTTTATCGGATATAAAGTAACGGGACTTTAGTGGATACAATTCTAGTGGACATAAATTGCTACTTCTTTTCTACATCTTGGATTGAGACAAGTAAGAGTCCAAAGTGAGACTTTTGGAACTTTGTTTTGCTGCATGCTCAGTTCTTTTCTGTTGATTTCCTATGGATACAATTTACCCCCTCTAGAGGACAAGAAGGGATACAGTTTTATTAAGGAAGAAAGAGTGGGATTTTCCACTTAAAAACTTTTTCCTGTGAGAACGACCTTGGCTATGACCACTCCAGCGGAGGAAATATCAACGAGATCAAAAACAAAGCTAGCACAAACGAAAAGAGGCTCCACATCAGGAGTACCAGCTGCACAGGAGAAAGCAACAGCAGCATCAATGGAATCCATGACACAGGCACTGATTAAAATAAATCAATCTTTGGAAGCTCTGACAAAGCAGTCTACAGAGAACTCAAAGAAATTGACAGATTTGACAGCAAGGTTGGACTTGAACACAACGACAATATCATCTAATACAGATTCTATAAATAGATTATTACAAGAAAGTACAGAAACAAGGAAAATCGCTGAGAGTGCTAAGAGTACTGCTGAGGAGACAAAGGAAAAAATTGTGCCAATTGCGAAAAAGGTAAATGAACATGATGCAACTTTGGCCCTAATGGAACTGGAGAGAAAAGGTAAAAATCTGAAGTTAAGACTGGTACCTGAAGAGGAAGGGGACAACCTTGGGGAATTTCTCACAGAGAATTTTCAAGAATTTTGGCAGGAAGAACTGGAAGGAGAGGAGGAGGAATTTGTAATAACTACAGCCTTTCGACTTGGCAGGAGACAAGGGAAAAAACCAAGAGACTGTTTAATTACTTTGAGATCTAAGGAAGAAAGAGACAAAATATTGAACCTACATTTTCAGAAGGCACTGGTCATTAAAAACTCTCAGATACAGATCTTTAAAGATATTCCTAGGTATATTTTGGAGGTAAGAACCTACTTTAAAAATCTAGTGGACCTGCTGAAAGAAAACAACATCCCATTCAGGTGGGAGTTCCCACAAGGACTGTCCTTTAACTTTAAAGGGAAGAAGATTAAAATAAAAACAATTCAGGATAAAGAACACTTTTTGGAGAGATATTTTGAAGATTTACAAAAAGGAACCGTGAGCGGGAGAGAACCAACCGATATTGTAAATCTATCATTTGGATTAAACCCAGCACCGACTGACGAGGAACAAGAACTTGGAGCAGTCGGCGGAAAAGACACCCAGTAACAAAGATGTCTCTGAAACTTCTGAGCTGGAATTGTAATGGTATTAACCTTCCCAGAAAAAGAAATCAAGTTTTTCATATATTAAAGAAAGAACAATTAGGTCTAATATGTTTGCAAGAAACTCATATTGCCAGGACACACAGGAAGCTTTTGATAAACAAGAGATTGGGACTGGAATTTATTTCATCAGATAAGGTTAAGAAAAGAGGGGTGGTGATTTATGTAAAAGAAAAATTGGCACCAAAAATGATATTTAAAGATGAACAAGGAAGATACCTGGCAGTGGAAATTCAAATTCAAGGAGAAAAAATCTTAATAGTAGGAGTTTACGCACCTAATGAAGGGAAGGCTGAATTCTTCAAGAAGTTGCATGAGACTTTAATGGACTTTTTGGACTATAAAATTGTAATGTTGGGAGACATGAATGGAGTCGTCTCCACAAATATGGATAAGGCACAGAGGCTTGTAATTTCTAAGGATGGGAGACTACCAAAGACTTTCTTTGAGATGACTGACACCATGGACTTGATTGACATTTGGAGAACGAGGAACCCTCTGGAAAGAGAGGGAACCTTCTTCTCTGAAGCAAAAATGACATGGACCAGAATTGATCAAATCTGGATTTCTAGCAACCTGGCACTAAGAGTTAAAAAAACATAAATCTGCCCAAAAACCTGCTCCGACCATAATGCAGTACAGATGGAGATGAAACTAACAACAGCTGGAACCTTTAGATGGAGAATGAATGACACCCTATTTAGAGATGAAGAAATTTATTAAAAGGCCCCAAAAACACTGAAAGATTATTTCGAGATAAATATGAGAACAGAAGTGGAAAAAAGAACAATATGGGATGCAAGCAAGGCCGTGATGCGCGGTTTCCTAATCCAGCAGAATTCTATTAAGAGGAAAAAACAAAATGAAAGGAAGGAAAAAATCTTGAAACAGATGAAACAGGGAGAGAAGAAATTGAGATCCAAACCAAAGTCTCAAGAGATTTTAAGAGAAATAAAGTATTATCAGATGCAATATATGGAACTGATGAACCAAGAAATAGAATGGAAGATACAGCAAATGAGACAGAAGACATTTGAATCGGCAGATAAATGTGGGAAACTGCTGGCATGGCAACTGAAAAAGAGACAAAAGATGAATACTGTGACATCCTTGGAAGTAGATGGGAAACTTATTAATAAACCAAATGAGATAAGTAATTGTTTTCAAAGTTTTTTCAAGAAACTGTATGCACAAGGGCCAACAAATGAACAAGAAATAGAGGAATTCATCAAAAAATATGGACTATCAAAGATTTCAGAACAAAATAAAAGGATTTTGAATGAAAAAATTACAGAACAAGAAATAGAGGGTGCCATTCAGAATATGCAATTAGGGAAATCACCAGGACCAGACGGTTTGACTGCGAGATACTACAAAGCACTGAAGGAATGGTTAACACAACCATTGAAGGAAGTATGCAATCAAATTTTGGAGGGGAAAAAGGCTCCCGAATTGTGGAAAGAAGCATTTATCTCACTTATACCGAAAACAGAGGTTGGGAAAAATCAAGTGAAGAACTACTGCCCAATATCACTACTAAATGTGGATTACAAAATATTTGCAGACATTTTGGCAAAGAGATTTAAGAGAGTATTGGTAGAGGAGATTCACAAGGACCAAACAGGCTTTCTCCCAGGGAGACACATGTCAGACAATGTGAGGAACATTATAGACATTCTGGAGCTGTTGGAGGTAGATATTAACAAAAAGGCAGTTTTGATTTTTGTGGACGCGGAGAAAGCCTTTGACAACATTTCTTGGAATTTTATGAAGAAGAATCTCCAAGGGATGGGGGTAGGCCAAGGTTTTGAAAACGGTATAGGTGCAGTATACTCTGAACAAAGAGCCAAACTAATTGTGAACAGTGTGGTGATGGATGAAATACCAATAGAAAAAGGTACACGACAGGGATGCCCAATATCCCCTTTATTATTTATATCTGTCCTGGAGGTTTTGTTAAATATGATTAGAAAGGACCAGCTGGTTGAAGGAATACAGGTCAGAATACAGGCCAAACAATACAAATTAAGGGCATTTGCAGATGACTTAGTGTTAACTTTGCAACAGCCAGAAGCTAGTACCAAAAGAGTTTTAGAACTAATTGAGATATTTGGTCAGGTAGCAGGATTTAAATTAAACAAACAGAAAACAAAGGTGTTGGAAAAAAAATTAACAACTGAAGAAAAAGATAGGTTTCAGAGTGAAACTGGTTTGGAAATAACAAAAAAGGTCAAATACCTGGGGGTGAATTTAACATCTAAGAATGTGAATTTATTTAAAGACAACTATGAAAAATGTTGGTCAGAAGTAAAGAAGGATCTAGATATATGGTCTAGGTTGAGACTTTCCTTGCTAGGCCGAATTGCTGTTATCAAGATGAATGTATTGCCGAGAATGTTATTTTTGTTCCAGACGCTGCAGATCCTGGACAAGATGGACTGTTTCAAGAAGTGGCAGAAAGATATATCTAAATTCGTCTGGCAGGGCAAAAAGCCCAGAATAAAATTTAAGATTTTAACTGATGCAAAAGATAGAGGGGGCTTTGCCCTGCCAGACTTGAGACTTTATTATGAATCAGCAGCATTCTGCTGGTTGAAGCAATGGCTACTTCTTGAGGATACAGACATTTTGGATCTGGAAGGGTATGACAATAACTTTGGCTGGCATGCATATCTATGGTATGACAAGGCAAAGGTGTACAAAAGTTTTAAAAACCATATTGTTAGGAAAGCATTGTACAACGTTTGGAACCGATACAAAGATTTGTTGGAAAGTAAAACCCCCAGGTGGTTGTCACCAATGGAAGCTAAGGCAGTGAAAAAACTTAACATGGACTCTAATTGGCCAAAATATTGTGAAATTTTAGAACAAGATGGCGAAAAGTTGAAGCTTCAAAGTTATGAGAAGCTAAAGCATAAAGTTCGAGATTGGTTACATTATCATCAGATAAATGAGACATTTAAACAAGACAGGAAACTTGGTTTTCAGAAGGAGAGGTCAAAGTTAGAAACAGAATTGTTAGAACCCAATACTAAGAATCTATCTAGAATGTATAATTTGCTGCTGAAATGGAATACACAGGATGAAACGGTGAAATCAGCTATGATTAAATGGGCACAGGACATTGGTCATGATATTATGTTTGCTGACTGGGAACAGTTATGGACCACCGGTATTAAGTTTACGGCATGTAATGCCTTGAAAGAGAATATAATGAAAATGATTTACAGGTGGTACATGACCCCAGTCAAGCTTGCAAAGATCTATCATCTGCCCAATAATAACTGCTGGAAATGTAAGGAATCTGAAGGAACTTTTTACCATCTTTGGTGGACCTGCCCAAAGATTAAGGCCTACTGGGAAATGATCTATAATGAAATTAAGAAAGTCCTTAAGTGGACATTCGTAAAGAAACCGGAGGCTTTTCTCTTGGGCATGGTCAGCCAACTGGTACCAAAAAAGGATAGGACATTTTTTATGTACGCAACTACAGCAGCAAGAATCCTGTTGGCAAAGTATTGGAAGATGCAAGAACTACCTACTCTAGAAGAATGGCAGACGAAGGTGACGGAATATATGGGATTGGCAGAGATGACCGGCAGAATCCGCGACCAGAGGAAAGAGACAGTGGAGGAGGACTGGGGAAAATTTAAAGTATATCTTAAAAATTGTTGTAAAATTGTGGATTGATAAGATGTTAAGGGGTAAGAAACAGAGAATTACAGCTGTAAATCTTAAGAAAATCCAAAAGAGTTAATTAGAAAAATTGATTTAAGGGTTGCTAAAAAAATGGAAAAATAAGGATGCGGTAAAAGGGAGGTATGGGGAAGTCAATTTTATTTGTATGTTTTTGTTTTTTGAGATATATGGGTTTTCTTTTGTTGTTGTTTGTTGTATGTCATATGTTTTGAAAATCATTAAAAATTATAAAAAAAAAGATTCATTGGGACAATTCACCCATGATAAACACCCTCTTTGTGTACAGTGCCCACAAACATCTGTACATCTGCAGCTGAATGTTAAAAAAGAGGGTTCAAGAGTCTCAAGAGGCAATTAGTACTACACTGTCATTACCTCTTGCAAGTGTCATCTCACTCTCTGACTACTAACTACTATGGCAACAAATCACTTATACTTGGCCAGTCTTTTAGTTATGCTAAGGCCCATTCTTCCAGCGAATAGGAACGTGACAGAAGAATATCTACTTGACAAAGTTAGCCAGCTCTTCAGCGTGATTCCTTAAGTACTGAAAATGTAAGGAAGACATCTAATTGGATGTGTACAGAAACAACAAATGTCTGGCCATGGAAAAAGAAGAGGAGACAGGAAAATTCCTGCATTTGCACACTAGACAGCAAAGTACAGATTCATGCATCCCTACTTGCCCAGTAGTATTTTGAGCAAATTAATATAGAATCTGTGTCCACACACAGATCTTCTTTCCACAGCACCAGGTTGTGTTTTTAAAAAAGATAAGAGAGAAGGATGCTGCTAAATTTGTCAACCATAGTACACCCTCACTCTCACCAACATATCCTGCCTGCTCTCCAATGAATTTCATTCGCACGCACTTCCAAAATGTAATATAGCTGAACATAGCAGTTACTTGAGTGTTAGGAATCTCTCTTATACCAGGTCTTCCATCTAGACCAGTATTGTGTAGTTTTGACTGGCAGAAGCTCTCTAGTGTCTTGGCATAGGGCTTTCACATCACATACTCCTGATTCCTTTTTCTAAAAAACCAAACCAAACCAAACCAGGAGGAGCATTTAACCTGGGAGCTCCTGCATGCAAGGCATGTGGCTCTTTCTCTGTGCAAGAAAGCCTTCCCATGTTTTAAACTTGACAGTTTTTGCATCCTGTGAATTTATGATTCACTGTGATTACTTTTGCCCATAATATTTTAGCTTGGATGCCTTATTTATATAGATGATACTCCTTAAACATTTGGAAGTGTTTTTTCTTTTGGTAGAAAGATAAAAACACTGGATTTGACAGTCATTATGGGCGATTTTGACCAATATGTTGAGGTAACGAAATTAAATTGAATATAATTGCTAGATATGCATATACAGTGGTACCTCTGGTTACAGACGCTTCAGGTTACAGACTCTGCTAACTCAGAAATAGTACCTCGGGTTAAGAACTTTGTGGGAGGCCCCATTTTAGCTAAAGTGGTGCTTCAGGTTTAGCTAAAGTGGTGCTTCAGGTTAAGAACAGTTTCAGGTTAAGAACGGACCTTGGGAACGAATTAAATATGTAACCAGAGGTACCACTGTATGGATATTGCAATGCAAGACTCCATCTTACACCAAATTGGGCAATTGGAACACCTAGCCTAGTGTTCGAAGGTCTGAGATTCAGTTCCTGGCAGCCCGACACCCAAGGGTGCAAAAGACAGATGTTTGAAAAATGCTAGAGTGCTGCTGCCAGTCTGTGTAGGCTACTCTGAAGTTTCAAACAAGCATATTTTCCATCCCTAGGGGTATGTGTGTCAGGAATTGAATCTGGAACCTTCTACATATGAAGAATATTCTGTACCCCTGAGCTATTGTCCTTCCTTCCTGATTTCCTATTGAATACAAAAGAGTGTCCCTAGTTCCTGTCAGCCATCCCTTGGGCAACTTTATATAACGAATCCTTTTTTACTGGGAAAAAGTTTATGGGAAAAGCTTTGATGTGTGCTCCCCTCCTCCCATATTTCTGAACAAATTCATCAAGGCAGTAAACACACTGATGGACAGAGTTTGAACTAAAAAAGAAAAGAAAAGCTGTGATTTAAGGGAACAATGAGCATTTAGGGAGGAGGAATTAGAAAATAAAATAATTCCCATTGTCCCATATATTTTATTTTATGACACGGTGGCTCTTTTTCCATTATGCATAGGCACACTTCCATGTAAATTTGGGTTGTTTGACTATTGTTTATGCCTAAGTAACATGCAAGGGTTTCTGGCTATAAAAAGTACCTTAAATGCTTTTTGCATATTCCATAAGCATTTCCCACAGAGCTTTTAGTAATAAAATACTGAGTTAAAGGTTATAGGAGTGTCGATAAATCTGTGTTAATGCTTCATTCTGTGTTCTGTAATATCATGGCCTCTAGGCAACAAATTTGTTAGTACGAATAATAGCAAATAGCTGCATATCCTCATCTCATTAGGAATGTTGAAGAAGCGGCATAATACTAACGCATGCTTAATGTAGCCACTTTTGAATAATGTTTTGATACATCATTTCCAGAATTCTCTTCCTATGTATATAGAGGTACTAAGTCTGAACATAAGACCCCCCACAAATTTTGCTGATAGGCATCATGAATCTGTAAGGACAACAAAGAGTTTCTTCTTCAACTTGGCTATGATTGAATCGCGCATTTCCACTGAGCTCATAATGTTGACTTATATAGCCTCAGCTTATCTGGAAGGTGAAAAATGAGTCCCAACTTTTCTTTTAAGTTGTAGCCTGGAGCGCAGCCTTTGTTTTGATGCCTCAGTAATTGAGAACTCAAGGATCTAGAAAAAGGAGTCATAGTTCAGTTCTAGTTCATGGCTGCAATTATTTACGCACCACAACCAACGTCCCTGGTACCCATTCAGAACATCCACCCCCCCTGTTCCCTGACCCCTTGTTTGTTTTGAAATATTGAAAGCTCAATTGATATTCTTTTAGCAGGGGCTTACATTTGTGGCTGCTTGATTTGCATTGGAAGCCAGACATCACAATATGGTGCTGTTCTCTGTCTCAGGGATCTAATGTCATAAAACTTGGTTTCCAGGCCCTTGGTGATCTTGGTTGCCCTCCTCTGCACATGTTCCAGCTGGTCAACATCCTTCTTAAATTGTGATGCCCTGAATTGGATGCAATATTCCAGGTGTGGTCTGACCAAGGAAGAGTGGATTCTTTAACCAAATAGATACTTTAACTGGATATGCCAGGGACTGAGCCTTTTACTCCCCTGAGGTCCTCTTACTGAACAGATTTCAGTAGTTCAGCATGTTAATTTTTCTGATCAATTGTTGTGTGTTTTTAGATTTTAAGAGCCGTTATTAAGTGCTCAGCCTGGTAACATTTTTGCTTTTGTTAAAGACTCTCCTCCCTGGAAGAGAGGGGAGTGGTTGTGGGCGGGAGCCCGAGCTCCGCCCCTAGCAGGGGGCGTTAGCCCCCTGCCTCCCCCACTCACCTGGCTGGCGTCCACGCCCCTCGGCAGGCACCCAACCAGGTGCTTCCGAGGGGGCATTTACAGCAGCCTATATGCTGCGGCGCCAGCTCCTCCTCGGCCTCATTCTTCTCTCCGTCATCTCGTCGCGAGTCACCCACCCTCCACGCCCTTTGAGCTCAGGGTCTTAGTTCACTGGCCTTGCTATGGACCTTAGGTTGGTCGCCCTGGTTGTCCAGAGGGCCTGGTAGGAATTTTTCCATTTGGCATTAGGCTTTTTGGGTTTTTCGCTTACCTTGTAGCAATTGCCACAACTTTCGTGGTATTGGTGGGTAGGTTAGGCATTGGAATAATGTGTTGTGGTGGGTCAAAGGGCTAGGTGTGGCCATCGTCTATGCCTTCAATTTTTGGGTATTCCGTTAAAGGAATCTGGCGGTCGTGTATTCTGTCCGATGCCTGTTTGGCGGGAGGCCATGGCACGACCCTCGGTGACATCAGGGGAGAGCCTATAGTTGGATTAGCATCAACAGGCTCCACCTACTGGTGAATAAACCCCCTTGTTTTAGACATCCAATGCCTAAGCCAATACGTTTTCACTGCTGTAATCAATAAAGTTGTGGCCTTTTCTTGCCCATTAACCTTATATCACGTGTCCTTGTGTATTCATTCCACATTGCGGGGGTCGGGTCCTCGAACCACAATTTGAGTTTGCATGTGTAGAAAAAGGGAATCGACCCACTATTGAGTATACAGCTAAGCTGCTGTTTTTTTAAAAAAGGGATTATAAAAGCCATAGGGCAACGATCAAGAACGAGTAGGGGCCAGATGAGCCTCATGAGAAAATAATATTTTTTATTGATTTTTTGAAACCCATTTTGCCCCCTTGGTGAAACAATGTATTTCAGCTTTATAGATCCTAGGACAACTCATCCTGGCTGAATTAAATCCACATATCACCACTTAAAGCCGAATGACATTGCTTGGTTATAAAGTCAATATTAAGGTAAAAAGACATTTTCAGGGAAATATCAAATATGTCTGTACATTCAACGCAATCTTCCACTCTGTAATGCTTTCATGCATCTGAGATGTTTTGTTAATATTTATTTTGTGAATGGTCTGCACTTGCAAGCTTTTATTGGCTTCCTGATATCACTCTGAATTTCTTCAAGATCTCTCAGGATAAAATTGGCAAAGCAATGTTGCACTTTTGGGAAAGGTTTTATAGTGAGGCTATATACAGAAAGATATCTTTCTTGTTTTTTGTAAGCATTTTTGAAGGGGAAAAATGCTGCAGTTTTAATGTATCGTTCACAAGATGGCTATAAAATCCAACCTCAACAGCAAAAATCTCAGCACCCAAATAATTATTTGCAGGATCAGTCTCGGGCAATTTTATACCTTTGATGAAACCTTACAATGGCTTCTTCCCCAGTTATACACCCTAGACCCCGCTGCCCTTAGTGAACTGCTTAGATTAGTAGCTTGTCAACCAGTCACATTGAATGCTCTCAGTTGTCACAGGGCAGGGCCATCAAGAGAGCTGGGGGAGAAATTCGACTTGGTTCATCTTTAAAGGCAAGGTTAGAGCATGTGGGCCTTTGAAAATGTAGCCTCCTACCTATGTTCAATAGGGATAAGATGGATAAGACTGGACAGCTTAGTTGGTTATAACATTGTGCTGATAACACCAAGATCTCAGGTTCGATCCCCATATAGGACAGCTGCATATTCCTGCATTGCAGGGGGTTAGACTTAGTTGATCTTCAGGGTCCCTTCCAGCTCTACAATTCTATGGAGTATGTGGAGAGTAGCTGGAGTGCAGAGGGAGGCTCCACAATGACCTTTGTATGATTAGATAATCTGCAGGGAACCGCACCCAGCCACGTACATGTGCGCACACAAAAAGTGGTCCCTATGCGCAAGTGAACCATAGGAGCTCTCTACAATAATAATAATAATAATAATAATAATAATAATAATAATAATAATAATAATAATTTATGTATACCCCGCCCATCTGGCTGGGTCCCCCCCAGCCACTCTGGGCGGCTTTCAACAAAACACTAAAATACAATAACCTATTAAACATTAAAAGTTTCCCTAAACAGGGCTGCCTTTAGATGTCTTCTAAAAGTTTGGTAGTTATTTTTCTCTTTGACATCTGGTGGGAGGGCATTCCACAGGGTGGGCGTCACTACTGAGAAGGCCCTCTGCCTGGTTCCCTGTAACTTGGCTTCTCGCAGCGAGGGAACCTCCAGAAGGCCCTCGGCGCTGGACCTCAGTGTCCGGGCAGAACGATGGAGGTGGATACATTCCTTCAGGTATACTGGACCCAGGCCGTTTAGGGCTTTAAAGGTTAGCAGCAACACTTTCAATTGTGCTCGCAAATGTACTGGGTGCCAGTGTAGGTCTTTCAAGACTGGTGTTATATGGTCTCGGCGGCCGCCAAGAAGGATGTGAAGGATGAAGAATGAAGGATGTGTAGGTCAGGGTGAAGGCAGATGCAGTGATGCCCCATTCTAATCTATTGAACACCTACAATGTTGCAATTCTTGTATAACCCACCTTGAACACTATGCCTGAATAAGCACAGAGAGTGTCATGGGCCCCTCAGTTTAATCAGGACCTGGTTTGGCAGCCCCAGTTGAAACAAGAGGAGGAGAAAGGAGAATGGAGAAGAAGTCAAGAGGGGAGCTTGGAGGCTAGCCCCCAGCAGTGGAGGATGGAAGTCCTCCCCTTGTGCATCCAGTGCATCTTTTCTAAGAGGAAGCAGATCTTCTGGTTCTCTCCATTATCCCCCTTACAGAGCACAGAGCCTCACTGGGGAGGGAGAAGGACTTTGACCTGCTAGTCAGAGCTAAAGTGAGAGAGGCTGTCTTCTTGCCACTATCCAGGCACCACCTTCACTGGTGGGATCAAATGCACCCATTTAGCTGGAGTGTGTGTTTGAATGAGCAGCAGTCCCATAAGGTGAGGGGTCTCATGAGTGAGCTCATACAGTCTCATCTTTAAAAGCTTGGCAGGAAGGACGTGATAGCTGTTGGGACATCTTCATTGGACCCAGCGCTTGCTGCTGAACCTGTACTATTACTAGCATGAAGAAGATATCTTCCTTGCCCTCATGTTAGAGCTGTTGTTGTGTTTCGGGAAGGTAGTGTGCAAACAGGATTGGTGTCAGCTGATATCCATTTGGAACAGGCACAGCACAAATAAAAAGAAAAAACCCACCTTGTTACTATCACATTTAGGTATTAAGGAAAACCTTAAATCTCTCCATGATAGATTTTCATGAATCCCTGCTTGCTGTACGCAGGCTGTATGTCACAATTGTTTGCTTTCTCTTTCTATTGCAGGCACTTTGTAAAAGATATAAGATGTATGAGTTGAACAAAAGACAAGGGAATTGATCTTATTCATCACAGCAAACAAGATTTTTCTTTTTCTTTTCTTGGTTAACAGATGATTTGTGCTACACTCTGAATTATTAGATAGTAGCAATGAATTTATTAATGTCCTCTTTGAAGCTTTTTTAAAAATAAAAATAAAAATGTGACAGTAGTTCTTGTCAAAGCATTTATTTATCTATTTTTTAAAAAGAAGTGTCCCTGATTGAGGAGCAAAAGGAAGAGAGGGAGGCAGGGGCTTTTCAGGTCAAATGGTTGTTTCCGACTCAATAATTCTTTATTATTGGGCACA
Source organism: Podarcis melisellensis (assembly GCF_964234715.1). NCBI lineage: Eukaryota > Metazoa > Chordata > Lepidosauria > Squamata > Lacertidae > Podarcis > Podarcis melisellensis. The sequence continues at coordinate 25,107,037 of NC_138543.1, forward strand.
GGAAACCTAAACCCCTGAGATGTTGCCATCTCTGTTTTCCCAGTGTTCATTTGCAGTTCTTAGTGTCGAGAGGTGCTCTCTCGTTCTCTCTTTAATTGATTCTGGCTGATGTTAATTTCTGTCCCAATAGAGCATTCCTCTATAATGTTTTCTCTGGGGCTCTGTTGTCATTTGGAAGAGATGGGTAGAGACAGAAGGATGCTGGTGTGTAGATGGGGAGGCACAGAACAGAAGCAGAATCGTTCGCTTTAGCACATCACACGCTTTCATCTTCCTAATGTGCCGTTTCTCATTCCCTCATAGCAGATGCATGAGGAGAATGGCAATGAGACTCTACAAAGAGCAACACATTCGCTTTAAACTTACATTAAACATTAAATGAATACTCACGCAATCTTTTTGGAGTTTTGCCTTTTCCCCTTATTGTTGTAACCCACTACTTTTTAGCTAGCCTGGAGCTATTTGGAAGCCAAAGGCCACAAAGTAAAATGGAGAGCCCCCTTATTAATCTCCTCAGATCCCATTGAAGTCAATTGGATTAAAGCATCTTCAGCAGGCACAGTTTTAGTCTAAAGCTGTAGTCTTTAGCTGGACTCTCATCCACATGCAGAATGTATTCACATGGCAGTATATTCTATATTCCATTTCCCTGACAGTTCATTAAGTGTTAGCTTCTGCATTATATTCGAGCTTTCACATGACATAAACCCTATTTCCAGAAATCTAATGGAATACAGAGCATGTTTAGTGCTCATTTCCATGTTGTTTGCTTCCAGAAAAGATCCGTTTGCAGCCCCCATGACCTGTAAAATTACAAGTGTAAAGTGATGAAATTTGGGGTGGCATACAGTCCCCCCCTGCTGTTTTCGTGTGGAAATCATAGGGGAATAGACGCAGGCATGTGAAGAAAGGCAGCAACATCGCCTGTTGTTGTGTCACGCCATGCCCACAGGTGTGAATGAAAATTAGTGTGACATGCTGCTATAGCAGCTAAAAAGCTGCAGCGTGAAAGGAACATGGGAAAAATGGAACAGAAGTGCTAGCATTATAATAATGAAAACTAACACCATATTCCCCATGTCTCAATGCACCCTCCGTCTATTCTTCCTGAGGGACATGACTCAAGAGAACAAAAATTATAAATAAATCTATAACTTTGTTCAGCCAGTCAGCACCCATGGGTGTCAAACACATGAAGGTGTTCTCTAGTATGCAGCTGTCTAGCCCCATCTCCTAGATGCTGACACACAGAGAGAGCTGATTTACATTTGGTATCAGCCTAAGGGCCTCACTTCCACAAATATTCTAATATGCATATGTAGCGCTGTTCCACAGAGATGGGATCAGGGTTTTTACTTCCATGGTGAGAGCCCTACTTCCATTGATCTGTATGTGCATGGGGCCACCTTCAGAGTAACATTGGTTGCAAATCAGCCAGCACAGAATGGTCTTTAGGGCATGAGGTGGGATGAAGGGCAATATAAAAATTTAAGAAATAATAATAATACTTAGTCATATTCTCTAGCCATTTTTTATTTAGTTAGTTACTGTTCCTTCAGCAGTGGCCCCCAGGCAGTGATCCTAATAGAGGAAGCGTTACATCAAGAACCTTCACATTCACCAGTCAAAACTCAATCCGGCCTTCTAAAACTCTGACCATTCCATTCCATTGACTATGCCCTAAAGCAACCACTCCCAAACCCCATAGAAGGTTATGGCTCAATTGTCTCCTCGCATCAGTTAAAATGGTGTCACTGCTTGTAATATTTATTCTCTAGCTTCGTGCATTTTTTCTACCATAATCAATATACCTCTGAAATGATTGATGCACTTTTCAAAGTTTAAGCATTAGAGACAAATAGAACTGCATAGAAGGGAATACCTTCTTTTTGGTTTGCAAAATGGACAGTATCTTTGCTAGTATATGTGGCAAAGATATGCAGCTGAAGCTCGGGGATAGTGGATGCCACTATTTGGTGTTTTTGCTGCTTATTTACTCTCTGAAAACACTTTTTCAAAAATAAATAAATGAGGGGAGTGTCTAGGGAAGGGGTTTGATCTGCCATCATTCTGTGGAAGTATAATTGTTTACCTGCTAAGACATTCACATTATAATTTGTGCAGCAATTGATATCCCACATCAAAACAGAGCAAAAATGCAGCAAGGCACACCCCAGCTACTCTCCCTTTGCTTCTTTTGTGGCTGTTTGTGGCCATGATAATCTACTTCTCCACTATTCCACACTCTTTTGCAAAGAGGACCTTCCTATGTTGTGAGGTTGCACATCAAACCTTCTCATCCCAAGGGCTGCATTTCCCAACCTGCCAGGGGTCACATGACAGTGGTGGGTTGGGCCAGAGGAAACAGTGGGTGGGACAATTGATGTAAATTTTACCCTTGTACAATAAGCTAGATTCCACACACACACACACACACACACACACAGCCCCCTATGTCCTCCATTCAGGATAGAAAGAGGCATTGCCAGAGTCCAAGGACACATTCCAGACAGTCAAAAGCACTTAAGCTACATTAGTAAAGAAAAAGTGTTTTATATGCATTATAACACTGTGACACCTGATGGGGCTCTGGGGTCCCAAATTTCCATAATGAAACGTGTTTTCCTGAAATGCTTTTTTGATGTGTCTAGATCCAGCCAAGGAGGCCATGAAGTAGTTCTGGTGAGCAGTGGCGTGCGGTCAGTGGACTAGGGGGACAAGGCCAGTTCCCTGAATTTTCCTGGTAAATTAGAGTATTAAAGTATTAAAGCTTATTGCCTCCTTCCTAAAGCCTGGGAAACTTCTGCCTGGCCTAGGAAAGGAGTTGTGAGGCTCACGTGTGTGATGTTACATTGACTCAGCCTCCAATCGCCCTTGCATGCTCTCACCTCTGGCCCTAACTGTTCCCCTATGAATTTTTTTACCGCACACCACTGCTGGTGAGAAATATGGCCTGGTAAGGGGTGTGTGTGCCCTGGTAAGAGGTCTGGGGGCCAGTTAGAGAAGCTTTGGGTGGAGGCTCATTTTGCCCCCAGGCCTGTGTTCACCACCCTTGCTCTGAGCCATGTAGCTACCCTCAACTATCTTTCAATGCTGTAGTTCAAGTGTTGCCTAGGCTTGTTCACACATTATACTAAGCACAGTTACAAACTCTACCCATGTGGAGGGGTCTGCATGAAAGAGTATATAGCTGCTGGTTTGTGAGCTTCAAATTTTGTGTGGACATATTGTGCACTCATTGAACATTACATGTGAATAACCATGTGAGTGTACAAATCAGCCATTTGTGTATGCAAGAATACAGATTATACACTTTATGAATGTAACATGTGAATGCCCTTTGTGGCAGGTGCTTTATTATCCCTGCATAATGTGTGAAAATTGTCCAGCTTTTTTAAACCCCGCAAATGCCTACACAGAGCTTAAACAGTAGTGAAAATGTAACCCCAGAATTGGCTCTTAGGAGTCTTCTATTTAAGTATGTAAATAGACTAGAGTGGGGGAAACACATTTATTCTAAGCTACTAAACTCAACTTGATTTGTGAATAGTTAAAGAAAAAACAACCTTCTGCTGTTTGAGATTTTCCATCTGGTTTTGAGCAGAATATTACGGCAATCAGCAGTGACTTCGAGGCAATCTCTGTGCACTGGGACCGACTTTAGTTTCATTTAACAGCCTTGGCAGGAAAGTCACATATTAGATGGGTGAAAAAAGAAGGGGGAAAAAAGAGAAGAGGGTAGTTTGAGACTTACATAGCATGAAGAGAGACAGAAGAGTAATCAGTACATACTGCGAGGAAGCGTGGAAATTCATTCTTGCCAGTAGGACCCGATAGGCAATGAGTTCACAAAGGGGAGACAAGTCTTTTCACAACATTTTCATTTCAATTTTGGATGATTGTGCTTCAGTGAAATGGGAATACACATAAAATCGGAAATGGCCATCTTGCTAGATATTTTGCATGTCACCGTGTGCTGGGAAATTCATCTTGTTTCAGTTCCATTGGTTTTTAGCTAAAATACTATGTGATGTACTTACCAGGAACTCGGTGGCACCTAATTCTGAGTAAGTATGATTGGCCTGTTAGGGTTTTTTATGATTGATGACTTCTATAGCATTTAAAAGACTTCTATAAGCCTCTAGTATTTGTCGTCAGAACGATCCTGTGATATAGGTAAACCTTCTACAAATAAGGAAGTGAATGGCATGAAAATGTCTTACCAATGCCAGCAGGTGAACTCACAGCTAAAGCAGATCTTGATCTCAGATACAGAATCATAGAATTGTAGAGTTGGAGGGAACCCTGGGGATCATCTAGTCCAGCCCCTTGCAGTGCAGGAATATGCAACCTTGGCCTTATCAACACCATGTTCTAACCAACTGAGCTAAACGGAGTCATCTCACTATTAAATCTAACAAGCTGGATCCTTCCTAGAGCACATTAATGTTTCCTGGACCACAGCGGGGATGGAATTTGTTAAAATCTTAAATAAATACCCAATTCGTTCCAGCGAGGTAGTGTGGTGCAATGGTAAGGCTGGCAAACTGAGACTAGAGAGACTTGGGCTCATGAAGCTCGCTGGATGTCTTTTGACCAGCTGCCATCTGTCACTATGAATCTACATCACATTACACATGTGGTGATACAGTTGGTGGGGAGGGAGATAAGCATGGATCTCATCTTCATCTCATCAGAGAAATGGCAGGACATAAATATAACAGATAAACATCAAGCGTGCAAGTTTGCATTGAAAAGTGAGCCTACCTAATATCCACTTTCCAAAAAATACACAAGTGAAATCCTAGCAATCCTTTGAAATGTGTCAATTCTCTGAATTTTGCATCGTCAAATAATGTGTACATAAATGCTGGGATACTAGGGTAAAGCATTGTCCTCAGAGTAGACCCATTGATATTAATGACTAAGTTAGGTGATTAATTTCAACAGGTCTGCTGTAACTGGACAATAGGTCTTGTTATGGCAGAAGAGCAATAGCTCAGTGATAGCACATCTGCTCTGCATGCCAGAAGGTCCAAGGTTCAATTGCCTACATCTCCAGGTAGAACTGGGAGAGACACCCTGTCTGAAACCGTGGGGAGCAGCTGCTAGTCAGGGGTCAGGACTTGATATATACACTGAGTTGAATACTGTCCATCTTAGGAGCCAACTCCTAGGGGCAGAGGACCCTTCACCTCTCAATCAATTATTTGAGGGTGAAGCTCCCCACAAACTGATGGGCATTGCCATTCAAATGGTGTGTTCATGCCATGGCTTGTGATTGATTATGCAGGGAAGGGGCTTACCTGCCCCCCAATATTTTATTCAAGTTGACACCCCTGCCATCCATATATTAGTGAAAATAATATACAAAAATGCATTCTATTATGGAAAGTTCCTCTGCAAAAATGCACATATTAAGCAAAATTGCATACCCCTACACACACACACACACACACACACACACACACACACACACACATATATATATGGAGAAATTTGCACCAAAATGGTGATGAATTTTCACAAGGCCCTTAGAAAAATAATAACTGCAAGCTAGTGTGGAATTTGGTGAGTTAGATTTGAAAAATGAGAAACTATGAGAAACGAAAACCAACAGATTCTTCCATCCCTAGTCTGGTCTCCCTGACAAAACACAAAACAAAACCCAAACAAACCAAAAGAAAGCAAAGCATAATGTTTAAAATAACCCACAGAGCAGTTCACTTGGAAGCTTTGATGTGTGGGTAAGTGTGATACCTGCAAAAGAAGTAAAAAAAAAAAAAGGAGGATTTTATTCTCAAAAGCACCAACTGCTAAGTTTCATGGCAACTCAGTATAATTTGGACACTGCTTTTGTGTTCCTCCCTCTTCCTCTGCATCTGAAATCCCACCACACTCAGTGTTGCTTGCACCCAACTGCACCGGACTGACCGAACGTTGACTTTCGTGTGCTTCAACCATTATTTAATAATTCTTTGTTATGAACAAGATTCTTGTGAAATATTGAGTTGAAAGGGAGAATCAAACAGAATCAGATACTGTTGCACAGATGGCAAAGTGCTTGTCTGGGGCATGCATCTGTAAGCCTCTTAAGATCTGCTGACCTAAGCATTAGCAGGTAGATAGCCGGAATAGTTAAAGGGCATTTGTCTTAGGCTATTTGAAAATGAATTCATGTGGAAACTGCTCCCCATGTGATACTGGTCATGTTGCATTGTGTGATCAACACTCCCACCCGGAAAAAGAGCCTTAAAAGCAATGCAAAACCTCCCAGAATGATTCAGATAATAATAATAATAATAATAATAATAATAATAATAATAATAATAATAATAATTTTACTATTTGTGCACCTGACTAGGTTGCTCCAGCCACTCTGGCCACCTTCCAACATATAAAAAACAATAAAACATTACACATTAAAAGCTGCCCTATAGAGGACTGCCTTCAGGTGTCTTCTAAAGGTTATATCTCCTTGACATCTGATGGGAGGGTGCTCCACAGCGTGGGCACTGCTACCAAGAAGGCCCTCTGCCTGGTTCCCTGTAGTTTCATTTCTCATAGTGAGGGAACCACCAGAAGGTCCTCAGTGCTGGAGCTCAGTGTCCAGGCTGAATGATGGTGGTGGAGACACTCCTTCAGATATACTGGGCTGAGGCTATTTAGGGCTTTAAAGGTCAGCACCAACACTTTGAATTGGTGCTCGGAGCCAATGTAGGTCTTTCAGGACCGGTGTTATTTGGCCCAAGTGACCACTCCCAGTCACTGGTCTAAACCAGTCTGGCTGCCGCATTCTGGATTAGTTTTAGTTTCCAAGTCACCTTCAAAGGTAGCCACACATAGAGTGTGTTGCTGTAGTCCAAGCAGGTTCTTCATATGACGTGACCTTCATCTACTGCTGGACATTTGCATGAGTTTTGAAGTGTCTTATCCTATTCTAACTGTATGTGTGAATTAGGAAATGCCTAGGATGTTTTTGTTTTCTTACCATTTAATTTTGCTCATCCTTTCCTTCTCATCAATAACAAGAATGGAAAATGGTCTCACTTTTTATTTCTGCTGTAAGTCCAGTCTCATTCACCTTTTAGAATTATTTGAGAGGGTCAGCAAACATATACATAGAGGTGATATATTGGAAGCTGCCAAAACATCCTTTAATCTACTGCTGAGCTTTGTCATTCCATTCTCATGCTGTGGAGTCAGAGGAGACTTTCTGGCAATTTTAGGTGGTGTAAACAGAATAAAGCGTGGAATGAAGTTGCTGGCAGCAAAATAATCATGATCCTGCTACTGGTGTGTAGGGATGGACAAACCTTTCAATTTTTTGTTCTCTCTGTTTCTTGTTTTTTCAACCTTAAGTTCAGTTGTAAAAAAAAAAAAAAAGAAGTGTTCAAGGAAAATCATCTGCATTTCAATGCGAATTCCCCATATACACATTTTTGTATGTAATTTCACCAAATTTACATATTTTGCAAGCAATTTTATCCAATATGATTCATTTTTGTATGTTATTTTCACTACAGTGGTACCTCGGGTTAAGTACTTAATTCGTGCCGGAGGTCCGTTCTTAACCTGAAACTGTTCTTAACCTGAGATACCACTTTAGCTAATGGGGCCTCCTGCTGCCGCCGTGCCGCCGGAGCATGATTTCTGTTCTCATCCTGAAGCAAAGTTCTTAACCCGAGTTAATATTTCTGGGTTAGCAGAATCTGTTATCTGAAGTGTATGTGACCAATAAAAATAAATTTTTATTGGTTTTTCACATTTTATAAAGACATTACACACAAAAGAGACAAAGACAAAACATGTATAATTTCATCTCCTTACTTTCTTTACCCCCTTTCCTTGACTCCCCCCCACCCCCCTCCCTACATCCCAATTTCCTTAGTTAATTCAGCAAGTTCTTATCCCTCCTCCTTAAAATATTGTTGTTATTTTTAAACTTAACTCTTTTTACTAGGCCAAATTTTACTTATCCAATTCTCTTATAAACATTAAATCCTTTTTCTAAGGTCGACCTAAGTTCTCTTCCACGAATTTCTCCCTTTTTATATTAAACTAAAGGTCATAATGACCAAAACAAAAGTCATAAATTTTTACAATTCTGTTCTCCCCCTCCCTCTCTGCCCCGGTTTCTGTCCCTTCCCATACAAATGTCCCCAAAAAACAGTTCCTAGCCCGGATTCCTCACATCCGAGGCCCTCAAATCTCTGTCAATCTCTCTCCGTCGATTTTGTTGGTAGTCCTTTTTGTTGGCCCTCAGGTCTCGAAGGAGTTCTGTCACAATCACTTCATATTTTCTTCCTTCCAAAACAGTTAAAAGCAGTTGCTGCCAAAGATCAGCTGGTCTCCCATACTCAAACTTAAAGAGGAAGTCCCAATCATATTTATTTGCTCCTTTGAATTCCAGTATTCCAAGTACTCCAGGGGCTTCATCCTTTATCTTTCTCACCTTTGGCAGATTTGTAATCCAGAGATCATCTTCTTTATTTCCTGGCAATATAGGCTTCTGATTGGTATTTTCCTCCTGAACTTTCTCTCCTCCTTCTTCCTTCTCCACCAATTCCAAAGATGTCTCTTCTGATTCAGCTGCAGATTTTTTCCCAGTCAAATCCTTTGTTCCTTCAGCAGAGTTGCTTAGTTTAGAATTCAAGGTCGTAAGTTCTTTGTTCATAGCCATGCTCTGTTCTTGTAGAATTCCCACGAGAAAAAACATTCTTTCTATCTCTGCCAGTAATTTTCCCTCCGCAGCCATTGTAATGTCTCTAGTTCCCTCTAGGGGATTCCAATTCTAGCAGTCCTTTTCCAACAATCCGTTACTTTGTTGTTTATAATTACTTTGTTTCCAACGACTTCAATTTAAATGTAACACTTTTAGTCCAGAAAGATATTAAGTAATACAGTTCTAAAATTTAGCTGCCCGTTTGACAGCTTCTTTGACAGCTGTCAAACTCCTTATTCTTTTTCCTCAGGCTTACGCGCAGGACGCTCCCGGGTCCGGGGGGGGGGTTACTCAAAAGCTTCTAAAGTTCCTCTCTTTCTCTCCAGCACAAAAACTTCTTCTATCGAATTGGTGGAGTAATATTTTGTTTAACTCCAAAAGCACAGTAATCTCTCCACCTTAGTTCTCCGGTCCTTGCTTTAGATCTTTTGTAGGTGTGGGGGGTGCGGACTTCCCTTTAACACATCCCCCGATCGTACCGAATTCAAAGGTAAAAATTTTAAAGTCCCAATTCCATTCTACTCACGGGTTGTTTGTTTCAGTCCAAATTTTGGGAAGAAAGTCAGCGCTCTCCGGCCATGGCTCGCGGCTTCGCTCCACTGAAGTAGCGGTCTACTCCCAGCACCACGCCACTCTCCGTACCCTCTCCGTAGCCTTTAAAAAGGCTCTTCATGGATCGGGGAGGGCGCTTAAGGTGCCCACTGAGTCACCAAGTCCGCAGGCATCCGCGCCTGCGGTTTCTAAGGGTCCCCGCGTCGCCGGCGCGGCAAGACCCGTCTTCAGCAGAGCCGATTCCCTCCGGAGCTCGGAGGGAATCCGCCATTAGCCGTTTGCGCTGACCTGGAAGCCGACCTGAAGCGTATGTAACCCGAGGTACCACTGTACTAACTTTACCCTAATATATGTATTACTGTACACATTGCTTGGGTTGAGAACTGCAATGCAAAATTTGGGAAAGCAAAGATTTTGAAGGACAGTCACATTTCAGTTTGCATGTTGCTTTGCAAAGTATGAATCTGGTAAGTTCACATTTAAATGCAAACAGACTTGAATTCTCTCCTTGCCCCCCATCCATACTAGGTAAAGGTAAAGGGATCCCGGACCATTAGGCCCAGTCGTGACTGACTCTGGGGTTGCGGCGCTCATCTCGCTTTATTGGCAGAGGGAGCCGGCTTACAGCTTCTGGCTTATGTGGCCAGCATGACTAAGCCGCTTCTGGCGAACCAGAGCAGCGCATGGAAATGCTGTTTACCTTCCCGCCGGAGTGGTACCTATTTATCTACTTGCACTTTGATGTGCTTTCGAACTGCTAGGTTGGCAGGAGCAGGGACCGAGCAACGGGAGCTCACCCCGTAGTGGGGATTCGAACCACTGACCTTCTGATCAGCGGTTTAACCCACAGTGCCACCCATCCATACTAGTGGTGCCATTTTTCTTTACCAATCAGGTTCTAGAGCAAGGAATGCAGGAAACCTTGTTCTCCCTCTGGTTCAGTTTCATCACATGATCTTTTCCTAAAAGCAATCAGATGGAGGACCATTCTCACCAAAAAGAAGAATTTCCACACACATGCACACCATTTGGCTATATATCAATCTTCCCACATAGCTGCCTAACTCCTTCATCTTTTAATCGTTTTATTGTTATGAATTTTGAGGGAAGTAGGCTGTAGTCGAGACCCTTCTAATGCCTGGGCTCCCCTTCTAATCATTGGAACAGCCTGGCATCCTGGTAAAGGCCCTGTAAGTATGGGTCGTTAAGGGAACAAAGGGAGTGTTCTCTGCCAAAGGCCAAATGGGTGACCCCCCTCCCTCAACTGTCTATTCATTAGAAATACAAAAAGGTAGAGTGGAGAGTTGTGTTGCAGTAAATGTGGGCTAGAAGCAAAGCAGCAAGCTGGAGAGAGGGTCTGAGCAATGCTTGATTTCTGCTTGAATCCAAGGCTGTGGTGTTAATGCTGTGAACCCCTCCATCATAGGCTTATAGGGACGTGGGTGGCACTGTGGTTTAAACCACTGAGCCTCTTGGGCTTTCCGATCATAGGGTCGGCGGTTCAATCTGTGTGACGGGGTGAGCTCCCGTTGCTCTGTCCCAGCTCCTGCCAACCTAGCAGTTCGAAACATACCAACATGAGTAGATAAATAGGTACCACTGCAGTGGGAAGGTAAACAGTGTTTCCGTGAGCTCTGGCACTCATCATGGTGTTCCATTGTGCTAGAAGCAGTTTAGTCATGCTGACCACGTGACCTGGAAAAGCTGTTTGCTGACAAACTCTGGCTCTCTCAGTTTGAAAACGGAGATGAGTGCCACACCCCATAGTCGAATTCAACTGAATTTGACCATCCAAGGGTCCTTTAACTTTTTACATTGTATATATGTATAAATAAACCATATATTTTAAAGACACCACAGTCTCTACTGTGCCTCATTTCCAAAAGGAAACTCAAACCCTGGGTAACTGCCTGGAACCCCTGGAATCTTGCACTGCTAGGAGATTGAGGTGGTGTGCAACATTACATTTTATCTTCTAGGCCTTATCTTTCTAGGCCTTCTACTTTGTTATTCTTTCTTGGTCCTTTCCCAGCTTATCAATATCCTCTGTGAACCATGGTGAATGGAGTACTCCAGATGAGCTCTGCTTGAATGCTGGTGTTTGTCACAGCTAAAACAGGGCAACAGCAGATATAAAGGAAGCAGCTGTAATGCAGATTTTTCCTGATGCAATGACAGCTCTGTGTTCCGGGAAATAGAATTTAGACCATATGGTGTAATGGGATCATCCTGACCGTAACGTTCTCTTGGCTACTCACCACTTGATTGCCAGCCACACAGCATCAGTAGTACTCTGCTCTTGACTCCTGCTGGGCAATGTGACAGCATGCTCATCTCTTTGCAGCTGAAACTGTCACATCAGAAAAATCCTCCCTTCCTGTTTTGACACCACGAACAGTGGCAGCCTTCCCTTTGCCGGCTGCCTCCAGTCCCCTTAGTTAATTTATTGCAAATTAGAGTTACTATTTTTTGCAAATGCTATCACAGAGAGGTCTGCAAGCTGAAAGAGTATTTGGGAGGATGCCAGCATGCTTTAGAGCCTGGGGATGGGCTGCGTTTAATTATCTGACTCTCTTTTGGACAAATCATCCCCCCCCCCACCTCCACCACTGCTCTACTTTTTGTCTGAATCTGGAAATGTCTTTGCTGCTGCAGCAAATCTTCTTGCAGAAATGTCTTGAGTCATGACTTACAAGAGCTCTCATATTTCCCAGCAGATGGGACCGTTATCACAAATAATAACATCTCATGTTAGGTGTTTAGACTCTCTAGTATGGGAAGTGGCTTCTGTCCTTTCAAACAGAATTTCATTGCCATAAATCAGGATTTCTGTTTACATTACCAGTGCATAGAGCACCAGACACCTATGGTGAAATAAACAGTGGGATGTATGGGGTGTTAGGGGGAGGGGTAGTACCCCTGGTTGGGGGCACATCATGCTCCTTCTGGGGTAGTTTCTCCACCTTTGCACCCCACCCTGCACTCAGCTCTCACCTGTGGCTCCTAGAAGATGTCAGAATGTGACAGAAGCTACACCCTGGGAAAACACTATTTAAGAGAAGGAATCCTTACCCTGAGCATGGTCAGGTTCAGAGTGCACCAGGAAGAGCATGGCAGCAGGTTTATTACAAAAAACTCCTGATTGATCCTTGGAAGCTTTTAGTCCAAGAATACTATGGGCCATCTCTTAGTCTAGTAACCTCCTGGACAGCTTCCCGGTTGTCCAACACTTGGCTGTCTACCTGGTGACTATCTAATGTTTATTGGATGGATTTCCCCCAAATTGATTTTTGAACTTTGAATTTTATTGTTATTCATGCTTTTATGCTGCATTATGCTGCTTCTATGTTGTATTATAATTAAGTGTTTTAAATTTGTTGTTAGCCACCCTGAGCCTGGTTTTCTGAACCGGGAAGGGTGGGGTATAAATAAAAAAATATTTATTTACTTATTTATTATTATTATTATTATTATTATTATTATTATTATTATTATTATTATTATTATTATTATCTGATTCTTGATAACGTTGCTGGCAGTGCTAGACAGTGTCTCTGCTGTTAAGTATTCCGACTGATAGATCACTAACTCTCAACCGACTTGGTGGTTACTCAAGTATCCCTTAGTAATGAATGGCCCTGGTGTTTTCTCTGTTTGTCCCTTCCAATAAGTCACTCATGTTCATAGGTTAGATGCTCAGGAGCAGTGATACCACTGGCAACAACTATTTGCCCTTCCACGCCAGATTAAGATGAGTGCTGGATGATGTCCTCCCCAGAATCCTATATTCTGCTGAACAAAATGGCAAACTGTAAGCATCTTACCACTTTCCTGTAGTATGAAACCTTCTGTCCTTGCTACACATCCTTTTCTAGACATTATGACGATTGCTTCTTGAATGCTTCTGCTAGTTCTAACGTCTTCCCTCACTGTCCTATTTGTTTCAAAGCTTAGTATAAATTGCTCCCTCTACCCCAAAGGGTATACTTTTGCCTCCTACAGTAATTTGAGCTGTGCTGAGACTGTGCATGTAGTCCCTCGTTTGTGTGAATCACTCATAGCACAGCAGCTGATGAAAAACAGAGCATAAGCTTTGATCCAAAGTACATTAAGATTTCCATGGAACATAAATTCCAAGTACAGTAAATGCATTTAGGTTTGTGGCATTAGAGAAGCATAATCCCCACCAGAACCTGCAAACATGTCCCTAAGATATACGAAAATAGGTTTTCTTAGACACAAAATGGCCAAACAGAATTTATATAGAAGATGCCTCCTAACAAATTTCATCATGCTGGTCAGCTGGGAAAAACCGCATGGCTTAGTAGGGGTCGCAAGAATTTTGAGGCACTTCCTTCGGCATCACAATGAATGGTAATTAAAAGAATAAATTGAACTTATCACATTCTTCCAGGTGGAAAAACAGCTATGTGTTCTACAGCAAGAACTGTTGGCAAATGTTTGATAACGGTAAGACACAGCCATTTGTCCCAAGGCTTTTACCAAATGACTAATTCCTTATTTGCTACAGAAAGGTACAACTTCCACATCCTGCTCCTTGTGTCACGTCAGAGGTATCATGATAGGGCTGAAATTCGTAAGCTCATCAGTATGTTGGCTGAGAGATATTATACTAAATTACTATATGAGATAGACTCTCCTCCCTGAAAGAGAGGGGAGTGGTTGTGGGCGGGAGCCCGAACACCGCTCCTAGCAGGGGGTGTTGCCCCCTGCCTCCAGCTCACCTGGCTGGCACTCACGCCCCCCCGGTGGCCGTCCAACCAGGTGCCATGGGGGGCGTGTCCAGCAGCCTTTATGCTGCAGTGCCAGCCTCTCCCCGGCCTCATTTCTCTTTGTCGTCCTGTGCGAGTCACCCACCCTCCACTCCCTTTGAGTTAGGGCTTAGGTCATTGGCCTTGCTATGGACCTTAGGTTGGTCGCCCCGGTTGCCCGGGGGGCCTGGTAGGAGTTTTTCCATTTGGCATTAGGCTTTTTGGTTTTTTTGCCTACCTCGTAGCAATCGTCACAACTTTTTGGTGGTATTGGTGGGTAGGTTAGGCATTGGAATAATGTATTGTGGTGTGTCGAAGTGCTAGGTGTGGCCATCGCCTATGCCTTCAATGTCTAGGGGAATTCCATTAAAGGAATCTGGCGGTCGTGTATTCCGTCTGAAGCCCGCTTGGCGGGAGGCCATGGCACGACCCTTGGTGACATCAGGGGAGAGCCTATAGTTGGATTAGCATCAACAGGTGATGAACCCCTGGTGAATAAACCCACTTGTTTCGTGATCCAATGCCTAAGCCAATACCTTTTCATTGCTGTAATCAATAAAGTTGTGGCCTTTTCTAGCCCATTAACCTTATATCACGTGTCCCTGTGTCTTCATTTTACTTCGTGGGGGTCGGGTCCTCGAACCACAACATTACTTTTCATTAGAAAGCTAGTGGAAAGTTATGGCACTTTCAACTACAGCTGACACAGAGCATGAGCTAATTTTGCACATGTAGCTTTCCAAAGCCTTGTTTATGCCTTACATCCCTCCCCATTGCATCCCACGGCATCTGGTACATGTTTGGAACAATACCTTTTAAGAGTTGTAGTAGCAGTTTTTCTGTATAGCTAGCTAGGAATAGGGGATAAAGTTGAATTATTTAAAGACAAACCTACCCAACCCACACCCTCTAAAAACAATATGCAAACTGAAACACAACCACAGTTCAAAATTCAAACTTCTCCAAGTTTTGCAATCCTGTTCCCCAGCAAAGTAATGTTTACAAAAAATACCTTTGCCAGGGCAAAGTGTGCTTAAAAATGCATTTATTGGTGGAAATAACATGCAAACGTGCATTATAATGGGGAAAATGCTTCGCAGAAATGTGTAAATCAGGCAACATGGCATACAAAAATGTGTATATGAGAAATAAGTAAAATACGTATGAATTTTCATGAGCGCTTTTAAAATATAAAATGCAAACTGGTGTGGAAATTTGGAGAATTGAAAGCAAGAGAAAATGACGAATTTGCCCGTCCCTGTGTACAGCTCCTTCTCAGTCTCTCCCTGCCCCTCAGTCTCTAGATAACTCATTTCTAACACAAGTCTATCATCGCCCTTGTCAACAGATATTGCGTAAAATGACAGCCTTTGTTATCAGCTGCACTCATTTCATAAAGTGTGATCTTTCCAGATCAGAAAGTACCTTGCATTATGGCATCTTCGGTGATAGCCAACTAAGGGTACAGTCTGTAGTCTCTCTTACTTGGAAGTCATACTTGAGTCATAGGGACCAACTCTAAGGGGCAAAATTCCCTTCTCCCTGCATGTTGAGGACAATTGGGGGGGGGGGGATTTCATAGGTGCCAACTCTAGGGGGCTTGGATCCTTTGCGTGCCCCCAATAATATTATTATGGGGCATAACCCTTCCTCCATGTTAAGGTTGCTGCAATGAGTCCAGGGCTGCTCCCCCCTCCTTCTCCTCCATGGCAGAAGGAGGAGGGGGGAGGAAAGTGTAGAAGTGTGTCATGCAGGGAGATGCGAGGGGCAGATTGTGTTGAGTCTTCACCCAGACCACTCTTTGTTTTGTTGCCATCAGAATCAGGGCTGTTGCACCCAGGCCAACCAAGCCATTCCCACCCCATTTCGCTCTGCCTCACAGCTTCAGGGCCTCTCACACCCTGCCCCTCGCGTCCCACCTAAACCACACACTTCTGCCTCCCTCCCTCCCTCTTCTGAAACCTGCCTTGCAGTACCCCGTGCTAAGACTGAAGCTGTGAGGCAAAGCGAAGTTGGCTGGAAAGGGCTTGAATGGTCTGGATGCAAGAAGTCCCATTTCCCCTCCAGGTCCCACGCTCAAGTGGGATCTGAGCACCACAAAACAAAGAGCGATATATGTGGAGCCTTTGCCCAGACTGCTCTTTGTTTTGTTGCGCTTGGCTCCCTGCTGTGGAGGGGAAGGAGTGGGGAAGCAGCCCTGGACCAGTGGCAGTGGCAGCAGGGGGAGTCTGGGTGCCAGTGAGAAGGAACTGCCTGCCACTGAAGCCACACCACCACTGTGTTCAGCTCTGCCCTCTGCCTCATCCCAGTGTCACATGTGCATCAATGCATGCATAATCACCCCCAATCTTCTGCTCAAATTGGCACATATGCTTGGAATAGATTAGGGCCAGCCCGCCCATAAGGCAAGGGGAGGCAGTCACCTCAGACAGCAGATCCACCCTCCAAGGAATGTGCTGGTTGTTGCTTCCTGTTGCCTGATGCCATTGCTGCAGCCTCCTCCTCTGCTGCCCTCTACTGCTGGCTACCATCTGCTCCCCTGAAGCTTCCTTTTAATCCCCCAGCTCCTTCAGCATGGTGCAGGGCTGTGAGAAAGATGTTGGCAGTGGCAGGGGCAGGGGCAGGGGCAGGGCTGCAGCAGTGGCAGCAGGGAACAGGTGGTGTTATGCCTCAAGCAGTAAAATGTCCTGGGCCAGCCTTGGAACAGATCCCTTGATATCAATGGAAAAGTTACTTAAGTCTGTTGATTTCAGTGGTTCTACTTCACAAATAATGTTGGATATCACCCTTAGTGGTTTATTCAGTGGGAGGACACGAATCTTTACTGTATTTGAATCTTGTTTGGTTTGCCAGAGCTGTGTTGCATATTCTCCACCTCTGTTTTATGCAGAGAAACTAGCAATTTCAGTAGGGTGCTATTCTATTTTCCTCCAGAACACTGAGATTATGCTTATATTCATCATTTGAAAAATCCTGTTCAGTTCCGTTGCTGCATCTGACTGCTGCTGCTGCTTTAATAAAAAGTTGCAAAAACAAATCTATCTTTAGACTCAAATTTAATACAACAATCCCTTTAAAGTGATATTCTGACATTTATTGTTCTATAGAAAGAAATACAAATTAGGATATATTCTTTTACTTTCAGAGTCAAACCATCACATTATGTGGAGGACTAGTATAACAATGCAGGCTATAATTATCACATTAATAGTCATATTACAGACTATCAATTTGAATGTCCATATTTGATTATCACAACCAGAAGGGGGCAATATTATTCTTTGTAAAAATGGGATATTTCATTGTGACTTCTGCATTCCGAGGGCGGTTGTCTATAATTTAGCGATGACTCTGATACCATGCCAGCATGCTTACTCCATCCTTGTGAATTTGCTGGAAATATTTTCGTGAGTAAACCAATTGACCTACTTGTGTCAGTACAGCAGGGTGTTTTCAGATATTTTTAAGCTCTGTGTTTGTTTTACAAGTTTTTTTTTAAAAAAACGACAGCATTGAATGTAAAAGTTCAGTTCTCTCCCTAAACCAAATACTCAATGTGCTTTAAAGTGAGGGATATTTGGGGGGGGCAGATAAACAAAAGTATCCAACCGTTGAAACTATTTTTTGATTTGGTAAGAAGGAGTAACTGACAATACTTTATAGGTGTCTCATATGCAGCAGAACAGGATACAGCATGTGGGAAAAAGCTGACAAGGATTTATCTGCTTGGAAGTCAGAAACTTAGGACCTGGGTCAGCTATAAGCACTGCATTTTGCCAATAGCTTATGCATTCCTTGGAGGCTGGATCTGCTGTCCCTGTGGATTTTGCTGTCTGAGGCAGTTGACTCACCTTGCTTCATGGGTGGGCCAGCACTGGTCCAATGACTTATCAGGCTCCCCACCCCTGGCTTACAACCTTTAGCAACTAAACCTACTGGAGGTGACAGAAACCCCACCTCCCCATGTTCTGTGGAAGTTAACAGTCTTTCTTCATCAAGGTAGACAAATGGTATAAACATTACTCTTATGTAGTACACTAGAAAGATAAACTGCAGGTGGACAAACATATTCTAACACTGATTAATAATATAAATGGCAATGATGTGTTTAGTCACTGTCCTAACTCAAGAGGGTTGGTGTGATCTAATATATATTCTTCTAAGGCAGAAACAGCTCTCTGTTTTGCATTCTTAACATCAATAGAAGGCAGCAGATGCAGAGACGTGGAATACTGTTCTGCCCTGCTATCAACACTACAGACGGATTAAGGGAACTATTGCTGTGAGCTGACTGCATACAATTCTTACCCCTCTGTTTTTAATTTAAATTCTTCTACTTTTTAATACCCTCCTGCTTATGTCAATAATACTTTTGCATAATCCGGTATTAGATTTTTATCCTTTTTTATATATAAAAAACCAAGCTCTCTTCGTGTCAATGAAACGATTAACGGTGCAAACCACTTTTAACTGTGCTGGGGCACTGGAGCCACAAAACTTATCACAAGGAAATCCGAGAAATAATTAAACCGGCAGAGGAAGAGTGGGAAGAAACCATTCTTTTAAAACTCTCAAAAATATTGTTTTGACATAAATCATTGACTTAAGGAAAATACCAGGTATCTCTGAAATCACCAAATATTTGACCCACTGATACTACTTGGGTGGGAATCGGGGTTGCCTGGGGCCTTTGCCTACACCATTTTGGCAGCAGATAAAAATGTACTTCTTTTTTAGGCTTTTGATGGACAGCAATGATGTTGCTGGCTGTAAATTGTGCTGCCAAAGCTTACACCCACCCACCCACACCTGCACTCACACACCATGCTCTTAACAATGCTAAAAGTTCCTTCAAAACCTTTCATGTGCAACAAGTAACTAACATGTTTAAAGATGATGATGGCAATTGATTGTATCCGATAGTAGTACATACTTTGCTCAGCACAACACTCTTCAGCAGAAAACCACACGTCCCATTAAAGTGCCAGGGTGAAGCAGTCTTGATGGTGAGGTCATGATGACAAGCTCCATGTATGACCTTCACACATTCAGCTCCGGCTTCTGTGCCAAGGGTCTTCTGCGCAACTCCTGCCTTTTGTTGATCACATAGATTGTGCAAATGTGCGCATAGGGCTTCATTAACAACCCAGCCAAATGCATGGCGGCCTGTGGCACTTTGGGCTTTGTTAATGAATGGGTTCCTCCCTCCCTTTCATATCACCTCCCTTTCTGTGTTTACAGCTCTCGTTCACTATGTATTATGGAATTTGCAGAGATGAATTGAACTGTAGGACTAGGTTGAATATGAAGGTATACTTCCCAGAGTCCCTCAGAAGTAGAGTGTCAGAACCCTGGAGCCATAGGGATTGCATGGGATAGCCGGGAGGAGTTTTGCATGCTGGCACAAACTCTTTCCTGAAATATGAAATGAATCAACAGGCACGTTACTGCAAAAGTTAATTGTGACTGTCCCATTGAATGACCATTTACTGGACAGGAAGGAAATAGCCATATGGCATTGGGCACCAAAGATCTTATTGGTTCAGAGGAACAAGAAAACATGTACCCATCCAAATCATTGATTGATTAGATTTTAAACTCCCAAGTCTCAAGGTGAGTAACAAATTACAACATATTTTTAAAGTATCAGTAGAGGACTAGTAATATCCCCTATCACAGGATCTACTATCCTAGTTCTGAGGTGGCAAACATGTTGTACCAGGGCAGTATGAAACAATTGCCTAATGTGGCACATGTTTAGGGGGGTACCACCCCACACCCAGTCAAATCTTTGAACACATCCATTCCCCTCAGCTGGAGATGAGGAGCATCCAGTCATGTGAATTCTCATTTGCAATATGAAGTAGTATAGTCTAATCTCACTTCTGTGAGAATTAAGCCCCACTGTGTTCTCTCCAGAGTATGTTGAAGGTGAACTCAAAACGCTGAGTATGCATGCACGCACACAACCTTCTTTTGAATATCAGTGCACAATTTAAATATCTGGTGAGAGCAAGGATGCCCCTACTGCAGGTCACTATACAGTGGTACCTCTGGTTAAGAACTTAATTTGTTCTGGAGGTCCATTTTTAACCTGAAACCGTTCTTAACCTGAGGTACCACTTTAGCTAATTGGGGACTCCCACTGCCGCCGCGCCGCCATCACACAATTTCTGTTCTCATCCTGAAGCAAAGTTCTTAACCCGAGGTACTATTTCTGGGTTAGCGGAGTCTGTAACCTGAAGTGTCTGTAACCCAGGGTACCACTGTACCTCAAAAAACAGATGAATTGGAATAATATAGAGAAACACACCTCTTGTTTTCTTATTTCTTATTTCTTATTTGTTACTTATTTTGTTTCTGAATCAGTTCCCATAAAATAAACCCAAAGCAAGGGTGGCAACATTAATAAAATGGGGGGGGGCTAGGTAACCCTTGTCCTGTCTGAGGGGGTGAGTTCCTGTTCTGTCTAATAGGGTCCCAACTCCTGCCAACCTAGCAGTTCGAAAGCACTCCAGTGCAAGTAGATAAATAGGTACAACTGTGGCAGGTACTGTGGTTTTCCCAGTAGTGATGTATGGAAGTGAGTGCTGGACCATAAAGAAGGCTGGTCACCAAAGAATTGATGCTTTTGAATTATGGTGCTGGAGGAGACTCTTGAGGGTCCTATGAACTGCAAGAAGACCAAACGTATCCATTCTTAAGGAAATCAGCCCTGAGAGCTCACTGGAAGGACAGATCCTGAAGCTGAGACTCCAATACTTTGGCTACCTCATGAGAAGAGAAGACTCCCTGGAAAAGACCCTGATGTTGGGAAAGATGGAGGGCACAGATAGAAGAGGACGACAGAGGACGAGATGGTTGGACAGTGTTCTCGAAGCTACCAGCAGAGTTTGACTAAACTGCGGGAGGCAGTGGAAGACAGGAGTGCCTGGTGTGCTCTGGTCCATGGGGTCATGAAGAGTTGGACACAACTAAACAACAACTGTGGCAGGAAGGTAAACGGTGTTTCTGTGCTCTGGTTTCCATCATGGTTTTCGGTTGCGCCAGAAGCAGTTTACCAGAAGCTGGCCACATGACCCGGAAAGCTGTCTGTGGACAAATGGTGGCTCCCTCAGCCTGAAAATTGAGATGAGTGCTGCAACCCCATAGTCACCTTTGACTGGACTTACCGGTAACCGTCCAGGGTCCTTTACCTTTACCTTTTTACAAAACCTTTTTGTCCTGCTCTGCATAATTGGTCACAACATGTGACACACACATGCCCATTTGAATGACAATGCTCATGGACTTGCGGGGGGGGGGGGACAGCGGCTAAAATATTTTATTGGGGAGAGGCCCAAAGGGACCTCAGCCCCTAGGAGTTGGCTCCTATGACCTGAAACAATTTTGAAATTAAAACATCAACAATAGAAACAATTTCAGTACAGAGATAGAACTGGATATAACTTTCCGCTTTGAAGGCTTTGTTGGAAAAGGAAAGTCTTCCACAGAGATAGTAGAGATGGTGCCTGCCTGATATGTAAAGGGAAGTCATTCCCCTGGAGCAAAGAGAAAGATAAAAACATTTTACTTACTTTGATATTTTAAATAGCGGATTGATTTAGGTTGCATCCTTGAGAGCCCTAAGTGGATCAGGAAAGTGACACAGAAATCTTACAATTCAATAAATTAATATTGCAAGAGCCACCAGCTAATCTGACTTTCTAGATTTATGCTACTTGTTGATAACTTACTATTAGTAAGTTACTCCTAGTACAAAGGAACAATTCCACCTCCTCCAAACAACATTCCTATTTGGATAGTTTAATGTGACCCTCCTCATTCGTTCATTCATGCATGCACCTTTCCTGATTGTGTGTGTGTGTGTGTGTGTGTGTGAACACAAAAACTGGCAAAACAGTTTTGGGCTGAAATGTTTAGATTTTTCCTGCAATAATGTTTGATTAAGCACAGAGAAGGAGTAATAATGCAATGACTGACAACAAAGAAAAGATCTGTATAATGAGATGAAATTGGGTTCTCTGCAGGAATTAAACTAAAGTCTACCCTAAGGCTGCAGAAGCTTAACTTATGAATGTGAATTTTCTTTAGTTTAAAGGTTTAAGGGATCAACCGAAGAATTATTTGGCAAAAAGATTTCACTTAGATGGCTTCAGAGACATTTCTTCCCTGTAAATTTTGTTTCCATAGCCTGAAACCAACTGTGGGCTAAGACCTTTTGTCTAGAGGGAATTTTGTAATAAAGTACAACAATATGTATGTACCATTTAAAATGCAACCATTTGTAAAGTGATAAATAATGTGCTGCGATTAAGGGATGAAAAAAAAAGAATACTGTATTGCAAATGAACAACCAGCTGCCATTGCAAGGTTTTGGAAGATGCATGGATATAGTTTAACAGAAAGAAAAGGGGTAAAAATATGGCAGTAAAATAAATATTTATCCCCAGCAGGCAACCTCCCCTTTCTCAAAATTGCAAACCCCAAGACTTCTGAAGAAGTGTGCATGCACACAAAAGCTTATACCAAGTACAAACTTAGTTGGTCTCTAAGGTGCTACTGGACAATTATTTAATTATATATATATATATTTCAACTGTGTCAGACCAACACGGCTACCTACCTGAATCCAAGATTTCATGTGAGGTCAGGGAAACTCAGGTCTCTAAATCTAGGGGGCCTCGCCAGCCTGCCCGCTCTCCAGTGCCACAGACTCCCCTCTCCCAAAATTGCAAACCCAAGACTTCATGAAAGGGCAAGGCAACTCAGGCTCAGCAACTATGAGACTCAGGGCTAGCCAGTGAAGCCCAATTTGAAGCAGTGGGGCGCAACTTGAAATTTTTTTTTGTAGGGCCCCAGTTCACAGCCAAAGTCTGCAAAATCTTACAGATATAAATTAAATCCATCTAAATTGCCCTGGTGTGGAGAGCCCCTTAGGAGCGGCACGGGGCCCCAATTTGGCCTAATTGCTCTAATAGTTCTGATGAGACTGTGCAGGGGTTGGACTGACAAGCCCAGCACCTTCTACGTTCCTGGTGTCATTATTCAGAGCACAGACTCAAGGACTTGTTATGGAAATAAAGGGGGAGGGGACACTTATTGGAAATCAGCTTTTTGACCTCCCCCCCAAACCTGAGACAATGAGCCCAGCACTCACATAAGCACTACACTACAGCATGGCCATAAACCTGTATGTTCAACCACTGAAATATACACCCAATACAGTATGTAGCAATAGGGAACTCTAGAATCTATTGGGTACTACCAAACAGCAACCACTATTGCTGAAAGCAGGTAACCTGCAGGAAACGCTGCCGCTCAGCCTTTGCACTGTTGACTGAACACCCCCTGCTGTGCAGATAATGGAGAAAGTTCATAAATTGTATCCCTTCTGGCATACTGGCCAACTCTATTATGCTGGTGTAAACCCTGGTGCACCAGAGACCCAGAATGGTAGCAAATAAAATATGCTCATACGTCAGCAACTGATAAGACTTGTCAACCAGTTCTTCAAAAGTCTTCCTAAATTATAAAGCTCCAAAATACAGGCCAAAAGAGAACAGGTCTGGGAAGAGTGAGCCATACAATGGGTACCACCAGTGAAAAGGCCCTGCTCCATGTAGCTCCTGCCCTGTCATTTGATAGGGTGCCCACTTGCCCTCCTTCTTGACATGGAATGCTCTCTATTGGAGTCTCCAGGTCCAATATAAAGACCATAAGAAGGGAGAGCAGGGACCTTGAAGTTCCCAACAGCTGTTTAGCAAGCAAGCAAGCAAGCAAGCAAGCAAGCAAGCAAGCAAGCAAGCAAATTATATTATCAACATATACAAGCAGAAAAGTTGTTTTCCTTCATTTGCAAGATATCGTACAAAACAGAGTGGCACTAATAAAGAAAAGTCAAAGGGTGGCAACAGAAAGTAAACTAAAAATGCTTTTGTAGTTCATCAGAACTATCCAGCAATATCAAGTTATAGGAAAACTGGTGCTATTAACAGTAATCCTTCTAGTTGGTTAATTGGTTTGGCAACTTCCATCCACATGACGTGTGATGCTAATTATTTCCCCAAAGAGTTAAATGATAACTAATCAGAGGAAGCTACAGTTACAAATGGTAACAAAATATCTGTGAAAGGAAGAGGAGCAGGTTTGCTCGTGTGTTGCAGGTAAAAATACTGTTTGTAATGAAGTGAGAGCAGTAGTTTACTTGCTTGAATTAACAAATAAGAAAGTTTAGAGAATTTAAAATTCTAGATTAAAATTGATTACTCAATTGAGAAGGGGATTGTAACAAAAACACTGGGGCCTAATTTGAACAGTAGAGTGCCTGGTATCTGATGGGCAATCTCATCCTTTATTTCCACACTGTGGCTGCAGACCAAATCACCTGTCAGGAGAGTTAAGAGATTCAGGTGAGGGTCAGATGCCTTGTCAGTCCTAGCAGGTATATAACAGGAAGTCCTGCAGCCTGCCTGGGCTTGCTGCGGCCTTTAGAGGAGAAACTGTGAATTGCAGAATTTTAAATACCCGTCATCATCCTTGGCTTCACTCAATTTTGTTTATTACACTCTTCCATTTTCTTCTAGTTGTGAGGGTGAGGGATGGGGAAGGGCCTCAGAAGTGGAGTAGCCTAGGGCCTCTCTTCATCCAAATCTGGCCCTGGGAACAACTTGGTCTGATCTATGATGTGAGCAATGGTTTGAATATATTTTTTTCCATGTCCAAACCCAGCAGCCAAATGACACCAGGACCTAAATAAAAAGAGAAAGCTATGCAAAGTTTTGTCATCTAACGAAGCCACTGATATTGAAAAGCAAGTTGACTAAGGCAACTACCAAATTCAATCAGAAGGTATTGTTTGAGTTTCCCATTTAAATATAAAGATCACATTTTAGAAGTGTAAAGCAACATTGAAAGTTTCTACAAACTATGTGCAACCAGTTACTCAGTACTGGATCTGCTTGATATATTCTGTTGACTGCTTTCATTACTATATACTGTGCCTTTTTATTGAACTAAATTTTTAACTTGGGCTTTTGGCTGTTTTAAGTGCCATGTTATTTTGATGAGTGGATGGAATGCTTTGCTGATTGTAGCAGAAACTGCTTTGTGAACATCTACAAATCTATAAACAGTCTATAAATATTGGGAATAAATAAACAATTGCTACAGAGAAGACTGGAATAAGATTCAAGGACCCATTTGGATTTCATTTAATACTTAAAATTTATTATTTGCTATTTTAATTTTTGGCATAAATTAAGCTCCAGAGCTTTGGTGCAGTAGACCTCAAGGAGAACTTACCCTGCTAGAGTCATGTGTAGGGATGGGAAACCCATGATCCTCTAAAAATATTACTGGACTCCATGTCCCATCAGCCCCAACCAGCATGGTCAATGTCAGGGGTCATGGGAGATGTAGTCTAACAACATTCAGAAGGTCTCAGATTCTCCATACCTGAACTTTGTACTTATCCCCACTCAAAACACATTGTCTGCGTTGTTGAACGTTACTTGAATATAAGTCACCCACTGTCCCCCATTTCCAGTTGTCACTGGCCTGAATTTTAAAAACGTGTCTGTGCCTACATATGGCCTGAGAAATGTATGAGGCTTCATATGTAGCAGCAATGTAGCAGCATATTAAAGACTCAGCAATTCTCATCTACTATGCTCACTAGTCAATCAATCAACCAGTTATAAACCACAGCCATGTTTGAAAAAAGAGGTTCAGTAATGGACGATGAACACGTAATTAATACCCACTTTGGAAAGCTTCATCAAAGGAATTTATCAGAAAATGTGAACTCAGTTTGAATTTAGAAACTCAAATACAGTGAATTTTGCAAACTCATAGTTTGCTACAGAGATGTAGCCATATTCCAAACATAATGTGGACTTCAGCCATAGTAATACTATCCAAGTTTGCAAAGCTGATGTAAGGATTTCTGAGCAAGGTCTCAGGACAGAGATGTGGCCTGAAGATGTTCTTGGACTTCAGTTTCCATCATTTCTGACCATGGGCCATGCTGATTGGGGATGATGGGAGTTGGACCCTAACAGCCCCAGAGGCCCATGGGTCCCCCATGCCCTAGGACATGCTCTGAAGACATGATCTAATTGCCTAAGATGATCTAGATTTGGTCAGTGACTGGTGGGATGCTGAGTATTCTATATTCAGCACCTTGAAATCCACAATGGGTGAAAAGTGGAATGTGTACGAATGAACGAATGTTGTATGCAAAGTGCTTCCAACACTTTATGCTCTACATAATGCCAGTTTCTAGAGGAAAATAGACACAAATATCTGAAGTTGGCAGAATTCTAGCTGACCTTGTGATAATGCAGAATAAAACACTGCCTAGCAAGAGATGCATAAAGGTTTGTTCAGAAATCATGTTTTGTTTCCTTCTGATTGAAGGGAAATTGGTCATTCATTAAGTGCTCGGCTATTCAGTGGATATGTTTTTAACATTCCTCAATCTGCAGATAAAAAGTCTAATGTGGAAAGAGTCATTGTTTCAAATATTCAAAGCATACAGCCTCAACAAACGTTAGACCAATTTGGATTATTAAATCCCTTGTTGGCCAGCTGTCGTGCTGTGCATAAGTGGCTATTTTCAAAAGTAGGCACTTACAAAGCACAGCTGGGGACTGAGTAAAAGAGTCCAAAACATCCTCAGATTTCTTATCTGTGACTTTGTGTAGATGAAAAAAAAATCACTACAAGCTCAGTTGTTAAATTTTCTATGGCATTTGATGCAGTAGCAGCACTTGAGACACTGCTGAGTGAATATGATGTACCATGATTCTTCTGGAGGATACTTAACAATGACTAAGGTAGTTGGCCTGATCCACAAGTGAAGGCAAGGTATGCTGCCTCTTCTTGACAAGCAAACAGAAACATTTATTCATACAGCATGTAATCAAACTTACTGTATAACTAATTTCCATTGGGTATTGGGATGGCAACAAGCGTGTTCCTCCTGTATACTGTGGAGGAAGCTATAATTAGCTGCATAGTGACTTCTTCTGAAAGTCAAAGGTGACACTCCATCCTCTGTTTTTAGAAATCTGACTCCTCTAAAATCCAGTGGTTTTTTTTTCAGGGGGCGCTCAAGACAACGCAGCACCAGTACCTACTGTAGCAACTTCATGGTGAATACTGGCACTTATTTATCTAGGAAAAAAGCACTGCTAGTATCATATGTCAGGGATCAACAAAGGGTTTATTGTTGTGGTTGTTATTATTACTACTACTATTATACACTATTTGTGATTTTTTTCTGAATTATCTGTTTGGTCTGTCAACAGCCAACATGGTGAGCCAGCAAGACAATTGGTCTGATTCTTTCAAATTAATCCCTGTTTTACCCCCCTGGCACTCTATGGCTATATCCTTTCAGCCCAGCATTCTCAGAAACTATCAAATGTTGACCAAGTTTATGACACTTAGCTGCACAAATATGGAGTGAAGGTGGTGTCGCTACATTTTGCACACATAATATAAAGAGGCTAGGCATATCAGATTAGGCCCCTTCAGATTTCAGAGCAAATAACTATTTTAACCCACGGAAATTAAACGTGGAAAATTGTAGCACTTACTGTTATTTAGAAGTTCATTTCAGCTGCAACTTGGCATGACCCTGACCTATGTGACCATTTTGGCTCTGCCCTGTGCTTTGAGTGTGGTACCATTTGAAAGTAACAGATGAAGCAAACCTTCTCTGAAGAAGAATGACTTCCCTAAGTAGCACACACGTTGTGAACATGCCTATGTCTAATTCCTGGGATGTTTGCTTGATCTATATCTACGTATAATAACAGAATGCCACCGTCATCCCTTCCAAGCCACATCTTTCTACTTGGAATGAGTATGATTTTGTGTTCCTTGAGAAAATACCAACATGTGGGGTACCTCGATGATCTGAGTGTGTGTTCTGATTGGCACAAGAATACCTCATTACCAATCTGCAACTCTGCAATATGGGGATACCCATATTGTTATACATGCGGACAACTTGGTGCCTATATGTTTTGTCATTTAATGTCCCCTTCTTGGTCCAGACTGAAATGAAATGTTCATGTAAGCCTCAGACTGGGTTCTCTTTTTCTTTTTCTGCAGTTATGCGCTGTACAAATCCTGCTAAATACAAACCAATAATGAAATGGCTCTTTGTATTAGTAACCTATGCCCATGTAAAACCCTCTCAAAATTGTTCACATGAGACTCTTCCATACTTCACCTTTTTCTTCTGTAAACTATCTTACCCTCATGAATGACTGCAAGAAGAGATATTTTAGCCTTAGTTAAGACTCCTCCTCTATGCCTCTTTCCCCTATCTTCTTGCTCTCTGCTGTGTTTGTTGTTTTCTCTTAGGTTAGTCAGGAACTCTTAATGGAACAGCTCAGTGTTCTCCCTGAAGGAGAATTATGTTAGCCAGGATAGACTTAGCACAAGGGTGACCTGTGAAGGATGGTCTACTTTTGGCTACCCCATCTTTTCATGAACTGGATCTAGTTGCTTAGTGAAAGAGAGCCGGCTTGCAACCTGGTTCTTTTGCTCAAAGATGACTGACCACCATAGAAGCTGTGCATAGCATTCTCTAAAGCTCCAGTGTACAGCTCAGACCCTTCATTCACAGGTCACGGTGTAATTCAGAAAACCATGTCCTTCTTCCTCTTCCTCAGGATAGGTGACTGTTGGTGTCTTATCTCTTCCTCTGACTTCTACTCCCACTTCTTAAATCTTGAGGGGTTTTTTTTTTAATCCTTGCAGTGCCCAAATGCTTTGTCATTGGCACCTGAGCATTCCTCTGGTTCATTCAGACCGATTTTAGGCCTGTCAAATACACTGTGCCCTCCTCTGAAGCTGCACTTCTGTGGGTGCACATGTGATCTTCAAGTTTATTTACATATATAAATGTGAACATGGGCAAGTCTGGTAACAAGTACCCATATCTGTATTGGAGAATGAACAGAAGTAAGCAGGCATTCATAATCTGGCAGCTGAACCGGACTTGATTTTTCTTTGGAGATGTAGCATATAGTAACAATGCAGGCAAAATCAGTAAGCAAACTGGAAAATTAAACTCTCTCTAGTGTGTACAGATATCATTTTGATAGATGTGTTAATGCTTTTATCTAGATAGAGATTGATAGAAGAACTATAATTTGTTAAAGAGCTTCTTTTCTTCTATATTCGTGACAACAATGCATTAAACAAGCACATTGTTCCATTTCATTGTTTGTATTGCAGAAACTGATCAATTTTAATTTACAAGTCCTAGCTCTTTTACGATTTCTTCTTGTTAGAATTTTGTTGGTTAGCAGTTCTCATTTTCATTTTGGGAAAAGTCACTTCTCTTGCAACCAGATGCTTCAGAGCAAATAGAAAATTATTGGAAGACATTCTTTATAATAAGCTGCCTCTGTCTGAACTTTCACATTATAAACTATAATTGATTTTTGGGGGGTGGGGTGGGGATCCAGATACATTTTTGACCAGCTTAGCTACTATTTTCCCCCCAGAAAAGCTACTGATTGTGGGTCTAGCATCACACTTCAGAACTGATTAGGAAACCTGATCTAAATGATTTTACTATTGGCCAATGGGGGCAGCCATCTCCCCACCTTACAGCAATGCAATTGGTGCAAGGAGCCACTAATTTTCTGTTTTTGCTGTGACTCTGTTGGATGAGGTCCTCTTCATCTGCTGTTTACACTGGTTGAGTGACTTCCAGTGGTGCAAATAGGAACTTTCCTTCTAATGCAAAGATGATGCTGATGTTGTTGTTGATGATGAAATTATTACCCATCCTTCACTCTGGGTAATGCAGCTACTGCATTTTGGACCAACTGAAGTTTCCAAATTGTCTTCAAGGTCAGCGCCACAAAGAGCATGTTGCACCTGAGCTTCCAGTGACAGTGCTGAATTCAGGAGCCCCCCCAAACTCCGGACTTGTTCATCCAACCCATCACTACCTCCAAGCACTGGTCTAACACATCAACCACCTTTCCTGATACAGATGGAACAGGGAGCTGGAGCTGGGTGTCATCTGCATATTGATGGCACTTTGCTCCAAATCTTCCAGTGACAGCTCCCGGAGGCTTCACATGGATGCTATATAGCCAGGAGGACAAGAAAGAATCCTCTGGAACACCACAAGACAATGGTGTCAGACAATAGCTGCCCATAACTACTTTCTGGAAGCAGCTCTGGAGGTAGGACCTCATCTTCGGATTATAGACTGTTTGCATTTTGGGGGGGAAAGTAAAATTTTGAGCCACACATGTATGATGTTTCCCATTGCTGACCATCAGGGACAATACCTGTGAGAAATAAGGCCCATTCACTGGCCAATAAATTGCAACGGCGACAACAACTATGGAAAGCAGAGCTGTTTAAAGAGTGTACTTAGAATGTGTAATTGGAAACACAAGTTGGTTTCCCTACACTTCAGCATATCTGTGAGAATACTTTAGAGGAGATGATTTGTGGCTTGCCTGCTAAATGCGTTGTTTGATATTAATAGGGTTAAAGCAGAAGAGGAAAACATTGTTGACAGTCCAACTAGGAAGGTGCCTGAATTGTTTATATTAAATTAACAATGCTTCACATAAATAATATTATGCAATGTCTTTATCTGAAATGCACAGCTTTTTAAAAGGAGGTTGTTATTGCCCTAGAAAGAAGAAAAGGAATAGAGTAGTTTTCTTTTCAGAGACATCTAGTGATTTTCAGTATTGGAAGCATAAACAAACCCATTTGAGACAATGACAAATGATATTTAACACACACACAAAAAATTAAATGAAACACAAGCATTAAAAACTGCTTAGTAATGAATTGGTTGAAATATTTTTTTAAGAGGGCAGCCATGAACATTTCAACAGTGACATTGCATAGTTTTTTGTGATTCTTTGATTTTGTTGTAAACTGTTCTCTGGCTTTTGCAAAAGGCAGCATATAAATCGTCAAAGTGAACAAATAAAATAAATACAGGGCACCACCTTCTTCTATTCACCACAGCTTCACTTCAGAAGGCAGTGGGAGTCAGAGGAGTGACCTGAGTGACGAATTTAAGCAGAGTCATGTGGCAGAAGATGGATCATTGACTCTTCTGAATGAATCATGCTTTGAAAAATGCTGCTGTGAACAATTACATCCATCAAACACCCTATGTTTGAGAAGGAAAAAAGCATCTCTAACTGAAACAGTAGATTTATACCATATTTGGTTGTTTAAGCTTGAAATCTAGTTGCATACTGCAACCCTGATCCCAAGTCCCAGCTCACTCCTGACCTTCAGATGAGTAGGAAGGTCTGAAGGGGGCTTCTAAGGGCTTTGGGGTGAACTTTGTGTTTTCAGAGTTCTCAGTTGCAGGGAGCCTTCTAAGCAGGTTCAGCTGAATGTGCTATGAGGGCAGATCCACAGCATACATCTAAAACACATTCCCTGCACATTCCCCTGGGAATTGGAAACAGCCTAGGGTGCTGAGAATCGTAGCTCTGTGAGGGAGAAACTACAGTTCTCAGAATTCTTTGAGGGAAGTCATCTGCTTTAAATGTGTGTTGACCGTGCTTTAAATGTATGCTGTGGCTCTGCCCTTAGTACCCTCCTTCGGACCTTCCCATTCAACATGAGGTCAGGGTTGAACCAGTGCTTTTTCTGATACGCATACCCCTAAACATTTTGTGAATCTAACAGGAGAAGAAACTATTTTTTTAAAAAAAATAAGTTTATTCTCTAGCATGGTGAATCATCAGTTCCATTATTACCCCTGATAGTGGCTTCATTTCCTTTCACGGTGATTCCTGAGTCTCAGAGTGAGCATTTAATGTGTGACGTAGGAGTTGGAAGTAGGAAGGAAGATGTTACTGCACACAACCTCATGCCCATGTATAAGTTACTGTGAGAGTTCAGCTGTGTAATGTGAGGTAATGCATGTTCTTTGTACTTTTGTCCATTTACTGTATTTGTTTTTCCCAATTTGAACTATAAAATGGTGATTAGACTACCCCTAAACAATTTTTTGTTTTTTTTTTTTAAAGAAAAGAAAAAAAGCACTGGGTTGAACTATTAGAAAAAATGACATGTAGTATAAACTGAGAACCTGTAGAGGTCAATAAAGTAAGGACAAATTTATTTCTGTTTGGGATCATTTTATTATTGTTAACAATGCAGAACATAAACGACCTCCCCCCACCCCAGCCTATAAAAGGCTGTGGATGATACAATAAAATAGGAATACATGCAGAGCTTCGCAAACTAAGGTTCATTGAAAATGCAACTCATCCTCCCTCGAAATAAGGGATAGCCGTGTTAATGGTGTTTATATTTTTATAGGCTTGTTATAATTTCTATTATATCAAAAGTCTGGAATGTAATCAGTCAGTCCCCTCATCAAAGTCTCTGCTTCGATGTTTCACATCTGTTTTTCTTCTGTGCTTGATTTTGCATTTTAATTTCTAAAAAGTCTCAAAAGGTAAGTAGATTTCCTAGCCATTGCTAGTCAATAAGTGCTATTATCCCTTGCCTCATTTGCTTAGAGCAGGTGCAAAGCAAGCATGTGTCTTTGGATCCTCTCACCAACAACAATACTTACTGACAATAAATGGGATAAAACAGCCAGCAAATCTCTATATCTGGCATTTTGCTAGCAAACAGCAGGCCAGTTGCGAAACTTACTTACATACACAAGGGAAATATAGCTTGCAATCATCACAGTCAAAGGTGGCAAATCACTTTCTTCAGTTAAGTGACAGACAGATGTAAACACACTTCTTGCCCACTGTGCAAAGTAGCCCACTTGAGTCTAGACAGAAAGGTTCTTAATAATTGACGGTTGTTGATAGCCAGCGGCTATCAGTTTGTGTAACCCCGCACGTGTCTGGCTAGTGGATGAAACAACAGAATGTTACTTTGAAAATGACAGAACAGGGGAAGATTTGAATGAAGCTCGATGGAAATGGTTGCTCAGAGATTTGTGGGAAGGGCCAAAAAGGTAAAGGGACCCCTGACCATTAGGTCCAGTCGTGACTGAGTCTGGGGTTGCGGTGCTCATCTCGCTTTATTGGCCGAGGGAGCCGGCGTACAGCTTCTGGGTCATGTGACCAGCATGACTAAGCTGCTTCTGGAGAAACAGAGAAGTGCGTGGAAACGCCATTTACCTTCCCACCGGAGTGGTACCTATTTCTCTACTTGCAATGCGTGCTTTCGAACTGCTAGGTTGGCAGGAGCTGGGACCGAGCAACGGGAGCTCACCCCGTCGTGGGGATTCGAACCACCGACCTTCTGATCGGCAAGTCCTAGGCTCTGTGGTTTAACCCACAGCGCCACCCGCGTCCCCAGGAAGGGCCATAGCTCAGTAATAATAATACCCTGCCCATTTGACTGGGTTGCCTCAGCTACTCTGGGCCGCTTCCAACAGATATAAAAACATAATAAAACATCAAACATTAAAAACTTACTTCCTGCCTTCGGATGAATTCTAAACATTATATAGTTTAACCCCATACATCTCCAGGCTGGCCTGGGAATATCCTGTCTGAAATGCGTGAGGGCAGCTGCCCATCAGTGTGAACAATACTTGAATTTGATGAACCAGTGGTCTAACTCAGTATAACATGACTTCCCATGTTTCTCTGAAGTGTACTTATATTCTTAGCATTCTCACTTCTTTGGGTTATATATTTTGGGTGGGTTTCTTTTCTTTTCTTTTTTTGCTCCCTTAGCTTTCCTTCCTAAAGAATTTCGTGTATCCCCAAACATTGGGGATCCCTCAAACATCTTTGTACTTTGTTTCTCCCCATTTTGCCTACAGTACTGTTGGCCTCTCCAGCTGAATTCGTTATTTAGAGGAAGTGATGCATTCTGCTGGGAAATAAACCCCTTTTATAATGCAGTCAATGTGGCAAAGAGTGTTCCCATGTGGGACCCAGTTTCAAATCTTCTAACTTCCCAGTGCTAACAGTTAGTTCCTTTGTGCAGAGGCACTGATGTGAACAGGCTACATGTCCACAGCAAATTGTTCTTTTCTATTTTAATAAATGACACTTGCAATTCTTGGAAATGAAAATCTCATTACTTTAGACACTCTATACCTCTCTCACAGTGCTCCCTTGATTTAGCTGTCTTCTGCAGTCTGAACATGTTTTTCATTCTTTGGTCATATCCATACCATACATTTTATATGCCCTTCCCACAGAAAAGTCCCACGGCAACTTGCAAAATCACAACTACTTCCATACCACTCACAACCACAAGTCCCAAGCACACATTTCAAAGTTGTTCATTGTCTGAGACCAGAAGTTTACTTTTGGATAAAAAAGTGAAACAAAGAAGGTAAATGCTTCAGAGTGTTGTAAGGGCCCGATGAAGATCTGTGGCCATGTGGTAATGACTTCAGAGGCATGGAGTTTCTATGCTTTTATTGATCTTCTAAATTGTTAGGGGGAAGCTTTGGCACAGAAAACCTAAGTATATGCATTATAACCCCAGCAGTTTCAATACCTAATCAGTTCTTCCATGTACTTTCCTTCCGCTGAAGGATGAGATATGATAACATATACAAACACCATCTGTTCCAATAGGAGTAGATGTTTCTCATTTTCCCATTTATTCATTGAAGCCCTGCATATTTCCCCCCCTTTGATAGATAGTTTCTCTCAGCTCTTTCTGTTTGAAATAAATTCTGTGCAGGCTGATGTTTACAATCCCATTAAATTAGAATATTCCCCACTTTAGTTCACTTCATTCTGATGTTCTGCCATTCCTACCTTTAGAAAATGAGGACTGGAAAAATAAAATCCTTTCTGCACAACCTTGCTGTACAGTGTACTTTATTGTTTTCAAGAGGCTGTAGGTCTTGGAATGGACAAATGATGCACAGAAAGAAAAGATAACTCTCTTCGCACACCTTCACATGTGGAATCTTTCTTTTAGAAGTGGAGTTTGATGCAAGGAGTTCATAATGCCTTCTCTGTGCATCATTCCAAGATGACTTTTTGATGCCATGAATATTGTCAAAATCAATGCTGGTTGCATACCCTCCAAGCAACCTGATTTTCTAGGGACAGTCCCAGAATTATGAAAGCCAACCTGGCTTCTGATTTACAGAGGTACCTAGTGTTGTGTTACCTCCAGGTTACGGAATCTTCGGGTTACAGCCGTGGCAAACCCAGAAGTGTATACCTCCGGGTTTCACCATGTGCGCATGTGCAGAAGTGCTCAATCACGCTGTGTGCGTGTGCAGAAGGGCACCTCCTGTTACGAAGCTTTCAGGCTACGGCAGGGCCTCTGGAATGGATCCCACTCGTAACTGGAGGTACTACTGTATTTTTTTTAATGTATTTTTTATTAAAGATTTCTTGATTTACAAAAGTATGTGCAATGTATCTTTTTTCAAGTTACATTTTCTACAGACCAGTTTCATTTGTTGAGACCTTAGTGTTACATTAGGAAGAAAAGGGGGAAAGAGGTGGAAGGGGCCATGCTGAGTGGGGGTGGAGTCGGGTGGCGATGTTTCTATTTTACTTTATGTGTGGGGTTTTGTGTCAGCGTTGCTTGTGCGGTTTCTCTTTACTATTCACTTGTGTTCCTTTGGTGGTGAGAGAGGTTGGCCTAGGGTGTAGTTGTTTGTGATTCGCTGTGGTGAACTTAGTTTTCATGTGGATCAGGTTAGCCATATTGATTCATATGCTGTTGGTGGATTCTTGTCGTTATCTTGTTGGGCTGTGTATGTGATAAAGGGGAGCCATACCGGGGTGAAGGCGTCTTCTTCTGTTTGTCCCCGTGTCCGTTTCAGTTTATTGGTTAGTTTTTCTAATAAGGCTGTTTCCCATACTATTTGGTACCATTGGTCCATGCTTACATTTGATCCCAAAATGTCACTATTTCACCTGCCTGTGCCACCTCCACTGAGCTCAGGGGGGAGAATAGGCTGGCATTTATCCCGAGCAATGGCAGTGATGGTGGTGTCGGCTGTGAGGGAGCATCCTGTTGCTTCTCCATAGCCTCTTCATGGTGGCTGCTGCTGCTGGCATCCTCCCTTGGGCAGCTCCTAGCAGCTGCTGGACAGCAGGTGAAGAGGAGGGGGGGAGGAGAGATTGTGCTTACCGAGGCCAGTTCTGTGTGACGAGTTGGCTCTGAGGGGCAGGTAGCGGGCAGGGCCACCCTGAGCAGGAACAAAATGGGAGTGGAGCGGAGCAGAGTGCAAGGAGTCTATATATATATATATATATATATATATATATATATATATATATATATATATATATATATAATGCTTTGCAGGACAAAAAAGTGGAGGGGGGTTGAGAAGGGTCAGTTGTGGGAGGAGTGAGAATTGTCCCAATTTCCATCCAAGGAATGTTGGAGGGTATGAACTTGGTCCTGAGTTGAGGAGCTCAGCATACAGCAGAGCCTGACCCACAGCACCAACTGTTGTAAGTGCTGATCATATGTTTCAAAAGAGAGACTAGGAAAGATCCCCCTGGAGGCTGGTATGATTACAGCATTGCCCAAACTGACAAGTGTCACAATTTCTTATGTGGGTGTTTTGTTCCCATGTCTGCTCCAAATCCACACAGGCAACGTGGCGTCCGTAGCCATGCATCTACAGCACCCTTTGGCCTGCCTCATCACAAAAGAGAACTGATTCTGACAACATCAAAACAGTGTTGCATCATCTTGACTATAGATTATAATATTTGCATATCAGGCCTGCACAACTAGTGACTCATGAGCCAAATGGCACAAACAAGGCATGTATTGTGGCCTGCCAAGTACTTGGCAACCTCCTCTTTTTTATAATTTGCAGACAACAGATGTTTTGAGCCTCTGATGGGCCGAGTTCTTCTTGATGGGACAAGGGCTTGCTGTTGGTGTCAAGGCAGCAATGGTTCGATACACCTAATATAGGTTTTTTAAGGCATTTGGCTCTTCTTACAGCCATCTTATCTGATGTGCAAAGAGAAATGTGCTCTGGTGTTTTCATCTCATGCTTGTTTGTGCTACATCCAACAGGCAGTCCCTGCCCCATTGTCTTCCTTATCTACATTACAAAGAAAATGTGTTTGGGAGCTCTTCTGTGGAATTCACCATTCCAGACAGAGAGAAGCACTGTAGCAGAGCTCTGGGAATCTTATGCACATATCACATTAACATTATAAAAGGCATATGCAATTCTTTATATTTTGCTTTGAAAAGCCATCCCTTATCTTGCCGCGTTGTGCCACAGATTTCTGCACATCACATGGCTGAAATCGGCACTGATAAAAATGAAACCCAAGGAGGCCTAAACACTGATGCATTTGCAGCTGTATCTAAATGTTGGCTAGAGTTAGGACAGGAGGAAAAAAATATTTGTGAACATTATTAATTAATATGGCTTTCATGTCTGGAAGCTAGAAGAGGGCAGAAGAACTGCACAAAATACGGTATCACATATACCAGAAGCATACGGTAAATAATAGCTTTGACCTCACTGAAAAAAAAATCTAAAATTCACAGTCAGGAAGCAACCAAAATGACGAAAAATTGTGGCAAGGTTTTGGGTTTTTCAGAACTCTTCAGCAGGCAAGATGTTACACAAAATAATACGTGGGGAAGAGAAATAAAATATAAAAAATAGGCACTATGTATGTTTCCGAGCACAATTCAAAGTGTTGGTGCTGACCTTTAAAGCTCTAAATGGCCTCGGCCCAGTATATCTGAAGGAGCGTCTCCACCCTCATCATTCAGCCTGGACACTGAAGTCGAGCTCTGAGGGCCTTCTGGCGGTTCCCTCACCGTGAGAAGTGAGGTTACAGGGAACCAGGCAGAGGGCCTTCTTGGTAGTGGCACCTGCCCTGTGGAACGCCCTCCCATCAGATGCCAAGGAAATAAACAACAACAGTGGTACCTCAGTTTACGAACTTAATTTGTTCCAGAAGTCTGTTCTTAAACCAAAACCGTTCTTAAACCGAGGTACACTTTCCCTAATGAGGCCTCCCACTGCTGGTGCCCTTCCACTGTTTAGATTCCGTTCCTAGACCAAGGTAAAGTTCTCAAACCAAGACACTTTCCTGTTTTGCGGAATTTGTAAACCAAATCTTTCTTAAACTGGACTGTTCTTAAACTGAGGCAACACTGTATCTGACTTTTAGAAGACATCTGAAGGCAGCCCTGTTTAGGGAAGTTCTTAATGTTTGAAGTTTTATTCTGTTTTTAGTGTTCTGTTGGGAGCTGCCCAGAGTCGCTGGGGAAACCCAGCCAGATGGGCTGCTGCTGCTGCTGCTGCTTCTTCTTCTTCTTCTTCTTCTTCTTCTTCTTCTTCTTCTTCTTCTTCTTCTTCTTCTTCTTCTTCTTCTTCCTCTTCCTCTTCTTCTTCTTCTTCTTCCTCTTCCTCTTCCTCTTCCTCTTCCTCTTCTTCTTCCTCTTCTTCCTTTTCCTCTTCCTACATGATTCTGTGCATTTCATTTAAGATGTGGGACAGATATGGGTTTCAAGACAGTAAGCAACCTCAGTTGGCAATCTCTGTCTTGGAACTGGGTCTTCAAGTTGATCTCATGCTATAATACCCAGCCTAATTTTTGTACGTTTTTGTCTTTGCATCTTTCATGCCATATCAAAAATGCCAGCATTTCAATTTTATGAATACAAGAAACCTACTTTAGTATACAGTGGAATTTGTGGATGCCTTTGAGGGCTATAAAAGTATATAGGGAAGTGGGAAATCAAATAATAGAAGGATTACTTCTGTTCTATTTCACTGAAACAGCTCAGCATAGGGGAATATTAGTTCTGTTTTAAAATAATCTTATTGTGGCTCTTTTTGTTTATCTTTGGTACTTCATTTGTCTGTGCAGAAGCCATCAATTGCCTTCAGCAGCATTTATTTTATACCTCATCCAGATGTATTAACAGCTCAGCAAAAGCTAACAGAATCCTTTGCTCTTAGACCTTAAATCAAAGAGAGAGATAACGAAAGGAATTCTGCAAACACTCTTTGGCTTTATTTTAAGTGACTAGCAATTCTTGTAACCTCAGCTGTGAGATGTCCATTGAAAATCCACTTCAAATTCCCTAGTTCATTGGCTCCCTGTCTGGGAGGTAATTAACTTGCCAATGCTCAAGTTTAATGTGATTGGCAGTGGTGTGCCCAGCAGATCACAGATGAGGAGCCAATTGACCACAAATTGGACTAAAAGATTATTACTATTCTTCCATAGTGGGTGGCGCTGTGGTCTAAACCACAGAGCCTAGGGCTTGCCAATCAGAAGGTCAGTGGTTTGAATCCCCGCGATGGGGTGAGCTCCTGTTGCTCAGTCCCTGCTCCTGCCAACCTAGCAGTTCGAAAGCACGGCAAAGTGCAAGTAGATAAATAGGTACCGCTCTGGTGGGAAGGTAAACGGTGTTTCCGTGCACTGCTCTGGTTCGCCAGAAGCAGCTTAGTCATGCTGGCCACATGGCTGTACACCGGCTCCCTCGGCCAATAAAGCGAGATGAGCACTGCAACCCCAGAGTCGGTCACGACTGGACCTAATGGTCAGGGGTCCCTTTACCTTTAATCCGCCGTAAGATCTTTGAACTTACGGTATCTTCCACAAGTTCAAAGTACTTTCTTCCATTTTCCCTAAATCTTCTAACATTCAGCTTCCTTGTAGGCCTCTGAGTTCTAGTGTTGTGAGAGACGGAGAGATACATCTCTCCATCCACTTTCACCCCAGAGAAAACAACTGTGCAATAATAATAGTAACAGTGAATGCACAGTTATTTATATCATTGCTTTCCTAGGTGCTTAAAATATTTACCCTGCACATTGAAGCATGTTTTACAGCTAGGAGAAGCAGGCCCGACCCTAGGGATTTTGCCACCTGAAGCAAAGAAGCAAAGGGTGTAGTGTACCCCAATCAAGGTGCGTAGTACCCAAGGCCAGCCAAGTTATCATGGTACATGTATTCCTCAACATTCATGACTAGTCACCGTCACATCCTTTTGTCAGATCTGATGTTCACAATGTGAGCCTCATTCCCAGAACCATAATTTCTTTGATTTTTTTTTAAAGGGTTGTCATCAAGATCCTGGTGCCTGTGCAATTGTCCCCTAGTTGTATCTTACTGAGAACTGGTGCCATTTCCTTTGCATTGCTGTGGCACTAAACATTTTATAATTAAATGTTATCTGAATGTTATAATGAAATGTCTTGCTCCAGAGGTCAGGAGGAGTTCCCAAGTCCATAAACCATATTCCGATGTGTCTTCTCTGTACCATTAGATATTTTGGCGGTGGTGTTGTTCCTTTCTGTTGCAGACACAATGGGGTGGGTGGGTGTTTTCTGTTCTCTGAAGAATTATTCTCAGGTATACAATTAGAGAGAGGCAGATGGTATTGAAACTGCACTGGCCTTCATCCTACAGACTGCCTCTCCTTTGTGTCTGGAAATAACAGATTTTATTTTGCAGGTCTGAATAAAATCTCCTGTCATAGGTGTCAGTGCAAGCTGCTGTTATCCTCTCCTCAGGCCTTGGCCCTTTCAAGGAAACCCTGCTTAAGCCAAAATGGGTGGTACCACAGGAATAAATTCCTTTTCTTTTTTAAAGGCCCAACAATAAAGGAAGAGCAGCAACTTTCACAAGTGGAAAATACTATCTATGGTCTGATCCGAGAATGTGCTTATCAGAGCTGAGTCACACATACCTGACTACAAAAGGGATAGGGCAAGTGAGCGAGTCTGGCTTTCCTCCCTCACACAATCGGGACCACGTGGTTGGGATCATGTGAGGATAGCCATTCCTTATCACTCACTCCAGGCATAGGCAAACTCCGGCCCTCCAGATGTTTGGGACTACAATTCCCATCTTCCCTCACCACTGGTCCTGTTAGCTAGGCATGATGGGTATTGTAGTCCCAAACATCTGGAGGGCCGGAGTTTGCCTGTGCCTGACTTACTCAATAAGAACCTCCCTCATAACACTGCTTATCACAAATAAAACTGGTCCTGGACTGTATATAGGTACTTTCAGGCATGTGGTGTGTTGCATTAATTTCCCTAATTATAATGCTAGCACTTCAGTGCCATTTTCTAATGTTGCTTTTGCATTGCACTGATCTGATGGAATGGGTGGAAGAATCCTGCCACCAAATACCCAAATGAGTACTGAGCATGCCCAGTGTTGATGGGATTCCGGCTGACTGTTAGATATAGGATAGAAAATGGCAGAGGGAGTTTGGGTGCAATCCTAAACAACGTCTCTCCACACTGCAACAGTTATATTAGTATCCCAACTTTCTGCCAAGGAGCTAAAGGTTGGACACACAGGACTATATTCAGTGATGTTTTACTCAGAGGAGACCCATTTAATTGTGTGGTCCTAAAATAGACTCTGTCCGTTTATTACAATGGGTCTACTCTGAATAGGACTTACACCCATGGTTCTTTCCCATTTTATCCTAACCACTACCCTGTGAGGTAGAATGGACCGAGACAAACAAAGTGACCCAAACTCACCCAGTAAATTTAAAAGAGAGGGATTTGAACCTTGACCTCTAAGGTCCAGTCCTTTAACCACTACTCAACACTGGCCTTTTGTTACAAATCCCACTTGTTTTTAGTGTTAGCCATTAGTTTTTTGTAAAAGGTTTTGAGTCAGGACTCTTCAGCTTTTGTGGCAATTGTGGCTGGAGAAAGGTACCAAAGGGCACTCCTTTCTTTTGGAGAGAAAAAAAGTTAAATTAACTTAAGCCAATAACCAACATGATGCTCATTCACTGAAGTACTAAAAATATGCAACACACTCATTGCATATACATCGGCAGATGTTTTTCTTTGCATGCACTTTGGGCTCCTGCTTCATTTCAGGAATTTTGAAAGCGCCATATCTTGAAGTACCCTATTGAGACATTAAATATTTTCATCTACATATTTTGCCTGGATGCAAGAACAGCTCTTCTCTGACGTCGCTCTCCTGCTTCCCTCTCATTTAATTCTTGTCAATGAAAACACCTTTAAAAATGGAAATTGGGTAGTTGCAACTCTTTGTTTGAAACGGTGCCTCCAAACATTTTCTATGAGCTCCCTGTTCTCCTTACTTTTCAATTATTATTATTCTCCCAAAAGCTGCTGCCAGAATTAAGCATTAACCTCTGGTTACCCTTTTTTCATCCCATAGGAAGATGTGCATATTTGGTTTGAGCATTGGGTGAGAACAAAATGGAGGTTTGCAAAAGGAAAGCGGTGCAGTAACAGAAAAAACAACATTTTCACGGGAAATTCCCTCCCCTTAAAAAAGTAGCAGGTAGCAACAGAAAATGTAGTTTAGAGATGTCATTGTACATTTTCTGCTCTAAGGAAATCTCTGTTTCAGGAAAGAATATGTGTTTGTAGGGCAGGGTTGGGCAACCTAAGGCCCGGGGGCCGGATGTGGCCCAATTGCCTTCTTAATCTGGCCCACGGACAGTCCAGGAATCAGAGTGTTTTTACACGAGTAGAATGTGTCCTTTTATTTAAAACGCACCTCTGGGTTATTTGTGGGGCCTGCCTGGTTTTTTTACATGAGTAGAATGTGTGCTTTTATTTAAAATGTATCTCTGGGTTATGTGTGGGGCACAGGAATTCATTCATTTCCCCCCCCCCCCAATATAGTCTGGCCCACCACATGGTCTGAGGGATGGTGGACCAGCCCACCACTGAAAAAGGTTGCTGACCCCTGTTGTAGGGGATTTTATATACGGTACTGCAGATGGCATTTCTCTACTGACTTAAATCTGACAAAACTAGTAAAATGAACCATTTCCTGTAATATTGTATTTAATCCATGCCATCCACTACTGACCTGATCTGATGAAAGGAATGAAGATTCATTTATTATATGTTTCAAAATCATACATCTTTCTATTTGGCATGTCACGTTCCTATCACAGAATACCAGCCAATGAAAACCTGTCAGCAGCAATTCTGAAATGCATATCTTCACAAGCTTGAACACTCAACTCGTGTTATTTGAAGGAGTGGGTGTGACAGTCTGTCTTTGTACCTTTTTGAGTTCCAAATGGGCCTCCAAATTCCAGTGTTTAAAAATTACGCTCAAAAGTAGAAAGTCATATTTACACATAATAAAACAAAAATCTTTGGTACCCATTTTGCAGCATTTGCTATAATCATAGCTGGATAAATTAGAATGTGGCAGCAATAGCCTGTCATTTCCAAAGAACGCAGCACTGGTGGGGATTGCAACTAAGAGAGTGGAGTTCTTTCTTTCAGAAAAGAACTGTCAAGATTCTGGTGCCTCTGATTGGTGTTTTATCTGTTATCCATCCCTCCACAAGGAATAAAGTGAAAGAACATTTTATATCAAATGAATTCACTTGGGATTTGTTTATGTGTATGCATAATGAACTCTGCCTAGTTGTGAACACTGGCTGAAGTTTCCATGAATCCTAAATAAAGCACCTATACTCCAACAAGACAATGTAAGTTGATTTAAGGATACTGTCTTTTCTAATGTGGCTGTGAGAAATTCTGATAATCAGGAATTTAGGATCTGAACAAACAGGTATGTTTGGGAGAACTGATAAAAGGACTGGAGGCCACACTTTGGGAATTTTATCTATTGCCATGGTATGCTATACAGTGGTACCTTGGTTTGCAACCGTGTTGGATTACAACCATTTTGGATTACAC
Source organism: Podarcis melisellensis (assembly GCF_964234715.1). Taxonomy (NCBI): domain Eukaryota; kingdom Metazoa; phylum Chordata; class Lepidosauria; order Squamata; family Lacertidae; genus Podarcis; species Podarcis melisellensis. Next base: position 25,150,751 of record NC_138543.1, read on the forward strand.
CCACGTCAAACCCTGAAGTGTGTGTCCCTTTTTTTTGGATTACAACCCATTTTATTTGGATCACAACCAATTTTTTTTGGAGACCCATTGGCAAAAGCGCGCCTTGGGTTACAACCTGTTTTGGTTTACAACCGGACCGGATTATGGTCGTAAACCAAGGTATCACTGTATAAAATAATAAAGCTACATAGACCATCATGGGGTGTCTGTGTGAATTTGATGAGGTATCAGTGCTATGTGGAAAGATTGCTGTTCACAATCTCTTAGATCAGGGATTGGGAGAAATCTTCCAGATCTTGGATTTCTGTTCCCAGCAGCCTCAGTCAATATGGCTGATGGTCAAGAAAGAAGGGAAATGTAGTCCAATAACATTTGGAAAACTGCAAATTCGCCATCTCTACACATGAAAGAAATTCAAAGAAAGTGGTAAGCTGGAAACCTACTATCTGTGGTGTGAAAGAGCATTCACATGAACTATTTCCACAGCTAGACTACCATTGCCAGTGTGGCTTCACTCCGTCAACATCAAATCTAACCCATTGTGAAAGGTGAGGGGAAGAGGTCTAGCCTCTGTACTGAATATTGCTGCTTTCATTGATGTTGGATGTCCAGGTGAACAAGAAAACACCTGAAGCTCCTGAAGCTCAGGTGATTCAGCACCTGAATCAAGCATTTTTTGATTATTTTTCAGGGTCATGCACTGAATTGAACTCTTAATGAATTTTGGATGAAACAAGTTGCTAAGTTTTAGATACAGTTTAGTTTTAGATACAGTTTTAGATACAGTAGTACCTCGGTTTTCCAACGTAATCCATTCCGGAAGACTGTTTGGCTTCCAAAACATTTGAAAACTGAGGGACAAAGGGCAGTCTGCAGTTTCAATTGAGAAAATTGAAAAAAAAATGCAGTGGAAACCGTTCAACTTCCAAGGCACATTCAAAATGGAAGCATTTACTTCTGTGTTTTTGGCGTTCGAAAATCAAAACATTCGGCTTCTGAGACGCTTGAAAACCGAGGTACCACTGTAATATAATTTATACACAGAGAATATAAAACATTGTTATGCCATGGAATAACATGTCACATACAAAGTAAAGGAAACCATGTTGGCACATGGGGGTGGGGGGAGAGGAATCCCAAAACCATATTAGTTTTTTTAAGTACCTAACACACCATCTAGGCACGCGGGTGACACTGTGGGTAAAACCTCAGCGCCTAGGGCTTGCCAATCGCATGGTCAGCGGTTCAAATCCCCGCGGCGGGGTGAGCTCCCATCGTTCGGTCCCAGCTCCTGCCCACCTAGCAATTCGAAAGCACCCCTAAGTGCAAGTAGATAAACAGGTACCGCTTTCTAGTGGGAAGGTAAATGGCGTTTCCGTGTGCTGCGCTGGTGCTGGCTCGCCAGAGCAGCTTCGTCATGCTGGCCACGTGACCTGGAAGTGTCTCCGGACAGCGCTGGCCCCCGGCCTCTTAAGTGAGATGAGCGCACAACCCTAGAGTCGGACACGACTGGCCTGTACGGGCAGGGGTACCTTTACCTTTTAACACACCATCTAAAATTATGTTCTAGGTTTGCTAACAACTGTCTATTCTTGTTTTCCACCTACCAAGGAATCTGTGTGTCTTGTGTAACTAAGGATGGACCTTGGCAACAGGTGGACCTTATATTTTCAATAATGGGGGATCAACCATTGTATGTATCTCCTTCCTAGCATCCCTATATTCAACCTGAAGCCTACATAGAACATTATTGATATAGAATCAAATGCTACATCATCAGCCACCTGCTCCTCTCCTCCGTCTTTGCTTTGTCATCTAGCCAGATGAAGAGTTTCAGAGAACTCAAAAACTTACATGCTATTATGTGACATTTTGTTTGGCTCAGTAAAGGCATTGCCTTGGCAATAACCTACAGTGGGCAATAACATAGAGCAGGAGAGGTTGATGAAGAAGGGCAGTACCAGGCACCTGGCTTCCCAGCAGCGGAGTTCCTGCCATTTACTGAGAGGGAAAAGGTGGCAGGGAGGTTGGGGTTGTGTAGGGATGGTGGCAGAGCTAATCTGGAGCTCCCACTGATGTGTCTGCACAGTGCTGACCTGCCTGCCACCTCTCACTCCCCTCCTGGTAAGTGGCAGAAACTCCACTGCTGGGAGAATAGGGACATGCCCATGTCCTTCCTCATTGACCTGTCCTGTCATACATGGAAGACAGGTATTTGTTGTATTTCTCCAGTTGTTCCAAGTCTAAAAGAAAGATAACTATTATTTAGTCTAATTGAACCCATCAAGATGCTCTTTCACTTTTCACAACCTGTCCTACTCTGGAATAATTACAAAGATGTACAAAGACCATCCTATACAGCTATGCTTAAATTGCACAAAGAAAATGAAATTCAAACTGCTTTCAACAGAAGTAAAGGTTAGAGAACAATATTCATGCTGCACAGTCTCATAAATCAAATCAGTACACAACATAAAATGTTAAACAGAGTCCTTTTCATGAGGATCTCTACATTTGAATTCACAAATTAATGGCCATGAAAATGAAATGAGCATTAAAAGAAATAGAAAAACCTGCACTGCTAAGATTATTAATAATAAAGCAAGCAGACAAGCAAATTTATCATACTGTGTGCATTAGAAACCTGTCTGTCTTCCAGGTTTTCAAAATGAAGTAGCCTTATAAATGAACATGAGTAATATATTTTCTGTTCTCTTGAAAAAGGGTATAAGTGGACCATGAGCAGACAGACATTCTTGCTATGTAGAAGCTGAAGTCTAGAGGAGAAGGACTTCAGAAAAGTGGAGAGCAGGCAATTAATTATCAATGTACTGTATAATGCTAAGTGGCAATGGGAGATCTGCTGTTTGCTGAAATGAAGGTTAGTAAAAGTTGGTATAAAAATTACATTTATTCTGTTAGTGTATGTCAGAGTGAGGAACCCACCCAGATGTTGGGCTCCTATCAGCACTAGCCAACATGGCCAGTGATGAAGGATCATGAGAACTGTAGTCCAACAACATCTAGAGAGCCACATGTGCACTCCACATTGAAATTGTCTTTTTCTTCAAGATTCTAGAGAAACAATGTACTTTTCCTGAGGAACTAGAGCCCTCTTCACACCTTAAAAAAGGTGATTGTGTGGGATCTGTTACATATGAATTGGCCTAACTTTATTTATACTAGGTAGATATATATAAAATCCCAACACTAAAATTTGTAGGCCTGTTTAGTCCAATTTACTCTCCAAGCTGATGAGGTTACTTCAGGAACTTGCCTGAATTTGTAAACTGCCTTGGGAGCTGCAGAATTATACTCAGCTCATTATATTTTTTTTCATTAATTCCTCAAATATCTTAATTGAACTAACTTCCAATTTCATTAGCTAACAAATCATGCATGCATTACTTTTTCTTTAAAACAAAAATTCATAGCATTTTGACTTTTGGGCAGCAACTAAATGTCAACGGCAGATGAAAATGTACCAATATAGCCATTGAATTAAACTGACAGTATTGCTAATCCAAACATATTTGGGCCGCTATTTATATCATAATAGAGATTTAGTTTTTCCCAGATGCATGGATCCAGAGATAGAAAATTATATATATAAATATAATTTTCTATCTAACACCCACAAGTGTATTTCATGGTACAATTGTCTGTGGCTGTATTTTCTAGGACTGATTTGATGAAATAAACAAAAGTACAAATTTAACAATAGTCTCCTGTAGGGTTCAAAGTAATGAGTAATAAAATTAACTTGATTCGTCTTTGCCACAGGGATGGGAAAAACTCAAAAAGTGACATCACTTTCAAGATTGATGACTGAAACCATAAAACTACTGTGACTTTTACATTAGTTATGGAATGTGGGTTGCAATTAATCATGGCTTGGATGCCTTTGGGTCAGTGGTACAGCAGAACACCAATCTGCTAAGTAAGGGGTTTATTGTTTCAAATTCTAATTTGGTATTACAAAGACCCTAGTTCCTTGATCCATTGAGCTATTTGGGGCTGCTAAATCATTAAAAAATAGAAGGAAAATGGCTGGAATATAGCTAAATTAACAAACTGGAGTACAGTTTAATTTGGGGTTGGCTCTTGAGTTATGTGAGCAGCAGAGCTGGCCCAAGATATTTTGGCACCTGCGGTGAACCACAAAGAGGTGTCTCCCTCCTTGCCAAGGGAGAAGAGGCAAGTGAGGATCTACATCAGGAACAAAGGGGAAATGAAGAGCTACATGGCAATTTGATACCCCTGTGGATCCTGCTGCCTAAGGTGGTCAGCGCACCTTGCCTCATGGGTGGACTGGCCCTGGTGGGCAGAATTCCACTATTGGATTTTGTAGTGAGATACTTCCTTTTCTATCTTTTTCTGATTCTCCTCATGCAAATGTGCTCCCGGAAGTTGGGGAACTGTCCAAAATACTGTGAGGCCTGTGGGAAAATTACCTCCTCCCTTCCACAAGAAGCTTTCCATGAACTGATGGGACCACCTTTGGATCCACCCCATGGATTTTCTTGACTACTCTTGCTAATGCATTTTGCAATAGTGCCTACATATATTACACCACCAAGCAAAACATTTCTGCTCAGTTCTGTGAAAAGTTAGCCTCTTGTCTCACAGAAGAATGGTTCAGTTTAGTGATGTGCTGGTCTCTCCTCTAATTCCTCAAATGTCTCCCTCCTCTGCCTCATTCTGAAGGCACTCTATAATTTCAGCAAGTGTGAGGTTTTGCCTTATTGTTGTGAGGTGCCAAGGGACTTCTATCTGTTCTGTGTTGGCTTAATTTCCATTTCACCAGTAAACATTTATCCAGTGCTCTCCAGCCTCTGTGGCTGTCCACACTTTCTGAACTCCCTCGGGAAGAGTTACTTCATGAAACCTACACTAACGATGTCTTCCCCTGGACTTTAATGGGCACTCAGGCACCCCCACTCTTTCTGTGCTAAAGACTCTTCACCCCCACTCTTTCTGTGCTGAAGAGAAAGCATAACTTTTATTTGCATATACTCTCTCTGTGCCCTGATAGCTCTGGAAGATCCTTGACAGACCCAAGTGCTAAATCATGCAAAGAGAAGTTTTCTTTACCCTCTTGCAAAAGTTATGCTCATCAAACTGAGACAAAACACACAGCAAGGCCTGCTTCCCCTATACTGGCCCTCTACATGTGAGTGTCACATTGAGAGAGCTAGAGTTACCATTGAAAATGGTTCAGCATATTTGGGTAGGCTGGTCATATCAAAATATGCAGTTTATCTCCTGGTGGTGACAAGGCATAAAAAGCACATACAGTTATTGTAATGACTGCTTGTATGTTTCCAAGTTGTATGAAATGTGATGATCCAGAATTTCTAATCTCTCAACAGTTCAGGCCCTGTGTGTCCGAGGGTGCTATTTTCCCCAATATATTTCTTCTGGTTGCCTAAGAACCGATTTCTTCTGGTTGCCTCTCAAGGGCTGTCACGTGGAGGATGGAGCAAGCTTGTTTTCTCCTGCTCTGGAAGGTAGGACTTGAACCAATGGCTTCAAGTAATAATAATAATAATAATAATAATAATAATAATAATAATAATTTATTTATACCCCGCCCATCTGTCTGAGTTTCCCCAGCCACTCTGTGCTGCTCCTAATTGAGTGTTAAAAACAATACAGCATTAAATATTAAATATTCAGATGTCTTTTAAAGATAGGATAGCTGCTTATTTCCTTCACATCTGAAGGGAGGGTGTTCCACAGGGTGGGCACCACTACCGAGAAGGCCCTCTGTCTGGTTCCCTGTAACCTCACTTCTCGCAATGAGGGAACTGCCAGAAGGTCCTCGGTGCTGGATCTCAGTGTCCGGGCTGAATGATGGGGGTGCAGGTTGCAGGAGATTCCAACTAAACGTATGGAAAAACTTTCTGACAGTAAGAGCTGTTTAACAGTGGAATGATCTCCTTCGGGAGGTTGTAGACTTTCCTTCCTTGGAGGTTCTTAAGCAGAGGTTGGAGGGCCATCTGTCATGGAAGCTTTAGCTGAGATTCCTGTATTGCAAGGGCTTGGACTAGATGATCCTTGGGGTCCCTTCCAACTCTAAGGTTCTAGGATAAGAAGTCTCTGTTACAAGTTCCATCCTGCATCCAACTAAAATTTTCTGTCATGGGACCCCCACTCTAATGCCAAGGAAGATCTGTTTCTAGGTCACCCATCTGTTTAAGGAGACCTTCCCCAATTTTTAACAAGTTTTGGAGTGGAATAACAATTGATGCAGCAGGTATAATAGCTGGCAGCAGGTATTTTATATTTATGGATTTTATTGTATTCATTAATTTATGGATTTTTGTGGGGGTACATTCTCTTGGGCTTTGTGCGGAATAGAAAGACACTACATAACTGAGAATAGGTGGGCTTAGCTACCATACTGCTAAGTTCTGTAAGTTCTGACCAACATATGGTTCCTTCCTCTTTTAACTAGTCAACTTTTATAGCATAGATCTCAAATGCAATATTTGTCCCACTGAAGTGATTCATATTAGAGAGGAGCTACAGATATTGAGGCTACAACCCTCACCTCACTTACTTCAAAGTAAGCACAATTGAATTCAATAGGACGTCTAATAGACATGGTTATGATTATAAGCTGGTCCAATACATTAATCTTCTGAAATTTTGCTGCTTTGACTATTTACTCAGCATCACATTTCATCATCAAAGTGGCAATTATATGGTCAATGACTTCCATAATGCTATTCATTTACAGGTCAGTTACCTCACTCACTTACTCTTCCTGAAAAATAGTAAAGTGAGTTACAGCTTGCTGTAGGGATTTGGTCTTAAGCTACATGCCAGTCCAGACAGAACTTGTATCTAGTGCCTATCAGCAATTTGAGTTCTGATGCTGACAATTTCCTTTTTCTTTATGCATTCAGGTTATTGTGTAGGGTGCATTAGGGTTCTCAGACCTTAGTTCTCAGAAATAAGTCATATTGAATTCAATGAGACTCTCTCCCAGGTGAGTGTGATAATGATTGCAGTCTTAAGGAGCAATCCCATACACAAGAAGCTGACGTAAAGCCAGTGTAAGTTATGCTTAAGACCCGCCAAGCTCAGCTCAGCCAACTGGGTCTTGGCTGAGCTGGGTTGGGAAAGATACACAAATGTATCTTCTGCTGATGCAAGAATGAAGAAGTTAACCTAACATAGGTCAGCTAAAGAGATAATACTTAATAATTTGTAGTAAATAAACCAGACACAAACAATCAATAAAAAAAGAAATACCTAAAGGAGAAAGCCTTTATGCTGTTATAATTAAATACTCATTTTATTTTAGTTTTTCTACCAAACCTTAGTCTTTAATAAGTCTCAAGACATATTGGCTAGCTTTTGTTAACTGTTGCAGCATATCTATCCTTCTTGTATTATTTTTTTTGGGGGGGGAGTCACTTTTCAGCTGACTTCCTTCCGTGTCTGATCTGCTTGTATTTGATGTTAAGTCACTGACAGAAGCACTTTGTACCCCATTTTTATTAGTATGCATGGTTTAATATTCTTTCAGAATTTCAACCCTCCGTATGTCATTGGACTGCCTGCAAAATATAAAATGGGCATAATCCTTAAAGCACAAAGGACAAATGCACTAAATGTTTGCACAGTAGCTGTCTGGCTGATATTTCAGCCAATATCAAGGAAGAAGCACACTTAAAAAGTGGCATTTAGTTATTTTTCTCTGTGGACCTGACAGAAAGGTTTTGAACTTTACTTTTAAGTGTTTGTCCTTTGCCATTTTTATATTAAAGTCCTTATTGGGATACAAACAATAAATCTCTGTACAAAATGTGGAGGGAAAGCAATTCTACCTTCAGCAATATTAAAATTTCAAATCTATTGTTGCACAGAAACATGGCTATCCTTCAGCTGCTTGGGATGAGATAAAGGCAGCTTTTCATGAGTCTGCTATTACTAGCTTTTAACAATCCTAACCTAATTAAATTTAAAAGAATTGCGGCTGAACTGTATTCTGGGATTGTTGAGCTATGGGCCTCGAAAAAAAGAGAAACAATAATCAGCTTTGGGTCTTGTCTTGGTTCTAGAAAGTTCCACAATGTATTGTTAGCTAGCAGGTGTCATGAACCAACTGGGGAACCACCAAAGAAAGGAGGCTCAAAGCCCAAGGAGTGGTGGTTAGACAACAATGAGTGGTCTGAAGGAGAAGAGGGAGAAGACTGGAAAGAAAAGGCGTTGGAAGCTGAAGAGGTATCATCAAGGCTTAGTGAACTGGGAGAGACTATGGCAGAAAGAAGTCCGGAATCAGAGGCAGAAACTGAAGCAGGGGAGAAGGGAGGCCAGGAGGCAGAGATGAGTGAGGGTGGTGAAGAGTCACAGGTATCCCTCCCTCCTGCTGTGAGAAGCCCCCCACCCCTCTGGTCTCCCAGAACCAGAAGAGGCATGAAAATGGCAGCAAAGAGGTTGGCTTCATGCAGACACAGTCTCTGGTTACTTGGGAACAACCCTAGAGAGGAGGGGACTTAGATAGCTCTGGGGAAGCTGGGACTTTCAGTCTCAGCAGCTGATCCATTTGGCAAGACCTACTAGAGATGAGTTGCTGCACTCAGTAGGCCTCACACTCCACCAAATCTGTGCAGATCACGTTTTTGCTAATAAAGAGTTAACTCCAACTTGCACAGTGTGATTTATTGCTGGCTCACTCCTGAAAGCAGGCCTGATATTTTTCCCCAACCACCTCTTTTCCCCAGCAGCAATCGTACTGTAATGCTCAAGCTCGAGGTCTGGTTGCGCATAATGATAAACTCTCCTCTTATTATCCACTGCTGCTATGGAGACAATATTGAAAACTTTCACTTTACTTTCAATTAGCCATGGTTACTCAGTACAGGGTATTGCTGTTTACTTCTGATCAGGAAAAGGTCTGGGGGAGCATATCACTCCAATTGTATATAAGCAACTTGGTCCAATTCAAAGTGTGGTTATTTTTCTCTAAACCCTTTCCTACAGCCCACAGTTCTTAGAGAGCCACCATCTAAATATTCCTCTGTATTTGGTCAGATCTGCAGATGAGGTGTTCTGTGTGTTCTGTGCAATGGAGTGTAAAGGCAGTGTGTTCTGTGCCATGGAGACAATACGAAAATATTCTGCCAACAGAGGTGTATTCAGCAACCTCTATCTTAGCATTTCAGTAACTGTTTAATGTTAGCAGTTCAGACAGGTGTTTTGTGCTGGCCAAAGGCAACTGGTGTTGGTTTCTTTTGCTGGGGATGTTTTTATAGCAGTGTTTTAATTTGTTTTTTAATTGCTTTACCATTTCATTTTATTGATATTTTATCATGTTGTATACGGTTTCAGTTGCCGCTTCGTCAGAACACAGTGCAAACGTTTTGGGGGTCGAAAGACCTCCATTATTCTACATATTGGTCCCTATTGATTCTTGCATCTGACACTCTTGATAACAGGCTGTTAACTTTCTATATTTGATATAGAAGTCAGAGATCTCCAGACCTAAACATTTCAAAGTTACGAATATATAACTTGTGGAACCTGACTTACTGCTATTCGTTGGACTAGATGACCTTTAGCTTTTTTTATGCTGGAAGCGCCATGACTTTATGAAACAGATTCCCATATTGATTGCTTAGCTTCAAGGGGGCAGAATGTAATTTTCTTTGGTAGACTGATCTGAGTCACTTCTCTGTTTATATTGCATTATATCTTGTCCTCAAGATACACTTATCAAAACCAATTTCAGGCAATTTTATACCACACTCTCTCACCACCTGCCTTCATGGCACCACTCTGCAAGCTTTATTGACATAAAGAGAGTCAGTAATGTCCTTAAAAACACCAAGCATCTTTATTCAAACCCTTCTGACTTTACCCCGATGGCATCTTTGAATAGTTAGAGATACACAGAATTGTCTTTTAGCCACACATTCCCCAAATGTCAGTGTTTTGCAGGGTCAAGCTGGCAAATTAAAGTCAAGTAAAATGCATGGTTTTGTTTTCTTTCAAGTGGTGGCATTACCAGAGATTCTTCTCATTCTTAGCAATAATGGCAGCAACATCTGTTGCTTTCTGTTTCATAGTACACTTGGAAGATGCTCTAGCCTGGAACTGTTAAACACTTAATGAGGAAGGGAAATATAATTTTGTCTCCCTCTGCTTTACTACATGTGGGTGTTGGAGACGTACTGGGTACTTAAAGGGAGGATGATTACATTTATTGTTGGTTTTGTCTCATAGTGAAAAAAGAAAATTGCACTGAAGCAAGTTGCAGTGCCAAATCAAGGCACAAAATACTTGGACAGAACCATGTTAAAAAGTGGAGGAAATTGCTATCCATGGTTACAGGGCAAAAGATCTGCACTCATTCAAAGTGGTAGCATACTGCCCAACAGTCATGGGCTCTTCCAAATAATGCTGTGAGTTGTAGTTTGTTAAGAGTGCTGAGTGTTGCTAGAAGATCCTCGTTCCCCAGAACATAGCTGCAATTCTCAACATGGCTTAACAGTCAATCCCTCTTCCCAAGGAAGTACTCATGAAGGCTGGATGCAGAAATACATGGAAAGCAAAGAGTTGTGTGTGCCGGTCCTCTAATCAGATGGCCAATGTTTCTCCATTTGACAGTCCTGATCATCTGTTTAAGAGGGGATGAATGATTCCAACCTGAGAACCATAGTTCAGTGGTAGAGCATCTGTGTTGCACGCAGAAGCTTTCAGGTTCAGTTCCCAGAAGGCTAGGAATATCCCATGTCTGAAATCCTGGAGAGTCACAGTCACAATACTGAGTTAGAGGGACCGATGTCCTGATTAAGCATAAGGTAAGTTCCTTTGTTGGATTTGATACCTTCTGCTTCTCTACACAGGTGAACTGCATTGCCAAAGATGAAGGCATGGCTATTAATTTGCTCCCCTGTGATTGGCCAGCAAAACAACAACAACATTATTATGATTATTATTTATTAATTTTTTATGGATAGACTCTCAAAAAATGTTAAAACCTTCATGTGTTTAAGGGATGTGCAGAGCAGGGCCAGGGTCACTGGCATGGGATCAAATGTTCCAAGAATTTACAGTCTGCTGCATGCTTAGTGCTGCTTACTGGTTGTGGATTTTCATCTCAATAGCATATATCACAGCTACTAACTTCAGCTGGTTTCTCAGCACCTATGTCCTAAATTCAAGAAGCACATTTAAGAAAGAAAAATATAGAAGGTGCACTTATTTGATTACCTTCTTACCTCTCATTCCTGAACCTCCTTTTCAAATCAGCATGTGACAGTAATTTAAAATTGAAGGTGGAACGAATGTTCAATATCACCTTAATTATAGGGTATGCTGCCCAGTGTACTAGCCATTATTTTAAAGTGAAATGTAATGATTTCACTTTCACCTTTTCTTTCCTGTTATTAACTTCAGCATTTTTTACATTTATTTCTGTGATTGCATAAGTTGCAGTTGAAAAAAGGTCATATTGCAGCAGGGAACTTTATATATAAAAACGTATCTGCATTTGAAATTAACTTTTAAAATGTTTCATTTATTTTTTTGTTCTAAGAGCAGCATCAGCCATTGCCAAGTTCCTGTGCGGTGTAAAGAATTACAACAAAAAAGCAAAACGAGTTGCGTGGCTCCTTAAAGACTAACAGATCTATTGTTCCTTCACTTGGCCATTTGATGAAGTTGTTACCTAATTCTGAGAAGAATCTGAGAAGAGCAAGAGAGATGTGTTTTACAAAGTGAGGACAAAATACCACATTGCTATATGGTGTCTGCATGCATACAAGACCTTACCAAATTGATCAAATTGATCAAATCAGAACAGTATTCTACTCATTTGTTGAATCCAAATCTCTGTTTCCCCTATGGACGATAATGCAAAATCTAAAAATGGTCATATCCTCTTTCTTTTTTCCATTTTGCAGAAGTGGATGAAATTTGCAGGGAAACATGTCCCTCCATAATGGATTAAGCCTGTCAGATACCTGCAAGGTTCTTGTTGTTATTGTTGCAGGAAACTTTTTAAAGGTGTTTTTAAAAAATAAAGAAAAGGGGGGAAAAGACTTTTTTATTTTCTGCCAGAATTGGGTGCAATTTGCAAGAGTGGCTGTCCTTTCTGAGGAGATGAAGCCTGACAACTTTCAAAATAATAGGTGAAGTGATTTTCTTGCAAAGTCAGACTTTGGAGTTTAGAGGTGGGTAAAGCAGAAATTAATTAACTTCACCCCCCAATGCTTTGTGGGTAATCAGTCTGAAAGCTGGTGATACAAAGGAGGTTTCCTTAGGTAAGTGGAAATAAATGGGTTGGAAATCAACAACACAACTGGAAGCTGACTTCAGGGACAAGAAGGTTCAGCTAAGTGGGGGGGGGGAGTATCAGTCATAGTAAGGGAAGGTAAGAAAACCTTAATAAAAATATAAATAATATGAGACAGCAGTAATTCAACTGGTATTCTAAAACCAAAGAGAGAAGCGTAAAGCCCTGAACAGGCAAACTAAAACCAAGAGAAAAAAATGATTGGAAATGAATAAAAAGTAACAAATACACATATGTATATGTTGGGGGTGGTGGGGATAGAGTTTCTAAGAGAAATCTGCAAAAAACCTAAGGGAAAATAGGAGAAAATGAATGGAAGGGAACAGCAAATAATTGAAGTAGGTGTTGCTTGGAAAACAGACAAGAATTAAAATCAAAGGGAGAAATAAATCACACAAAAGCCCTACAGCCTTTTCATGGCCAAGAGGAATGACCCTATTTTAATTTATCAGAAAAGTTAGCAAGCGTCCCAACTCCATATCATTGTGACTGGACAGCCCAGAGACCATAATCTACTGTGATTAAAACCTAGATGTCTATCAAAATGAAAGATCTAGCTATCTCTTCACTCCACCCCTATCTTCTCTAGTCAGTTTGGCCTTGCTTTTTTAAAAAAGGCATCTGTCATCTTATTTTAAATGGCAAAATGCAATATTTGGGGGGCACCCAAGACCGCAGAGTAACTTTTAGGGAGTGCCTGATTCAACTCAGACACCTTGTTAATGGCATGATCTGACTTGAGCATATAGAAACCTAACCCAAATCACCCCTATTCATATTTCAAGCTGCATACAGAGCCAATGCACACCTCTAGATTTCAGTGATATGATCTGCCTAGATGCCCCTGGCACCCATTGCTTTTGTAGGACAGAAACATGGGCAACTGATTGCTCAAGGTTTGAGACTCAGGGAAGAACTGTCTTGTGCATGTCCCATTGAAAATGACCAAAGGCTGCCCAGGAGAATAGCCACCATTTTGCAGCATTCTTATTCATTTCAGTGGAGTACTACTACTACTATTAATAATAATATTTATACCCCATCCATCTGGCTGGGTTTTCCCAGCCACTCTGGGCAGCTTACAGCATATCTAAAAGCTTAATAAAAACATCGAGCATTCTACGTGCTCAGGTTCACCTATGATACCTGTCAGAGTAAGGCTGTTTGACTTATCTTTCCTCCTTGTATCTTATGTTCTCCATTTTCTTGAATGCTAAGAGTAGTCATTTCATCTCTGAATGTTTGGCTACATGATTTATGATCCCAAAATGATAGCTGTTACTTAAATGAAATATTGTAAAGAAAAATAAGAACCTGAATATTGTCGTAAGCCACATGATCATATTAGCTTTATGTGTGCACATTAAATCTTGTAATAGTTTCTTAACAGAAACGCCATATGGCTGTCAGAGACATTTTGAGAAAGCAATAAATCATTAGGCAAGGAAGCACTTGAGCACTTTTAATCTTGATAGATGCACAAGTCTTGCACTGTTCTAACTACAAACCCCATTAACATTGCAGGCCACAAATTCCATACCAGCTGCAAGGGGACAGTATAAAAAAGGCTCATCCATTTAAAAACAATTTGTAAATATCTGCCATTCATTTGATAGCATTTGGAAAACAGATGTTTATGGGTGGTGTTTAATGGGTTCTGCATTGTGCTTTCTGAGAACTCAGGAGAGAGAGAGAGAAGAAAAAATGTATTAGAGAGGGGGAAGTGATTTAAGTCCTTGTGCTTGATATTTCCCACTGCTGCTTCTCCAACACAAAAGGTTCTGCAAGGTTTGTTAAGGCAGAATTATTGAGCTGCAGCCACAAACCCTCCTCCAAATAACACAGCAGTAAATCCACAGCATAAATCAGATTCCTTTTTTCAAAACCATTAGGGGTAAGTAGAAAATCCAACAAGAGCTTATTTAAAGTAGGAGGAAATGCTTAAGACTGGTAGAGCTAGAAATGAAGTAATCCTCCCCTGCTCTTGACTCCCTTTCAGTGTATGTGCACACCCATACAAAACAGCATTAGCAAAAGCTGCTTTTGACCCTCTCTCTTGAAGAGATGAGAATGAGACCAAAGCAAACAGGGGAGTCTCAATATGCAGTGCGGCCGAGTAGCTAAAATGGATGGTACCTAAATAGTAGATTCCTAAATAGTAGGTCACGGTTTCAAGCTGATGGGGTCACTATGCATTCACTGGAGAGAATGTTTAGAATCTCGGCCGATCTTCCTGTTTTTGCAGCCATGACCTATTACTGACAGGGCAGTCAGCTGCTGCCGATGATAGTGGAATGCGCAAATGTTTAGTTAAACAGAAGTAGACAAACACGGAAAATGTGACTGCGATATATACTCTCCTGATCACTCCCTATTGGAATCAGGCTTCACTTGGCTCAATCAATCAATCAATCAATCAATCAATCAATGCAAAGTTTATTGTATTAGTCAAAGGCCATAACAATTTCTACCATTTCAATTTGCAACACTGCAAATCATAACATACAGCATACAGCAATTACAAAGCATCGATGAGTTGAAGAAAGGGAGTTGGAATTCATAAATATCATCTCCTAGCTCATACCTAGCTTAACTTCCGTTAGATCTCCAAATCTCCTGTGCAATTTATTGTAATACTGTCCAGCTCACTCTTTCTAATCTTTCTTGCAGCCAGAGCATAAAGAGCCACTCTATGTATCACAAATCTGTTAGTGTTGCACACACAAAATGAACCTTTTCAGCCACAGTAAGCCTGCTTTCCAGAGTTAGCAAAGGTTTCAGGAATAGGTTTCTTGGATGTCTGTATAAAGGACAGATCAACAAGTAAGGTGTGATATCTTCCTCCTGAGGTTGGCCACATATGCAGAGTCTGTCATCACATGCAACCATATTGTACCAGCCACCCATAACTGCTGTGGGCATCACTTGGAACCACAGCTCCATGAAAGGTTTTCTTAATGCAGCAGACATGCTCTGACATGCTGTTTTTACAAATGGGAACCATTTCTGCTAGGAGTTCTGAGTCTATTCTCGTTCTTCCACTAAAATTCCTTGCTGGCCAGTTATGTATGACCACTTTTATTACCACAGAAGGCCTCTTCTTTACCTCCAGACTAAATTGTTGGGTGGCAGGAATGAGGAGCTCTGCAGAAGCATCAAGTGCTTCATCAGTAGACTCCATATTGGAAGTTGTTAGTATTAATTTTAGCAGGGAACTATAATCATTCCTTTGAGTGTAAGAGATGGAGCACTCATCTATAATCAAAATCCTTGGCGCAGAGTGGGTGAGGTATAAAATGGAAAATGCATCATCCAAACTCAGCTCTTTTTCAAGCATGAAAATGTGTTTCTGAGTTCATATTCCAATCTTGAAAAATATCATTTAGCTGTTGGGTTGTTAAATCATCTGGAGGGGTCATCAAGCTCTGTGTATTCCCAGCTTTGGAGTTCCACTAAACCATCATTTTATTTATTTTCTTTGCTAGGGGAACTTGTCTGTGGCACTGCTATCAGAATCCCCAACTCCACTAACCCCACCAATGTTCCAATCATGGCTTTCAGGCCAACACCTCCTTTTGCAACACATTCTGCTCGGACACTGAGGTCCAGCTCCGAGGGCCTTCTGGTGGTTCCCTCACTGCAAGAGGCCAAGTTACAGGGAACCAGGCAGAGGGCCTTCTCGGTAGTGGTGCCCGCCCTGTGGAACACCCTCCCATCAGATGTCAAAGCGATAAACATCTACCTGACATTCAGAAGACATCTGAAGGCAGCCCTGTTCAGGGAAGTTTTAAATATGTGATATTTTAGTGTATCTTTTATCTTTGTTGGAAGCCGCCCAGAGTGGCTGGGGAAACCCAACCAGATGGGCGGGGTACAAATAATAAATATTATTATTATTATTATTATTATTATTATTATTATTATTATTCACATCATTTTATGGAAGGTTCTCTCTGCAGTTTGTTTAGACAGAAAACACTGGTCACTTAAAAGCACTGGTCACAATGAAGGGATTTCTGCCTCTGCTTCAGTTGTTTCTTTGTATGATGCAAAATGAGTTTGCATGAATGCAGTTCTATCCATACCTAACATAGCTGGATCAATTGACCGGTTTGCAAGGCTTTCATTTAAATAATATATAGCAGGACCACCTCCTTGTAATGGCATATGTCATGCCTCATTTGTTGCATGCACTCTGTATGAAGAGCCATGACTTTTATTGTCCCGGCTTCTGTGTAGATACCACAGGTTCCCCTTCTCCAGTTACAATATTTCAACAAAGAGTTCTGAATTAACTTAAGTAGTGGAGTTTTGAGAGCTTTGGGTGGGGCACTTTGTGTCTGAGGTCTTGTGGTGACCATGTTGGAACCAAAGGAATCTCTTTCAAGTTTCAATGTAGATTAGCTTTTTGGTCCTAGACTTGTAAGGGTTTAAACCAGGCATGGCCAAACCTGGCCCTCCAGATGTTTTGGGACAACAACTTCCATCATACCTAGCTAACAGGACCAGTGGTCAGGGATGATGGGAATTGTAGTCCCCAAACATCTGGAGGGCCAAGTTTGGCCATACCTGGTTTAAACCCTTGGTTCATGAAAAGAAAAAAAACTCACACCAAGATTCCCCTCTCCAGGAATCCCTTTCATCTGGCTGGTGCTTGTCTCAAAGGAAAAATGTGAGGAAGAAAAGGAGGAAGAAAAACACAGACCTTCCCCCATGATCTTCACTTCTGTGGTGCTTTTTATAATTAATTCTCCAGTATTAGATGATCCTCAAACAGCGTGTGGGGGGGGGGGGGAGGTGAGACAGTCATTTTGGCTCAGTTCTGAGGCAAGCAGTCAGTTATTTCATTGTGTGCCCTTTCAAAACCGATTAATGACTTTTGACTCCACAGAGAATAAAACAGCACTGAAATGGTCCTTACCCCCAATAAAATAGATAACTGTTGAGCCAGCAGTAGTATTAAAACCATAGGGCTAAGCACTAATTAAGTAAAAAAGGAAACAAACACTCAAACAAACAAACAAACAAACAAACAAACAAACAGACAAACAAACCCCAATTAAAAACAGATTAGGGAACTCAGTCAAGAAACAACCTTTCATATCGCCATTTTGACCGGAAGTCCATAGACAATACAGTGGTACCTTGGGTTAAGTACTTAATTCGTTCCGGAGGTCCGTTCTTAACCTGAAACTGTTCTGAACCTGAAGCACCACTTTAGCTAATGAGCCACCGCGCTGCCAGAGCATGATTTCTGTTCTCATCCTGAAGCAAAGTTCTTAACCTGAGGTAATATTTCTGGGTTACCAGAGTCTGTAACCTGAAGCGTATGTAACCTGAAGCGTATGTAACCCGAGGCAGCGCTGTACTAGTGCTCCACTTGGCTCAACATTTGGCAAATTCTTATGAAGGTGGTGACTGGGTTGTTGACAGAAGTTCTGTGGTTCAGTAATCACTTATCTGGCGGTCGGTAAAGGAATGAGTGCAAAAATGGATTGTTTGCCCCAATACAGATTGGTTTTTAAAATGTGTTTGATCTATGTCTTGTAAATGAAGACTAAGAAAACAAGAAAGTCACAGGAACCAATTAGTATACAGTACTATGTGAACAATTAAAAAGAAAACATATCATGTCAAGAACGTTAGATAATAACAAGCAAGTTTACCTTGTACAGCACACTTGAAATATGCAAATAGTATAGCACAAATAGGCAGTCAAACAATGCACCAATCAAATTGAAATGTAATCTCCATGTTTTTTCTCCAATCAATAATATATATGAATGGCAGCTAAATTTTCTGATGGACTTTTTCTTCTTTTCAGGGGAATAGCACTATGATGAATCTCTTTAAAGGTCTGTTAAATGTTCCCATACTTTGTATGTGACCAACAAAGTATCCATTTCAAATTATTGTGGTCCCGTAGTGGTAGGTTTTCATTCGTCAACAAGGGTGAGTGTGTAAAAGTTACCTTGTTGTAGGGAGGTTTGCATCGATAACCAATAATAACCCCCCCCACACACTCATGAGGTTTTGATCAGCAGAACAAACTGACATAAATAAATTCAGATTACCTCATGCATTTCCCACTGAAAGGGTTGCCACTTAAGACAACAAGTACTGCCGCCTTTAGATTTTGCTGGTATTTGAGCAGAGTCAGAAAGATTTTCTGTCTCAATTGTCTGATAAGATATCCTAACAGCCGTCTTTTCTTTTCTCTATAATACATGTCTTTGTCCCATTATTTGAAGTTTCTGCTTTTCTTTCTCTTTCCTGTGGGGCCTTCAATGGCAGTTCTAGGTGTGGGAACTCCTTGGCCAAGTTATGCATGGGTCGTCCCCCTCAGTTGATTCATTATATTTTTGGGTTATTAGTCATTTGATTTCTTTCCTACCCTTTACTGTAAGGTTTTGGGGAGAGGGGATTACAGCAATTTAAAACTCAATATTAAAAACAATTTAAATCAAATTACAACTAAAGGAAAAGGGCCATCTATCATTTCCTTGCCACTATTGCCACTGCACATACACTTACGTCACAGAGAAAGCAAGAGAGAGGTGTGCAAATGGCCTTCTCTTCTCACAGCTTGCTTGCTCAAAGAGTTCAGATGAAAAGAGAGAGACAGCAGGGCCATAGGATCCAGAGATTGGCAGGGGGTCCTTTATTGGGATGTGGGCCTCAGCACTTGCCCAAGGATGCTTACATCTGATGGTGACCCTGTCTCTCTGTGCTCTTGCTCTCTCCTTGGGGCACACTGATCTGGATCACATAGGCTGGTCTTTGGGGAGTTCTTATTGGGATAGACCTGCCCTGATGAAGTAGGAGAAGAAGGGGCTGGAGCCATTGGTCTTTTCATTTCTTACAAATTTATGGGTCCACAATTATTTGACTGAACGTAAAGAGAGGCCATTTTATAGTCTTTTTCCACTTTGCATGGTATTCAGAATTCGAAGGGCGATGTGATATTTACTATCATCACCATAGTAACCTTTATTCCCTACAGGTTTGTTTAAAAATAAGGATAGCTATTTGGCATAAAGATGGTTGTTTTCAGGGTAGCAATCTGTAGCAGACTAATTCTGTTTATTTATTTATTTCTTTGTCCATTGCTACCATTTGAACACAGAGATATCTTTTTTTATACTGCTTTTATAGTATTCTACTGATTTTAATGGGGACGCGGGTGGCGCTGTGGGTAAAACCTCAGCGCCTAGGACTTGCCGATCGCATGGTCGGTGGTTCGAATCCCCGCGGCGGGGTGAGCTCCCGTCGTTCGGTCCCAGCTCCTGCCCACCTAGCAGTTCGAAAGCACCCTTAAGTGCAAGTAGTTAAATAGGGACCGCTTACCAGCGGGAAGGTAAATGGCGTTTCTGTGTGCTGCTCTGGTGCCGGTTCGCCAGAGCAGCTTCATCACGCTGGCCATGTGACCCGGAAGTGTCTGCGGACAGCGCTGGCTCCCGGCCTCTAGAGTGAGATGAGCGCACAACCCTAGAGTCTGTCAAGACTGGCCTGTACGGGCAGGGGTACCTTTACCTTTACCTTACTGATTTTAATGTTATATATTTTCTAATTTCTTTACTTCATTTTGATGTTTTCTGATAGCAAGCCATTTGAAAATCTTGCAAATAAATCAAATATGAAATTTCATTTTTTGAGCGCATTTGTGTCCAGTCCTTCCTATAAGGAGGAGCACAAGTTGAAATAAGAGGGTTCCCCCCCCCCATAACACACTTTGTAAGGTAAGTTAGACAGAAAAATGGTGAGTTGTCCGAGAAGTCCAGGGTCATGCCATTCTGCTTCAGGACTCTGTTTCATTAGAAAGCAACAAAGTTAATCTTCTTTTCCCTGAATGAAAACTTTTACATTGTACATTATTCACTAACTTACATAACACTTGTACTGACATTAAGGGCATATTTGTCCAAAGTCTTAATTAAATGGCAAGAGACCATTTAGGTTGAGGTAAACCAAGCAATAAGGAATTTGGCTTGCCTTTTTGCATTCAAAGAAGGGTAAGTCTGAAGATGGAAGGGTGCAATGGTTTTATTAAAGCATGCAACCTCAAGGGGATTTAAGTCATGAATGTGCATTTTGATATGATAGCAAGATATAACTGGTCAGGACATGACCTCACCAATGCCTTTAGCATTTATCATTGTAAACTTGTTATCTACTAGGATTGCTGCTGAGAAGCCTCTTTTAATCATAAAACCAATCTCTAATTTTTTAAAAAAAAAACTGTGCTCAATGCTTAAGCAGTAATTTGGAGCTCTTTCTTATCTTATGAGCATTTCTTCAGCAAAGTATATAAATATCGGTCGGCCCAAGTTTCTCTTAATTTTCTTCCCCAGTTGCCCTTCGCATAGAAACACACAATGTACCATTTTCTTCCTGCTAATGTATATTAAGTTATAACTTTGTCATTGTGAAAGCTGAATGGCATACAAATCAGAAATGCACACATGCTCCTCTATTCTAGGAATTAAAGTCAGGGCATGTTTACACAATGTCAAAAGGCAGCTGAGGTAAAGCGGGGGCAGCAAAGAATTATGATATAAAGATAGAATAATTACAGTGAAGGATTTATCAGCTTGTCTGGAACTACAGAAGTGGAACCAAACTCTCTGGGTTGAAATCTTCTCTTTACAGACTACCACAAACCTTCCCCTTGCAAAACTTCTATTCCATTGTCAGCAGAATCTTCTCATGGAACAATCCTGTGCATGTTGACTCTGAAGTAGAGGATGATAACATGCAACAAATGTTTTGCATAAATGTGTATGCTGGGGAAAACTGCATATAAACAAGATTCTATCAGGAGAGATTTGCATTAAAATGCTGGTGAATTTTTATGAGGACCTCTTAAAATAAATAACTAAATCACAAACGGAAGTGTGGACAACTGAATTTAAGATTGGAAATTTGAGAAACTGAAATGGAAAGATTATCCAATCTGAGAGCCAGTGTGGTGCAGTGGTTAAGAGCGGTAGTCTCGTAATCTGGGAAACCGGGTTCGCGTCTCCGCTCCTCCACATGCAGCTGCTGGGTGACCTTGGGCCAGTCACACTTATTTGAAGTCTCTCAGCCCCACTCACCTCACAGAGTGTTTGTTGTGGGGGAGGAAGGGAAAGGAGAATGTTAGCCGCTTTGAGACTCCTTAAAGGGAGTGAAAGGCAGGATATCAAATCCAAACTCTTCTTCTTCTTCTCTTCTTAGTCTGGGCTGCCTATCTTCAAAGGGATCCACATGATGAACTATTTCTCTTCCATGTGAACAATTCCCCATGAGTGCAAGATATAGTCATTTCTCTGCTACCCTGAGCACCAGCTGCCCCAAATTCAGTTATCTCTTTGTTTTTAGCATTTTCTGTCAATCCTTTTTGCAGAATGAAGTATAAAATTTGCTCCGAGCCAACTTCTCACACCTTTTTGATTCTCTAACATTACAGTGGGGCAGAGATAAAGCATGGCAATGGGGAAAAGATACAAAATAAAGAATTAAGTTAGAAGAACAAAGGAACGAAGTCTCATTTGAACTTCTGAATTCCACCCACCCCTAGCTAAAACAGAGAGATTAGATCAGAAAATACAAATAGCAGCAGGGATATATCATATCCTGACTAAATAGGGGGTCTAGATTATTCATAACCAAGAGAAAAAAACACTGCTGTCTCTTTCCCAACAAAGGTCATCAATCAGGACAACCACAATCGTTTCAGCACCATAACTGGGCCTGTAGCCAGACTGAAATGGGTTTAGATAATCTGTCTCAATCTGCAGTTGACCTTCTCAATCACTTTGCCTAAGAACCAGATATATGACTGGGCTGCAGTTATCTAAAACCTCAGAATCCTGGGACATCCTCTCCAGCAGGAGCTGGACCACTGCTTCTTTCAATGTGATGGGCATTAGCCCGAAGTAAGTCATTATTATCCTCTACCCAAACCCATCAGTATCTGCTAGAACTGAAAAGTCTGATGGGCAACGACTGAAAGAGGCTGCTGATATTCTGTCCAGATCCTCAGGTTGCAAAAACTGATCCCATAACCTTTGACTTGTGCTCTAAACACTGTCACCGTATCATTTGCAGTGTCAACTGTGGGAGCTCTGCAAAGCTTTGTTTAGTTTTGCAAAATCTCTGAACTATTGCAGTGAGGCTCTTGAGTTGTTAGTTGTTACTGCTCTGGGACTGGAGCAGAAACAGCTTGGAAAAGCTCTGCTGGGTGATGCACTGAGGATGCCGTGCAGGCGAAGAAGTAAACTTTCTTCACCACTGACACCATTGCCAACGCATGGTTAAGTGCCCGCACCTGTGCCCTTTGTATTTGTCATGGGATTTGCACCACCTTCACTCCAGCTGCCATCTGATCTGCTTCGTAGTGCAGAGATCGTTGGAAAACCATGAAGCCAACCAGGCTCCCCAAGCCTATAATGTCACCTTGGGGTATTCGTGTCAATAGTCCTACCCATTTTGCCAATCTACAGCAAGCAAAGTCATCAACTGGATTGCCAGCTACTGCAGTTGAGAAAATGACTCGATGGAAGAATGAATGCCCCACCCTCAGAAAAGGCACTACTGCTCCAATTCAACTGGTATCTCCCATACTTTTGTTTTATTAAAAAAGCAAAGATCAGAAGCTCCTCTTATGTATCTGTTGTGTTATTTATTATTAGCCTTAAGAGACCAGGGAAAAGTGGAGTTCCAGCAATCTGGATTGCGTTTATATTTATCTGTACAGAAACCTCTGAGTGTGAAAGGGCAAAAGCAAATGATTAGACATGCTTGTTTTGTAATATACACATTTCGGTTTTCTTGCCTTGCTTTGACAGTTTGTTTGCGGTGGGGGGTAATGCTGTCAAATCAGAGCACTCAGTCTTCTCTCTGCAGGGGTCTTCCTTGTCTCAGATAATGTACATCATCAAGACAAAAAAGGAAATTTTTACCATAAAAATGCATTTTATTTCCAGCAGGCATCTTCTATGATGTGGATTTCAGAGAAATAAAAAGGGGGGGGTTTAAAAAATAGTAAGATTTTTAGAGCTTTCTGTTAGCCAGGATAGAAGAAGATGGAAAAGGGAGAGGCTTTGAAGAGTGACTTTTATCTTTACCTTTTGATACATGTTTCCCATTCCACTTACTGGGTTCATAAGCCGAGAGTTTGCAATCATGAGTTTTACTATGAACTGATCTTCGGCTGAAATATACATAATGGCCTCAGATGCTTTAGTGAGGGACATTTTCATGATGCAACAATCATAGAGAAAAACAGAACCACTCATCTGTCTATCTAAACAAACATTGACCTAGAGAATACAATATACTACAATATACAGACTTCAGAGGTCTGGAAGCAAAGAGCAGTTGCCCAGTGCACATAAAAATGCAATTGCAAACCAATAGCAAGAGATGTCTCTCACAAACAAACCAAGACACATGCTACAGCAGCTTTCCTTAACCTGGTACCCTCCAGATGCTGGATGTCCAACTTCCACCAGTCTCAGGCAGCATGGTCATGAATGATGGAAGTTGCACTCCAGCAACACATCTGTAAGGCACCAGTTTGAGTAAGGCTGTCCTATAGGGCAAGGCAAAAGTCACTGAGAGGTGTTTGCATAGTGTTTGGCATTGAAATAAGGCATCGTTTCAGTACAGCCAGCGGTAAACAGAAAATGGAATTAATAAGGTTATGAAATAAAATAATGAAAAATAGCCTCAGGAGATACATCCTTTATTTCACCTGCTCAAATGGATGGTATTTCAGTTTCCTCGCAGTTATATTTGATTCCTCTTCCAGCTACGTTGCAGCCAAATGGTCTTCTCATGCATATTTTCTCCCATGTCTAAAGGAACAAAGAGAGGTAAAGTTTCGTGAAATTAAATTGGAAAGTACACAACATTTTATAAAACAAAAGATGCTTCAGAATCATTTCAAACAGAACATCATCCTTGACCTTTGTAGTTGGCAAGCACTTTAAAAACGCTTCTTTTGATTGCTAGCATTCTGTGGGTTGCTTTTTTTTTTTGCTATGCCTCAGTCGAGTATTCAGATATGGCCTTGATTATTTTTTTCTAGCATATTGGGAGAGGTGAGGAGGGCTGGCAATCTTTGTAGTCAGTTATCAAAAAACAAGAAACACAGCGCTTCCCCCCAAACCTCTATTTTTCTGATCTTCAAGGTAAAAATAACAAATAACCACCTCCCTTTCTGAACAGCTTTCGGGGAGCACCAATCACTCTTGCCAATATCACAACTGAAAGAGCACACCCAGCATTGCATTAGTCACTCTAGCTTTATACATAGTGTGCAGTCATTTTTCAGTATTGGCATTTAGTCTGTAAACATGTCTGAAATGAAAAATAATCAGTTCTGTGAAATGGCTGCAAAAACAGTTGAACTGGATGGTTAAACAAAAATGTTCTACCATCCTGTCCTTTGTATGGGTGCACCAGCTTCAAGGATTGTGATGTGATGTGACACGGGCACTGGGTTAGGACCTGATTTTGCCTGTTCCAGCACATATTCAGTGAAGGACCATATAGTATTTATGGTGGTGATGGGCAGGAGGTAGCAGCAACCCCCAGGACTGTGGATGTGGCTAGGAAAGTGAAACAATGGAGGAGGGTTTCCGATGATGTCCCAAGAATTGTGGGAAGGTGTGAGAGGAGTTGCAGGGCCCCACAACAAAAAGATAGTACAGTGGTACCTCGAGTTACATACACTTCAGGTTACATACGCTTCAGGTTACAGTCTCCATTAACCCAGAAATATTACCTTGGGTTAAGAACTTTGCTTGAGGAGGAGAACAGAAATCATGAGGCGGCAGCGGCGCAGCAGCAGCAGCAGGAGGAAGAGGCCCCATTAGCTAAAGTGGTGCTTCTGGTTAAGAACAGTTTCAGGTTAAGAACAGACCTCCAGAACGAATTAAGTTCTTAACCCGAGGTACCACTGTAGTCATGTCCTTGCCATTCGTTGTGTAAAGGGGCTCTGCTTGCATAGTGGTGTGGAAAACAATGGCCACATTGTTGAGTGGAGCACCTGAACACACACATGTTACATCTGGGTTCAGATAGCTACCAGGCCATGTTCAGGGTGTTGTTGTTAAAATATAAAGCCCTGAACAGCTTGGGCTCAAGGTTACCTGAGAGACTGCCTGCTTCTGTATAGACCTGTAAAATCATGTAAATCATCCGGGAAAATTCTACTTATGGTACAGCACCTTACCATACCCTCCAGCATTTCTCTGATGAAAATAGGGACATCCAAAGGAAAAGCAGGACATTCCGGGATCAAATCAGAAACTGAGACAGCTTCTGTAATTCCAGAACTGTCCCTGGAAAATAATAACTCTTGGCATGGGGTGCAGGTATTTAGCCTCGCCTAGGGTACAAAATAGTCTGATACCAGCACTGATCATAGGGTGGTGATGCAAAAGTAGGCATTTTCCAGAATGCCCTTCTCTCTGCCATGAATGAAGCAGCAACCTTCAATTGCTTCAGATGCCTTGCAAAACGTTGCTTATGCCTCACATATTATTACAATATTCAAGCATTTGTGTGTGGTTGTCTGAACTTCCCATTAGTACCACAACTAGAGACTCTTTGTAGCATGTGGGTTTTCTGCGGCTGCTGCTTCAGCCAAGTTTAGAAAGCTAAATTAGCCTTTGCATCAAAACCTCTATTTATGCCATGCAGTTTAAGAAGCTTCATAGGATTGTCCTGCCCAGTTATAACACTGTTCCCTTCTAGAAAGACAATTTAGGGAACAATAAAGCCTCCAGGATAAATTTCATCAAAGTCAGACAGATTTCAATGGAATAACCATCTAGCCTTTGGATTTCAGCTTGTCTCATTAGTGCTGCTAATGAACAGCTTATCATTTCATTTCCAGACCCCGGATGTTTTTGCTCAAACATCGTTTGTGCTGCATTATGCACAGTTTGGAGCCTGAAGGCTACATAAATAGTAGAAGACATTTTGGAAGAGCAGATTGAATGACAGAAGCATGTATTTTGGGATCAGTGGCCTCCCAGGTGTGGAACACAAGCCCCACATTGGCGTTTTTAAGGAGGTACAGTGGTTCCTCGGGTTAAGAACTTAATTTGTTCTGGAGGTCCATTCTTAACATGAAACTGTTCTTAACCTGAGGTACCACTTTAGCTAATGGGCCTCCTGCTGCTGCTACGCCACCACCGCACAATTTCTGTTCTCATCCTGAAGCAAAGTTCTTAACCCAAGGTACTATTTCTGGGTTAGTGGAGTCTGTAACCTGAACTATCTGTAACCTTAAGCATCTGTAACCCGAGGTACCACTGTATATTGAGCCCTCTATAGGGTTTGTGTTTGGTGAGAAAAGGAAGTAAATTGCTTGAAGTATGGGATGTGACAGTAAGGCTATATTCACACCATACATTTAGAGCACTATGATACCACTTTGAAAAGTCATGGCTTCCCACCAAGTATTCTGGGAGATGTAGTTTGTTAAGGGTGATTAGAATTGTGATTCAGAATTGTTGTTCATTCACAGTGCAAGTCAATGTATTCTCATTCTTCTTTTTTTATCATACAAAACTTTGTTCTGGTATCCTTCTGCCCGCATTTTGGCAAAGGTCTTAACATTCAGTTATTTTAGTGAATAACAGCAACCATAGTCTCCTAATTGAACTACAATTGCCAGAGGTCTAAGAATCAATCCCTCTTCACAGAGAACTCTGAGAACTGGAGCTCTGTGAAGGGGAAAGAGCCCTCTTTCATAGCACCAGAATTCATGAATATCCAGT
The DNA here is from genome assembly GCF_964234715.1 of Podarcis melisellensis. NCBI lineage: Eukaryota > Metazoa > Chordata > Lepidosauria > Squamata > Lacertidae > Podarcis > Podarcis melisellensis. The sequence goes on from NC_138543.1 coordinate 25,177,841, forward strand.
GAAGCTGAATGTTGGAAGATTCGGGACAGATAAAAAACGAAGTACTTCTTCAAACAGTACGTAGTTAAACTATGGAACTCGCTCCCACAGTGATGGCTACCAAGTCAAGTTACAGGGAACCAGGTAGAGGGCCTTCTCAGTAGTGGCCCTGTGGAATTCCCTCCCACCAGATGTCAAAGAGAACAACTACCAGACTTTTAGAAGACATCTGAAAGCAGCCCTGTTTAGGGAAGCTTTTAATGTTTTATGTATTACGGTATTTTAATATTTTGTTGGAAGCCACCCAGAGTGGCTGGGGAAGCCCAGCCAGATGGGCGGGGTATAAATAAAAATTATTATTATTATTATTATTATTATTATTATTATTATTATTACCTAGATAGCTTTAAAAAGAGGATTAGGCATATTCATGGAAGAGAGGGCTATCAACTCCTCCTAGCTATGATGATCATACTTGGCCTCTAGAGTTGAAGGCAGCAATGTTTCTGTACCAGTTGCTGGAAACCTCAGGTTGGAAGAATGCTCTTGTGCTCAAATCCAGCATGCAGGTTTCTCACACTGTGGGAACAGGCTGCTGGACTAGATAGGCCATTGGCTTGATCCAGCAGGCTCTTAGGTTTAATTATTCCCCTCACCCTTAGAAACATGGCTTGTTTGAAATGTTGCAGAAATTATTACACTATATTTTATAGGCATTTCAAAACAGAATGCTAGAAGAACACTAAAAATCTATTTCTCTATTAACTGCAAAACCAGTGGTACATATTTTTTTTTTTACTTCCCACTCTAAATTTAACATTTTTGTTTATATTTTTAAGAATGGGGAAATCTGACTGAAATGATTAGCTTCATCTACATAGGGATTTATCGACTGTATGGCTGCCTGTAATTATAGGTCAACAGATTGCTTTGTGTCATGATTTTGTGACCCTTGCTTTAGTTGTTGTGTGACTTGGTTTAGTTGCTAAGTAAAAAAATTAATATTTATTCATTAATTTAAAATGCTATCCTGACTTTTCACCACCAAAGTCTTCAAGCTTACATTAAAATAAAAATCACAATAATAAATACAACCAAGACGGAACTATAATTTCTCCCTATTAGTCCTTGACAGGCCTTGTCACTTGTCAGCTCTGCTGATTTGAATAATTCACATTTATTGCAAATGCACATGCTAAGGTAAATATGAATTCACCATTGTAGATTAGCAGTTATAACACTGTCGTTGGGCCAAAACACTCCATAGGTATCATCCAAATTTCATTGTGTGAATTTTTGATGTGGCAAATACATTATCTAAGGATTATATTAGTACAGTGGTACCTTGGATGTCAAACAGCACGGCTCCTGAACAAATTGGTTCCTGAATGCTGCAAACCTGGAAGTGTGTGTTCTGGTTTGTGAACAATTTTCGGAAGCTGGACGTCCAATGCAGCTTCTGTGGCTTCCGATTGAGTGCAGGTAGCTCCTGCAGCCAATCGGAAGCCACGCCTTGGTTTTCAAACTGTTTCAGGAGTCAAACAGACTCCCAGAATGGATTAAGTTCAGGATCCAAGGTACCACTGTATAGCGAAAGGTGGCCAGGGTAGTAAGTCACTCATAGTGAGTGCTGATGAAGCTCCTCACTGGCTCTTCTTGTTATCTTTTATTTCCTGCATTGCTAGTCTGGAAGACTGGCCCATGTTCCTCTAACAGCAGTGGTTCAAGCTCCCTGCTAGGGATGGGTGGATATGTCAATTTTGGTTTCTCTCCATTTCTTATTTTTTCAATCATAAGTTCAGTACTCAGTGTCCCCATGAAAATTCATCATTTTGTGAATGTCTCCCAACATACACATTTCTGTATGCAATTTCACACAATTCTTTTATTTTTTACAAAGCAAATTCTCCTAATATAATGAATTAGTACATGTTATTTTCATTTTTATGTAAGCTTCACCCTAGTGCTGTTTTTCTAAAAATAAATAAATGTTAAGGGGGTACTATCATTTTGACTCAATAAAATCACCATGAACGCTTGCTTCCATCTGAGACTCAGGAAACACCATGACAGGAAATGAGGCCACCATTGGGGGTAGCAATGGAACTGATGATTCACCATGCTAGATTCACAAAATGTTTAGGGGTATGCTTACTCCTGCATCCCCCCAGAAAAAGCACTGCTTTACCCTCATAAAGGCATGTTTTTGCTGGAGAATGGTACTGAAAAGTTCAGAGAAATGTGAATTTGAATGATGGCTGTGTTTAGATTTTCACACAGTTTCAGGAAGTGAAAATTTAAGTTGGAAGGAAGTATTCATCTGAGAGGTTTTTTTAGAAAGGCCTGGGGAAGGATGTGTATTCTGTCATTCAGAGAAAAGTAAGTCAAAACCCCCACTAGTTGACTCAAATTGTTTGAGTTTGCCTGAACGCAGTCCTTGGCATCTGAGAGGTGTGTCTCTATTGTTTAATAATTTATGTGCATGCAACCCAAATATAGAAAATCTATTCAATATATTTCCAGGATATATTACCATAAATTCCAGCAGACTGAAAAATACAACCTCCTATGTCAGGCTGTTATTCCATTCTATGTTTTGTAGCACGTCTTCTGAGAGTTGGAAATGGTTCTCTCAGAAGGAGGACTGAATAACTGCGATGTTGAATATGGTTTTGTTGTAAATTCACCACAGGCCAAATACCAAAGATCCAAGGATTAAATTATAGATGAAGCAGGCAGTAAGTTATATATATCTATTCCTATATAAGCAAAAGTATGAGGAGAAGCTACAAACCAGCACATATAATATAAATAATTGCATCTGGTTTTAGTTGCTTCATAAAACAATGAAGGTTTGAAATGGTGTTTTATGAAATGATACCACTTCCCTTTGGTCTCAGTTACCTCTCATCTATGAGAGTGCTGCTCCAACAGCTCTTTAGAAATAATGGAGAAATTATTTTCATTATAAGTCCTTATTCCAGAGTCGTGCCTAGCCTTGATAAGGATAGCTCTACACCTTAAGTTGCCACGTGGAGGACAGCACAGGAACACCACACTTTGTTTACGCTGGAGCAATTGGAATAGAGTTTATTCACCAACAGATATGGTTCCAGCCTGTACCTCAGTTGGCTGAGGTAAAGTTTCACTGAAAGGACTACCTCCGTTAGAAACACTCATATCTTAAAAGCTGGGTTTTTCTTGGCAAAAAGCTACTGCTTTAATTATTAGCAGCTAGCCTGTGCATATAGCATGAATACTATTTTCTTTTTCTGATCAGCCACTTTCTGAACTTCTTCCCTACAAAGCAGCAAAACCTGACAGCATGTGCTCTGCCCTGCTGCTTTCTGGATCACAACCATTGCTGTTAACCAAAAGAAATAAAAAGAGTACAACCCAGATATGTCACGCCATTTAAAAGTATGGTAAAATAACAGCGCATCACGTTATAATATTATAACAAAGAAAATACACCAAAACGGACATCTCATTTTTATGGTTAGTGTTACTATTTTTATTTTAAAGAGAGATGCAGTGTGAAAATCTGTTCCGCCAAGTCCTGCTGCTATGTTAAGTACAGTTCTGTAGAAAAGGATGGTGCGTTGCACCATTAGTGAATATCGGTCTAATTAGATGTTATGATTGAATATCTCGGGGCCCAAGTTATGCTGTGAACCCAGATGGGGTGGCAGCTGATCAGGGATGGGGAATTTGGCACCTTCTGGTGGTTGCTACAGCATCCAACATCCTTGACCACTGGCCATGCTGCTTGGGGCTGATGAGGGATCAATTCCCAGCCACATCTGGAGAGCCACTAGTTCCCCTGTCCTGCATTAGGTTCATGTTACTGTGGCTCACTGCTGAATATATATATCCTTTCTCAAATCTCCTGCCCCTGCTGCTTTCCCCCTAGCAAGGGAAAAGTGCTTTAGTGGCAAACTGCAGAATGAGGGGAAAGTCAGTACCTCCCTAGCATGTGCTCATTTACCTTTATTCTAGGGCTGCGCACTGCCTTCGGACAAATTTGCGAGGACCCGCACTAAACCCCATCCGTGGAACCTACCCCCCCCAAAGAATGAGACCAGAGACCGAAGTATGGGTTCAAATTGGCCACAACTTTATTGAACTTCAGAATGTGGGAAACTTGGAATAGGCCTTGGCGTGTAACCCTCTCAGTCCATCCAAGATTGAGGATGTGGAGGGCAATTGGGTGCAGTGGGAGGGGCTGTAAAGCACAAACTAACACAGCATGCCCTCCCACCTTACCTCAGCTGGGAGTTTGACCTACAGGCCACCGCTCTAGGGCCAGGGACTCCCGCAATCAACCGTTTAACGGAGTACCTGCAAACGCCGTCGCATGGGGGTGCATGAAATACCTCCCCCCAACTTGAAAATAGACTAAAGGATACATTGCCAAGGCCCAAAAAACACCACCCGAGGCCCTAAGGGGCCTCACCACCAAGAACCCACAGCTGAAGAACAAACACCTGTCCAGCCAATCTTTGAGCCCTTGGCGCAGGTCATGCAGCCAAATCTCATTTCCCCGGGGGGCCTCTTTCCCCTGGCCCTCGCCCCACCCCCCACCAGCCGTCCATTGTCCTCCCAGGCCAGGGGTGGGACAATAGCCACCTTAACCCACGTGGGAGGCACTGGACCAGGCAAGCCCGCCTCCGTGTCGCAAGCCCCGTCCACCTGTTGGGAAGGGAGGGCGGAAACTCTGATCCCAAACCATTGGGTGATTTTGGTTAATCTAGAATTTGCCTGGAGTGGGCCAAGGCAGCTCCAGATTGCCCCCAGAGTTGTCTACCTAGAGCAATCCAAGGATACTAAAACAGGGACTCATAGAGTGACTGCGTATTTAATCATGGTTTTAAATGTGGGGAAAAGTAGACACAGGCAGAGATTTTGATTTTCTCCCACCAAATGTTTTAAAATGGTGGACTTTTACAGGGGAAGGAAACTACTGAGAAATTGGAGATTAGGTTTTGGCACAGCACTATTCTTAACATGTGGGTCATGCCACTGTCACATCAAATTGACCCTCAGTTGTGGCAAAGCTTGCGGGAAACAGTACACCAGAAGTTGTTACACGCCAATATGTTCAGGATACACTGAATTATTTGCTGAGATTTTCCTCCCATTTTGCTGTATAATACAAAGGGAGAGAAATGAGTTTAATATCAACAGAGTGCTTTTGTGGTTTCACCTATAAATAGCTGACTGCACATTTCAGCACCCTCTTTCATTGAAAAAACATCTATTGCATACACTGCTTTTAAGTGATATGCTTCTTGATTTACAGAAATGGGAAGAAACTCACCCACTCTAACTTGCTTCTCCCTTTTTCCCCCCTCTCTTGGAATGAATAACTCAGTAAAGCAACAGTTTTATATGGACTAATAGAATAGCTCAACAAATTCATTCACTAAAGCTGAATAGCTCAGTTGGTTAGAGAGCATGGTGCTGATAATGCCAGAGTTGCAGGTTCGATCCACGTATGGGACAGCTGTATATTCCTGCGTTGCAGGGGGTTGAACTAAATAGTCCTCATGATCCCTTCCAACTCTATTATTCTATGAAGTTTTTGCCCCATTTCAGGGTCTTCTTTGGTGGAGGTACAGAGCTCCTGAATGAGCAAGAGCTTCCCATCCACCTCAGCAATGGGAGATACAATATACCTCCTCAGGCATCCATGGCAAGTGTGTGAAGGGGCTCTAATGAATGGGCTGGGTAGTCCCATTGCATCCATTGACCACTCACCCTCCCATGGCAACACACGCCCAACAGCAGAAGGTCTTCAGGGATCAGCACCTGCCAGGTGCTTGAAAGAGGTGTTGGAATCTAGGGAGCAGGCTTATCTGGCTTGTTCTTGAGAGCCTCTTTATGTGTGGATGTCAAGTGTCTGAAGAGAGATTGCATTGATATACCAACCATCAGTAGTGGCTGGCATAGCAGCATGGGTGGGGCTGCATAGCTGCCCTGGCTTTGCAAAGCTGTGCCACTGCCGGTGGTTATCAAGAGGGGCTCCATGTTCTGCTGCCATGCCTGCACTGTGCTGAGCTCCCTGCTGCCTTGCCCCTCTGTGTCAGGGACTGGCTGGGTGACAAGGAGTGGTGGGAGGCACCAATTCGGGAACCCCCTGTGGGAGCCACTGAGTGGGAAGGCTCAGAGTTTGGGGAGTGGTAGTGGGAGACTGAAGACAGGTCACAGGATAAAGGGGGAGGAATGGTTGGATACTGAAGAGGCAAAAGGCTGTATAAATGTATGCATTATAAACAGTGGATTACTGAGAGATTTAATGATAGTGAAGTTTAGATAATAAAAACATATGTATTGTAAAACAGCTAATAAAAAGAAGTAAAAAACAACGAAGTGGCAGTAACTCAAGAAGAATTTTTTGCTGGGGAAAAAGTTGTATACAGTGGTACCTCAGTTTACAAACTTAATCCGTTCCAGAAGTCCGTTCTTAAACCAAAACAATTCTTAAACCAAGGCACGCTTTCCCTAATGAGGCCTCCCACTGCTGGTGCCCTTCCACCATATGGATTCTGTTCTTAGACCGAGGTAAAGTTCGCAAACTGGGACACTACTTTCAGTTTTGTGGAGTTTGTGAACTGAATAGTTTGTAAACAGGGCTGTTCTTAAATCGAGGTACCACTGTATTATGATAAATGTGTTGGAATATTTTTGGAGATTTAATAAAATTTTAGTGTGTGTGTATTAAATTTGTATACTGCCCTATACCCGTAGAGCCCATAAAATCACATGAAAAACTGAAAAACAACAGCAACCAAATAATCCCCCTTCCTCTTTTTTTTTATCGTTCATCCCATTGATGTTCCAGTTCCAAATTTTTAGTCCCATAATGCTTGGCTTTTCCTTTAGTTATTCTTTAAAATGTTCCTATCTATTATATATTCTCTGAGTCTTCCGCTTCCTCTTCTACCTCCTCTCCCGACCCGCTCCCCCCTCCTCCCCCTCCTCTGGCACTCTTGGTTCTCCTGATGGGGCCCCGTCTGCTCTTCCCGTTCCATATACCTCCACTTTAAGTTCTTTATATTTCCTAAGGAATTTCCCAGTTTCTTCTTGATTCGTCAACTTATGTCTTTTACCTCTGTATATAAATGATATCCCTTCCGGGAATTCCCACCTAAACTCAATCTTATTTTTGCCTGGTGCCTGAAGGTGTATAATGAAAGGGCTGAAAGCAGTTCAGACCTTGCAGATGAAGCAAAGCAGGAGAGAATGGGGCCTGTCTCAGGAGCTTGCCATTCCTACTATCCTAAGCTGCCTTCTCCCCCTGTCTCCAAGGACACAGAGGGCTATGCATGTAGCAGAACAAAGAGCACAGCTCCCTCCCCTTGAGTAGTTTGAGTTTGCTTGGGAAACATCTAACTGAGGAGGAGGAAGTTGAAGGCAGAGACCTTCATTTCTGGCAACTGTGTTGTAGAGGCCAGTCCTGTGTGGAGGCATCTCTGTGCTGTATGCTGTTGTCTTGAGTAAAGAGTTAACTTTTCCACTTGTCTCTGCATCTTGAGTGCTGACCTGCATCTGAACCAGCCCTGACACTTTCCCTCTCAGTAACCAGCAGAGGCACATGGGCTTGGGATGCCTAGTCAGCAATGCCTGCAGCACCTGCTACTGCCAACAGTGCACATGAGCACAGCAGTTTCTAACACGGAAGAGAATGCAGAGAAGCATTGTATCAGAGCTAGCTGAGGTCAGGGCAGCAGGCGACCATTCCAGATTCTAGACCTGGGATGAGAAACTTGCAGACTCTCCTAGCAACTCTTTCAGGGACAGTCCCTAACTTACAAAAGCCATCCCAGTTTCTGATTTGATCCTGGAATGTCCCTCTTTTTCTTAGGATGTCCCTATTTTGATCAGAGAAATGTTGGAGGGTATGAACTTGTGGCCCTCCAGATGTATTTGGTTATATTAACTTCAGCCAATGGTGCTCAGTCACTGAAGTATCAACATTATGAAACATGCTTATCACATATGAATTTACACCAACAGTCCAAGTCTGGCAGTCAACCCACTACAGTCACAATTACGGTACCCAGGATTTTCAAAGAACTGGTGTTTTCCTTCCTGCTGTATTGGTTGATGCCTGTTCTGCTGCTCTTGCATTTTTGTTTGGTTTTGTGCTTTTAACTGATGATTTAACGAAGTGTCTATTACTTCAAGTTGTGATATTTTATGTAACTCACTCTGGGATCATTTGGTGAAGGGCAAGCTGTAAGTATTACTAATAAACTCTGCCTGCCAATTGCAGGGCTGATATTGTACACTCTCACCTCTTTTTATGCTTGAAGAAGTTTCTGAAGCCAGAGCACAAACATTCTCAGTTGTTTCAGTAAGCAAGGCTGCATTTGCACTGCAGTTTATTCCGTTTTCCTGAAGTTTCTGTAACTTATATTTGAGCTTTCACGTTTCCAGAAAAATAACGGAATGGAATGGAATATAATGCAAGGTGGGATATAATGCAACTCATTTCCATGTTATTTGATTCATGAAAAATTCCATTTGTGGCCTCTTCAACTTGGAAAACCATGGGAGTTTTGCATGTCAATATTCCCGCCTCTTCTATGGGTTCACGCTGCAGCTGCTCACAGGATGAGCAGTGAGGTACATGCACTATACTGTCTAATTATTTCAAGGCTTGCACCCTTTTTTGGTTTTGCCTGATGAAAAAGCGTGCCAGTATTTTGGCACAGAAAGTCATGCTGAGAAGGTAAAGTCTAGAAGAATGGCAGAATGTAGAGAGCGAGAGGGAGGAGGGACGGCATAGAGGAACTGTATGTGCAATTCATATTTACCACAACATGGCAGTGTAGTAGTCAAGATGTGATGGAACAGGTGTGTGCTGTGTGAAAGGAACAAGAGAAGACAAGACAGAAGCACTAGCCTTATAATCAGTTAAACTATTGCAGTAAGCCTCATGTGTGAATGTAGCCAAATATTCCAGTCTCAAATGCTGAGTCTCTAAAGCTGTCTTGACAGAGCTTTGGTGCCCAGCAGCATAGTGTATCTTGCAGACCATCACGAGCATTTCAGCTGTAATGAAAACTCATTTTTTCAGCTGTTCACAATGCTTCTAGATTGCTCTCTCATAATGCCTCTGCCATCATGCTGGAACATGAATCCAGTGTCAGAACACTAGAGTCCAATGAACCTGAATGTTGAAAGAGTTTCAGGACAAGGACAAAGGAAAGTACTTATTCACACAGTACAAACAACCCTGAACTTCACTTGCAGAAGAGGTAGTGATGACATCCAATTTAGAAGACTTTAAAAGAGGATTGGACAATTTTAATGTCTCCCTAAGAGCCAGTGTAGCATAATGATTAGAGTGTTGGACTATGACCTGGGAGAGCAGGGTTCAAATTCCCACTCAGCTATGAAGCTCAATGGATGACCTTGGGCCAGTCAGCATCTCTTAGCCTATCCTACCTCACAGAGTTGCTGTGAGGATGAAATGAGGAGGAGGAGAACCAGGGATTGAACCTTTTATGGTCCGTTCACCTTATCATTGTCTAATATGGATATGATTCCAATAATATTACTTCAAATATGCATTTTTGTTTTCTTGTCTCTTTGACAACAAATGTCCCCAAACTGTTTGCTTCATCTTTGCACTGCTTTTCATCTTCAGTGTTTATTAACATAAATACGAAATAAATCTCCTGCTTTGATTTCTGACAATTTGAATGTCTTTTATTGAAGTGAGCAAGTTGTTGGCAGGATAAGGGACTGTTTTGTACAGCTGCCTTTGAACATGTTCAGAGCACGAGTGCTATCAGATGATAATTTAAGGGGAGATGTATCTTTTTTTTTTAAAAAAAGGACACATTTCAAAATTACTTTTCAAAGTATCAAGCTACAAATGGAAGTGTATCTGAAACATCATAAGAAATATTAAAAATCCTCAAAGTGAAATGCCAAATATATGTTTAAACCTGCATAACTGACAGGGGAACAAAATATTACACATAAAAACAGAGATAAAGTAAAAGACAAAAATATGATACAACTGAACAAAACACCATCATTAATAACTAAGCAAAATAACAGAATTAGAAGCTGCATCCACAATGTATAGTAATTTCTCTCAAATAGATTCTTAGAAATCATCCACATAAAAACCTCATTCTTGCACAGTCTCACCAGCCATTCAGATCTCACAGCTTATCCCCAACCAAAAGGATCCAAAGAACTGCAGTGCCTGTTGTCCCCATGGTTCTTCTCCTTATCCTTTTCCTCCTCACTTTCTTTTCAGCATATATACAAAGCCTTGCTATAAAAATCAGGTAGAAATCAAGGGTACAACCTTGGATAGACCAAACAGGAAGGGAGGAACAGTGGTATTATATGTAAAGGGTGTGTACACTTGTGAAGATATTCATGGCCTCAGACATGGAAGGCAGACTGATGGAAGGGTAAAAAAAAGTTACATAGGGAAACAACAGTTACCTTACTGTGAGTGTTGGCTATAGACCTCCAAGCCAGACTGAAGACTTGGATGAAGCCTTCCTACCTAGAGCAGATTACCAAATGTTCAAAAAGGAGAGATATAGCAGCCATGGGAGACTTCAACTACCTTGATATCTGTTGGAACTCTGCCAAGAATGTAAGGTACAACACCTTCCTCAATTTCCAGTTTTAAAAATGGGCTCAGTTCTGTGGGTGTGGGCCTCTTCTTTGACCTTGCTGGCTCATGCTAATTCAGCTTATAAAATTGGTAATGACTTATGAAAATAACCACTGAATTTCCCCCTTTAAATCTAAACTTTTCTGGTATACTTGCCTGCTTTAACACCAGAATCTACCATCAGAACTGTGGTATATGTAAGAAGAGGATGGCCAGGTTAAATAAATAAATCAATAAATCAATAAATCAGGGAGATAGAAAAAAGCAAATCACTGCTGGAACAAGCTCTTATTCCAATTTGTTAGCCAAAGAAATCCCCAAGATACACTTCAGAAGATCTCTTCAAAGGCTATTTAGACTTTGTTTTATTCCCCTTGAATTTAGAAAAAACTTAAAGTTTTTTTGGGGGGGAATTATTAGCACATCAGCAAATTCTCAAAAGAGTTGAGTGGCTATAGGCTAGTTCATTTAGGGTTGCCATATGTCTGGGAAGTGATTTCTGGGGGGGGGGGGTTCAGAAGGGGGTGGTTTGTCCTGGATCTTTGTCAAGTCAACCCCCAAATCATGTTTCTTTGGCATTTGTCTAAAAGAAGCTCAACAGCTTTTGGGTTTCCTGGGGTGTCTTGGTTTTTACTTTTTGAAATATGGCAACCTTAACTTTTTTTAGCATCTGGAGTGTTCCCAATGTGGACAGTTCTGCAGAATTTGGCTTAAGGCAGCCTTCCCAAGGCACCCTACTATAACTAGAGTGAGGTGACCATGTCAGGTGGCAATTGCTGGGAGGCCTACCTTTCGATTAGAGGACAGGGCTGTGTGTGTTCATAACTAGGCTGCTGTCTTCAAGTGCGGTAGAGAACACTGTCCTATTGACAGCACTGAAATAAGATTCAACTGCAGGTCAAGTCAACTTCCGCATGTGGCATCAAGTTGGGGAAAGCTGTCTTGAGGATTACAGCCAACGGCTAGCAAGTGATAGAAGCAGGTACATACAGTAAGCAGGAAAATTCAATTCCCCCCACTTCCAAATGCAAAGGGCTTGTCACCAGCAAAGTTCTGCAAAATTCTGTCTATTCCTTCTTTCTGCTAAAGCTGTCCACATCAGTTATTGTGTAAAATGAATAACCCATAAAACCCTTTCTGGGCTTCACTGGCTTCTTTGCCTGAATTAAATATGGATTCATTATCAAATGCCAGGGATGATGGCATTGTCTCTACTAGGGAGCCAGCTTTTCGTTTTTACTTTCTCTCCGAAGGAAGCTATTATCGATGATGCTGAGCATAAAAGTGACGCATTAATAGAAATCTGGGGAATCTTAAGAAACCTAATCTATTCTTAATAGTTGGAGGAATCTTGGGGATGGATTGTTTCTGCATGCATGCCTACTGATGTCGTTTGCAGTAAATTTTAACTACATTTTCATATTTAGTTGAGTCAAGAGGAAAATGATATCTCAGAGATGGAAATGTTAGGTCACTGAACAGGTCGCAAGAGATTAAAAAATGAGAACAGGTAAAAATCAAGAAGAGCTAAAAAGGAACATGCAATTTCTGTGAAACAATAAAAAATAATATGGAACCATAGAGACAGCGTATTGGGAAAGAAGCTTGTTCATTAACATGCTATAGTCCTAGTCACTGGTATTCTTTCTTCTTCACATAAAGTCATATTGGTAGAATATTTATAATTTAACTGGTCTGATGAGATGATGGTATTTTGGTAGTAAAAAAGGGACTGTAAGAACTAGACTTTTTAAAAAGGGTTGTAAAGTATTTGAGAGACCCTTAAGACACATCAGGAGGCTCCTAATCTCCTGAATGAGTCTGTCTTGTTTCAAGAGGGCTTCTATAAATTTCACAGCGACTCATTCATGAAACAGGGGATACAGCCCTTACCAAAATATCCTCTTTCTGAGCTTCACTCCCCCTGTCCCCAGTAATTCGATGCATTTGCATATTGCTTGATTTGCACATCTCTTTCTTCTTGGTCCAGTTATATGGCTTGCAAAAAAAAAAAAAGCTCACTATCAATAAGAAAATCATAACAAATAGAAGAGCCCTGCTAAGTCAGATGAAAGACCCATCTACTATGCATTGTGGCAAAGCAGTTGCAAACCAGATGCCTATGGGAAGCCAACAAACAGACCTCAGTGTAGCTGCATTATCCCCTTGGGATAGATGAATGTGCCAATATCAATGAGGGCAATATAACAAATTCTGTGCTATCAGCTTTTCAGAATATCAATAAACTTGCAGGATTTTTTAAAAGGAATGCAATGGGGTTTGAAAGGGGAGCGAGCAATGCAACAAATGCACACTGCCACAGGGGGCACACCCTCCATGTGCACAGATGGGAATGATTTAACAACTGCTTGTGCTGTCTGCATGGCAAAGCAATGTCTACAAAACTGCTTTTAAAAAAACCCTAAACTGCAGCACTTCAGAGACTGAAGTCTTTACAGAGCCTCTGACACTGGCATTAGTTTAAATGCAGTCTTATTACAACTGAAGGTTGATTTTGTACCAAGCCTTTCTCTCCTTCACATGGAAGAAGAAGAGGAGGAGGACAAAGAAAAAATTACCACTTGGAAATATGAACAGCTTTAGAATGAACATGCTGAACCGTTTTCTTGCCATGTAAAATAAGTGGCTGTATGCTGCTTTTTGTGTCGATGGCTTTTAAAGAGAAGATAGGAACAGCAGAACAGCTAGACATAAATCAGGTTTGTGCTTTGGCTTGGCCAGACTCCATCCAACCCAACAAACAACTGCATGGGTGGATTTTGCATTCTCTGCCACAACCTCAAGTGAGTGATTTAGAAAGTCATTCACCTCAGTATCATTCTAGATAACTGTCATCCTCTCTCCCTGAGAGTGCATCGATGGGAATACAGATGCACTGTTAAGTGGGGAATTCTTTAATGAAAGATTTCTTAGGTGTGGGCTCTGGTTAGGAAATTCTGCTCCACTGAAGCAATCGTCTATGTCCTTGGGTGTCCTCAACGTACATTCCAGAGTATCAGCAGAGAGTGCGGAAGAACTGTATTTGCACAATTTCCTTTCCCTCCCCTTTTTATCTCTTCCGTATTAGGGAATGTGCTGAAATGTAATTAACATTTGCTACAGTTTTTCTTTTCCCTGGCAAAGTAGCATACTGTACCTCACCATGCAAAGGCCAGGAATCAAAATATGGCATATACAGTGGAGATCGGGGAACAGACAGACAAAAGGACACACTGATCCCTGGAGTAAAAGAGAAAAAACTCACATGGCAAATGCCTATTGACAGGAACTCAACAAAGGCATCCATGAGCAGGCCCTTGGCTTAATTATGTGGAATATGATAGAAGGAAGTGGCATAAAAGAGGCAGGGGGCAGCTCGTGTTATGTCAGCATTATTGCTTAGTTGTTGTATGAAATGTTAACTATTTCCATTATTTCATGTGAACTGCTTTAAAAGGAAGACACGGGTGGTGCTGTGGGTTAAACCACAGAGCCTAGGACTTGCCCATCAGAAGGTCGGCGGTTCGAATCCCGGTGATGGGGTGAGCTCCCGTTGCTTGGTCCCTGCTCCTGCCAACCTAGCAGTTTGAAAGCATGTCAAAGTGCAAGTAGAGAAATAGGTACCACTCCGGCGTGAAGGTAAACGGTGTTTCCATGCGCTGCTCTGGTTCTCTAAAAGCGGCTTAGTCATGCTGGCCATATGACCTGGAAGCTGTATGCCGGCTCCCTTGCCCAATAAAGCGAGATGAGCGCTGCAACCCCAGAGTCGGTCACGACTGGACCTAATGGTCAGGGGTCCTTTATAAATCAAGGATGGAAAGACCTTTTCAGTCTGAGGACTACATTGACTCATAGCCAGAGTTCTAGGGGATTGTATTTCTACAGTGGGTGGAGCCAAAGAAAAATGGGTGTGGCCAGAGAGACCAGGATCAGAGCTGTTGGTGGATGCGGCCACTCCACACACTCTCACACATGCCTGCACTACACAACACCTTAATATACATACATATGTGCACACATGTATAGCACACACACATTCACATATCAGACACATGTACAGCACATAATGCATGCAAACAGCACACATGTCCAGAAACCACACATGCAGTTCACCAGCAGTCTTCCCCATCTCTGTCTGGCTGAGCCAGAAACTGATGAGCAGCAGCAAAGTGGGAGTTCTTCATTTGGGAATCCCCTCTTTGAGATGTTTTTCAGAGAAAACTCTCCTCAAAATTTCCCTCTGAGAATTTTGATACTGATTATTGTCTGAGTAGTCGACAATATATTCACAAATTGTTTCTTACCTGCATTTGACAATTGATGATAACTGATCTCAGTGTTTGACATCTGGTAGTATTTGATAGTTGACATGCAATAGTATTTCATACTTGACAGGATCTGACAGGTATGAAGTGGAATTTTATATTTGACTTCATAAAATGCAGTCCAGTCTAAAGAGAGGGTCACAACCTTCATTGTTTTCTCAGTGCCAGAGGTTTTACAAGGAATTTCACAGCCTACTCGGCCACATGTGGAGATTGTGAAAGTGGAATGTGTATCCCCTCTCTTTAATAAAAGGCTGTAGTAGCTCTAAATATTGTTTTTATGTATTCCACTATAACTTACATCCTTGGCTGAGGAGTTAGCAATTTTACCTTGGTCAACGCAGTATCTGATGTTTACACTAGGGAAGAAAGATCTTAACATTTTTTTTTACAGAGATATCACCTTGCCTGAAGGCTTGCTTTTCTTTTCAACAGCCTCATTCATATACAATAACAGTGTAAAACCTACCAACTCAGTATTAAAAAGCTTCACTGCACACAGTGCATAGTTAAACTATGGAACCTGAATGAAAAATGATTTGACATGCACAGCAGTGTGCACAACATTGTGACAAGTAAGCTGATGAAGATGACTTTGAATCTGACCTTGAAGGAGATAATGATGACAGTGACTTTTATGACTACTTAAAACATTTGAGAAAACACTATACTTTGATTTGGCTGTTTTGCAAATGCAGGAAAAGCTGAACATACCAGCATAGTATAACGTGTTGTCTTGAAATCAAGGAATTATCTACATCTCTTTGAAATTTTATTTTACACAAAATATGTTGGATTTGTTAGCTAGTTTTTTTTTGCCTTCTGCTCACATTGAATTATTGTCTAAATTTCTGCTCTATTAAAAACACAATTGAAGTGATTTCTATTTCTATTTTTGAGGGGCACCATACTATGGCCCTAAGCTATTACAAAATGGTAATTCCTGAGATTTAGGGTTGGAGAACTTTTGTATTGTGCCCCATGGAGAAAACAATACATAACCAGTCTTTCAATCACAACCTTACACTATTGCAACATAGCCAGATGGAGGAAAAAGCTCCACTCATTTACTAGAATTAGAGTCAACCCAGTGAGCCCAATGCCTGATTTCAGGCCTACTCCTCACTGCTTGCTTTCCCTCCAGCACCATGGACAGCAACAGTGAAATTCACACTCTGGGTCTTGGAGAAGGCTTGGCTTGCACTTCCACCTCTGGGTGTGTGTTCAGTCCTATTAAGGCTCGGCCTACACAGCTTGGCCTGAGGCAAGAGGCTGGGACTGCCCCCACCCTGATGCCAGGGAATGGGCCACAATTTTCAGATGCTCCTTTGTGACCAAACGCCATGGGAGCAGAAAAAGAATATAACAGGGTCAGCAGCTAGAATTAGAAGAGATTGACAGGAGTCCAATCAAGCCCCAAAGCAGAAACCTAACACATTAGCATACAAAATAGGAACCTGAGATTGGGAGGGCCCAACCAGCCCTCTCTATTTAGCCCTTCAGATTCTTCTCCTGAGCTTGCCTATGCCTTTCTCTGGTATTCTAATGTTTTGTGTTGTTGTTTTTAAAATGACACCCTGGTGTATTCACGTATGTCTGAATAAGGATCTCCACACTACCGAAAGATCCCCCACCCAGACTGAGTTTACCACATGACGTAGATGGACCGTAAAGATCTGCATATTTTGAAGGAACTGTGCTGACAGATGAAGCTGGTATTGTCTTGTATCAGGAATGTTACCTTGCTTGGGAGAGGATAAATCACTGATCAATAACAAGTAGCAGCAGTAGCAATTTGGTCCTCCTGTTGGCGCGATTGCACTGTGCAAACTCACCAACGGCTCACCCCAACCTCTCTCTGTCCCTGTATGCAGCAGCGACTTGGCCCGAAGGAGGTCAGGTAAGTGGTGCAGCCCCACTGCACTGCCCACTAGTGCATAGTATTAGGCAAAATGTTGGCAATTAATAAACAGAAGATAAAATAACACATAGAGACATCACCTTGCCAACAAAGGTCCGTATAGTTAAAGCTATGGTTTTCCCAGTAGTGATGCATGGAAGTGAGAGCTGGACCATAAAGAAGGCTGATCGCTGAAGAATTGATGCTTTTGAATTATGGTGCTGGAGGAGACTCTTGAGAGTCCCATGGACTGCAAGAAGACCAAACCTATCCATTCTTAAGGAAATCAACCCTGAGTGCTCACTGAAAGGACAGGTCATGAAGCTGAGACTCCAATACTTTGGCCACCTCATGAGAAGAGAAGACTCCCAGGAAAAGACCCTGATGTTGGGAAACATGGAGGGCACAAGGAGAAGGGGACGACAGAGGACGAGATGGTTAGATTGTTTTCTCGAAGCTACCAGCATGAGTTTGACCAAACTGTGGGAGGCAGTGGAAGACAGGAGTGCCTGGCGTGCTCTGGTCCAGGGGGTCACGAAGAGTCGGACATGACTAAATGACTAAACAACAACAAAATAACACATAAAGGCTCTGGTATATTCCATCAATAAGTGAAATCTAAAAGACAAGTAATTTCTCCTGCATAGTTTACAAATTTTGCTATAGTCCATTTAGCATCCTTTCAGGCACATGTCCAAGCATTATACAAAACAGTCAGTTTGATCCCTCTTGGGCCCTAATTGCACACACATGTGAAAGATATAACACAAACCACATGTTCTAGTTTTTCAGATATCTTTTAAACAATGAACAGTGCAATCCTAATGTAGTATTGATGATAGGGAACTGAGGCAGTTGAACTGCTTGATCCAACACAAAGCTTATTTTTAGAAGGGAATTCATTATGCCAGCTCCAGGACTGGCACAGTTTTCTTCCTTATTTGGGATGTGTGTCAGGAGACTGGGAAGACTATGCCCACCCACCCCCCTTTGGCCCTACCAACTTTGGAGCTCTGATATTAGACAGGCAAGACATCCCATTCTATTGCAAATCCTCTCAGCCAGAAACTAGGATTTCCTGGAAGTGTTTCTGTGGTCATTATTCCCAAATCTAAGCCCAGGATTTTCTGGGGTTAGACCTTCTATCTCCAACATCGCTTAGGGATGATGGATACACTAGAGAAGTACAAAGTTGAGAATGTGTGACTCAAGTCACATAAAAAAGGTTGAAGCTGGATATGTTTAGCTTGCAGAAGAAGCGATTAAGAGGTAATATTATAATTTTGTTTTTTGTTTTACATTATACCTTGTTTTCTTACCTTGTTGCACACACTCTAGTATTCATATGATGCCTGAACAGTTTCCAACACACCACCCTGGAATCTTCAGATGAAGAACAATTAAGAAACATTATAAATGCAAATCAGCATTTAACGGGCTGCCCCAGAGAAAATGGGAAGAACTTCCTAATGGTACAAGCTGTTTGACAGTGGAAAAAGCATGTTCAGAAGGTGGTGTATTCTCCATTAGAAGTTTCTAAGTAGAAACTTGATGGCTACCTATCTGGAATGCTGTACCATCTCCGAGTGTGATGGCATGCCATCTCAATCCCAGGGGGAGATTGCAGACCCATCTTTAAACTTTGTAACAGGAGCTGTGCAAGAGAGCTTCTCCAGGCACCTAGCACCCATAACAAAAGAATAAAGGTGTGAGAGAGGCTGTCCTCAGATTGCATTGCAAGTACTGAAAAACACTTTTTGTAAAAAGAAATACTAAATTCATTACGTTTGGGGGGATTTTTCACACAGAATTGGGACACAATGGAAGCATCAGTGAACACATAACAAAAGTAGGTTTCTGTATTAAAATATCTTTAAATCTAGCAGGGCTAGGCTAATTTGCAGCCATTTCTTAGAGTGAAATTAATTCTTCACTCTGGTTTAAAGTACCATGTACACTGGCAGGAAATCACATAATGACTTGGTGCCAACAATGCAAGGGACTTTGCCTCAGGTCTTTGGGAAGGTGAATTAATTGGCTGTCACTCAGGAGAAATGGATTTATTAGAGGGAAGAAAACTGTTCACAAATCAGCAAAGAGGCATTCTGAAATTGGGGTGTTTGCTACCAATTATTACTGCCTGAATCATGAAGGAAATATTTATAACTGCTGCACCTGTTCCACGCTTTTAAGAAAGCAAGAATGTGCACATTGAGCCAGAACAAAACACAAAAGAAAGAAAATAAATAAATAAATAAATTCTTTGTAAATAAACAGGAAAAAAATGTTATGAGATTTGAAGAGAAATGCAACTACAACAAACAGTATACTGTACTTCTTATCATGCAAATTGTCTTGTTTTATTTATTTATTTTTCACCATAAACAAAGGATACTTTTCACCCAGAAGATAATCCAGGCATAATTCACAATGCTGCAAAAATAATGAATTGAGGATAGAGGATCACAGGTTCTTCTTGTTAGGCTGGCATTTTAAAATTAGACTAAAAGCCATAGGGATAAATATGCTCAGCAGCTTGTTCTTGCTTTATGATTTTAATTATTTTTTATGTTTAGCTTTTTTTTATTACTTTGGCAATATTCCCGTGAAGGCAGAGATGGAAATGGGTTGGTGATGTCCAGCTCCCGCTGGTTCCAGTTCAGAAGACTCACTATACTCATTAGAGATGCAAAGTGTGGGATAATCTTTCCAGAACCAGTTGCCAGAGGAAAGCACTGCAAAGGGTTCAAGATGAGGGAAAGTTACCCAGACTCCTTTTCACTTTCAGTCCAGGTATAGTGGATGCACATTTTGGATAAGGAATGGGCTACCTTCCATATATATTCATCACATTACGATATGCTTCCATTTCAACCAAATAAGGAAAGTGTAAGGTAAAGGTAAAGGTACCCCTGCCCGTACGGACCAGTCTTGACAGACTCTGGGGTTGTGCGCCCATCTCACTTAAGAGGCCAGGGGCCAGCGCTGTCCGGAGACACTTCCGGGTCACATGGCCAGTGTGACATCGCTGCTCTGGCGAGCCAGAGCTGCACACGGAAACGCCGTTTACCTTCCCGCTGGTAAGCGGTCCCTATTTATCTACTTGCACCCGGAGGTGCTTTCGAACTGCTAGGTTGGCAGGCGCTGGGACCGAGCAGCGGGAGCGCACCCCGCCGCAGGGATTCGAACCGCCGACCTTTCGATTGGCAAGTCCTAGGCGCTGAGGCTTTAACCCACAGCGCCACCTGTGTCCCCTAAGGAAAGTGTAGACAGGAGTAATATGATAGATAACAGAGGTCAGATCCTCCCAGTGTCCCTATTTTTCAGGGATCTCCTGGTTTCTGATTTGGTCCTGGAATGTCCCACTTTTCCTTAGGACATTCCTATTTTCATCAGAGAAATGTTGAAGAGTATGTTAGGATGTCCCAATTTTAATCGGAGAAATGTTGAAACGGTTTGGAGTTATGCAACCCCCGAGCCAAGGAACAATGTAACTATATGACCTTTACAAGACATCTGAGGGCAGCCTGTATAGGGAAGTATTTTAAAGTTTAATGTTTAATGTTTTATTATTTTTTCATATATTTTGGAAGCTGCCCAGAGGGGCTGGAGCAACCCAGTTAGATGGATGGAGTATAAAAAATAAATTTATTATTATTGTGAAATAGGTCATCCCTATTTTCATCAGAGAAATATTGGAGGGCATGAGAGATAGGAATGCACTCATCTATTCCCCTGGGCACTCCAGCAGGCCTTCATACAAAGGGGAGGATGGGAGGCCATTTGCTAGAGGAAGTGTGGGTTTGAATACCTAACTTGTGCGTGTTGCCCCTGCTATCCAGGTTGTATTCCTCAGGTTGTACATTCCAGACATCAAGTCCACTCACCAAGGTCTTGCCAAGCCAGTGGGAGGTGTTTGGAAAGTGCTCTTCACCCCAGGACATTTACACCTCACTTTCTTAAGCTCTACTCACCTGCTCACACTGAAGGCAAAGGAAAAGAAAGTCATAGAAAGTCACAGAATCATAGAGTTGGAAGGGACCATGAGGGTCATCTACTACAACTTCCTACAATGCAGGAATCTTTTTTCCCCAATGCGGGGCTTGAACCCACAACTCTGAGACTCTTAAGAGTCTTGTGCTCTACCAACTGAGCTATCCCAGAAGAGCACACCCAAAACAGCCAATTAGAAATCAGGGCAGTGTGGAGTAGGCTAAAAAAACTAAGAAGGGGGGGAATCCAACAGGCCAATCAATAACCCCGACCTCCCACAATTCTACTCAGCCCTCCCAAGAGTGACTAGCAATGCCCACACTGCCAACTGTGCAAGAATAGGAGCTGCAATGACAAGGGAGGCAGAGGAGTGGGCAGCATCAGCTTCAATATTTTTTATCTTATTTATTAAATTAGCATACCGCCTTTCAGCCCAAGACCACAGGGTGGTTTGCAATATAAGAACACAAAAATAAACACCATAATAACAAACGGAAACACTAAGGTACCCCCACACAGTATGGTAAGCCAGACGAGCAGGGTATAAGAAATAAAATTATTATTATTACTCACCCATCAGGCCTTCTGTGAATGGACTGCCTTGGCCTCAGACTAGCTCTGTATGGGCCTGGGAGGCCACATTTGTTTCACAGCCCTGAGGTTCCCCACCCCTGCTTTGAAAAGGTCCATAAAGTCATACCCACAGAGAGGCTAACTCATAATTTAAGACACAATACATAATGTAGGATGGGTTTCATTGATATGCCAGTGAGGCTTCAACTGAAGGAGTCTAGTTTCCAGCTTCTGCTGCTTTCTATTTTTAGGTAACTGATTTGAGAATCGTTGGGTAAAAAGGGAGTTAACTGGGGAATAAGCTATATAGGGCAAGAATAATGGCACAAAAGCATGAAAATAGTCATTGTAAGCAGATTTTCACTAGATAAAGGATACTTTCATCTTCCATTCCATTTACATGGGGGCTGAGAAAAGTGCAATAAAGTTATGGAAGAAAGCTATTCCCTGTGCATTTTCTTAAGAGCAAATTGGCTCCTTTGAATGTTATCCTTGCTGCCCATAGGAGGATGCTTAGACCCCTATTACAGAGCAGAACAAGGCTGTGCAAGAAACCAGCTTCAGAACATAGGAGCCAACCCTAAAAGCATTTGAATGCATGACTCATTTCACACAAATGAGCCCTTCCGACCAAAACTGGGATTATTGTATAGGAGAAAGCCTTGGATCTTTCTACAGGGATTTGGTATAAAAAGCCCGCTGCCACATCACATAAGAAGTAAAGAAAATAGTGTCCTCCACTGTCATGAAATGGTTTTTGAGGAACATGAAGCTGACTGGATGGGCAGTTGATTCTCACTTCAAAACGGTCTTCCTCCACTGCACCTGAGGATACTAGGTGAATTTAAGGGGTGCAATGCAGGCTGGGTAGGGCACATAGTTCTAATCTCCGACATAAATGAAGAGTCTGGGCATCCAGAAGGAATGGCGAGGGTGACTGCCATCACTGTGTGCCTCAGCAACAGCTGCCTGAGGCGATTGCCTCACTCTGCCAAGTTGTTGGGCAGTTGGTTTTCAGCCTGGAAGTGTGATTGGACGTAATTTATTCACAGACCTGAGTGCTGTGAAGGACATCCCATTTCATGTGAAGGTATCCAAACTTCGTGAACAGGTGCATACAGATGATTTGATAGATGTAAACACTTGATAACATTTTACAATATCTCTCATACAACTTAGTGTCTTCGTGGTGGAGTATAACTGCATATGCAAACTAGTTCTGCAGCTACCTTAAGGGCATAGTTACTGCTACTGATATCCATCCGTATGGGTTTCATTGGACATTTCTGAAATGAACCAGACATAACACGTTTGAGCAATCAATCATCTGAGTTGAGCAACTAGAAATAGAGCGATTAGTTATTCATAGAACCACACAGTTAATCTGGAAGATATCTAAAAGTTTAGCTGGTCTAGCCATTGCTCTCAAGCTTCACTCGTCTTGAAATATTCTCTGTGAGATAATTTATTCAGCTTCTTCCTGAGAACCTCTGGGGAAGGGGATTATCCACCTTTTCTAGGCACACATTTTTCAAACATTAACCTACCCTTTGAAAAGGAAAATCCCTTTTCTCTTGTCTTGTCTCCTCTTGTTGCCCAAGTGCGGCAAATTCATCATCATCAAGTCAGTTATTGATAGCAATATCTGGCCAGCTTTTGATTTCCAAGTTCCCCCCAAAAATAAAAGGTGACAGCAAATCTGTGATGGGGCTTAGTGTGGTAAGGCTGTGTTCCCACTTTGGGGTGATCATTGTCTCTGTGTAAAAGTGGGAATGATTCAGGAGTACTAATGACAGCAATTCCACATAGTCAAGCTCCCCAACGACAGCGAGAGCAATTATCATGCAAATGATCCGCTGCACATGCCCCCTAAAGGCCAGTGATGTACTGAAACTTTAGTAGCCAGAGATAAAGGCTTCCTCATGACAAAAGACTGTCTGCCTGCCTCTGCGACGCCAATATCTTCCTGTAAGAAGCATATGTCTCAGGAACTACATTGGTGCAGAAGAGGGAAATATATTGTAGCAGGTGGAGTTTATTTGAGAAAACCTGCATTACCGCGAGACATTTATTTTTAACAACAACAAAAAACATACTATAAAATATTAAGCTTTCATCAAATGTGCCACATGTAATGTTCCTGATGAAAGTACCAGTGGCGGTGGGGGGGGGCATAATTTAATAGGAAACGTCACTCCAATGCAAACTAATAACCATGCAATTACAAAGTAGGTCGTATAAGTTGCTGTTATATTTGGCTCAACTCAGACAGGGTTTAGAGTCGCTTCCGGCAACGTCATTGACCATTATGGATTAAGGATTGGAGTGGGAGCTGGTGGCTTATGGGGAGACTTCATGCCCCGGTGGTTCTCTAGCATTAGATTGTAAATGATTTCTATGCCTTTTCTTTGACATTTATAATAATAATTATGCCTTCTAATGGTCGCAGAACGTCCAGCTGCTGTAGGAAAGCAATAAAAAAAAAATCATTTATGAACAAAGGAAGTGAAACAGCTGAAGACAAATGGAAAGATATTTCAGGCCATTAGTTAGCCATTAAGCTTTGGGAATGAAACGAAAAGTGGGAGAGGTGAAGGCTGTCTTCAGATCATGGAACAGGGGACCAAACTGTACAGTAAAAAGCAAGTTGGATGCCATGCAGAAATTTCAAATTAAGAAGGCCAGTTCTAGAGCCATTAGAATACTATGAGAAAATAAATAAAGAGCACCCCCCTCCATTATATTCTGCAAGCTACAGGATGGGACAGGGAAAGGCCAGAGCTTAGGGGAAGAGTATCTGTTCTGCGTGCAGAGGATCCCAGGTTCAATCCCTTGTATCCCCTGACAGAAACCCTAGAGAGCATAAGCCAGTCAGTGTGGACTGTACTGAGGCACATGGACCAGTATGGGGGCGCAGGTGGCACTGTGGTCGAAACCACTGAGCCTCTTGGGTTTGCCGATCAGAAGGTTGGCGGTTCGAATCCCCACAAGAGAGTGAGCTTCCGTTGCTCTGTCCTAGCTCCAGGCAAAGTAGCAATTCAAAAGCACACCAGTGCAAGTAGATAAATAGGTACCGCTGTGGTGGAAAGGTAAACGGTGTTTCCGTGCGCTCTGGTTTCCATTATGGTGTCCCATTGTGCCAAAAGCAGTTTGGTCATGATGGCCACAGGACCCGGAAAGCTGTCTGTGGACAAATGCCAGCTCCCTCAGCCTGAAAGCGAGATGAGCGCTGCAACCCCATAGTCACCTTTGACTGAACTTTAGTTACGGTATCTTAAAAAGGTGTCCAAATGCATGAACAGCTTTTCAAGAGTCTTTGGGATTGTTAATTCCACTTCCTTAGACTTTTTACCCAACCCCACCATTCTTCCTTCCACATTGCCATCATAGCAATGAAGCTTGATGAATACATTCATTAGCAGTGCCAGCAGAATGCTGAGTTCCTCACATATGATACTTGTACAGCCATAAATCCATAGGCAACCAATTGTTTCAAGCCAGGGTCTCTTGTGACCACACTGGAGGACTGGAGCTGGGGAACTCAAACCCAAAGGACCAATCATTTTGAAACAACAACAAAAAATGTGTAAGAAATAATAACATAGAAGTAAATCACGATGAGAAATCTGAAACAGTGAGTAACAAGAAGATTAACACAGCAGCCGCAAAAAATAAATTTAAGATGAAAGGAGCAATAACACAGTGGCTGCTTGGGAAGAAAGGGATCATCGAATGTAATAAACATCAATGTAACAGGGCAAGATGAAATGGCACAATTTCCTCACTCCGGCGAAGATTCTGCACAAGAAAGTTGTTAATCACAACTGGACACCTTCCCTGCTGTTATATGGAATTGCTCTAAACACTTTCTCGTTAAAATGGTGTTCTGCTGGGAAATTTATGACCTTTTGCCAACCGGGCTCTGCAGCTCCAGTGTTTCCCAATCAAGACACAATTGTAGAAGTTTTACTTAGGCAGAATTTCTGTTGAGGATGATAAAAAAGTTCTACCAGAGTACAAGCAGTGCCTTGGGAAAACAGGGTATCTATGTTTGATCGGTTTAAAGGGGCTCATCTGCAAGGCAAAACTTCCATCTAATGGTTTTGTACTTTGGAACAGTAAAGTAGAAAGGCCTCAACCCAACACATCTGGCAACAGGAATCTTACTCTCTGTCCTACGGCGGAGGAGTGAGCCATCAGCCTATTCCAGGCTACACTGCAAGTACCATGTCATTGCAGGATCCGTTGGGGCTCTATGTGTTTCTTTAAAGCTTCTGGTTCTGGTATGGTTCTTTAATGTTGTCACTGGGCAACAGACGGACCTGCTGTAAGAATCTAGTCTGGTACTAACCAGAACCAGGAAGTCTAGCTGGGACAACAGGCCAGGCCAAAATGTGCTGTTTTGGTTAGTCATCTAATTAATAACTGCTTGCCTCTAGACTGCATTCACGAGCAAATAGCACAATGGAAATACAGGAGAAACCATGAAGTGACATGGGGAGAGCCCATGTATAGATTGCAACTGAGATCATTTGAGGAAACTTGCCCCCCCTTTGCTTCATCATGCAGATGGGCAAGCTACTCTCAGTTTAGAGCCCATCTAGCTTTCCAAGTTCAGATGCAGACAGCAGCAAATGTTTCTTAATGTTCAGGCTGTCAGTATTCTGCAGGAAGGATTCAAGTGCATACTGCAAGTTTAGGTTTGCATATTTGGTCCATTCTGGACTCAGCTAGATTGGTTAAAAAAAGCAATTTATATGTGTTGTATATGCGATATAACATTGTGTCACCACATGGCGATGTGGAGCCCAGTTTTGCTCTACTTGTTTTTCCTGTTTAAATTTACAATGCTTTAAACTGAAACGCTTCTTTGATGTATCTAGAACCAGCCTCTGTCACCCTAGCACAACTAATCCGCTTTTTAAAAACACCATACTTTTTGTGGTTTGGAAACTGACTGGGAAATGTTTGGGAAAGGTGTAGATGAATCTATCAAATCTGGTTTCTTCCAGTTTCTCATTTTTCTAACCTTCAATTATCCATATCAGTTTGTGATTG
Organism: Podarcis melisellensis; assembly: GCF_964234715.1. Classification (NCBI taxonomy): domain Eukaryota; kingdom Metazoa; phylum Chordata; class Lepidosauria; order Squamata; family Lacertidae; genus Podarcis; species Podarcis melisellensis. The sequence continues at coordinate 25,204,323 of NC_138543.1, forward strand.
TGCTTTTAAGAAGAATCTTATGAAACGATCCAGCATTTTAGTTCAAATTTCTCTTAATATAAACGGGGAAGTGCAAATGTCAAAGGATGGCTGTTTCGGTTTGCATATTGTTTCAGATATTGCAAATTAGTCCCCTTTTAATATTAACTATATCAAATTTCTCAACCATCCCCAGTGCAAATGGATGAAATGATAAATGGGAAGATGTGTAAACACCTCACAAGCAAATCAGAATGAATGGATGACTGCTCATCATGATATAACTACCCCATAAACAAATCAGAACAAATGCTCTAAAGAGCACATATAACCACCACGTAAGTTTTATGCAAGCAAGAGTGAATGCTGAACAAACAGGTTATTTGGATGAGCCCACAATCTACCTTTGCCTTGTAGAATTTCCAAAATTTCACAGAGGTTAGAAAAGGTGGTAGATCACCTGCTTTGCCTTTCCTAGTTCCACCTAATCCAAGCATCTCCAACCTGCGGCCCTCCAGATGTTTTGGCCTACAACTCCCATGATCCCTAGCTAATAGGACCAGTGCTCAGGGATGATGGGAATTGTAGTCCAAAACATCTGGAGGGCTGAAAGCTGGGGATACCTAACCTAATCTCTCCCCTGCCCTCCACTTTTGGGTCTTCTCTTCTATACTGAAAGCCAATGAGCAGGGACTGTCTTGTTTTTATGGATATTTTGTAAGCTGCTCTGTTAAAATGCTTTAAATGAGTAAAGATGTAAGAAATTTTAGACGGCTCAATCTCTGGCATCTCTGGGTAGGACGGGTGAAGTCACTTCTTAGAGATCTTGGGACTTACCTCCAGGTAAGCATGTATAGGATTGCAGGCTTAAGGAGCTGTTTGTGAGGAGTAGGAAAATGACACAGCGGATCACTGTTTCAATATCAGAGATAAGCTTTGCTGTCAGAAAGCCAGTATGTATATATCTTACCCCTGAAGCTTTAAATCCTAGGGTTATGCTGAACGCTATTTAATAGTAAAATGTCCCTGGCCTCCTCAGGCTGTCTTTGCTATATTGTTTGGTAACTTAGTTCACTAGATTATAATTCATGTTCTAAAATAGATTCCATTTTCCACTGATCTCCTTTCACTCTCATCACTGAACAGAATATCTTTTTTAAAAAAATATCAACTCTGCCCAAGCTCTGAAACACTCTTCCTGTTTCCCTTCTTTCCCAGTCCTTTCATTCTCTTCCCCACATAGATGGAAATAAAACTATATAAAAGTTGGAAGCTTTGCATTCCCATTGTTAATGTCATGGATTCACATAGGTGCCAAGCATAGATTATTATGCAGCTCCTTTCACAATAGTGTTGCTGCTTGGCTATAAATAATCAAATGCCAACTCCCTTTATTCAGTCTGCAGATGTTTGCCCTTTGTATTCTAATCTCTTGTGTTTGTGGGGTGGGGGAGATTCAGAAGTCCAAATGGGAGTTACAGTAACTTTGTTTTGCAGAGCATTTTATATCCCTTCCAAACTTGACACCTCAGTTGATGCTGGTTCCCATGCAGGTGTTTAGAGCTAGTATTCTGGAATTCTAATCTTGTGGGAGTTTAGGAGATCAGAGGAGGAATCACATGGTTGCCTGGGCTATGGTTATGTGCTGAAATTTTGTCTGCAGCCAATGACTGCTGCCATGAGCTGTACTTTTAATCAGAACCATCTATCTCTCTCCTCTGAACTTAGCTTACAGACTCACGGTTTGCACCGGTCAAAGGGAAGTTGTGTGAAATAAATGTCTCCCAAACTATGTCCACCAACCCCTCCACGCAGAGTCGCAAGGCAATGCATGTACACACACCACACAAATGAAAATACTGTGGGTCCATTCTGGATCTTTAACAAAAGTCAGATTTTTTTGTGGTGGAAGAAAAAGTGTTTGGTTTAAGGCGATTTTGAATACATTATTCCAGGATGGTGGCTGAATAATGAGAAGACATCCTGTGGCAGCTTGCCACAACAAAACAAAATGAAACCCTCCACTACTGTGCCATGAAAAATGTGGGCTGACCCCAAATATTTTGCTGCCTGAGGTGAACAACATGATGGTGCCTCCCCACATTTTATGATCAAAAGCTTCCAGACTGGTGATTGAATTTTACTTACACACCAGTGATGGGACAGAGTTCTTTACTGCACCTGAGGGCAGCAGGGCTGCATAGCAGGAGGCCAGACTCTTTAGCGTGCATATCTCTGTCTGCTCCCAATCCCTCAACATCTGCTGCCAGACACACAGCTTACTCTACCTAATGGAAGGAAAGACCTTGACCTGTCTCTTACTTTTGTGTCCCCTGCAGCCATGGAGGGGTCTGAGGTCTGGGAACAGTATGAGGCCCAAATAGGCCTGGAAATCACACCTGTAATAGAGACAGTTTAGATGTGCTCCAGGTATGCTCTGGAGCATCATTTTAAGCTGTGGAATTTGTCCAGCTGGCAGGCCAGCCAGCAAGTACCAAGTGAGCCAGACTACCAATTACACTTCCTTTATTATGAAGAAGAGACTGGATGGGGTGGGAGCAACAAAGACCATTTTAATTTCTGAAGTGTTCTCAGTGAATGATTAGTAAACCCAAATGTTGGATCTGGAACATATGTGCAATATTCTCTAAGATTCCTGCTTGGAACAGACTCCATAAATCTTAATTCCCAAGGAATCTACCCACCTAACCTATTCTTCCAAAGGGAGTCATCACTGCAACAATTCCATTCTGTGTTTTCCATATGAGATGGAATATATTCCCATTGGGTTAATAAACCCACCAGCTTCAGGCCATGCCAGCTTGTTGTTTCCTATATATTTAAAAAGGACCATTTTCTCTTAGTCAAAGCCTTGAAATTTCTCTGCATACTCTGATGGACTGTGTTCCATAATTGTCAATATTGCTAATTTTATAGCAAAAGATATTTCTCAATATCTGCTGCACCATCTGTCACAGGCATCTGCGTGTGGTTTTTATTGGCTTTTGAGTTAAGTATACAGGAAAGGAGAGAAGGTAACTAACTACATGTTGAGGAGAAGCATGAAGACAGGTGAGTTTCTTATTGAACGATGAGGGCACAAAAACATGTGCTATGTGGAAGAAATTAATTAGATTTAGAGCATGTGACCTTCAAATGGCCTGCTGAACTAAAAGTTGCAGTTTAAGCCAAATGATAAGTTTTAGGCCAGGTTTTATACAATCTGTACATATAAAATTTCATACATACAACTTCAACAGAGCCCAATAAATGGCAACACAGAGACAGAGTACACTATATAAATTGCATGGTACTATATCCCATATCTGATTACCCCTGTCAGTAGAAGGCTGGGGTTAGCTTTACTGAGTAGCATATATAAATTAATAGTGAAATAATAGCCAGATGGTGGCAATCATGTGGCTGTAAAAATAGGCTATTGTTGAGTGAGTGGTTTGGAGCCAGTTCCAACGTTCATTTGCATATGGATTTGTGCCATCTTGAGTACAATAGTTGGATGGAGCAGTGGCTCTCAAAGGGTACGGCAGGAAAGGATGGCAAGTGTGACAGGAAGATTCAAGGGCAATATTATATTTTGGGAATGAGTCTTGTTCTTACGTAGCTGCATTGTTTTATAGAGTGGTACCTCGGGTTAAGAACTTAATTCGTTCTGGAGGTCCATTCTTAACCTGAAACTGTTCTTAACCTGAGGTACCACTTTAGCTAATGGAGCCTACTGCCGCGGCAGCGGCGCAATTTCTGTTCTCATCCTGAAGCAAAGTTCTTAACCCGAGGTACTATTTCTGGGTTAGCAGAGTCTGTAACCTGAAGCATCTGTAACCTGAAGCATCTGTAACCCGAGGTACCACTGTATTTTCTGGATGTCTCATGATCATATTATGATCATATTGTGCTCTGTGTTATAAATCAGGCACTGCTAGCAGTTGTTTCTTTTCTCCCCTAAGGTGTTTCTTATCAATAAATTCTGTGTTGAACAAGCAAATGTTTATTCTGAAAGTGTGACCCCACAGAAAAATGTTTGGTAAAAAAAAGGTAGAGGACCCTTAGATGGTTAAGTCCAGTCAAAGGCGACTATGGGGTTGCGGGGCTCATCTCGCTTTCAGATTGAGGGTTGCAGGGCTCATCTCGCTTTCAGGCATTTGTCCACAGACAGCTTTCCGGGTCATGTGGCCAGCATGACTAAACCGCTTCTAGCACAACGGGACACTGTGACGGAAACCAGATTGCATGGAAATGTCGTTTACCTTCCTGCCACAACGGTACCTATTTATCTACTTGCACTGGTGTGCTTTTGGACTGCTAGGTTGGCAGGAGCTGGGACAGAGCAACAGAAGCTCAACCTGTTGTGGAGATTCGAACCGCCAACCTTCCGATCGGCAAGCCCAAGAGGCTCAGTGGTTTAGACCACAGCGCCACTCGCATCCCTTTAAAAAAATGTTTGAGAACCCCTGGGTTAGTGTATGATTGCTACTCAGCTCTATGAAGCTCACTGGGTGATTTTCAGCCACTCACTCTCTCAGCCTCACTTTCCCCTTAGGGTAGTGTATAAACAGGAGGGGACAGGAGAAGGAAACACTGTGTCTCTTTCCCCTCTCCTGGTGAAGAGCAAAATGTTTCAGTCCTGTGGGTGCTGCTTTACAAGTGCCCTTACAAGTGCTCAGCAGTTGCTGAGTCGAGAATTTGACCCTCTGCGTGCTGCTTCACAAATGCTCCACCCCCTGATAGATCTAAATCACACTGAGCCACCCAAACAGACCCACGGCAATCCAAGGCTGTCTCCATCTGACTTGGTTGAAGCCTAGATCTCCCTGAATTGGTCCAATTCAGTTCAGGATACTGCCAAATCTGATACATAGCTGTAGGACAGAAATTCATGTTTGCCACATTGAGCTCTTTGGAGCAGAGTTGAGCTATATGTGTAATAATCATCATATAAGTTTGTCTCTCTCTACTCTTTGGGATTTTTACTTTTGTCTGTTGCTTCACCTATTTCCATTTGTCTGTTTCCTTCCCTCCTTTCCTTCATTGCTGTTCAACTGTAGCCCATCCCCATGGACATGTCGATGAGATGTCATCCAATGTGTAATAGATAATACATGCAGGAATGAGTTGGTCTCTGATTGTTCAGAAGCCTAGAAAATGTATATTGGCTTCCCAAGAGATGTCCAACTGTTGTCTGCCACATTAGGGAAACAGTTGTGCTTGTTTCTCCACACATTCATTCCTAATACTTTTTTGGGTCAAGGTTTAAACATAGAAGTATCTGTCCCTTTTCCTAATCTGAAGGGGTGGTTGCTAGACTTGAAAAATGGTCTGAGATCAACGCTGGAATTTGTGTAGTGGCTGAGGTTATCACAACAGCCCCTCCAAGTGTCCCAGATTTACAGAAGCCGTTCCAGTTTCTGATTTGATCCCAACATGTCCCGCTTTGCCTTAGGATGTCCCTATCTTCACTGGTGAAATGTTGGAGGGTATGGAGTTATGCGACCCCTGAGCCAAGGAGATAAGTAACTATGCAACCTTTATGCAAGTCATCTGAAGGCAGCCCTGTATAGGGAAGTTTTAAAAAATGTTTAATGTTTTATTGTATTTTTATATATGTTGGAAGCCATCCAGAGTGGCTGGGGAAACACGATCAGATGGGTAGGGTATAAATAATAAATTATTATTATCATTATTATTATGGATGTCCCTATTTTCATTGGAGAAATGTTGGAGGGTATGTCACAGAGGCAAAAACAACAATTCATTCCTCCAGGTTGTTTATAAAGACGTTGAACAACAACAGGCCCAGGAAATTTCTAGGGCATTCTCCAAGTACCTGGTTGTAAAATGTCAGCCATCCACAAATGCATTTATGTCTCCATAAAAAGGAGTGCTATTCTTTGGAGGAAGAGGCATTTGAAGGTGCTCTTTTCCACATACGAAGAGGTAGATTCCTTAAATACAACTACTTCTCATATTCATTTTCCGGATTATACATTCTATATGTCCTGCCAACATCTGAAGCACATTTGGCAGCAACTTGAGAGAGTGCCTTTTCAGTTCCTGCTCAAGCCATGGAATTCCTTGAGACCTAGTACCCACATCTCTGATGACCTCCTGCCAGCAAGCAAATGCATTTTTATTTAGACAGGCCTTTATCTCATAAGCTGACTTGAAAATGTAGCATAAATTGGTTTTAGGTGGTTGTTTTTATAGATGTTGATCTGCCTTGTTTCTCTGCAGTTTTGCCTTGTATTTTATTTCTGTGTTATACTTTATTGTATTTGTATGGTTGCCATTAGTTGCCTTGAGCATCATTTCATGGAAAGGCAGGATACAAATTTAACAAACAAATTCAATGGGAGAAAATTGACAATAATGTGGAACATTATTATGAAAATACTCATATCCTGAGTCAATACATGAGAAGTGAGAGCTTAGAGATGTTATTGCTTATCTCTGTGTACAAATTCATCTCTCAATGTAAGAGTAGATACTTCAGTATGTAATAGAAAATGCAAACACATTCGACAGCTTGTTGCTAGTTGGGGCTTGATTAATCTTAAGAATTCCCCTGTTTGTAGATCACACTGTGTGTCAATTATATTACTGTATGCCTCCCCTAGGAAAATATCCTGACCACAGACTACCAGTTGAGCACCTTGGCAAAACCAGAAGATTCCCACCGTCAGTTATAGAGTGGATTGTACTCACAGGTCCTTACCTTTCATAGCTAGCCTTTCATAGAATACCAGCTGCTGGAAACTGCAGGAGAGGTGAGGGCAATTGTGCTCAGGTCCTGCATGCAGATGTCCCATGGATATCTGGTTGTCCACTGTGAGAACAGGATGCTATATTAGATGGACCACAGGCCTGGTCACACATGCTCTTCTTACACTCATACCAAACTGAGTATCCAATCTTCTAGATCAGAATGTGTGTGTCTCTGTGTGTGTGTGTCCCATGCTATTTTAGTCTCTCCTATTTTATATCTCAGTGGCTGTTTGGCTCTATTGAACTGCATGATCAATTTGCTAAGTTATGGAAGGAAGAGTTCAAGTTATCAGTTGATCTATATGTTCTGCGTAAGTTCTCCATGCCATTTTGTGTGGTTTTATTTCTATGGTTATCTAGCTTATGTTTATTTGTCATCAGGGTCTATCAAGCATATTCTGCCTTTTCCATTTCTGTTTGTATAAAACTGGATGCGTCAGCAATTGCTTGGGTATATTACAGTCATCAATCAAGGCAGTATCCAGTTTTCTATGCGAAGAGAAGAAACAAGTCCATAATAAAATTATTGGGAGCCTAATTGAATATGTTTCCTTACTGTTGATCCACTTTTTGGAAGGCCCTGGGATTCTTCTCCTGCAGCAATTTTCTAGCTGTTTTGCTCTCCCTATCTCTGATCTGACTTGCGGGAATCGCAAGATGGCTGAGACACCTGCTCGCACTATTGCTATAATAACTCAAATGAAGGGATATTCTCAGGTTTATAGCCTTTTCCCAAACTGAAAACCAGATTGAGCAAAAAAAGATGCCTTCATGCCTGCGCACTTTCACAAGCAATTTAGAAATGGGGACAATCTGATAATGATAATATATATAAATCACTTTTTAAAAGTTGTAAGAAAGAGCCTCTACCTAATTAACAGTGCCTGCTCTGCTTTTCCACCCTTATGCAAAGTACTTTGAAATCAGAGGGATTATGGTATCAGTAATATCTCCACTGACTCTGGGGTGACATTAAAAGCTTATTAAGTCCTTCACTGGTGTGCCATTATGGCACACTTTTAATCGCCTGAATGATTCTGTGTATTTCTTCACCTTGTAGTTAGATCATTGCCTTTCACCATTCTAGAAGAGAGTTCTTGCTGGGTGTCCCCAACCCAGTTTTTCCTAAGGATCCATGATCCTTTTTCTTACCCATTGTAGGCCACTGACCTGAATGGTAAAGTCTGCCATTGCAGGAGAACTACTGAAGTTATTATTGTGAAATTTGGCAGGCTTTATCAGACTGGGTGACCATGCCTGCAGATTGCATCTGGAAAAAGAATAAAATAAATGTACAGACTTTTGCTTTGTTTTGTTTTTAAAATAAAACTTTAAATGTGCCCTGCACAAAGAACCCTGAATTCAACTGCCTATCCGTGGTGTGTGGTCAGTGGACTAGGGAAACTAGGCTAGTTCCCTAGATGTCCCCCTGGTGCCTTCTTCCTGAAGCCCAGGAAGCTTTTGCCCAGCTTAGAAAGGGAGGTGTGATGCTCACACATGCAACATCCACACCCCCATCACCCTTGCAAGCTGGCGGCTCTGGCCCTAACTTGTCCCCCTATGAAAAATTCCACCTCACACCACTGCTGCCTATCATTTGCTAGGCTTAGTCTACTCTGGAGGGGCTGCTATGTCTCTTCACTTCTGCAAAAAAGGAGAAAGATGTTGTGGCTGGATTTATTTTTTTCTGATTATTCTGAATGGGGAGAAAGTAGAGCTTTGTTTTTAACAGACCTAATATGGTCTGAGATAAGGCGCCAAAGTGGAAAGACACGGAGAAGATTCAATACAGATTGAGCTGTTTCCCAAACCTAAAGATACAAGTCAAATCGTGTGGCTGGTACACATCACACATCCCTAATTTCTTCACACACACACAGAGAGAGAGAGAGAGAGAGAGAGAGAGAGAGAGAGAGAGAAAGAGAGAAAGAGAAAGAAAGAAAGAAAGAAAGAAAGAAAGAAAGAAAGAGAAAGAGAGAAACTCATCCTCCATCAAGGCAAACAAAATTTATTACCACACAGCTTGAATATTCCTGAGCCTCACAGGAAGACCTGGAGGGCTGTATTTGACCCCTTGACCTGAAGTTCTCTAGCTCTGTGATATGTGGTAAAATGATACTAACGACCAAGTCACTTAGGATGAAAGAGTTCATTCCAGGACAGCATGGACTCAAAGCAGGATTCTTTTTCCCATCCCAGTAGAGCAGCCTTCCCCAACTTGGTGTCCCTCAGACATTGCTGAATTTCAGCTCCCATCAGCTCCAGCCAGCATGACCAACATTCAGGGGGAATGTAGGTGTTGTCCAAAACATATGGAGGATGGCAGACTAGGTAAGGCTCCCTTACACAGATCCCTCCCACTGTCACAAGCAGCACTACTTGCACCATTCTTCTGTTGATAAGATTCCACTTGCCTCTCAGTCTTCATTTCAGGAAGAAATGGAGAAAAGGGAAAAGCCTGGTATGATTCCCGTGAGTACCTCAGTTGAGATGCAGACATATTTCTCCTCTACTTCTTTTCAGGTTAGAAATATGTGTGTACTTGGACTGTAAAGATTGTCACAGGCATTATGCTATTACTACTCATTAGGTTTTAGGTTTGTCAGGTGGGAATCATGACTGTAATGAGGGAGAAGGGAATAACTTATGGGCTTGAATGTTTGCCAACTTTTATTAATTCATTCATATCTCCACACATTTGAAAAAAGAGTCCTTGGCATTTGCTCATACGATTCTGTGTTTAGCTCCTAAGCAAAGTTATTAAGTCTCCACTGTCCAACATCAGTAAGAGAAATCTCTATTTTTATTGATTTGTTTGCCATTCTCCAGTGCTTCCAGTCGCCAGGTAATAAAACAGAGCATTGAAAAGGTGCATTTACAACGAGCACCTAAGATGGCTGGGAATTATTCCAGGTCCTCAGTATCAAATCTGAATCTAGGTTATTCAGTCCATTAAATTATCATTTAAAGCTAAATCAGCAGTATAAGCATAAGGTACATAAAATTACAATCTAAGAAGGCTAATTACCTGGACAGAGCCGGGTCATAACTTTTAATATGTCATTTCGAGTAATAGCCCTCCCATTATGCAATTTAATTTTCTCCCCTCCCTATTTTCACTGAATGAAGCCTTTCCGTAGGCTAGGGCAAGCGGTCAAAAAAGTAAAAGCATCAGCCCTAAAATTATTGCTCTTTCATGCCTCCGTTGCAGCGGCCACAAGTACTATAATTAGTGCTTAATTTAATTCAGCATGATTTTCCCCCAAAATAAACAACAGAAGAGTTGGGACTTAAACGGTCACCTGTGCACAGTGTGTTTGTGTGCTTTGAGAAAGATATATTAAGACACACTAAAGGAAAACATCAGGACTTCTCTTGCAGTTTGCCTTCTGTGGATCAGTTCTATTGTGTGCTAAATACTGCAATAAAGACACCACAGAACCATAGATGGAGAAGGGCATGTTTCCGAAAAAATAAGACCCAAAACCTGCCATCTATAGGGCTGCCATACATCTGTGTTTTTGTGAACACATCTGGAAGTCAGACTGTCAAAATGGTGTCTGGATGTCTGGGGAAACACGGACATACAGTATAATATCGCAGCGGATTTTCACTATTGGGAATATGTCAACCCTAGCCATCTAGTGATAGAAACTAAAAATGGACAGTGCAATGGATGTTGTACAGTGGGCTGCATTCCAATCATGCAAAAACGGGATTGGGGTGTTCTCAACCACTCATAGCACTGGGAAACATAGCTGTCAAGTGTCCCTTATTTGAAGGGACAGTCCCTTATTCCAGCGCCAAGTCCTGCTGCTGTCCCTTATTGATGGATGTCCCTTAAATGTCCCTTAAATGATGTCCCTTAAATTTCAAAGGAAGCAGCTCCTCTCCCTGCTGGCCAGGGAGGAGGGAGGCTCCAACTGTGTTGCTTGGCTGTGTTGCTCACCCAATAAGAAGTCTAAGAACGACTGGGGGTGGAGCTTGCATGCCTTGTGTGTGACTAGTTAATGCAAGCTGAGGGGTTTGTTGAATGCTGGACACCATTTTGTTGCACGTGCTGCTGCAAGCTTTGCAGTGCAAAGTCAGGCCGGGGAGCCATCTTAAGTTGAGGCTGCATAGGCCTTGTGGTGCATGTGATTCAGATTCTAGTCAGTTGAACCTCTGGTTACAAAGTTGGTTGGACAGTGTTCTCAATGCTACCCAGCATGAGTTTGACCAGACTGCAGGAGGACAGGAAGACTGGAGTGCCTGGAACAGACGAGGCTGCAGGTCCTTTATTTTGGCTGCTGGTCCCTTATTTTCAAGGCTGCTGGTCCCTTATTTTCAAATCTGTAAGTTGACACTATGCTGGGAAATGTAATTCTTGATTGAGATTGTGTCCAAAGGAACCAAGTAAAAGCAGATGTGTAGAGAGGAATCAGTTATTTGCTTATTAAAATGTCTGTGTCTGCCTTTTGAACCATGTTGCACTGCAAGGTGGCACATAAGCATAAAGGTCATATTAAAATATATTAAAACAAAACACAATCATAAAATAAAATATTCCACATGCCAGCGCACTTGCTGTCAGTTCAGCTCATCTTTGCTAATACCACAGCTAGGGATGTTTCTATTTTATTTTATTTTGAAGAATTTGGCTCTCTTAGAAATTGCTCAGTTATTGTATTTGAGGAGCAACTTGTAAATTGCCTTTGAAGTTTGTTGAAACAAAGTTCAACAAACCAATTAGGGAAAACCTTGGACATTGAAAAGAACGTATGTGGTGGACTTGCAGAAAAAGTGAAAGGCTATTGAGAAATGATCTATATAAATATATATTAAATGTTTAAAGTGATGATGCCCCAAAAAGCTGAGACCTTTCTGTTAGGTATAATTGAACCTGAGCTTCTGAAGGAATTGTTTAATTTGTTTATGTATGGTATGACAGCAGCAAGAATAGTCTACCCACAAAAATGGAAAGAAGAGGAAGTCCCAGCAAAAGAAGAATGACTTATGAAGACGATGGAATATGCTGGGATGGCTAGATTAACTGTGAGAATTAAATAGCAGAATGAAGAAGAAATTTTTTGAAGAAATATTTGTAGAAATTTTCTTGAAGAAAAAATATTATGGTTATGTTAAAATGTATGCAGGATTTGAAGTATAGCAGCTGATGAGAAGTGGTAGTTTAATCATATAATGGGTAAAATATGACTAATCTAGCAGCTTTATAAGGTAAGAAAAGAACACCATAGAAGGGTGGATGGGAAGTCAATGGATATGAGATATATGTTCTGATGGTTGTTCAAACTTACTCACATGTAAGTTCCGCTGAGTTCTGCCAGGGATCCAGGTACAGAAGTAATAATAATAATAATAATAATTTATTATTTATACCCCGCCCATCTGGCTGAGTTTCCCCAGCCACTCTGGGCGGCTCCCAATCAGTATTAAAAACAATACAGCATTACATATTAAAAACATCCCTAAACAGGGCTGCCTTAAGATGTCTTCTGAACGTCAGGTAATTCTTTATCTCTTTGACATCTGATGGGAGGGCGTTCCACAGGGCGGGCGCCACTACCGAGAAGGCCCTCTGTCTGGTTCCCTGTAACCTCACTTCTCGCAATGAGGGAACCGCCAGAAGGCCCTCGGCGCTGGATCTCAGTGTCCGGGCTGAACGATGGGGGTGGAGACGCTCCTTCAGGTATACAGGACCGAGGCCGTTTAGGGCTTTAAAGGTCAGCACCAACCTTAAGCAAAGTTTGCCTCTTTCTTCATGCCCCTTTTAAACAGATCTCCAACGGTAGTTCTGCAGTAATCCAGCTAAGCCTTGTGAATGCAAGTAAGCAGTGCAGCTGTTTATCTGGCACAATCCTTTTTGTATTTTCCAGCTTACAAGCCAACGAACCATCCACAAACTGAAGCACAGCTGTCTATGCCCCATCATATGTTTATTTTTTTTTCTATCACAGTGTTTGTTTCCATGGTGAGTTGGCTTCTCTTTCTCTTTCCCTTGATACGAAGACTTTTAATTTATTTTTTTTAAAGAAGATATTGGGCGACAGGAGAAATGCTTACTCCAGATAGCTTGCAGAGGTCAAAGTTGAAGATCTCTTAAAACAATCAGATGTTACCAAAGTGCTCCTAGAATCCTCTGAAGCACATTAATGCCCAAAGGTCCTGCCTTTTTATCACATATCTCATCCATTTTCCTCGGAATCAGAAATAACAGATGCCCTATTGAACACTGCAGAAGTTCATCAAGTCTGTGTTCATTTGCAGCACAAAGAAGGAGAATTCCTCAATGCAGAATCATGCATGCTTATCCTCAACATGCTGCCTTCAATCTAGATTTATTCTGGAACCTGCCATCCATAAGTATGAGTGTGGTTGCTTGAGACAAGTTTGAAAACCGTCCTCTTGATTAGATTGTCCATGCCCTGTCTTCCCTGCACATGTCCCAGGTGAATCAAGAAGGGAGTGGTAATTTAGATCTTGCTATATGTTAACCCACAATGTATTGGGGTATGGATGGATGGATGGATGTATGGTGGGTGGGGAATGTTGAACCAATCTGAATCAAGCTTTTGCGTGACCAGGCCGAAACAGCCCCAGCCCCCAGGGATCATAAGAAAGGAATAAAGACTCTGACAACGTGTTATGGAATTAAAATTAGGCCACAACGTTATTAAACTTCCGAGTGTAGGAAGACCTTAGCTTAGGCCTTGGGCGTGTATCCCTCCCAGCCCCCCAACCAGGGGAACTGGGGCACATCAGGATAAATGGGATATGGGGGTGCACTGCACGCAGGGTAGTTCACTGACAACTTATCAGTCTATGGCCAGTGACACCCATATTACAACTCCTTTAAGAGGAGACCCTGGAATTGCCGCCGCAAGGGGGTGAGTCACCACTTTATGCCCCCCTCCCATTATAGGGAAGAAAAGTCTAAAGGATTCCACCCAAGGCCATAAACCGCCAATGTTGTGATGAATTGCTACTGGAGAAGACAAAACCTGCCAATGCAGGAATATTTCTTCCTGATCTTTCAACAGCAACCAGTTAAAGACCATAGCAGCACCCGCTAAACAGGAAGAAAAAGTTAACCTGCAAACAAGAAAACATTAAACTAAGGGAGGGTAGGGTAGGTGATTCTCATGAACCGACCACCTGGCTGCTGTCGGCTCCAACCCCTATATATAATGGGACTGGCCCCACCTCCCAGCAATGCAACTTGACTACTAAGGCTGGGTGTGAACCTCCAAATAATAACACTGAGAGGCAGGCCAGCCCCTGTTTGCCATTAAGCTTCCTGGGAACTGTAGCACCATGCACAATCCTGCAAAGGGCACCCACCATGTGAACTGTGAGCGCTCATTATTTCTGGAAAGAAAGTAGTTTGTGAGAAAGGACTTTTCAGGGGAATAAGATATGCAGTGGGTCCAGATTGTGTGTGGGATGGACGGACGGACAACATTTAAATGTGCATTGAATGTAGAATACAGTGCCATGTGTACACAGACCAAAAAGTTGTTTCACAAAAGTACAGGTGTATTCTTTACATAACTTTCAAAGCTGAGTGGACTGGAATTCCATGGTCAAATACATGTTTTGCATGAAGAACATCTGCTGTTTAACCCTGGTTTTTCCAATTAAAAGGGGCAAGTAGCAGGTGCTGGGATCCCTGGCAAGCCCAACAGAGTGGATACTCCTAGCATAAATGGACAAATAGTCTAACTGGGTATATTGAAGTATCCTGTGATCCTGCTTATGTAGACCACTAGTCAGAGCTCTTTGCCATGGACTGAAGCAGCATGTAATTTTGTCTGTTGTGAGCATGTCTTTAAAACACAAGGCACATATTTTTCAGAAGCATTATTTTTGAGTCTGACTTCCCTCCTGGAACCTGGTATGGATAGGGAAGATGTTAATCCTATTCAGGCATGCTGCTCATATGAGCAGGGCAAGTGTGCTAAAATTCTCCCAGTCTATGACCATTGCTCTTCTTCACAAGTTGGAGGGTGAAGGTCTGAATCAAGGAGTCATCTTGACTCACGGAGTTGCCCTGAGAAGCATTCTAGCTTCTCCAATGCATGGGAGGCAATGGGCACAGAGATGCAAGGCAGGGGATTAGAACAATCATCTGTTTGCTTTGCTTTAAATGTGAGCAGGACACCCAAAGGGCTGTTCTCAGTCTGAAACAAGGTATAACCTGGAACTAAAATATACAACAATAGCTACAATAGCACAGCAGATATATCATATTACAAATCAATCAATAAAAGTTGTTTGAGAGGAACTGGGATCCACGGCCGTTATAATAGGAGATACTGTGGAATGTTTGATCAGAGTAATATGAATAGCATTACAAAAGGTAATAAGGTACTAATATTCATGCAAAGAAACTGGGAAATGAAGCAGTTAATACAAGGTGGATGATGGTGTACAGAGATCAATGGATGACCATAGCACCTTTAGGTGTATATCACATGAGGAAACAACTGGCACAGAATCATAAAATCATAGAACTGTAGAATTGGACCCCAAGATTCATCTAGTCCAACCCCCTGCAATGCAGGAATCTCAGCTAATGCATGAAGCAAGAGGACTCTTCAAAAGTAACAAAGAACATGCATAGAAGGAAGATTAGGACCATCCTTGCTGGTCCTATTCACTGCATAACCTGAGACTATACACATCTCTACAAACTGGACATGCATAGGGTCTGAGCACTTCATCATCTTGTCAGCAGATTAAAGGGCCCTTACAGTCACTGAATATGTAAAACAACATTCAGAAACAATTTAATATTGGCTACCATCCAGCTGCAGTTTGGGCCCCTGTGTTTATGGCTTCCGCATGTAGCCTTTGCTGGGATAATCTGAGGTCAATTTTGCGACCTGTGGGAGATCAGAACAAGGTATTCCTGCTAGTAATAAAACTATCAAGATTAGTCTTAACTGTTTCATTATCCTTGGCATATATGTACAAATGGATTTCCTTTGAATCCAAATACATATATTTGTGATGTAAATAAACGTTCCGTAACATTAGCCTTCGTTTACGGTTATGACTTGCCATTGCAGTTTCAGACCGTATTTACAAAGTGAATGTTATTGCTCCTGTTTCATTTCGCTTCAGTCAAACACTCCATTAAACTGGGATTATTAATTGCTCTGCTGCTGCTATAAAAAACAAAGTGATTTGTGCATGTAGGCATTCCTTAGCTTTTCAAATTGGGATGTACACATACATTTGGAAATGAGAGGGGGCAGGGTAGGAGATGACCCTTGAAGAACAATACAGAGGCTTTTAAAAAAAAGTTTTAAAAGTTTTAAAAGTTATTTCTAAAAGTCTAATAATAGCCAGCCATACACTCGTTGTTTTTAGATTGTCATGTGATCATAGGAACCCCCTGTCCCTACCATAGCTGTCAACCTTCCCTTTTTTTGCGGGAAATTCCCTTATTCCAGCACCGTTTCCCGCCACTTTCCACTGCTATTCCGGATTGTTAGATATCCTGTACTGTCCCCAGAACAGGTGAGGCTGCTGATCCCTTATTTTAGAGGCTCCTGATCCCTTATTTTCAAATCTGAAAGTATGGTCCCTACTTGCGCACAATCATCACATTATAAAATGCCACCATTTTAAAAAAAAATCTCCTAATAATACTTGTATACATTCCCTGCATGGTCCAGTAGGAACTGAAAACCTGCAACTGTGATCGTGACTGAGCCACATTTTTATTTAGGAAGATTCCATATCACAGCTGGAATTACTGAAGCAGAAGGTGTGGAATCATTATTATTGCTTGCTGTATTAAATCTTTTATTCTTTCAGAGCACAGCCCCTGGTTTTTACACTTCAAAATATTCATTTGCTTGGATTTAGAATCTCTTTTAAGATCAGGGCTACTCTATAAGATGTCAAACATTGAAAACTTCCTATGCAAGGCTGCCTTAAGATGTCTTCTGTATTTCACGTTAACAAGGTGAGTTGTGGAGTTTGTTGTGACTTTCAATTCCTTCTGTTCCTTTGTGTCTCCTTGCACCTCCTCTCTAATAAAAGCTGTTATGAAGCAGGCAGAGAGCTGACAACATCCTTGGAGCAGGGATGGAGAACCTGTGGCCCTCCAATTATTGATGGGCTTCAACTCCTTTCAGCCTCAGGTAGAATATCCTATAATCAGGGATGATGGAGTTGCATTCCAGCCACATCCTCTGGATGCCCACAGATTCCCCATCCCTGCCATGAAAACTTGGGTTGCCGGCTTGACAGTGCAATCCCAGGGGGTAGTAAGAAGTCCCTTTGCATGCAGCGGGGCTTACTCTCAGGTAAGTGCTCATTGAATCCTAGCCTCAGGGGCAGCTATGACATGCTTGCTGTCAATGATCAGGTTTCCCAAGACGAGCCATTAAAAGAAAAATATTTGCTGAGTAATATATAATTGATTTCTCGGGAGAAGGAAACAGCATATTGATTTAGTGCTATCATTAATATCATTCTAGTAAGTTACCATTTGTCTGCCTTATTAAAGTGCAAGTCAATTATTAATCGCTATCTACCTTCGATGGTACGGTTAGGCGGTGAGTAAAGAAATCCAGTGCCTTGTCAATGAAAAAGTAAAACGAAATCTGAAAACACATAAGGGAGCCCTAATGCGATGTTAGCACTGATGTTGGATGTCTTCCTCATCTTGCACAGTATACAACTGTCAGGTTTTCCGTATTCTTTTATCGGTCTTACAATTTCCCCCTGTATTCACTTGCTTAGCTGAACCAAATTGATCAAAAAGGGCCATACTTTATAGCTGGCATAAATCCATATTTAATTTCATCAGGAGGAGCAGGTGTAAGTATTTCAATGTACCTCTTTGCCCATAAATGTCATGATGAAGAAAAATGGGAAGCATCTCGTTAGGCTCTCCAGAGCTAACCACCTGGAGTCTTTCTCTCTCTCTCTCTTTCTCCCTCATACATACACAAACACACACACACACACATATGAGTGGTTGACAAAAAGATCACATCAGTGCAATCTAGGACATGTACTGAAAAAACAAAAACAGCAACAACATATGATGCAGTTTTATAGACAAGTGTTTACCATTAGCTAAGCCCTCAAGTCCAATGTCCTTTGTCCAAAGCCTACACAATATTCCACTGTCTCAAGCATCAGTCAGTTAAAATGTCCCATTCCTTTCAGCTTAATTTGGATTGCGTTGTTTTTTGTTTTAGTTGAGCCTTCAACCACTTAAATGGCCCATTTGTTGTTTGAAGAAGGAATAAGCAAGAAATGAGAAATAAATCAATGCCATGTACAAGTGCAAGCAGGCCAGCCCACACCGTGGATAAGGCACAATCACCCACCACCAGAACAAGAGCAATTGGATAACATTCCTTAAGTAAGGAAGGAAGGAAGGAAGGAAGGAAGGAAGGAAGGAAGGAAGGAAAACAGAAATAAGGAAGTAAGGAAGTAAATGCATTTGTGGCTTGAAATGGAAAGCACCCATTTCTAATGGGTTTGAATTAATAGCAAAATAACTATTTAGAAAATTGTGCTTTCACAAAAAAATACTTATTTGCCGCTGAAGGATTTGATAAGTGTTCCAGACATTGGCTCCCTCCTGCCTGCCTGCCTTCTTTTCCATCTGTAAATAGGGAAGGTGTCACACTTCCTCAAAGGAGATGGCTATAGAAAGCCCCTGCTTCTGTTGTGTGGGCAGAACAGAAGCCCTTACCTGGCCAATCCCTTGGCATTGCCTCCCCAGGTGAGATTGGGCGATTAGCTGAGGTAAGCGGAGACCTCCAGGTATCCAGCCTGGGGAGGATGAAGCCAGCCAGAATGACCAGGAGATACGGGGGGCTGCACGCGACTACACCAAAGGGAGCGGTCATTATCACTTGACAACAGAATAGATCCTGTTACACTCTCTCTTAGGACCAGTCTACAAATGCTAGAGATTGCTCTCCTAGGCATACATATTTGAAAGTAACCTGCCACCAGAAGAAAGCTAAGCTCCCAAAGAAATATATTCTAGCTAATCTTTCTATACTATATTTATTCTTGGAGGGAGTTTTGGGGTGGGTGGGTGTGTGTGTTTTAGGGGACTGTGGCAATATGCTTTCCACCCCACAAACAAAATTTACATAGGCAATTATGGTAATATACTTTTCACACCCATTTTTTTTACATTTTCCTCTTTATTAGCATATTTTTGTTTTGTTTTATATATGACAATATACTAACCCAGTTAGTTGGAGCTGGAATCTTTTATAGCATCAACTGAACCTAGAACAGAGGCGGTGCCACTCAATGTGTTGACAAGCTTTTCTTATTGATGGCTGTCATGTTCACAATTAAGGATCCCAGAAGCTTCTTGTGACAGACTGTAATGGAAACATGGGGGAAATGGGATAGGTTTTACTGCTTGATTTAAAATGAGAACGAGGAGGAGGTGTGTCCTGATAGTCAGCTATGGGTGGAAAATTAATAAAAGAGGCTATAGCAATCAAGATACGCCACCTGCGTAGGACAAGTCGGGAAAATAAACATTTAATTTATGCTATGCTTTAATTTGTACTTTGATTAGATATTGTGGATCAAATGTTTTTCTCAAATATCTTTGAGGTTATTGATACATTCATGTAAGGAGTAAAAACCTGTCCTTTTGGCTTGGCTTTGTGGCATCAGCACACCTCAAAATAGCCTACTTGATTCTTGCTTTGCAAAGAAAGCACTTGTTGGGACTCACAGGCAATGTGTAAGTGGATAGGGCAAAGTTTTAAAAGAGGACTTTTTACTGAGGTCTGCTAACTTAAGATCTTTTTGAATTTCCCTCACAAAATAGATCTGGAAGTGTGCATCTTGTTGTTTTATAGGGACCATTAAGAGTAGGAGCCCCTCTCTGCAGTCCATTATTCCAACTCATTCTATTGAAAGTGCAAATGCTTTCTAAAACCACTATTTCTTTGAACACTTGCATGTTTTTCTGTTAAGGTGATCTTGAGAAATTTTTAAGACACTGGAAATTTACCAGTCCTGGATGGTTATCTTAGACTTTGTGGTGTTTATTTTCTGTGTGTCAATTGGGGTTGCTCCATCACATTTTTAAACTGTTTCTCTCAGGAAATAACTAATAGGGTGGTTTTTTTAAAATTGAAATCCATGAAATCATGAAAACACAGTTTTATTTATTTTGCTTTTGTTCAGGGACAGGATTAAAAGTCTCAAACAAATGCATTTAATTTCCCCATTATTCAGGCATCTCTAAATATAGAAATAGTGACCTGACAGATCCTATTTGTTTAGCTTCATGTCGCTCAAACCACAGATGGTGCTTAATAGATTTTTTTTACCTTTGTTTTCTACTTTCAGCAAGCTCACAAAAATATCCTGAAATTTTACAGAATGTCTAAATATTTTAATTAGCAGCATTTGTTTGAGGAAATATGTATGCACCTGGACTAGGTTGGATGAAACCTTTCTTCTGATCCAGCCCAGCACATGGTGTGGAGTGAAAGTATCACATTCTTTCCTGCTCAGCAGGTGAAGCACCCCACCTCTGCCATTCCAATAAGCCCATAATAAAAGACTTGAAAGGGAGCTTGGAGGTTATCTGGCATGACTCCCTGTTCAATGTAGTAGGCAACTGCAGCATCTTTGACAGATGCCCAGCACTGAGCCTCTGCATAAACATAGGCCCAAAAGATCTCATTGGAACCATTAGAAGCAGGAGAATCCTAGCTGAGATGGTCCAGATTAAGCCACCCTTGTGTTTGCAAAAGGAATCAGAGAGCGAATGAGAAAACAATGAAAGGTTCTTGGAGTCAAATTTCAAATAATGGCAACCTCATTTTCAATAGGTCTCTAATTTTGGGATAAGTTAAGTTGAAAGCTGGGGTGCTCTCTTTGGGTTCCTTGGCTGAGCAGCATTCCACTCTGTTGGTTAGAGTCTTAAAGCTTGGTCAGCAACACTTAACAATGCTAAACAGTGTATGTTTTCTCCACCTGGGTATTACAAATCCAGGCATTCAGCACTTCTATCTAGCAGATCCCTTTGCTGGGAACCAAAGGTTGCTCCTGCTGGTGAGAGCATCCCCTGAGCAGAGTTGCAATGCTTCTTGCGTGGTGAGGCCCTGTGACTACCCTTAACCCCAAGATGCAAATAACTAGACACACAGAGCATATAGGGGTTTTGGGATCAAATCGGCCACAACTTTATTGGTTACAGATGTGAAAGGTCATAGGCACTGAGGTAAGCAATGGTGTATGTCATTCCCATCTGTCTGCTGGGAGTGTTTCTAAGGGTGAAGCCAGTGGGGGAGGGGGGAATGCCCTATGACCTACATCAAATTGGGGCATCTCCCAAGCAGTCCCTGTTGGAGAAGTGGTATGGCCCTAGCCCCCGCCTGGGCATCAGACAGGAGTCACTCCTCCCGGATCCTTTTAATAGGAGGGGCAGGCGTAGGCTACAACCTCCCGTCCAACCAAGCCTAGACTTACCCAATGCCTATCCGCCTTACAAAGTTGTGGCGATTGCTATGTGGTAGGCAAAAACCCAAATGGCAGAGCCAATTTGCCAGATGGGAAAAATTCCTGCCCAGCTCCTGAATCTGGCAACCAACACTGTCCATAGCAAGGTCATACCACTGGTAAAACACCCTAATCTCAGGAAGGGTGGGTGGGAGAATCAGCGTCGTAGGAGAGAGGCTGAAAGGCACTTCTGTCCAGGTATTTATCCATCCCTGGGCATGGTGCCAAGTGCTGCTACTGGTCAGTTGGCACAGCACCCAGGTGAACACCATTGACCAATTTGGCAACAGGAGTATGATTCGGTCAGCAATAGGCCGCTTCACAGGGAAGTCGTGGTGCCTGCTTGCAAAGCCATCTGCCTGAGAAGGGCAAATGAACTTCCAGTGCAGAGTGGGTGGCAAGTGAAACTCCCCAAGTCCCTCTTTTCTCTACAACCCCTGAAAAAGTGCTCCAGAGAGTTGGAAGATCCTCCAGAGTGAGGAGCAGCACAGTGAGCTACATGAATAAGGGAAATTGGTGAAAATTGCCTCTCACGCATCTTGATCCTATCTGTGAACCAAAGCCCATCAATTCATGGAGGACTAGGTGGAATCCAAACCTTTGTGTAGTATGGACTGCAGGGATTATAAAATACTCTTAGATAACAAGACTTCAGCTTTAGCTCAGCAGTCATGGAGGTGATAAGATCTCAGGTTTAAATCCTGACCTGTGTAGCTGAAGATGGTCAAGTAGCATGGCAGGAAAGGACGTCTTGAAGCTTTGAAGAGCTGTTGTCAGTTGACATTATTGGACGCAATAGTCCCAAGGCCCACATGCCCTTCCTTCCCATTCCTTTCAGAAGCCCTCACCAATGTTTAGGCACTATCTGAGAGGTTATAAAGATTGAACAAGTGTATTTGTGGGGATTCTTTGCTCCCTTGTGAAGACATGTTAGTGATTTTTATATCTGCTATGTTTGCTGGTAAGGTTACATTGAAAGCGGTTTTTTATTACAGTGAATAACGGTGAAGGGAATTCTAAACTACTATTATATCCTCTATTCATTTTTTATTTTTATTTTTAACTAACAAGACCTTGGAGGCAAAACCAGCAGTTGAGAGATTGTGGGATCATCCTACTCAGCAGTAAATGCTATGGATCTGTAAGAGTGCTGCAAATTTCTTCTGAGTCCCCCCCTCCCCAACCATTTCCCATCAGTTAAGGGGAGGTAGAACATGGTGAGTGGCCACTGATAGACTTATCCTTCATGAATTTGCCCAGTCCTTTTTTTTAAAGCCATCCAAGTTGTTGGTCATCGGTGCCTCTTGTAGAAATGAATTCCACAGTTTAACAATGTGTTGCATGGATATTCTTTTATCTGTCCTGAAACTTCCATCTTTTCTCTTCATCGAATGTAACCAAGTTCTGGTATTATGAACTAGGGAGAAAAACTTCTTTCCATCCACCTTCTGTACATGAGTTCTGGCATTATAATCGGAACATGTCCTGCTAATGAGGCAGAAAAGCAGAATGCTCTTTTGCAAGGGAAGAGAAATTTTCGAGAAATTTGAGGGCAGGTATTGGCACAACACTAATCTGAACCAGTCATGCCTGGGGTACTTTGTGCAGCGCTGGACATCACACTTTATGAAAACAGCCAAAAAATTGCAAAGTAATTTTCTCTGGACTCCTTTGGAGGAAGGTGTGGGGTATAAAACAAATTGATGAAGATGTGTTTTAATGCTATTTTCATCAACATGTGCATTTTTATGAACACTGCACCTTAGTATATGCTTTTTGTACATATTATGTAGCTGGAGAGCTGTAGTGCAAAATTCAGAAAAGTGTGAATCTTGAACAATGTCTGTGCTTCAGTTCATGTGTAGTTTCAGACAGTGCAAATTAAATAAGTTCACCCTATTTATTAAATTAAATTTCTTGCCCATCCCTACCCAGAACTAAGCCATCACATTTTATTCTTCTTATGAAACATCCTTACCGGAGCTATTCCTATGGGATTTAGCTATAACTTGTCATCACGTGCTGAAGATGAAAAATAAGGCTTCTTGTTGTGACTGCTGTGCACTCATACTACAGTTAGCATGTTTGTATAGCATTTTATACAGTATCAAGGTGCTCTTAGAATATTTCCATGTATGCTTTTGTAGTCCAGTAGACCAAGGTTGCAAACCTTTATGTAGTTGTGACACATTTTCTTCTCAGGAAAAATCTCCCAGGAGCCTCAGGTGAGGCTAAGATCAAACTGTTGGTGGCCTTCTTTTTCTTTCTGCCACCCCTTTCTGATTGACTTTCTCTCACATCCCTTCTCCCTTTCTTTTGCTCTCTTCCCCCCTTTAGCTTTCTGTCTCCCTTCTGTCATGGTGTTTCCCCTTTGCTCTCACATCCCCCCCCCCAAAGTCTAATTGCTGTACTGGGGGTGGATTTTGGAGTGCAGCAAGAGAGGAAAGAGGATTAAATCATTTCTCCATCCCACCTAATCACCTGATAGTTGCAGTTAGGCTTAGAAGGAATTGTATAAATGGAAACTCTATTTTTGTAGGCCTGGCTGCTATTCTAGGAGGTTGGGTGGATGTGGCTGAGGTTTGGCACCTGAAGGCTGTATTCAAAGGCCCTGTGGGCCACATCTGGCACAAGGACCAGCAGTTCCTTGTCCTTGCAGTAGGTGTGTGAGAGAGAGCAAGAGAGATTCAGAGAAAGAACCCATCTTATATATAACTCATGGGATATATTGCATTCTCTTATTTCTTCTGTGGATTAAAACCACTTTATGTGGATTAAAACCACTTTGTAAAAGTCTCACTGGAGTTGGCTATGGCTTTTACTCCTAACAGTTAGTGTGTGCTTAGAGTGTTGGACAATGACCTGGGAGACTAGGTTCACATCTTCACTCATCCATGAAACTTACTGGGTGACCTTGGGCTAGTCACTGTCTCTCAGCCTAACCTTCCTCACAGGTTTTTAGTGAGGATAAAATGGGAAGGGGAGAACCATGTTGTCAGGGGTTCAGGAGCAGAGGGACAGGCAAGGGAGGAATTAGAGACCGAGGGAGAGGAATCCGAGGGAGAAGTCAGCGATGATAGCCGTCCGAGGTCTCTAAGTCTCTCCAGCGAATCAGAGGATTCACAGAAAGGGGCTCCCGTGATCAGAGCAAGGGGGTTGCCAAGGGGAACACCCCAGGAGGGAGGGGCCAGAGAGGGCTCAGAGAGCAGCAGCTGGAAATCGGGACCAGCTTCCCCACCGGAGAGCAGTAGGGGGGAGGAGCCCCAGGCATCGGGAGCAGGCAGCTCTCCGTCAGCGGAAGGACAGGAGTCAGGGTTAGCCACGCCTGCATCAGAGAGTGAGGAAACGGTCAAAAGGAAGGTCAGGGGCAGCGCGCGCGCGCCAAGTTCAAATGTACAAGAGGGTGGCGCTATAAGCAGCCCGGAGAGGGAGCCGGGTCCCAAAGCCCGCCGAAGAGAGGGGGAGGAGTCCGAGGGGTCCGCATCCGAAGCGTCCAGGAAGGAAGGCACCCAGGGGGGTAGTAGGACCCAGAGGCGGAAGGAGAAACGCAGAAGGTGGAGTAAGGCTAGGGTGTTGAACTGGTGTACAGGGGGCGGAGACTCAGATGAGGCTTCGCTGGTCTAGGGTCTAGACGTAGAGATGCACGCTAGGGTTTGAAAATGGGAACTAAACTTCAATAAAGACTTTGTACAGTTCCGCTGGCTAGCGTTGGTCTTCTGTGAGCTGGGACCTGGAGGCAGTCTCTGACAGTAAGCCTCATCTCTAAATTTCACCGGTTTTCTTCGCCTCAAGCATCGCTACGGGAGCGAGGCAGAGAGGGCAGAAGACTGGTGCCTTGCGAGCTCACAAAAGTCAGGCGAGATGACTACAGAACAGAAAATAGCTTCCCTGCAAGAAGCGGTGACACAACTCAGCGCTGAAATAATCGCATCCAGGAAGAGAGAGGAAGAAGCGGCGGCTGCCTGCAGAGATCTTCAAGCCAGGTTGGAGGGGCTTGCGAAGCAGGGGCTACCGGGACCCAGATCCGAGGGGATTGGGTTGGGGAAAAGAGGAGCCAGCATTGTATCTCATTTTGATGGGAATTTGCAGCAGTACCCCAATTTCAGAGCAGACGTGCTGTTTGCGCTGCAGCTGTTGGAGAGAGACTTTAGAGATGAGCAAGAGAAAGTGGGGTTCATCCTGTCCCATTTGCATGGGGACGCGAAAGCATGGCTGCGAAATCTGTGGAGGGACAAGGATCCAGCGCTCCAAAGCGCGGATGCATTCATTAAGGCGATGGATTCCTGTTTCTTATCAAACATAGACATTGATATTGCCAGAAAGGACATATTTGGGCTAAGACAAGGGAAAGCCAGCGTCAGGCAGTATCATTCCAGGTTTTTTGCATTGGTCAACGCGCTGAATTGGGATAAGGATTCTCCGCCAGTTAGAGACCTTTTTTTGGAGGGATTGAGCCCACAGATTAAAGATGAGATGGCACGGGGAGAGAGACCCACAACCACTCAGCAAGTGGTGGAAAGAGCGCTGTCGATTGGGGTGAGGCAGGAAGAACGGCCATGGAGCAAAGAAGAAGGACGTTGGGGACGCACACCAGGGAGGGTGCCCCCCCTCTTGTCTAGAGAGACAGCGCGTGCGCAGTCCACGCCTCCACAGGGAGGGGGCGAAGAGCAGATGGAGATTGGAGGTGCTAGGGCTCTCTCAGCTAATAGAGCCTTAACACCGGGAGCAGTAAAACCGAAGCTGCCTAGAAGGAACAGGAAGTGCTATATATGTGAGAGTGAGGAGCACCTGGCGAAAGAGTGTCCCCAGAGGCTCCGCAAGCAAACTGCAGCTTCAGTGACAGTATTGGAAACAACTCAGCAGAGAGAACCACAGCAGGGAAACGACGAAGTCTGGCTGGAATAGGAGGCACTGGGGCCCAGCCAGACAAGTCAGTGAAGAAGTCCCCAGAGATTTTGCAGCCCACAGACCCCCTCCCGCCCAAACCAGTGGTGCAGCTCACCGCATCGATCCAGCTGCCCAATGGACTCACCTTAGAAGTGCCTATCACAATTGACTCTGGCAGTAATGCAGACTTTATAGGACTGGAGTTCATTCAACGACACAACATAGCTTTACTGCCAGCCACGCTGCCCCTGAAGGTTGTCACGGTGGATGGCAGGGAACTGCTAGGGGGGCAGGTGGTGCAGCAGACGCCGCCGATGGTGATGCAAATTGGGAATCACCGGGAGGTAATCAGCTTCAATGTCACCCAACTGTCAGACACGCCTGTAGTATTAGGCATGAGTTGGCTGCACAGGCACAGCCCAGCGTTGGCTTGGTACCAGCGCCAACTAACGTTTGGATCCTCCTACTGTGCAGAACACTGCATCATACCCAGCCCAGAAGAGGAAGAGGAGGACCCGCAGTTACAGTTGGGCACGCTGCAAGCAGTACCCCACAAGTATGCGGAGTTTTTGGAGGTTTTCTGCGAGAAGGAGGCGGACAAGCTACCTCCTCACAGACCCTATGATTGCAAGATTGACCTCCTGCCGGGGGCGACGCTGCCAACGGGGAAACTGTACTCCATGTCTGAGGATGAACTGCAGGAACTCAGGGAGTTCATAGATCACAATTTGCAGCGTGGGTTCATCCGGGAGTCGAAAGCGGTGGGAGGCAGTCCAGTATTCTTTGTGAAGAAGCGGGACACGCCCCAACGGAGGCTGGTGGTGGATTTCAGGATCTTAAACTCGAAAACCAAGCCCTCAGCTTTCCCCATGCCCAAGATAGACGACCTGCTCGCGACGGTGCGGAAAGGACGCGTTTTCACCAAGTTGGATCTACGTGGGGCGTACAACCTGATTCGCATGCGCGAGGGCGACGAGTGGAAGACGGCCATGTTCACGCCACTGGGCACCTACGAATACAGAGTTATGCCCTTCGGATTGCAAAATGGCTCTCACACTTTCCAAGCCTTTATGCATCATGTGCTGGCGGGGCTCCTTTACAAGAAGTGCGTATGCTTCCTGGACGACATCCTGATTTTTTCAGAATCGCGAGAGGCGCACGAGATGGATGTTAGGGAAGTTCTGCAGAGACTGAAGGAGCACAGGCTGTACGCCAAGCTGGAGAAGTGCCAGTTCGACGTGACGGAGGTGGATTTCCTGGGCTACAAGCTGTCGGACAAGGGGCTCGCCATGGACAGCGCCAAGGTTAGCGCGGTTTTGGACTGGAAAAGCCCACGCAATCGGAAGGAAGTCCAGCGGTTTGTCGGCTTTGCCAACTTTTACCGCAAGTTCATCAAGGGATTTGCCATGCAGACAGCGGCCATCACCGACACGCTCAGCTCCAAGAAGAAGAAATTCATCTGGACGGAGCAAGCGGAGCGGTCCTTTCAGAGACTCAAGCGGCTCTTCGCGTCAGAGGAGCAGCTGCTGCATGTGAATCCCAGCAGACCCATGAGGGTGGAGACAGACGCCTCAGACAGAGCCGTGGGAGCTGTCCTGTTGCAACAAGACCAGCAGGGGGACTGGAGGCCGTGCGCCTTCTACTCGAGGAAGCTCAGCAAGTCGGAGCAGAATTATACCATCTGGGACAGGGAGTTGCTAGCCATCCATGCAGCGTTCAAGGCATGGCGGCACTTCCTCATCGGAGCCAGACACACAGTGCAGGTCCACACGGACCACAAGAATCTGGAGTACTGGCGCACGGCTAGGTTCCTCAACCAGCGACACATTAGATGGGCGGAGTTCTTCGCGGACTTCGACTTTAAGATAGAGTACATTCCGGGCGACAACAACGTGATGGCGGATGCTTTGTCCAGAAAGCCGCAATACCTTGAGGAGGCGGCACCGCCGGCGGCCAAGCACATTTTCGCACCGGAAGCGTGGGCATGCGCGTCGGCAACCGTGGACCTGGAGGCCGTCCGTCACGCGCTGCGGGAAGACCCCTTCGCACAGGCCAGGATGGAGGAGGTGCACAGGGGCACAGCGAGGGCCGACGAGTTCCAGATACGCGATGGGTTGCTCCTCCACAAGGGAGCACTCTACGTGCCGGGAGACGACCTCCGCGCAAGGGTTCTGCAGCAGCTACACGACGCTCCCACCGCCGGGCACTTTGGCAAAGAAAAGACTGTCGAACTAGTAGCCAGAGACTTTTGGTGGCCCAAGATGCGGGGGGAGGTCGCGGATTACGTCGCGAGATGTGACACCTGCCAAAGGGCCAAGTCAGTTCACAAACCGCCGGCGGGATTGCTGGAACCGCTGCAAACACCGGCTGAACCGTGGGAGAGGGTGGCCCTGGACTTCGTCACGGATCTGCCCAGTTCGAGGGGAAAGACAGCAGTGCTAGTGGTGGTGGACATGTTTACTAAAATGGCACACTTCATTCCGTGTGCGAAGGTAGCCACGGCAGAGCAGACCGCCAAACTGTTCATTGACCACGTGTTCAAGGTTCACGGTCTGCCACGATCTATTCTCTCCGACCGGGGGCGACAGTTCATCTCGAACTTCTGGCAGAAGCTGATGGGCATTCTGAACGTCAAAGTCAATTTGGCGTCGGCGAGACACCCACAGACCAACGGACAAGCGGAGAGGGTCAACGCCATCATGCAGCAGTACCTGAGATGCTACGCCAATCAGCAGCCCACGACATGGGTGGACTACCTGCCACTCGCTGAGTTCGCTTACAACAATACGAAGCACGTGTCGACGGGGGTGACGCCGTTCTTTGCCAACAACGGGAGGCATCCCAGAACCTTCCCGAGTTTAGAGAGAGTGGGGGAGGGGGAGCCACAGGCAGCGGAAGCCTTAGCGTCGGAGTTGCAGGAAGTCCACGAACAGCTCAGGAGGCAGTTAGAACTCGCAAAACACGCATACAAAGTGCAGGCAGACAGACACAGAAGAGTTGGGGAAGACATACAGGTGGGAGACTGGGTCTGGTTAGCAGCGCAAGCAGTGCCGACCAGATCGTTAGCGAAGAAGAAGCTAGGACATAAGCAGCTAGGACCTTACCAAGTCCAGGCACAGGTCAATCCAGTGGCCTTCCGGTTGGCGCTTCCGGAGGGTTCCAGAATGCATCCGGTGTTCCATAGATCAGTGCTCACGCCCTACAAAGCACCTCATAGATTTCAGGAGCCAGACACAGCACCGGACCCGCTCAGAGAAGGGCCCAGACAGGGGGGGTCGCCAAGGAGGGGGCACATCAACGAGGTCACAGAGATTTTAGACTCGAGATGGGGGGAAGAAGGAGTAGAATATCTCCTAGCCAGAGAGGGTACCCCGGCCACTGCGAACAGCTGGGTTCCGGACTATGCTTTGGAGGAGCCTCTGCTCAAAGAGGAGTTTCATGCCCTCTTCCCACACAGGCCCATGCCAGCCGAGTATTTCGACGACTGGCTCTTCACAACCACTCTTTCGGCCAGCACATTCCAGGGGTTCGACTCGGACGAAGAACAGGCCCCAGTCCCGAGCTCCCGGGTGGGTTCGCCACCGGGGTCTGCCTCAGACAGCTCTTATTGGTGGGACGATCGACCAGAGGAGCAGTGGCGCAGGAAGTGGCTGAGTGGTCCTTGGCTGGGACCACCCGAAGAGGGGGAGGGGGGCGAGACGGACATGGACGTGTTGGGGGAAGACGTGGGGTTCGAGCACGGAGACAGAGAGATGGAAGCAGAGGAGAGAGACGTCGACGAGTACATGGGGGACGAACTGTATCCTGCACGCACCCCCGCTACGACGGAGCACCCAGGACCCACACCGGAAGGAGGGGAGGGGGGAAGGGGGGGCTTCGAGGGGGGGATGGATGTCAGGGGTTCAGGAGCAGAGGGACAGGCAAGGGAGGAATTAGAGACCGAGGGAGAGGAATCCGAGGGAGAAGTCAGCGATGATAGCCGTCCGAGGTCTCTAAGTCTCTCCAGCGAATCAGAGGATTCACAGAAAGGGGCTCCCGTGATCAGAGCAAGGGGGTTGCCAAGGGGAACACCCCAGGAGGGAGGGGCCAGAGAGGGCTCAGAGAGCAGCAGCTGGAAATCGGGACCAGCTTCCCCACCGGAGAGCAGTAGGGGGGAGGAGCCCCAGGCATCGGGAGCAGGCAGCTCTCCGTCAGCGGAAGGACAGGAGTCAGGGTTAGCCACGCCTGCATCAGAGAGTGAGGAAACGGTCAAAAGGAAGGTCAGGGGCAGCGCGCGCGCGCCAAGTTCAAATGTACAAGAGGGTGGCGCTATAAGCAGCCCGGAGAGGGAGCCGGGTCCCAAAGCCCGCCGAAGAGAGGGGGAGGAGTCCGAGGGGTCCGCATCCGAAGCGTCCAGGAAGGAAGGCACCCAGGGGGGTAGTAGGACCCAGAGGCGGAAGGAGAAACGCAGAAGGTGGAGTAAGGCTAGGGTGTTGAACTGGTGTACAGGGGGCGGAGACTCAGATGAGGCTTCGCTGGTCTAGGGTCTAGACGTAGAGATGCACGCTAGGGTTTGAAAATGGGAACTAAACTTCAATAAAGACTTTGTACAGTTCCGCTGGCTAGCGTTGGTCTTCTGTGAGCTGGGACCTGGAGGCAGTCTCTGACACATGTTCACCACTTTGCGATCCTTGGGAGAAAACGTATATAAAATGGATGAATAAAAGAATGAAAAGAATCTTACACTAAGTGGATGTGATGGTGTTAGTAATGGCAACAAGCATTTATTTATCACCTACTATTGCTGATGGTCTAGAAATGGTTAAAATTGGTTTGTAAAGTGATCTATCTCATCCTTCTTTCTCCCTATCACCCAAAAAGGTAACTTACTATTATTCCTGTTTATTGGGGGTTATTGGGTGGTTGTTGTCGTTTTTATTTTGATTATGTACTTTGTGGTTTTATATTCTGATTTTATCCTGTGAACTGCCCTGAGACCCATGGGTATAGGACGATATATTAATAATAATAATAATAATAATAATAATAATAATAATAATAATAATAATGGTAATAAAGCTGAACCAACATACCAGCTGGTAGTTACACAGTGAATAAAATATGTAGGAAACTTAACTACTGCTGTTAAATTAAGACTAAGTGCATGAATTAATAAACTACTGTGACTAATGATAGATTTTTAAGCAAGATGGTCCCTGTGCAAAGGAAACATGGAGCTGCAGACAGAGACATGGGATTGTACTGGCAAGATCTGTTCCCCTAGTCCTATGCACACTTTGTCAGAAGTAAGCTCACTGTCTACAGTGTGATTTACTCACAATGAAAAGTGCGTAGGATAATAGACTGGTTCTGTTGTCTCACTTAGCTGTGGACTGCAGTGGACAGATGAGGGACTCTCTAAGTCTTCAGATCATTGTGGCCAGGTATTGCAAGAGACAGAAATACTGCACACCTGGACATTTTTAAAGCGTCCATGTGTAAGTAGTGTATGTTTCATATTCCACTACCACACTCATCCTTTTCCAGTTATTTGGAAAATAACTCAACCATAGTAATCATTAAGCTGTCCAGTCTTTTCATTCTCACTGCTGCATTGTATACTTTTCATTGTTAAGGAATGGATATGAGCTAACATGCACAATGGACATAAAGAGAAGTCCTGGTGATGTGCTGACGGATTCCCCTCTCCGCTGGGAATTGGTCTTTGAGCATTGCACCAACTGGCTCATCAGGCTCCCCTTCGAAGCTCTTGTCAGGAAAATGGTCAAACGTTACCCATCATTGTCAAACCCTGCCTTTGTTTTCAATGAGCTTGGGGAGCCATTTTAGTTCTGCTGTGCAGTGGTGCAGAAGAGCATGGACTTTTGTTACTGAGGCTCACTTTGGTTCCTGAGGTCAATTACCTCACAGTTGCCAGCTTCGCAAATTCTTCAGTCTTCTTCCACTGAAGCATCATCACCGTAAAAGAAGACTCCCACTCTTTCATGTATGTCCTTCCTTATCACTATGCTTCACTGCCAGTCAAAGACTTCTTTGAAAAGAGTGAATTAAACTGCCACAGCTACTCTCTTCAGGGAGTACTGCCAACTGTTTTCCCCTCCATTTTGGAGAAAGGTGCACTGGTGTTCTTTCTCCCCCCCCTCTTTTCCCCCTTTTAAAGAAAATCTCTTTCAAGAGAGGCCTGGAGGCATAATACCTGATCTGCCACAACTTCAAAATATGCTACTCTATGGGACCCCTTCTCACAAGGAATAATAATATGGACACCTGAGTACAAAACAGATACCACATCAAATACAAAGGGCACATATGTGGTTTTAAATGATGAAATGGGAGAGTCTTTCTTGCTTATAACTTTTGTGAGCAGGACGAAAAGGAACTAATGAGAAGCCCAACGTATGTCATGAAATGCAGCCTTCATCTAACTTTCCTAAACTTTGTCAAAATATCTGTAGTTGCTTTATTTAACGGGGACTGTACAGTGGTACCTCAGGTTAAGAATTTAATTCGTTCCGGAGGTCCGTTCTTAACCTGAAATTGTTCTTAACCTGAGGTACCACTTTAGCTAATGGGGGCCTCCTGCTGGCGCACGATTTCTGTTCTCATCCTGAAGCAAAGTTCTTAACCCAAGGTACTATTTCTGGGTTAGCGGAGTCTGCAACCTGAAGCATCTGTAACCCGAGGTACCACTGTACAGTTTATTAAGGGTTGCTGGGAATTGTAACTCAGTAAACTACAATGCCCAAAATTCATTGAAAGAAATAATGTATTTTAGATTAGAGGTATACTGTGTACACAGTCTAGTTCTCTGTTCACTTTGCATTTAGCAGTCACACTGGCCATCTGATCTGGACTGAGGCCATTATGGCTGGACTGAGCTGGGCTCCGATTTCTTGAAGGTTGTGTTCCTGTGTGAAAGAAGCTTCCATTTTTGTTTCATTCTCAGAACACTTTAGAATTTTGGCGGGGTGGGACTTTACATTTACCTTACCGTTGTGAAGTGGCTAAGGGTGGGGCATGTCAACTTCCTTAGTGTTTGGAAAATGAGCTAAGGCTCAGTCTAACGAACCACTGCAGATGATTCAGTGTTCAGGCCAGTTTGATCTGATGAAAGCTGCTGGATTGTTTGCTTTTGATTCCAGAAGTAATGCACACATTTTACAAAGGCTGGTAATAAAACAGAGGCACAGACTGATAGACTAAACACACAAATATGCTTCTTGGTCTCAGTCTCCTTCTTGCAGGTGGATGTTCAAGTCGGAGAAAATGGCAGGAGTCAGCAGAACTCTGAGTACTTGCCCATTGCCTCAGGTAGCTGTGTGCCTTACCTTACAGAGGGCAGCCATCTGTTTGAAGGGCTATCAGAGGACCAACCTGCATCTTAAGGTTTGTCTAGTCCAAGTTGGGTTTATAGATAAAGAACCTTAGGGAGAGAGAGGAGGGGCACTGAAGTTGGCCAACAGCAGTCAGCACCTGCACAGCAAACTAGCAGGCACACAGGTCAGTCTTCCCTGCTATGGTGAAGAGCTAGAAGACTCTATATCATCTATCTATCATCTATCTATCTATCATCTATCTATCTATCTATCTATCTATCTATCTATCTATCTATCTATCTATCATCTATCTATCATCTATCTATCTATCTATCTATCTATCTATCTATCTATCATCTATCATCTATCTATCTATCTATCTATCTATCTATCTATCTATCTATCATCTATCATCTATCATCTATCTATCATCTATCTATCTATCTATCTATCTATCTATCTATCTATCTATCTATCTATCTATCATCTATCTATCTATCTATCTATCTATCTATCTATCTATCATCTATCTATCATCTATCTATCTATCTATCTATCTATCTATCTATCTA
Source organism: Podarcis melisellensis (assembly GCF_964234715.1). Taxonomy (NCBI): domain Eukaryota; kingdom Metazoa; phylum Chordata; class Lepidosauria; order Squamata; family Lacertidae; genus Podarcis; species Podarcis melisellensis. The sequence goes on from NC_138543.1 coordinate 25,238,377, forward strand.
TCTATCATCTATCATCTATCTATCTATCTATCTATCTATCTATCTATCTATCATCTATCTATCTATCTATCTATCTATCTATCTATCTATCTATCATCTATCTATGTATCTATCATCTATCTATCTATCTATCATCTATCTATCTATCTATCTATCTATCTATCTATCTATCTATCTATCTATCTATCATCTATCTATCTATCATCTATCATCTATCTATCTATCTATCTATCTATCTATCTATCTATCTATCTATCATCTATCTGTCTATCTATCATCTATCTATCTATCTATCTATCTATCTATCTATCTATCTATCATCTATCATCTATCTAATCTATCTATCTATCATCTATCGTCATCTATCATCTGTCTGTCTGTCATCTATCTATCTATCATAGGTAAAGATAAAGGTACCCCTGCCCGTACGGGCCAGTCGTGTCCGACTCTAGGGTTGCGCGCTCATCTCGCTCAAGAGGCCGGGAGCCGGCGCTGTCCGGAGACACTTCCGGGTCACGTGGCCAGCGTGACTAAGCGGCATCTGGCGAGCCAGCACCAGTGCCGCACACGGAAATGCCGTTTACCTTCCCGCTATAAAGCGGTACCTATTTATCTACTTGCACTTAGGGGTGCTTTCGAACTGCTAGGTGGGCAGGAGCTGGGACCAAACGACGGGAGCTCACCCTGCCGTGGGGATTCGAACCGCTGACCTGGTGATCAGCAAGTCCTAGGCACTGAGGTTTTACCCACAGTGCCACCCGCGTCCCTATACACACAAAATAACACACACCCTTAACACACACTAAGCACATGCACACAGAGAATCACACAAAGTTAACATGTATAACTGCCTTGAGATCTTATGATGAAGGGCGGTACATAAAGCTAAATAATAATAAGCCTAAAAAACTGGATGGAATGAACTGCTCCACAGTAACTGAAGGAATCTGTACTTTGACATCATGGCCAGCACTATGCTATTGGCCCCAGATCAGGAAGTAAATTGTCCCAAAGGAACTCACCCTGTTGCATGGATTCAAACTGTCGACCTTCTGATCAGCAAGCTCAAGAGACTCAGTGGTTTAGACCACAGCGCCACCCCTTGACATAGGATGGCATCTTGATTTAAACTATCATGCTGCCTGCCCAGGCCTGCAGACTTTCCATTTTGTTTAAAATTGCTTCCATGGCTTAATTGCCTACTCTGAGTGTGGAAAGGAACAACCACAATTGACATCATTCACAAACTCCTACAACTCACATAAGCTAGCTCATTAGTTCTTGCTGAAAACAAACAAAACAGAATGCTTTTACTAAGTAGTAGATTGATTGTCTCTATTTTCAAAGTAGCACAGCACAGACATAATTAGCCCATTATCCTAAAAAATAAATAATTCATTATAAAAGAGAACAAACATAATGCCACAATTGTTAAGCTTTCTGGATAAGACCAATATGGGTGCTCGGCTTATGTAATTAGGGCAATTGACAGCCTAGCTTTGAGGAGAGACAAATGTATATAAATCAATCCACTCTTGCACACACCTCCAGCCGTTATTTGTTTCCCTCCTGTCCTTGTAACTAATTGGTATATCATGGCCTGTAATGTGTATCAAGCAAGATGGCCAGCAGTGACATTATAACCTGGGGGGGGGGGAATCTGACACCCCGTCCAATGTGATATTTCACACATAAATCCACATTTCTCCTATTCAGGGCCCCACCCACCCCAGGTGTCATCCCTGAGGGGGGTTGACAGAATCCCCCCGGTCGGATCACCATGTCACCCCCCTGGGCGCCGATCGCAGTGCTGATCGCCCCCAATGGGCAGCTCGCACCACCGCCCAGATGCACGGCATGTTTGCCACTCCGAGTGCCCGAGCAACTAGCTCTGCTACTGCCCCTATTGTGAAGTAATCAAGTGCAACTCCAGTATAAACTTGGGCTGCGCATGCACTATGCCTTTTGAACACATTTGAATCACATTCCTTTCACCAAAGAATTCTGAGTACTTTAGCCCTCAATTCCCAACAACCCTTTACAAACTAGAGCCCATTATTTTTTGAGGTGGGAAATGTCCTTTGAGTATGCTTTAAAGCGATTGTGTGTGCGCAGCAGTTTGGAGGATCAAAGAAGTGACAAAGAATTTAATCTGTACTATACAGTACCTTAAAAGGGAAAGCCACAAATATTTTGGGAGAGCACCTGCTACCTTTCAATAGCTATCATAATATCATAGAACTGTTGAGTTGGAAAGGTTTCCAATGGTTACCTACTCCAGCTCCCTGAAATGTGTACCCATGGGAACCTGAAGCACCAGGAGATCGAAACTGATAGTCAGCAGGCTAAGGCCAGGGTCCCCAAACTGTCATGTGGTGCATGAACTTGTGGTAATCCACAAATTCCCTCAGGGAGACATATTTGATGGCTCACTGTGAGGGTCTGAACAGTCATCATATGTACGGTTAGGAAGAAAGACCTCTCCCCGCCCAGGTCAGATGGACCACATACCTAAGCCAGTGTTGATTCCATAGAATCGTAGAGTTTGAAGGGACTGTGAAAGGCATCTAGTCCAACCCTCTGCAATGCAGGACTCTATTTTGCCCACCATAGGACTTGAACCCATGACCCCAAGATTAAGAGTCTCATACTCTACTGACTGAGCTATTGTGCAGATCCTAATTACTTCCAGGGGGAGCCACAGTGGTGCTGTTAAGATGTTGCTGGACTTCAGTCCCACCATCCCTGAACATTGGCTGGTCTTGCTGTGGCCAATGGGAATTTGAGACCAACTACATCCATGTTAACTACAGCTGGGTTAAACTACAGACAACTCGGGCATGGTGGTCTAGCTGTTTTGTTAGGCTTGGACTAGATAGATTTTCAGTCTTTTCCAATATTACAATCCTTCTTGTGATTTGTCTCCAAGGATGACCACAGCAACACTGTTAACAATGGAAAATGATCTTTGTGTAGCCTGAAAATGCCCATTGTGTAAATGTCACCTCTTTTGTATTATCATTTATAAACATGTATGATTTGTAGCTCTGTTTACATTATGCTCAGTTTTTAAGCCATCAAGAGTTTAGCTGATGTTTTGCAAATGTAGGTTAGATGATATAAATAGGTTATACATAAAATATTGGATGCTAATAATCCAAACTTCATTGAGGACTAAGTATATCTATATCAGGCATCTCCAAACTCAGCCCTCCAGCTGTTTTGGGACTACAACTCCCATCATCCCTAGCTAACAGGACCAGTGGTCAGGGATGATGGGAACTGTAGTCCCAAAACAGCTGGAGGGCTGAGTTTGAGGGTGCCTGATCTATATGGTTGGATCCAGACCCAGTTAGTTGAACTCAGATTCTATTGAAATCAACAGGACCTAAGTTAAGTTAAGTGAGCTTGGACACCAAAACATTCCCCTTTCAATGTAATTTAGGTTATTAATATCCAATCAGAATATACACACATGAAGTATTTCACCCTGAGTATGTTTAAAAGAAGGCTGATCGCCAAAGAATTGATGCTTTTGAATTATGGTGCTGGAGGAGACTCTTGAGAGTCCCATGGACTGCAAGAAGATCAAACCTCTCCATACTTAAGGAAATCAACCCTGAGTGCTCACTGGAAGGACAGATTGTGAAGCTGAGGCTCCAGTACTTTGGCCACCTCATGAGAAGATAAGACTCCCTGGAGAAGACCCTGATGCTGGGAAAGATGGAGGGCACAAGGAGAAGGGGGCAACAGAGGACGAGATGGTTGGATAGTGTTTTCGAGGTTACCAGCATGAGTTTGACCAAACTGCGGGAGGCAGTGGAGGACAGAGGTGCCTGGCGTTCTCTGATCCATGGGGTCAGGAAGAGTCGGATACGACTAAATGACTAAACAACAACAACAACAAATGTTTAAATGACTTGTCGGATGGCCGTTCATTTAGAAGGCAAATGGTTTGGTATCACTTGGTATTCCATTTGCTGCGTGATATAAACTTGCTCAGTAGCTTACAAAAAGAAATTTCAAAACAGACTGAAATCACTTTCTCCCCTTTGGGAACAGAAACAATTCATATCATTACACCCAGAGCTATGTTAGCGGTTTAGCACCAGATGTTCCTTCCCTGTTTACGGGGAAAGGGGGAGGAAATAGGCAGATGTGGAAATGGGCTGAGGTAGCTATGAGGAGGGAATAGCAACTGCGCTGTATTTTATAGCTTCTCATTACTGTGGAACTCTCTGTCAATGAATACTGAGTTTTGCACAAAGCCGAGATTGCACAAATAATGCTCACGGTAATTTACTATGCTCATAGAGGTTTCTATAATTCATGGCAGAGTGCTGCAAATTTCAATAATGGCCTGCTCAGCATTAACCCCCACTGTGGCATTATCCTCCTGTGACAGGAGCTGGAACAACCCATCACTCTTGCTCTTATTTTGACAGGGATTGAGAAAGCCTGGCGTTTGTTATGTTGCTGTGAATTTCACTTCCTCTTCACTAGCTAGTTTAAAGGCATCAACCAGCCCCATAACCTACAACTCATCACTGGGTTTTAGGGCTCATTCCAGTCCCCACGCACAGGCTGCTAAACAACTCAAGAGGGAGTGTGTGGGATTAGAGACATGACAAAATTTTGCCCATCTTATCAAAATTCTCACCTCCTCTGTGAAAAATTTGTCAGGTATTTTACTTGAAGATGGACATTTCAAATTCAGTTTCACTTTAGGTGAATTTGAGCATCTGCTTGATTTCGACGTTTATTGAAAACTCTCCTTTCTCCCAGTAGCCAATTTTTTTCCCACAGGTTTTAGTTCCTGTCAGTTTTTATGCTCTAATACTATGATCTGCGTTACTGCATTTATACAGTATTCTGTTTCTGTACCTTCCCCTCCTTTCGTGGTGGTCTGTTGTTTAATTATTTTGTGTTTTGTATTTTTGTATTTTATTTTCAGGTGGAGTTGGTTTTTATTGGAAGTTATAGGCTGCTTTGTGAAGGAAGTTCCTCAAAGAAGTGGGGTATGCATTTGTAAACAAATAAAATAAAACTTAAGGAAGTGTGGACCACAGTCCCCCCTCCCCCAAATTCGCAAATATTATCTAAGATTCATTAACCTTCCTTTGAAATTCCATAGATATTTTGTCTGACAGGTTTCAATGTGCCATGCTCCTGTGTGGTGGTGTTCCACATGGTTGATGTATCATATGAAAACTCCATGATATGTGCATTGCCTCAACTGCAGGGAAGACTCTCCCATCAGAACCACATAGCCATGGCAGAAGCTCATCCTGGCAAGGAGAAACAGTGTGCAATTTAGTTGTCACACATGGTAAGGCACTTTCAGATTCATCCCTGCCTCGGGACTGCTCTGCATACAAACAAAATAATGGATTTCATGGTAAGTGCATCACTGAAGCTGCACTCGGTCATTCAGACTCTCCCCTCCACCCCCACCCCGGCCCTGTTATTTGAAGGAAGCCCCATTCATTCCACCAGGCTGTGCAACTGCTTTGAAAAGGCTCCCTGATTTCATAAAATGGTTACTCATTCAAGCCCAGCCTTTAAACAGATGGTCCCACCTGGAGCAGTGAAAGCTGTAAAACGGAAAGCATTTCCCAGATATTATAGATGGTGGACATAGCTCAGTTTTAAAATATGTATGATACATTGCGCACATAATAAATACACTTTTATTACAGAACAATGCTTTGTATTATTTAATATGGAAATGTAATATGTTCTACAAGGGCCTTGTTCTGCCCTGAACAGAAATTGAGATTATGTGAGAATATGCGAGAATATGACCATGTTGGGCAAAGAAGTGGGTTTTCTGATGCCTGTTATGTGAAAAAACCATACTCTTTGCCAAGAATATCCTTCATAATCAACTAATAAGGGCATGTCACCAAAAGCAGTGCTCTTTCGTCCTCTATATTTCTGGATGCTTGAAAGCCAAGTATTATTATTATTATTATTCTTTTAAAACAAAAACAAAAAACAAAAACACCTCCATATGCCAGTGTTAGTGCAAATGCAGCTGTTTGAGGGCCTGCAGTGCATTTTATTTGAAATGTTCATTAGCTAAACTCAGGCAGCTGCAGTTCATTAAAAAAAAATTAGCGTATTAAATGGAAAATAGCAAGCTGTGATGAAAAGGTGAAAACAAGTACTTTGTCTATAAAATACCTTTGAAAAATCAAATTATGAAGAATTGCTCCTCTATCCTCAGGGCAACGAGAGTGTTCCCTGTTACCATAAACTCTAGGGGTTCATTTGGGAAGAGGGAGAATGAGCAGCGCTTCTTTCCTTCCTTTCTCTTCTCTGCCTGCCTATGGAGAAACATGCTGGAATAGGCAAGTCCCACAGCTGAAATATTGATGCTTGGCCCCAGACTAGAGCTGTAGTTTTAGCATAAAAGATGGCATTAGAATGTTTCCCAGTCACCAGGTGGTGGCAATGAGATTGTGATTCACACAGGAGGAATTTGTTAGGCTAGAGGCTGATAGCCCTTATTCATGTTGCTCATCAGGACTATCCCAGAAGGTATGCATCTTTCTTCGGGGGTAAAATATTTTTATTGAATATTTTCACATAGGGGAAACAGGTTATAAATAAACAGATAAAAAATAACAGCACATCACAAGGCAACGTCATAGAAGCACCACAATGATGATTATCAACCTACTGAAATACAGAACAAACAGTACAAGGACTATTCAAACCCAAGGCTCCATATGTTGTATTTAATGAGACCTGAACAATGTGTATGGACCATAACTTTCATCTCTCCCTGTGCTCAGTCATTTGAAACCTAGATCCAGCTATTAAACAGTCACAGTGGTTTGCCTGATGAAGTTTAAAAATGTAGAGACTTTGTGACTTTGTTCAACTTCTTCCTCTTCTTTCTTTTCGTTGTCCATTTACGGTACTCCCAAACTCCTGGTTCAGTATACTCAGCATATACAGGGCTGGCCCTGCTGTTAGGCAAAGTTGGGGTTATTGCCTCAGGCAGCAGATGCTATGGGAGGGGGTATCCCCTCCCTGTACTAGCCTGCTATCTTCAGATGCAGTAGAGGCTACTATCACCTCACGAGGGTTGAAGCAAGATTCAACTGCCAGTCCACTCAGCTTCTGAGCATGGAATGCGGGGAATACCATCTTGTCCTTTGCTTCAGGCAGTAAAATGTCATGGGCAGGCCCTGAACACATTTCATGTTTGGTGGCTGTTTGAACGTAACCTGAAATTTTTCTCCACACCCACACAAACCTTCTTGTTGGACTGTTGCTCAAGGAGAAAAAAGCTCCGGTTGCACAGGAGCTGTTATGTGTGGGATGTGATACATAAGTAGCAGTCAAGTACAACATTGCCTAGAGTGGACATGCAAAGGGGATATTTGTTCCAGCCAGTCGAAAACATTCTGTTTCCTCCTGGGCTGGAGCATTCCTTCCTCCTACATGTGACTAGAGGTGGGTGTGACCTTACCTGTGCAACGAGAGTGTTGTGCAGGTAACAAAAGCACAAGGCACACAGCCATCTCTCTCCTGTTGGACTTCATCGTTGGACCAGCAGTTGTTTTAGCCAGAAAGCCATGCTCTGTTGGCTTTCACCCAGACAAAAAGACTATCTCCATATGGGATAGACTCACGTGTGTGTGTGTGTGTGTGTGTGTGTGTGTGTATCTGTAACTAAGTCTGCCTTCAGGGATCCATCTCTGAACTGATGATGCTGTGAATAAACTACTTTTATATATCTTAAATAAGACTGTGGCGTGTTTATTCTTTTAAGAGGAATAATAAGGAGACTTACCAGGAACCAAATAATGAGAGGCTTAAACAAGCCTACAGCCAGCTACCTGCTGTGCATTTAAAAGGGGAATGTAAAACTCTGCTAAGTTATAGAACTTGCTAGCACAAGTTAGGAAGGATATTAATAAACAATATATCCTCTCCTGCCTCCCTGAACATTATACACAAACAACTTCCCATGTGAGAAAATCTGCCATGCAGGGCAATTTGAAATGACTTCTGTTTGGCAGGTATAATGCAACGAGCTACTGAGTTTCCCAATTTGCTCTGCTATCATCATAGCTGGCCTTTTGGGGAAGCAAACTGCCTCAGGTAGCAGACCTGGATCTCCCTAAGAAATGTGGTAGATCCACCCACCGTTGCCTCTTCCACACTTCCTCCTCCACTCCTGCCCATCCCTGCACGTCTCCTTTTTGAAAGGAAAATTGTGCTGTTACAACCAAAATGAGATACCCACAAAGAATGAAGGGCATGCAAAAGCAGGCTGGGTGGCAAGCGAGGGTACAGTGGCGGCGTTAGTGTGAATGAGGATGCTGCCGGGGCATGGGCCTGGATCTGCAGGTCAGTAGAGGAGCGGGGCCCAAAGCAGGGACCGGACTGGGAGCAGGAACTGCTGAAACAAGTGCCTGTTCATTATTAAGCCCAATCTATTATCCACAGGGGATAATTCCTTCAAGGTCTTGTGCCTCACCTTACCCATTCCTTTTTGTACATTCTGAGTCGGTTTGGAATAAGCTTCAATTAGGAGCATTCATCTTTATCTATAATGCACTTTTGTTCTTATCCACATCTGGACAAGACTAGTTTCTATGGAAGGTTTACTCCAAAATGAAAGATGTGGCGATTTTACCTTTCATCTACTCATCTGCAACTAGGTGGATCCAACCTGTGCCTCCAGCTGGGCTCCAATCCTCACAAATCTTAAAAACCTAACTGTTCTTGGCTTTTAATTGAACCTGTTCAGTTGTTATTGCTCAGTGCATGAATCAGCCCAAGCCTAAGTCGATTGATAGGGATTTACCTCTGAGTAAACACCGTCATGATTGACACTGGTGTATCAAAGGAAGGACCAAGATTAAGGTTGGAAATCCTTGCTCCTAAGCATAAGGAGGGTGGGAGAGCAGTTGCGGGGCCCCAACTTCTGCATCCATGGGGGGAGCATTGGGGATTCACAGCAACAACAGTGAATGCGAATCATATCTCCTGGATTGATTTCTGCTATGGACATGAGATAAGCAAGCAAACATGGCAATTTCTGCCTCCATTTTTCTTTTTGTTGGAATTCTACTACATTACGGAAGGCCACTGTGGGCTATTTCCCATATCAGCTCATAATTTGCTACATATGAACATTGAGATCATAAGCTCCTTGGGAAGGTGATAGGTTGTTTTCTACTTGGTAACATACAGATGGCATTTAAAAACAAACTATTTCCAATTATGTACTATTGTTATTATTATCATCAGCCTTGAATGACTCCTTTTTAAAACTGCATTGATAAAAGTAGTTTCAAAAATGAATAAATTAAGGCTGATCAGTGCTCTGAAAAATTGAAGCATAAAAGATATGGTTGATGCTCATGGATGTGATGGCTACTATCATAGATGGTTTCAGAAGAGAGTTACCCAATATAATATATAAAATAGGTCTATCAGCTGTGACAACTAAATGGAAAATTCATGTTCAGAGACAAGTCCAGATGTTGGGGACATATGACAGGGGAGAGATATTGCCTCATGCCCTATTTCCTTGCTTCTTAGAAGCATATTGTTGATCACAAGAAGTTGGACTATTTACTTATTTATCTAAATCCTTTTTTTAGTCTTCCCTTTCTCCCAATATGATTCCAGGACATGGTACAGTTAAAAAAAGGGGGGATAACTTCAATTAGAAACCTCAAAAAATATAAACAGAACTACAGAGCAGAAGAGCAGGTGAAATCAACTCAGAAGCAAATATAGCAACACTGAGGGGGAAAACCCAGTCACATTCCTAAGGCTCCAATAAAAGCCTATTGGCACAGCACATTTCTCAAGCAATGCAAACCCATCAGTGCCAGTTATATATCAAGGAGGGGGGCACAGGTGGGGTGCTACTGCAGAGTAAGCGCCTTACCTTAGTTGCTACATAACAGGTGTCTTTTGGATGTGGGCCAACCAGGCAGGTTTCACCTCCTGTTCTTAGTAGAGGGGCATATTGCTGTAGAGGAGACTAGATATTTAGTCTGACTTTGCAGTGCCTATAGAAAGAGCCCTGCTGGAGCAGCTCAAGCCCCCTCTAGTCCGTATCTAGTCTCACAGTGGCCAACCAGTAGCCTATGGGACTTGAGCAGAAGAACATTCTCCCTGCTTGCAGTCACAGCAACTGATCCTAGACTCACAGAATAGCTGAGTGGGAAGGGACCCTGAGGGTCATCTATGCCAACTCCCTACAATGCAGGAATCTCAACTAAAGCATTCATGTCATATGGCCACCCAACAAAAAAATGAGAGGCACAAATACAAGATGGGTGACACCTGGCTTGAGAGCAGTACATGTGAAAAGGATCTAGGAGTCTTGGTTGACCACAAACTTGACATGAGCCAACAGTGTGACGTGGCAGCTAAAAAAGCCAATGCAATTCTGGGCTGCATCAATAGGAGTATAGCATCTAGATCAAGGGAAGTAATAGTGCCACTGTATTCTGCTCTGGTCAGACCTCACCTGGAGTACTGTGTCCAGTTCTGGGCACCACAGTTCAAGAAGGACACTGACAAACTGGAACGTGTCCAGAGGAGGGCAACCAAAATGGTCAAAGGCCTGGAAACGATGCCTTATGAGGAACGACTAAGGGAGCTGGGCATGTTTAGCCTGGAGAAGAGGAGGTTAAGGGGTGATATGATAGCCATGTTCAAATACTGTATATAAAAGGATGTCACATAGAGGAGGGAGAAAGGTTGTTTTCTGCTGCTCCAGAGAAGCGGACACAGAGCAATGGATCCAAACTACAAGAAAGAAGATTCCACCTAAACATTAGGAAGAACCTCCTGACAGTAAGAGCTGTTCGACAGTGGAATTTGCTGCCAAGGAGTGTGGTGGAGTCTTCTTCTTTGGAGGTCTTTAAGCAGAGGCTTGACAACCATATGTCAGGAGTGCTCTGATGGTGTTTCCTGCTTGGCAGGGGGTTGGACTTGATGGCCCTTGTGGTCTCTTCCAACTCTATGATTCTATGATTCTATTCTATGATCTGCTTAAAAACCTCCAAAGTACGAGAGCCCATCCACTTCCAAGAGAGTCTGGGCAAACAGTTCTTACCATCAGAAGGTTATTCCTGATGTTTAGCTGGATCTTCTTCCTTGTAACCTGAATCCATTGCCTTCCTCAACAACCTAAATAAAGTACACCTTTTAGCATAATTAAAAAGAAGTGTATGTGTGTGAGGAGGCTGGAGCAGGCATGGTACAGCTCACATTGCTCGACTGTCAACACGACCTGAAGTAAACACAGGCAGGTCAGGTGTGAAGCAACTTCCTGTGCCTCACCATGACAATATAAAAGGTTGTTGGCAGGAGCTGGGAGGAGGAGTAGCCCATAATATGAAGGGGGCGGGAAAGCTTTGGCACATCTCCCATCCCATTCTAACTTAAGGTCTGCAGATAGGAATTGTCCAGGAGGGTGGTACCCTCTGTTTCAACAAGCAACAAAAGGAGGAAATGTAGGAGTGTTGTACTCTCTGTCTTGATGACTTTGAGAGGCAGTGGTAAGATTGTTCATGGACTAGGGTGTCCTGGTGGTGAGAAAAGAAAGGAGAGGAAAAATGGGTTTACACAGCAGAAATCTGTAAGAGGAGAAGGGCTCCTGGGCACAAAAGGAAAGGACCCACTAGGCTTGCTCTGAAGTAAGCATTCTCCTGGGCCTCTGAGGATCCTCTGGAAACAAAGGAAAGGGTAAGGTAAAACCTAACAATATGCTTAAAAACCGGAGCAAAAGTGTTTCTTTTTTTTAGCACTTTTAGACTTGCTTTACCTGTGGCAATTTTTATTTCTGAAATTTGCATATAAGTAGACTCCTTCAGGTAGATAATGTATGCCAAGGCATTAACAGATTCTATTTTATAGAACATTGAGGTTTATAGCACCTGAACTTTTTGTTGTTGTCATTGCTATTCACTTTATTTAAAGAGTTGTTCTCATGCCCCTTTAATTATCTGTGCTTGTGAAGTTTTTGAGGGCAGCTCACACATTACAAAGGGCCTTCCTGGGATGCACCATGCTTTTCCAAGCCTGCATTCATGCAGAATGATGCAAACTAGAGTTTTCCATGCTATTGTTCTCCATATGAATGCATCACAAAGACAGTTGTGGGGCTCTTTTGTAATGTGTGAACTAACCTTGAATCTCACAGTATGAAGCTCTGTGTAACAATATGCTATGATTATCACTCTCTAGATTTCTGATTGCCATGACTTCTGCTTTTATAAGTCAAAATTCTCTTGCTAGACTTTATGCTGAATTGCTATTGCAAGCATAAGTCACAAATGCCACTCTTGGTTGCCATGGCCACTATATTGCTTGTACATCAACTGCAGTTTCTACTTGTGGAGAGACTAGGAAGAGACAAAAAACCTAAAGTAAAATTCAGCGGCAGTGCAGGAGCTGAACACCAATCTTCAGTTTCCAGTTATTCCCAATTAATGGTGAAAAGGTCTCTGAAGACTTGTGGTTGCTAATAATAAGTATTTCTGCACATTTGTTTCTGTATAACCTTCTACAGTCTATGCTCTTGAATGCCCTCTGGCTTATTTTGGGATTTGGGGACTGAAACTGAGATACAACTTATTAAACCTAAAGAGATAATAATTTTTTAACAATATCTGCGAACATATCATTTTACAACATTTGCAAACCTACTGCTTACACTTCATTGCTTTTTACATTGTCTCATTTGGGTGTGGGTGTTGAAGAAAGTGTTTAATGTGTTAATTCCACATGAGTTTGTAATGCTGATGCATTCTGCACAATGAAATTGTATGAATCTGGTGACTGTCTTATCTCTGTTACTGGGCAGAATTTGTCTGTAACCCTGTGTAGATAAAGTTACAGTGTTTTGTGCCTGGAAAGTGTGGGAGATCTGAGCAGAGGAAATGGATTGGAATCATGGCAGAAGGCTAAACACTTTGTGAAGAGCTGCAAGAACTTTGGAAGCAGCTGAGCTCCTTGGGACTGCAAGAATTTTGAAGCAAAGAACCCTCTCTGGGATCAGAGAGAGATGCCTACTTGTAACAACTCTATATAGAGTGTATGTTTGTGCAAAAGTGAAGTGAAAAATGAACTCTGCTAAACAACTGTTTCATTTGGTGAGCTTAGCCACTTTACTGAAACTTCCATGGTGCATACACACAGAACATACCCAACAGGCTCTCACAGCCCCTCCTCAACAACCCTACCACCACCTGATCACTGTGTCTGCTGCCCATTTGCTTATCCTCTGGTCACAATTGTCACCTCTTCTTAGAGTTGGCAGCTGCTCCTTCTCCCTGCCCCTGTCACTGCTCACTCACTTGGGGATGGCAAGCGAAAAGGTAGCAATACCAGGAAGAAGCAGAACAATAAGTTCAAGCTTAGGGATGGGGAGGAAATTTATTTGGTCCATGTTTCATAGCTGACTGACCTGGTGCTCCCATGCTTGTTTGCAGATTGGAACTTAATGATTTGAATGTATTGATTTCATGGATCCATAGTCCACATAGGATCAATGGGCTGGGGCACTGCATTTTGGGTAACTTTGGATGGCAAATGGCCTCAATCAATAGAAACTGATCTTAGTTCCCATTCAAAAGTGCTGCTACTTGTCCATTACTGAAGTGTGTTCAGGGACCTGATGGAGGGTAATGAGCAGCACCATCATCGAAGTGGCAGTGGCAGAGAATATCATATGGCTGACACTGCCATAAAGAAGACTGGGGTTACCATGGTTTGGATGTGTGTGCAGGTGTTCAGATCTGTCAGTTTGTTTTCTAACAACAACAACAGCAGCAGCAATAATAATAATAATAATAATAATAATAATAATAATAATAATAATAAATTTATTTATATCCAGCTCTCCCTGGCCAAAGTTGGGCTCAGAGTCGCTAACAAGAAGTAAAAATAGTACATAAAATCACACAGACAATTAATTGAAATATATTCTAAAATCAATTCAGATTCAAATTAATGGCAACCATTGGGCTAGAGTTTTATGAGGATTACAGGAGGAGAGAGGGGTGTCAGACTGTGCCTTGGCCAAAGGCCTGATGGAACAGCTCCATCTTGCAGGCCCTGTGGAAAGATGTCAAGTCCCGCAGGGCCCTAGTCTCGTGACAGAGCGTTCCACCAGATCAGGGCCATGGCCAAAAAAGCCCTGGCTCTGGTTGAGGCCAGCCTAACCTCCCTGTGGCCCTGGATCTCCAAGATGTTTTTATTTGAAGACCATAAGGTCCTCTGTGGGACATGCCAGGAGAGGAGGTCCTGCAGGTAAGAGGGTCCTGGGCCATATAGGGCTTTAAAGGTTAAAACCAGCACCTTAAATCTGATCCTGTACTCCACCGGGAGCCAGTGCACTGGTATAGCACCGGGTCAATGTGATCCCGTGGCGAGGACCTTGTAAGGAGTCTCACTGCGGCATTCTGCACCCACTGGAGTTTCTGGGTCAGTCTCAAGGGCAGCCCCATGCTTAGCAATCCATATTTCCAAAGGTGGTTTTTACTCTTAGGTCAGCCCTATATCTTAACATGAAGTCATGATGCAATGCTTCCCAGTCTACAACTATGGGACAGTGGATGTTTATCACTTCCATTGGGTGGGCGGCTGTTGCTGATCCTCGCGCTTGGTTGCCATCCTGGGGCAGTAAAAAAACACAGAACGTACATGGCCAGGCAGTCATTGAGGGAATTCCTCTTAACTAAGTTGGTTCAAGTTCCTGCCAGCTGTTGCAGTTCAAATTGGCCAATGAGTGGCCTCCTCTGAGGGATGTGCCTTGCTGGTTGAAAGGGCATTGGCTGCACACATGCCCTGGCAGTCGGAGGAGGGTAAAACCCGGCATCACCTTCCTACCTCAGTGCAGTTGTTTCAAGGTTAAATTTAAAGAGCCAAACCCTGAATCACAAGATGTGTGCTCCTTATAGGCACTGCTTTAAAAGCATTAGGGCAATCTTAGTCAATGAAGCCAACCTGAGTGTTGTGATAAAATAAAGGTGTGGGGATTAAGAAAGATCAATGATATTATACTTGTTATTATCTTTTCTTTGCTTCTTATGGGCATTGATGGATTAGAACTACAGAAGTTTTGTAAACTTCATGAACACAACACCCTCTACCCTGCAAATCCTCCTATTTTACAAAGCGTGTTCTCCCTGAAATGAGAGCCCGTGTTGCGGTGGGGTCTGCCAGGCCAACCCTCTGTTGCCAGGCAGGTAAAAATTGTGATGGCCTGGGGCAACGATTGGATGGCCGGGTTGCTGGGGCAAATTGCATGTTGCAATGTCGTGGGTGGGACCAAAGGCTTTAAATATTGGGGCACACAGCTTTGGCTTTCTCTTTCGCTGAGTGCATCGGATCACCCACCCGCCCACCCTGAGTTCCGGTTGACTTTGCTATGCCTGTCATGGGGTCGTCTGCCATTGGGGCAGGGGCCTAGTAGGAATTTTGTCCATTTGGCTGTTTGGCTAGTGCCATTTGGGTTTTGCCTACTACTTAGCAATTTGTCACAACTTGTAAGGTTGCGGTTAGGCATTGGTTATAAAAATTGGTGGAGGAGGGGTAAGGATAGGCTGGGCCTGCCCCTCCAATGGTGGTGTGGAAAGGAATTCCATTAAAGGAATCTTGGGGCTTGTCACGATTTCGTCCAATCCCTGAAATGGGACCAGGGCCGGCAAGCCTTGGGGAGCAGGTTGGGTGAGCGCCGAGGGACTGTCACTCAGCTCAACTGATCCCCAATATTGATTTCCCTTCACTGGCTTCCAAGGGAGTTCGGAAAGTCAGTTCTGTCCCAGGCGGGGGGACAGATAGTCATAACCAATGCCTAAGCAACCACTCACAGATTATGTATTTTAATAAAGTTGTGGCCAAAATTATGCCAAAAACCTTAAACAAAAATTATGTGTGATTTGTGAATTATTTTGAGGGGTGGCCTGGGGACCTCCACACGCAAGACCCCGGAAGAAAAAGCAATGATGAAAAGACAGCAGGCTTTATTCTACCCCAAATTTTCATCTTGCCACATAGCAAGGACGAGTAGCAGGCTTTGGGTGCCACAAGATGGAGCTTTTATGGCAACCAGAGTAGGCAATCAATCAACTTTGCTGTGTAAACACCATGGGATGAGGTTAGTGGTGGTAAGGGAGTGGAAAGGCTCTTAAATCTGCCTCTCCTCCCACATCATTCCAACTGGGAGCAGAATGAGAGTTTAATGTTGTTTGAACATGATTTATTTTTTGCTAATTGTGATTGAGTTTTTTCTCCCCATTTTCATTTCATTACATCACACAATGTTTTATGGCCCACTGTTGCTAATGCATGGCATATCAAGTGCCCTGTTTACATGATTTGAGTCAATCACAGTTAATTTGGCACAACACATCCGTTTTGGATGTCTTTAGTGTGTAGGCGGTCTTATAATTACCATTACATTGGCTCATGAAACCAAACCAATTATGCTAGTAAGGGGGGAAAGAGATAGTTTAGCATGTTTTGAGGGCTTTTTGCAATGGAAGGCCAAGATTTGTTTTAATGCCTGTGAGCTGCTCAAACTGATGCATCTGTAATCAATATATTGCACAAGCAAGAGTTAGGGTAATTGCCTGGGATTTGTAACAGTAGAGCAAACTTTTCTTTCTTTCTGTCTACCTTGTTAAACAGTTCTCTTCAGGTATTAAAAAGTAACGCAGAAACTGGCAAGGGATATTGTACTATTTTGCAGTGTTGCCAGCAGTAGAAAGCAAATTGTGATGAATCAGCAAGATGTCTATATTGCTGCAGGACCTGCTGCTTTATGTTGTCCTTCGGGACCACCTGTTAAGCTGAGGTCACTTTTGAAAGTTGAGACTAATAAGGTATGTTGCTCAGAGAAATACCGAATGGGCATTTTTTTGAAACACACCTAAGGAATGTAAAGGAAGGGGGGGGGGAACCCTCACTACACCACTTGTCATTTTTTGTTTATTTCATATTCTGATATGATAGAGAACCTGTAAGTCTGTATACACATGAAAGAAAAGTCTATGTGTGAGGTTGTTTTATAATAAGTAGGTTGCAGAGAAGGAATGCATGAATCTGTCAATTTCTGTTCCTTTCCCCACCAACCTTGCCACATTTCTGTATTAGTTGGTGGACATATCTATCAATTTATAAATATGTATTTTTAAAAAGTAACCGTGAAAATTCATCAGCATTCACAAGCAGAGGCACAAAGTTATGTGTAGCATTGAGTGGGGCTCATTGAATGCATGTCAAACATGCGAGGCCCTCTGCCACAGTGGGGAGGCTCAGTGGGGACCAGCCCCTCGAGATTGGGGGGGTTCAGCCCTGTCCACACATATGGGGGGATTGTACTGGCTTCAGCCCCATGGAGTTGGTGCATTTGTTCACAAGAGGCATGTTTCCACCCTTGTCCATTCTCATTTAATGGTTGTGTTTTAAACAAACAAACACACATGGACAGATTTAGGGGTGTTGGGGATATTCTGCCAACTGCTGATTACTCTTGCCTCAACATAATGTTTATGTGTGTGTGTGTGTTTAGATATAGTGTGGAGGATAAGGAAATGTATATACTTCCACATCATTGGCCTCCAAATGTCTACTATTTGTTGCGGAATCATAAACAGGAGATTTCGAAGCCTTCATTTCTTGGACCTCCTTGCTAATTGGAGGTGGAAAAAGGAATCAAGAGAAGCAAGGTAACCATTTAAACTATTTGTATACTTTTAGATAATAGTCTTAAATATATGATAAAAGCAAAAGCATAATGCCTCGTATTGCTGTATTTTTATTGATTATTTATTAAGGCTTTAGTTTTATAGTCTTATATTTAACAACAATTCCACCACCAGTTTTCCCTCTCTAGTACCCCTCCCCATACCCAAACATCCTAATCATCCAACAATTAAGTTCAATATGCATCCTGAGACCGCTGACAATGCAAAAAATAAAGATGGAAGACTAAATAAAAATAACCAGAACAACAATAGCACCACCACCAACAACATGAGTAATAACATAAGAGTCGGACACGACTAAACGACTGAACAACAACAATAACAGTAGAGGTTTTTTTAAGGGCAAAAATTAATAGTTAAAAAGAAAGAAAATATCAGAAACAGTAGATTTCAGTCTTTATTATTCCAGGCAAAACTGAGTTGGCGCCTCTTGAGCTTGGTAAAAAATTAGTGAAGGCTGTGCATACACTAATCTAGATACAGTGGTACCTCGGGTTAAGTACTTAATTCGTTCCGGAGGTCCATTCTTAATCTGAAACTGTTCTTAATCTGAAGCACCACTTTAGCTAATGGGGCCTCCTGCTGCTGCACGATTTCTGTTCTCATCCTGAAGCAAAGTTCTTAACCCGAGGTACTATTTCTGGCTTAGCGGAGTCTGTAACCTGAAGTGTCTGTAACCTGAAGCATCTGTAACCCAAGGTACCACTGTACTCAGTTCCAGCAATGAGTGCCTTAACTGACCTGCAAATACACTGAATAAGGGGTTTTGTCTCTGATTTGATGGAGCAGCTCTGTACCCTAGAGATGATTATAACTTTTTTCTTAGAGGTGGGGAATAGACTTGTGCCAAGTGCTGTACTTTCATCTAGCAAATTCATCTAGCAAATTCAAATGCCCTGTTTCAAGTTCGTACATATAGATGTCTCAAACAATGTTTGATGAATGCACTAAATCATCTGTTTAACCTGAGCTTATCAGGGTTTCCCAAATTTGGGTCTCCAGCTGTTTTCGGACTACAACTCCCATCATCCCTAGTGAACAGGACCAGTGGTCATGGATGATGGAAATTATAGTCCAAAAACATCTGGAGACCCAAGTTTGGGAAACCCTGATGTATATTATTCTGTAAGTGATTAAGTTTTAATGATTATATAAAGCAGGACTGATCTAGGCTAATATATTTCCTTCTTGCCATTATATGAAACCATTGTTTACTAGAGGATAGAGGAAAACTCTAGAAGTTAGTAGAGTAGAAGATAAGAGAGACTGGATTAAATACATGACAGAACTGGGCTGTATTGTCAAAGTACTGTATAAACAACAAAAGAAATTCCAATAATGAAGAGATCAGAAACAATTCAAAATCCTTAGTATACTTACTTTAAGACTTTATAATGGGAAGCATTTTTAGAACATTTGAAGCATGACAACAACACTGCACACAGTGTTTTTCAGCAAGCAGTGTAGTTATATGCAAGACAAACAAAGAATGAATATGTGCTGGCAGGTTTCAGTCTGCCAGAAACAATAGTGATTCAACAACAGAATTGCAAATGGAGAAGTGGAAGGTTAATGCACGATTCGAAAACTAGGAGCAGCTGGACCTGATTTATCCTTGTCTTGAATCCAAGGAATCCTGCAATGTTTATTCAAATTGCAATAATGTAAATAGCAGATGAAGATGACTACTCAAGGACATTGGCGTATTCCTGTGTGCCAGCACGATTCCAACATTTTCTTTTTCAAAAATCACAAGATAAACTTTTTTTTTACCCACTACTATTGCAGTCTCCGCAGGTTTACTCAGAAATAAGTCCCACTGTAATTCAATATGGCTTACATCCTAGTAAGTGGGTTAAGTTCTGAAGCTTCAGCCTCCAAGTTGCATATACTCTTTCAGGTACTTTATTGTCAATAGATGATTAGGAAAAACTTCACTCCTCATAAGATGCATCCTCTTTTTGATGACTTTCCAAAGAAGTCATTCTTTCCGCCCTGAGAAGCAGGTAAAAATTCTCCAATCATTCGCAGTACAACAGGAAGTATCATCCTCATTCTGATTTGGCTTCATAATATCATATAGTGAAATTTGATTGGCAATAGAGCACTGTCAGGAAACAGAGTTGACATGAGGATAATACTGGTACCACATAGAGGTACTGGGCCCACAGCAATCTGAGGTGCCAAACTCTAGGTTTTCTTTCATTTATTTTATATTTTTAAAGTAAGTCTCTAGTCTTCCAAGAAATAAAGCTCTGAAGCAAAATGTGCAAGTACCCTTCTAAGTGAATACTGTAAGATGAAGCAGCCTGACTGTTGCCACTTATGTGTGTTTTCACACAGTGTCTGAAATCAGAGTCCAAGTGGTTCATGTTTCCTTTTAGAAATGAGGCCGAGTGGAGGCTGTGATGTCTTTATGATATACAGTATGGTTAATTGACATATATATACAACCTGAGCCTACGGTGGTGGGCATCACAGCATTAACACCCCAAGAGGGTCTTGTTTCTCTCATAGCCTCGGCTTTGGATTCAAGCAGAAATCAACCATCGTGCTCTAACCCTCTCTCCAGCTTGCTGACTTTAGGAGGCTGAAACATTTCCCCCCCTCTCAGTCACACCCCAGCTCCCAAAAACCTGACTTCAAACTCTGGCTTTGTCTTTTAACTAACTCAAAACTGGAGGAGGGGGCCCACCCACTTACCACCTAACACAGAGCCCCCTTCCTTTGCTTTCTCAATGGGTCATTATCTTTAATGGCTCTTCTCCCAAGCAATTACTTCAACAGGAAACTAGCCTGGTTTGTTTAGCTTTTAACATTTTCTGGGCTCAGGGATTAAGTGTTTGGCACCTACTCTAACAAAGACATTGTAGTACACGAGTGGCCACTGGTTTATTTAGGTGCCGTCCACTCCACCTGCAAAAAGGGACAAAAAAAATGGATGTGAAACAATGCCCAGCATTTAGTGAGAGGTGTCTTTGCCATACCACAACTCCCCTCTAAAGACAATTCAGGGTTGTATTGAGTTGGGAAAGGCCCATGTGTGTAGCTGAGCCA
Source organism: Podarcis melisellensis (assembly GCF_964234715.1). Lineage (NCBI taxonomy): Eukaryota > Metazoa > Chordata > Lepidosauria > Squamata > Lacertidae > Podarcis > Podarcis melisellensis. Next base: position 25,259,196 of record NC_138543.1, read on the forward strand.
ATCTTCCCTGGTGAGGTGCCAAACTATTTAAGTAGGCTCCTCCCCAAATCTCACTGCCTTTCTCTTTTGCTATATGGGACCTCTTTGCAATATGGGCTTTGCTAGCTGTCCGTTTTAGAGGCTGAGGAGGAAATTTTGGGGGAGCCTCTGAATGGCTTTTAGGACTCCCTCTCTTCCTCTCACCCAGTTGGGAGTTCAGGTGGAGTTGCATTTTTGGATTGGTTCAATTGGCTGTTAGTCTGGATAGGAAAGTAACATGTAAGATCTGAGAAAATTATTGTGTTAATGGCACTCTTAGGTCACCCAGGGCTGGTTTGGCCTTGGGATGTTTTTTAGGCTTGGCACACATGATGGGGAGAATGGCAGACTGACGTGGCCATGCCATGCTTGTCAAGTTTGCATACCCAAGGTTCTCGAGGCAAGGAGGGACAGTTCCTTCTAGTCCTTTGCCACGAGGGCCTGGAGACATGCCTACAGGTGGGAAGGGAGTTTATGCCTCCTGTTTACGACTATATTTTGATTCAGTTATTTGGTTGATTTATTTGCAGATCCTCCCTGTTTTATTTGAATAAATATAACCTTTTTCTCCAGGTGATGCGTCTGGAGCCTTTATTGCGGCTGTGCTGGTGATGAGTTAAGACAATATGCTGTAATAGCTTCCTTTGTCCCTGCAATACATGTGTAAATGATGTCCTTTAAAAGCTGTCAGAGTGTCATGGGAAATGAAGAAGGAGGTTATTAAATTCAAAGTATAAATATTATATTCTTTATTTAGCTCTGGCACCTTCCATCCTTTCCCCATGAAAGTATGGTCCGATTCCTGGGATAAAAATATTTCATCCTGTGGTAATTGACCTTGTGTTGATGACTTTGTCTGATATACCCTTCACACATTTTCCCCTTTTAAAATAGACACTTATCATATATACCCATCTAGGTTCACTTTAAGCGGGGGCGGGAAACATCTCCCGCTGAAGATCTTTGCTTCATCCTTTTCAAAATGCTACCTAGTTTTTTTCAGCTTCTTTGAATTCCTAATGCTACAGCATCTGCTGTGTGTTCTTTTTTAATAAGGTGACTAGAATGTCATACTTTATTCTAACTCACCCTTACTAATCCCGTATGTGGTGCTAGAATAATTTCCTCCAATTTATATCTAATGGCTCTGTGCAATCCAGTACTTCCATTATTAATTGCTATGTACAAGGTTTTAGAATTTATCAAGAGACGGCACAGCAACCTTACGCTCTGTGTTTTTAATTTGATATGTTCCCTTGTGAACCTATTTTGCCTTGCCAGTATATCACACTTCCAGTGAGCGTTGCTATTATCTTGGCTTTATTCATTAATACTGTAATTTATTATTATAGTTCACAAAGGATTTGCTATTAGAATTTGAGCAGTATATATAGAGAGAGAAGTTTTCAATCAAGTTGGGTCAAATGTGGAGTAAGTGGGTGGTCTCCATCTCCCCAGTCTCACATCCCCTCTTCCTCCCTCTCCAGCAGTGCTTCTGAGTGGCAGCTCAAATAACCATAACTAACATGTGCTGGCTGGATTATGTGAAATATTATCATATATCTGATAGCCTTGGGATATGCTTACGGATTTGTTATCAAGTAAGGACCATGCATCCTTCAAGAATGACAAGATTCCCAGTTAGATCACAGCTATTTCATCTGCTTCTAAAAGGCTTGTAGAGAAGAAATGGATATTTTTTGCATATTAGTCCAATGTAATGTTTTGAAAGCATTGAAGAAACGAGTTGCAGGATGAAGTGTGAACATATTAAGGGCCAGATTCCTCACCACTAAGCCACTTTGGGACAGTGTGCACTATGTAGATTTGAAGACATATAGAAATGCTGGGCCAGTTCATTGGCAAAACTGGGAATATATGAGTTCAGAAAATGTCAGCTGTAATGGGGAACGATTGTTACATACCACCCCAATTCCTGTTAAGATTCCAGGGCTCACCCAGGGTCCTGTTTCCTTTGAAAGTCCAGACACAGCAGAGGCTGTAGCATTTTAAGATATGTGGTTTATTTTGCAGCTATATACGCCTAGGGTCTTCTGTGGAGAGGGAGAGAGTCAACAGCATTATATCTCAAGTGGGACTTGTTCTCCACAGCAGCACAGCATTGTTAGGATATAGTTCCGTTCCACCTTAAAGGGGAACAGGCATGACTGTTGTGTGTCACATGCATGTTTACATTCCAGCAGTCTGCTGGGAACTTCCATTTTGTATATTGCCTTTGCTTTTATTGTTGCTTTGCTGGACACGAAGGGAAGCAGACATGTTTTTCCTTTGTTCCTGCTGCTGAATAAAATGCTGTAAATAATGCTTACACATGGCTCTGTCCACCACTTCCGTTGTGGAGATTTATTCACTCTGCTTATTAGTGTGCTCAGTAGCTTCAGAAGGCTACTGAGACTTGAGTCACTGATTGATTGATGCTGTTCCATGACCTGGAGATCGCCCGGCTGCCGGCCAGTGGCTGGAGCCAGCTGGGGGGCCTGCCTGACGCCCCCGTCTCCCTGGCAGCATCCCAACAAGCATTACAGTCCAGGGCATCCTGCATTTCACTCCCATGTCTCTTCCGCAGCCTCCCAAAATGGTTCTGGCCTTCATGGAGTTCTGCCTGCTTCCTTTCTTCCTCCCAGAATACCTTTTGCCAAAACCCTGTCTCCTTCCTGTCACCTCACACACCTCCCCGTCGCCTTAGTAACTTCTCTTTAGCACAGACCTGGGGGATTCCTCTTGAGGTGATAATGATCGTCTATTATTTCATAATGACCTAGTTTGCATAGGCTACACCCAGGAGCCCACACACTGCAGCCTGTATTTTCCCCTCTAATATCTCAAATATTAGCTAGATTCTGACATTCATTAATTTCTTGGGTTCTGGGTAGTTTTCCTCCTAAATCAGTATTATGACTTCCACAAATCAAATAAGGAAATGAGTCTCTTCTTCCTGACCCTGTATTTCCAGAAACTCTGTCTTCTCAAGATGGGGTGAGGTGGCAAGTACCTTTCATGCAACTGTTGATGAAATAAGATGAAATAAGTAGCAATACATTCTGAAACCGTGACTAGAAGTAACAAAGTATCTAGTGTCTGGTTAGATTAATTTTCACCTATCAAAGATAGTGCTTAATGTGTGAAGATGCCAGTCACTAGTCTGACGAATATAGTTTTTAAGACATGTTTTCTTTCCTCCTTGTCTGCATTGGAGAAAATAAATGAGTTGTGACAGAACAGATACTATGGACAGCCTTTACCATATAATGGTTTGCTGAAGATGGATAACCCTCCTTTAGGTTATTAGCTTTCCATTTTATGATAACATAAAGTGCAGTAGTTCTGAAAAAAAGCCATTTGTTTGAACAATTACCGAAGTAGCATTGCAGTCATCAGCAAGTAAGCAAAGATTACCTCTGATATATTTAGAAGTGCATTATAGGCCAGCTAACTGACTCTGCATGACAGGTAAATAAAATTCAAAGCATCAAAGCTTTAAGAGAATTCTGAGTACATATATGTGCTTGCTTAATATTCTCAGAACTTTTGAAAAATGAGATGCTATACTACTACTTATCCATTAAGTCCATTGTTGTTTATTGTATATAAATTTAATAAGTAACATTATTTTTTTATTGAAATAGGTTGACATCAGTAGAAATCCTGATTCTTTTAATTAATCCATCTAAGGAATTTCATGTATTTCTAACCTCAGACTACATTAGCTCAGTCAATTTAGTTTCAGATGTCCATTCGAAATTCTATGACATATACAGCCAGCCAGGATGTTTAGATGTTCTTCCAGCTATATGCAGTGCTATTTTTCTGGAAGAAGAGGCGCCAGAACTCACCATGAACACTTCCCTTATTCTCTTATAATGGCAATGGCGCAAGTATTTGTGTACAGTGGGGAAAAAAATCTTCCTACCACCATCCTTCTGTTCATTCCAGCTTGGTTGTATGCTTGCTTATATAAAAGACTTTGTTTTGAGGTTTATAGCTGGTTCCTAAATGATTAAGCTGGGGGAAAGGCAGGATAAAACTGCACACTGAGCAGTCTTTTTATCTCTCTGAATTCTATACAGAGAATTTGTCAGCTGAAAAAAAAATCCCTTCTTATTAAATTTAGGTTGGGAAAACTCTTGAGCTTTGCATTCATGGAAATCTAATTTGAGCAGTACACTGCCATTTTTGGTGACAGAAAAAAAAGGCTGTGTTCTCTCTTTGTTAATGTTTGCAGTGCTAAATTGTACTCTGACATGATCCCCAAGATCTGAATTGGTAGCTGCAGCAGAACACTGAGTGGTTGGAAGGGCTGTAGCTGAATGGCAGAGCATCTGCTTTGCATGAATAAATCCCTGGTTGAATTGCTGAGATCTCCAGGTAAGGTTGTAAAAGTCTTCTGCCTGAGTTAGATGGACCAGTGGTCTGATTCAGTATAAGGCTGTTTCTAGGGTTTCCAGACCCCTAGGAGTGACCCAAGTCTCCAGGCTTGCACAACCCCCAAATTTCAGAGGGAGAGCTTGAATCTACAGGTGGGAGAGAGTATGTGTATGTATGTATGTATGTATGTATGTATGTATATATATATATATGAATGCATGTATGCACACACCTGGAGAGTGAAGTCAAAGGGGCCTTAGAAAGCACTGCAAATAACAAGGCCAGTGGAAGTGATGGTATTCCAGCTGAACTATTTAAAATTTTAAAAGATGATGCTGTTAAGGTGCTACACTCAATATGCCATCAAGTTTGGAAAAGGTCCGTATAGTAAAAGCTATGGTTTTCCCAGTAATGATGTATGGAAGTGAGAGCTGGACCATAAAGAAGGCGGATTGCCAAAGAATTTATGCTTTTGAATTATGGTGCTGGAGGAGACTCTTGAGAGTTCCATGGACTGCAAGAAGATCAAACCTATCCATTCTTAAGGAAATCAGCCCTGAGTGCTCACTGGAAGGACAGATCCTGAAGCTGAGGCTCCAATACTTTGGTCACCTCATGAGAAGAGAAGACTCCCTGGAAAAGACCCTGATGTTGGGAAAGATTGAGGGCACAAGGAGAAGGGGATGACAGAGGACGAGATGGTTGGATAGTGTTCTTGAAGCTACCAGCATGAGTTTGACCAAACTACGGGAGGCAGTGAAAGACAGAAGTGCCTGGCGTGCTCTGGTTCATGGGGTCACGAAGAGTCAGACACAACTAAACGACTAAACAACAACAAATGCACACACACGCACACACGTGACTATGCAAGCTTCAGTCCAGCAGGAATCGGCAGCAAATTATTACATAGATTCTTGGGTGGGTGTGTCTGTCCTCCTCTCCTCAAGCAGTTAACCCCAATCTCTGCAAATTATCACATTGACTCTCAGGCAGAAGGGGGTCTTCCTTCCACTCCAGTCCCATACCCTCCAAAATTTCTCCAATGAAAATAGGGACAAGGAAAAGTGGGAAATTCTGGGATCAAATCAGAAACCGGGACAGCTTCTCTATATCAGGGACATCCCTGGAAAATAGGGACACTTGGAGGGTCTGCAATCGTCTCCCAGTTCACCTGACTCTTCAGAGCTTGGTGGTAGAGGGAGCACAGAAGAAGAAAAACTACTGGGCTGTGCTCAAGAGGAGAAGGGATTTATGAGTTCACATGTGTGCCTGGTGCAAAATTCAGGGGTGCAGAAGTGAGTAGAGCACGTGAAAAACAGTAGCAGGAGCTGAGCTCTGCTGCCTTTGCTGCCTGCAATAACTCCAGGGTGGCCTTTTGTCCTTTCCAAGGGAGTCTGAGGAGGCAAGGACAGAAATTGACTGAGGGAGTTTGGAGTGCTGAGAAGCAGAAATGGAAACTGGAGAGTCTGAATTGGAGGGGGTATTGGTTATTTATTTTCACTTGGAGATTAGATGGGTCATTTCAAGACAAAGCGGGTAGAGGCTGCTTCAGCCATAAGCAGGTATAGCAGATTCCATGCACAAAAGGAACTATGAAGAATGAGTTCCCATGGTGTCTATGAATGCTTCTACACATGTTTGAGATAGGGCTAACATGGTGCCCAGTGCAAACCCTCTCTATCGCCCCCACAGCATTAGAGAAAACATGATAGATTTTTACATTAGGACAAATATGCTCTAGACCCAATTTAAGTTCCATGTTATTTGCCTAACATCTGAAAGTTTTAGGCAAAATTAGCTACATTCTCCAAATTATTCTTATGTGTAGAGAGAGGGGGTGTTCACCCATCATTGTTTGCATCCTATTCTGTAATTAGCATAGTGATAAAATGTAGCAGTGGTTTCAGAACTATGTGTAAATGTAGTTTAAGTAATACTTGAATGCCAAAATGCAGTTAATTATAATATTCATATGTGTCTAGCTATCATTTTCTATAAATACAGCTATTATAAATGCACTTCAATGCGAGGAATAATTTTGCAGCAATATTAAATGTTGCTCTTTTTAAAATTGTAAATTGGAAGAACTTCAAGGAAACAAGTAGTCTAAAGCAATACAATTCCCCATATACCAACATCAATGCATTTTTGCACGCAATGTAATATGTGCAAAGTTTTCCAACTTGTACTGATCTCCTGCCCAGCCATTACTCCTCTTGCCGGAAACCCAAGGATAATTTATAGAATTAGCAGAATCATGACATACCACATGATTCCGCGGTTTTAAGGGCTTAAAAGACAATTAGACAAATTCATTGAGGATGTGACTATCAACAGCTTAGTAGGCACAATGCCTGCCTCCACTGTTGGAAGCAATATGCTTCTAAATCTCAGTTGTTGAGAATCACACCTAAGTCTTGCTTGCAGTCTTCCCTTTGGCACCTGGTTGGTTACTGTGGAAGCAAAGTGCGCGACTAGATGGGCCTTTGTATAAAGTGGCCTTAGGTCCTACTGAGGTCAAGAAGGACCAAGTATATAGTGGAACTGTCCACTTACCCCAGCTCGACTGGCCCAGGATTTGAATGGTCAGTTGGTGGGAAAGCCTGCCAATCAGGGCGGTTACCCTGGGGATTCCCCAACTGCTGGCCATCTAGCCCCTGTGTTGCTCCAGGGAGATCAGAGCTTGCCATTACAGGCTGCAACAGCTGCCCACCCTGAAACTGAGTGAGCCTCCATTGTATTAGCATGACGTTCTGTGTTGGCTCTGGCTAGCGCAATTATTTAGTTGAACTGGGCCATATATTTCTGTTTATCTAAATATTAAGGATCAATTGAATCAATTCTGTGGTCTTCATGTAACAAGTGTGCACTGCTACTAGGGAATTCCTTACAATCTCCTAAATTCTCTACACCCCAACTTTTTCTGAGATCAGTTACTCAGATATTTCTGTATTTTATTTTATTTTTTTAAAAAAATTCTCAGTCTAGTCTTGATGCTACTTTCCCTGGAACCCATTAAGTAGGAATTCATCTCTAGCTACTTCCAAATGCTACATCTACGCATCCCTGTTCTTTTTCATCTTTGAAAAGAATCCCCTATGCAGTTCCAATCTTTGTTACAAGCACAGATCCGCAACACATGGAATTTTATGTTCTGAAAGAAGCAACCTTCCGACTGCTAATTCAGTATATCCACTGAAGGACCAGATGCAGAATGCCCAAATGACTGAAAATTAACAAATTAACAGAAGTATTCAATAATTACAGCACAAAAGCAAGAATGATGTAGCTGCAGTGAACTTTAATGCAAAACTAAGTTAAACCTAATGAAATTGCATTGATTATTGTTACTATTATTTACTATTATGCCATACAGTCTGAGTCAATGCTTGCTAAGGACAAAGGGTCTTAACCTTCAACCTCACCCCTCCCGAAACTCCAAACACTCTTCCACTTCCATTTCAATTCCCAACCAACTGCTGCCACTTGAATCTTATAAAAATGTTATGGAGTGTGAAGAATATAGAAACTGGCATGATTATCAAAAAGTAATTATTAAATATGACAATATGTGCTAAATAATTTGTTGTGTTTGGTCAAAGAGAAATTATTTTCATTTCTCACTGAAGAGGACATGACATACAGAAAATTAAACAGAATATGTCTCAGTCTGGTTGGAATGGAGGCAAGGTTTTTGCCTGCTCTTCTTTTCTTGTTGCTCTCTAAATCCTCTGTTCAGTTCTTGTCTTCATTCCCATTTTAACCCCGCAAAAAATAAAATAAAATGTATATTGAATTGGCTTGATTTCAGTCTTTATTCTTTTTTTCCTTTAGCCGCGCATTTGTAATATCTTGTGACATTTCTCTTGAGCTGTTATTATTTCTAGTGTAACAGACTTCAACATACATATTAATTTGGACTACTTCATACTGCAACGATGTTTTATTTTTTGAATCAGGAACCAGAAGAAATTAAGATCCTCTGCTGCTGGAACTTCATTGATGCTCTTGAGCTTGCTTAGGATATTAGTTTCAAGTTAGGGATTAGACCTCCAAAGTGTGGGATTTAGGGGTAGTTCAGGAGAGGGAATGATGAGGAAAGGATTCCAATCCTTTTGCAACAATGGGGCCTAAAAAGGCTCAGAACTAATCAAAACATTTTTTGACATTCTTGGGAAATTTCTTAGCCAATAAATCTGAATAAATCTGAGGTGGTTTGTCCATCTCTAATTATCTTATCAAAAATCTCTAATAGTAATAAAACACTATGCTTATTACATTGAGAGCTTTGCAAATAATTGTGTCAATTTCAGGCTGTGAATTTATTGTTTGGCATTGTAATCAGTCAAAACCTTTAACTCATTATCTTTATTGCTATATTCACCTTTCCTTCTGCTTAATTAGTCACGGTTTCTAAATTGCCGCTTAGTAGCTGTTTCTCCAGATACCCTTCTAATCTTTTACAATATGTGCACAGAAATAATTTCCACTGCTCTCCTTCTTTTAAGTTGCTTCATTTCATCAGGAAGGCCACCTTACTCCAAGTTACCTGTTTTTGTTGGAACGATATATTTAAAATCAACCCCCTGTGGAATCCATCCCCTCCTTCCACTTCCACTGCCCATATGTCACCCTGCTCAAGATGACCAGAGTGGTCTTATTTCTAAAACAAATAAACAGAGGTCAGAGAACTTAATACACTTTAAATGTAAAGTGCAGCTCCAACTGACATACAGTGGTACCTCGGGTTAACTACTTAATTTGTTCCGGAGGTCTGTTTTTAATCTCAAACTGTTCTTAACCTGAAGCACCACTTTAGCTAATGGGGACTCCGGCTGCCGCTGCGCCGCCAGAGCACAATTTCTGTTCTCATCCTGAAGCAAAGTTCTTAACCTGAAGCACTATTTCTGGGTTAGCGGTGTCTGTAACCTGAAGCGTATGTAACCTGAGGTACCACTGTACAGAATTTTGAAAGATATCATCAACGAGAATTGGATGTTGCAAATCAGTGAGTTTCAGTGCCTCAGTTCATATGTCTGGTGGTCCTCATGTGATTCAACCCTGAGGCCACTTGCAGGTCACAAATGTGTCTTCCTCAGGAGGTTGTGGGCATACCTTCCCTGGAGGCTTTTAAGCTGAGCTTGGATGACCATCTGTCAGGGATGCTTTAGCTGAGATTCCTGCATTGCAGGAGGTTGGACTAGATGACCCTTGGGGTCCCTTCCAACTCTACAATTCTATGATTCTATGACGTATTGCCAGGCCCAGCACCATATGCATGAAAAATTTCTGACATACAAGACTTCAGTATACCTGAAGGAGCGTCTCCACCCTCATCGTTCTGCCTGGACACTGAGGTCCAGCTCCGAGGGCCTTCTGGCGGTTCCCTCACTGCGAGAAGCCAAGCTACAGGGAACCAGGCAGAGGGCCTTCTCGGTAGTGGCGCCCTCCCTGTGGAACGCCCTCCCACCAGATGTCAAAGAGAACAACAACTACCAGACTTTTAGAAGACATCTGAAGGCAGCCCTCTTTAGGGAAGCTTTTAATGTTTAACAGACTACTGTATTTTAATACTTTGTTGGAAGCCGCCCAGAGTGGCTGGGGAAATAAATTATTATTATTATTATTATTATTATTATTATTATTATTATTATTATTCAGTCTCAACAGAACAAAACTCGACAACTTCTGCCACATACCTCTGTTTATGTTAAACAATAATTAAAATTTAGCTCCCATCTTTGACTTCCTTTAATGTCCTTTGGAGGTGGTAGGGGCACCAGTCCTTTCAATTTGAATATAAAAAACTTGCTCAAGCCTCTCTTGTCTGTCATTTTTAGTTTAGACTAAATTTCATTCAGGATTGTTTTTATATTTAAAGAATGGAAAATGTTTCATGTGGGTCAATAACCTTGATTTCTACTCTTTGCAGGCCTATCTGAAGAAAGCAAATCTTGAAGATGAACTAAACTATTTTTCATCTTCTCCTGTGAGGGCCTCAGAAGCTGAGATGGGTCATTTTTTTGTCTTTCATCTCCCTGATGCAGCAGCTCTCGAAGGCTGACCTAACTTTAGGCTTATAAGATCTGTGATGTCTTTGTTCTCACTTGTTTTAATTCTCCCTCAATATGATTGAAACTAGAATTTAAAAGCCAGCTTTTTATTATGATTGTCACCTCTGACATCTCTTTTGAACTTCACAAATTTGCAGACACTGTTCCTATCTGTCAGCGCAGCTTAGACTTCATATAGCAAACTGTTAAGCTTTGCTCTTTCATTGTTCCATCTGTCACTTTGGTTAGAGTGGTGCGAATCTTTAATGCATGTTCCCCCCCCCGTCCAAATACTCCATATGTTTTAAATAGACCATTTCATATTCAGTTTAATTCTGACATGCAGCAGATCAAATTATATACTGTGCTGCTCTAGATACATTTTGAAACACAGCCGGAGATGCAGGGGAAAGAGGAAGACAAAGGTTCCCAGCACTGTCCTGTTTGCAGAGCTCCAATTCCCTACTTGATTTTATCAGATGGAATGATTTGAATTTATGGTACCTATTCCCCCCCCCCCCGCCCCCTTTAACAGACACTGACAAATTCTCCAAATGAAAATCATTTATCTCCTGCTTCGACTACTGCAATGCGCTCTACGTGGGGCTACCTTTGAAGGTGACCTGGAAACTACAACTAATCCAGAAAGCAGCAGCCAGACTGGGAGTGGCCGCCGAGACCATATAACACCGGTCTTGAAAGACCTACATTGGCTCCCAGTACGTTTCCGAGCACAATTCAAAGTGTTGGTGCTGACCTTTAAAGCCCTAAACGGCCTCGGTCCAGTATATCTGAAGGAGCGTCTCCACCCCCATCGTTCTACCCGGACACTGAGGTCCAGCGCCGAGGGCCTTCTGGCGGTTCCCTCACTGCGAGAAGCCAAGTTACAGGGAACTAGGCAGAGGGCCTTCTCGGTAGTGGCGCCCTTTCTGTGGTACGCCCTCCCACCAGATGTCAAAGAGAACAACAACTACCAGACTTTTATTTTTTTATTTTTTATTTTTTATAATGATTTTTTTATTATTTTTACAAAACAGAAAAAACAGGGAACAAGGGTAAAGGAAAAAGGAAAAACAAACACATCACAAACGAATACATAAAACATGACTTCCCCATACCTCCCCTTCTCTGCATTGTTCTTTTATAATGTGTCAGCAACCCTTCAGTCCATTTCTTTATATATTCTCATTAAGTTTTCCCCTTTAATTTACGATTTACAGCTATAATTCTTTGTTTCTAGCCTCTCAACATCTAACCGTCCAATATTTTACAGTAGTTCTTAAGATATACTTTAAATTTTCTCCAATCTTCCTCCACCGCCTCCTTCCTCTGGTCTCGGATTCTGCCGGTCATCTCTGCCAGTCCCATATATTCGATCACCTTCGTCTGCCATTCCTCCAGAGTGGGTAGTTCTTGCATCTTCCAATACTTTGCTAAAAGAATTCTTGCTGCCGTAGTTGCATACATAAAGAATGTCTTATCTTTCTTCGGTACCAGTTGGCCCACCATGCCCACCACAACTACCAGACTTTTAGAAGACATCTGAAGGCAGCCCTGTTTAGGGAATCTTTTAATGTTTGATGTATTACAATATTTTAATTTTTTTTTGAAGCCGCTCAGAGTGGCTGGGGAAGCCCAGCCAGATGGGCGGGGTATAAATAAAAATTATTATTATTATTATTATTATTATTATTATTATTATTATTATTTCAGAGCAAATCCTCATGTAAGGACTAGAACATAACCATTGTGACCAGCAACCATTGATAGCCTTTTGCTCCATGAATTTGTCTAATTCTTTTTAAAAGCCACCCAAATTAGAGGTCATTACTACATCTTATGGAAGAAAATTTCCTAGCTCCACTATGTGGTGTCTGAAGTGCTTTCTTTTGGCTCTTCTGAACCTTTCAATGGTCAGCTTCACTGGATGACCCCTTGCTCTAGTATTATAAGAAAAGAAGATCTATTGTAATTAACGTTTGCACATTAGAGAGGCCCAAAATGTTCCTTCTCCTGACAAACTGTATTTGGGGAAACTATTGTTCTATTAGTGGGACATGGGTGGCGCAGTAGGTTAAACCACAGAGCCTAGGACTTGCCGATCAGAAGGTTGGCGGTTCAAATCCCCGCAATGGGGTGAGCTCCCATTGCTCGGTCCCTGCTCCTGTCAACCTAGCAGTTCAAAAGCACATCAAAGCACATAGACAACAGAAGCTATGCTATTGCTGGGCCACCAGCCACCCAAGCCACTTGAACCCCAAGTGACAGTAGTGGATCCACAAGTACCCCAAGCTATATACCTGCTTCTTCAAAGGGAATGTAATGCCATCCATACCTAGCCAGGCCTCACACATTGGATCTCATGCAGTTCAATATGGAGGCCAGCATATATACTGACACACCTGCAGATGTAAATGAGAAATAGAGCTGGGCATCATGAGCCTATTGCTGACAACGCGCTCCAAAACAAAATATTGAGGAGCGGGGGGGGGGGGGGGAAGCTGCTATGTTTAATAGGCCTTGAAGTTTGCATAGCTTCGGGGTTTTTAAAAAGGGAGATGTCTAATGAGAATAGTTTTTAACCACTGCACTCTGTCAGACAATGAGTCATAAAGCAACACCCAGCCATAAATGCAATAAATCAGAATCTGACCCTGATTCTGAAGTTCACAATGTTAGGCTCTCTTCAAATGTCACAACAGTTCAGAGATGGTAATTCATGGCACGTAACTCTTTATGTTTTCTACAAAAAAGGGGAAAGCAGGATGTACTCCTGATTTGTCAATAAAAAGCACTGGTGGGAGGTCTAGAAAGTGAATTCCAAATGCTATCCATTTTTTAAAAAATGGGAAAGTATATATTTGAAAATTTAACACAGATAATTTGGCAGGGTTACCCCAACCAGACACTGTAGAGATTTGCTGCTGAATTCTGGGAGCTTGTTTTGATGAAAACCAAGACTGAGAAATAGTCTTTCAAGAAACAGGAACCCAGACTGACAGAAACCAGGTATGCCTTATCTTCCAAAATATCTAGATTTAACACTTCTTTCTTGGATCATAAACAACGCAGAAGCTTCCAGAGAGTCAAACTCTTTTAAATAAGGTGCATGGCTCCCCCCTCCCCCCAGCCTGCTGCTTGTTGAGAAGGCCTTTCTGGCTGGAAGCAATCTTTAACATCTTCCTTCTATAAGAACAGAGAGTGTTCAATGCTAGATCAGAAAGCTATTGGAAGCATCGCTCAGGAGATATGCGGAAGTCCTTCACATCCCAATCACTTCTGCTTCTTTCCAAATGGGACTCAGCACCAACATTGAGTTCTGCCTTTCAATCTTTCTCAAGAGCGTGTTATCTGAAGTGTTCGTAGCTAATTGCTTTTCTGAAGATCCAGGGTGTTTGCACTCACCTTATTTAGGTGTGATTCTCACAAAATCCCCTTCATTTATTCAGTACTATGGTTACTTGATTAATTGGGATAAGGATTCCACTTATTCCATCACAAAATCTTCTCTACCTGGACATTCTCTACAAGAGCATTTTTCTGTCTGGGCATGCTTGTTCAGAAACATATGCTGTCCTGAGAAAGTTGGAGCTTCTTCACACATATATTGAATGTATGAAGATGTGGAATTGTTCAGAATATCCACAAAAGACTAGAAGAAGTAGCCTCCTTGGTGAGAAATGTATGTTGATAAACAAGAAGATATATATGATATAAATAGGGTAAAGGGCCTTACAGGTATTCCCCCCTTTTTTTCTCTCTTGCTTTATATTTTGTGGGTTTTTTAAAAAAACATTCTTGTTCTGTAGACTGATACTTATTGTATTTTATCTTGAAAATTGTTGATAAAAATATTTAAAACAAAAAGAACATCCACAAATGAGGTCTGAACTGAGCTTCTTTTGTGCAATCATGGCATTTCTTATCATAACAGTTCTCATGTTATCTTTTCATGGAAACTATCTGGAAACAATAAAATAATACTCATTGATAGACTTAATGCGTGCTCTCTCCCTCTCTGTATTTCAACACAATTTATTTTTGACTTTTACAGTCTGTAAATTTATTGTTTCCTGTGAAGGGTTTGAGTTTCCCAGTTTGCATTGTGCCATAGGTCCTATGCTCCGAACTTAGGAGGGGAAGGAACTCTGGTACCAGGACTGGGAAAGTCCCCTGTTTGAGACCTAGAGACCTGCCTTCAGTCAGAGAAGTTCATACTAGGCTGGATAGACCAATAGTCAGACACAGTACAAGGCACATTACCAACCTAAAGAGCAATAGATAGCCAACAAATGGGAAACATGTGCTTCATTTTAAGCTAAGAGCAGCTAGTTCCAATGTCTACCATTGTTTCTGCAATCTGAATCATTGTAATAGTAACACGGTAAGTAATAACAGCTCAAGGTGACCATTTCTTTGTGGAATGATTTTTTTTCATTATTTTGCATTGACAGGCAATTTGCACATATGAACTCTGGGAGTAAAAATATGTCTCTGGTGTTATTGTTCCAGCAAATAAAGAGATTTCTTGATCTTCCTATAAAAGCAAATATCGTTTTATTATCCTTGCCCTCAGGAGATCAACACCAAAATCAAACAGTTGTCAGAATCACACTAAACTATGATCAAAAGGAAATGGTACAGTTTTCAATAAGAAAAAATTGAAACAGCAATGAGTGATAAAGAAACTGCATTTTAGGTCTCTTAAATGTACAAGTAGTGACTTGCAGAAAACTTATCCATTCTGATTAATACTAAGGTGACCATCTTTAAACTTCATATTGAGTGCATTCGAAATGATTTTCTAATAATGGTTTCCCAGGCCTTCAGTCCTATTAGCTTGCAGAACCTTCATGCAATATTCATGTTTTAATCTCCTAGAAGTAGACTGCCTATAATACACAAGCTCATTTTCTTTTCAAGTTCTCAAAACAAATCTTAATTCCCCACCCTGTAAAATGCCACACTGCATGAAGTGTACTTCCTGCTTAGAAATTATATCAAGAGTGGGAGAGAGAGACTCTAATATGGGTTGTTTTATCGCTCAAAATGTCCTCCACATTGCAGATCAGCTGGAAAGGAGCCCAGGGGTGATCCCAAGGCCACATTCAAATCCAGAATAGCATGAATTTGGCTAACTTCCCCTCAGTATATCCATATATACTGAATATGTTG
Source organism: Podarcis melisellensis (assembly GCF_964234715.1). Classification (NCBI taxonomy): domain Eukaryota; kingdom Metazoa; phylum Chordata; class Lepidosauria; order Squamata; family Lacertidae; genus Podarcis; species Podarcis melisellensis. The sequence goes on from NC_138543.1 coordinate 25,274,828, forward strand.
TTACTATTCTTAAGGTCTGATTCACACAATCATTGCACATGTCACCGGATATTTTGATGGCAAATGTGTGAGAACTTCACTGATGCACCATTGGCCCAGCATACACACTTGCCACATTTGTTGTGATGTTTGACCCGACCTTGGTTCTGGAAAAAAAACAAAGAGCACGAGATGTATGCTTAAGGGATGTGCGAATGAAGCAATTCTCACTCCTTGACATCTTCTGGTCTCACTATCACAAGTGCTACGCATGCAGGCCTTCAATCAATAATATACTAGAAAAATGGTGGCTTCCTTCAGATTATCTTTCGGGAGGGATTCCATTATGTGCAGGTTTGTTGCATTGTTGCATCACAAGAAATCCACTTTTTAAAAAAAGCACACAGATGTTTTGTCGTTAGAAAATTGGCAGGGAAATGCACTAAAATGTGTGGGGTAAATGACAGATTAATAGGAATATGTATAACAATGCAAGCAAACAAGGATGAATTTTCATTGTTTTATAACTTCCTTGCAACCCCCCCAAAACCCCTCAGAACAAATGCTTGTTATAGACCTAACATCCATGTAAGTATTCTGCAAGCAAATCAGGATGAATGCTCAATTAAACGTCTTTCTGAAGGAGCCATTAATTGTCCCCAAATAGGTTACTGGTAGGTCAAAGGGTAGCTTATGTGAGGAGAACCTGAGTTTATAGGATTAAACAGCTCAGAGTGTATGCCCTGCCTACTGTGGGGTGGGGAGAGACTCTGTGTCACTTCCGAGGGTCTCAGCTCTTTGTCTTCTCTCTACTTTTGCTTTTGAAGAGAGCGGACGTGTTTTTTCACGATGCTGTGCGCTGTGTTAGACAATGGATAGTTCTGTTGTAAATAAAGCTGCTTTTAGTTATTAGTAAGCTGTGTGAGACTCTGTTTAAGCACACTGAAGAAGCACAGAAGACAGCAGCTTTCTCTGACCGCTGCCGGACTCTGCTTTTGCTCAGAGCATTGGAATGTGGACTTTGGAATGCGGAGGCCTGGCGCAGCGAAAGCGGGCTGGACGCCAGGTTTATCTGAGCAATACTTCTCACCTTAGCCCCTGCAGTATTGTGAAAAAGCAGACTTTGAATGGTATGGCGTCCATATTGAAGATCTGTCAGAATGAGGGAGTTTGGATCTGACAAATCTTGGGTTTTCCTGGCTGAGCCGGGGCTCAGCAGGGGCTATGCCAGCTTAAGTCACTTACTCTGGCTCAGCCAGCAGAATTTATGCCAGCCCCGAAAATAGTGGGAGAGGGAAAAGAGAGACTTACACCTATTCCAAACTCTGTTGAGCTCAGACATGTGACCTCGGGCCTAATACTCAAAACATGAGCCTCCTAGAGGCTCCTGAACAGAGTTTGGAATAGGGATAATTTATGTCTAAATTATGCTGACCTAAATTATGTCAGCTTCTGTTACAGTTCTAATTGCTCTGCTCCAGTTACAATCCTATGCATGTTTATTTGGAAATAACTCAATAGGGCTTAATCCCTAGTTAGTATGTCTAGGATTGCAGCTTTATGTTTGTATCCAACTAAGTTCTACTCACACATGTAAATGAACTGACCAAATTAGTTAATGAATTCCAATGGGTCTACACTGAGTATGCCTAACTTGGGATGCATCCTTAGCCGAGCAGTATATAAATTTAATAGATAAATAAACAACAGAAATGGAGAAATATAGTTATTATTGTCTTGTTGTTGGTAAGCCTTTTAGCCTGCTTAAATATCAAAACAGAGCTCTAAGCATTTTATGAGCATAAAAACATTAAAATGTAAACACCCATAAATTAGGTACAGAGTTAATCAGCCCATTAAGACATTGGAATATAAACATCCATAATTAAAATATGCAATAAAAACCCATCCCATTAAGATAACTCAGCATTTAAAACAGAAATCTTGAATAGAGAGATCTAGAGAATGCCTGTGTAAACAGGTGTGTCTGAAAAAGCCAAGGGAATGCCAACTCAATGGATGCTGTTTTATGTTGGTGTGTGGTAGAAACCTTGGGCTTTTGCATGGCTGGAATGTAACCAATTGGAGCTGATGAGAGTTGTTATCAAGTAGTGGAAGGCTATGTCAATACCTAGCTCAAAGAATCACCTGGCAGGGCAGCAGAAACTTCCTTAAATTCTCCAAATTTAAGGATACCTGGTGCAAAAACTTCTACCTCTATTGATCTGCCATTACTCAGACTTTGTCTCCTTGGAAAGGGCTGCCACCCCTGCAAATTTTATCAACTTCTGTTAAAAGTGGTAGATTATATTATGATTTCTTCCCCCACTGAAATAAATGGGAAACACCAAAACCCACTTACCGTGTCTAGTGGGAGGCAGTGTTGTGATCTGGCACAGCTGCAGGCAATGTGGTGGTAGGGGATCCTCTCATGCAGCCAACGAATGAAAGACATTGGGTTGGATCCCTAGTCTGGCAGAGGTGGCAGCTTGGAATAACACCCCCAGTACATTGGTAAAATTTTCAGGTTACCCATTAAAGGGGTCCAGGGAGACGTATTCTGTCCAAATACCCAGACAGGCGCTAACAGGTCATTTGTTGTTTGCTTAGTTGTTTAGTCATGTCCGACTCTTCATGACCCCACAGACCAGAGCACGCCAGGCACTCATGTCTTCCACTGCCTCCTGCAGTTTGGTCAAACTCATGCTGGTAGCTTCGAGAACACTGTCCAACCATCTCATCCTCTGTCATCCCCTTCTCCTTGTGTCCTCAATCTTTCCCAACATCAGGGTCTTTTCCAGGGAATCTTCTCTTCTCATGAGGTGGCCTCATCTTCACGATCTGTCCTTCCAGTGAACACTCAGGGTACTTCATGGATCACTGCCTTGCTGTGGTGAAGGGGCTTGAATAACTCAGAAAAGCTATGAGCTATGCCGTGCAGGGCCACCCAAGAGTTGTCACGGTGGAGAGTTTTGACCAAATGTGATCCACCTGGAGCACGATCCAGCAAGCCACTCCAGTACCCCTGCCAAGAAAACTCCATGGACAAAGACAACAGGCATAGAAAAGTTATGATGCTGGAAGATGAGCCCCTCAGGTCAGAAGGCATCCAACATGCTACTGAGGAAGAGCGGAGGACAAGTAGATTCAGAGCTGATAAAGTGGCTGGGCCAAAGCCGAAAGGTTGCTCAGTTGCGGATATGCCTGGAAGTGAAAGGAAAGTCCAATGCTGTAAAGAAAAATGGGTCATAGAGACTCCCTAAAATGGCATCTTGGAGGGATTACTCAGATTCATGTCATAGGGCAATTCTAAAACTCAGGATTGACCCTGAAGGAATAAACACTCAGGAGATGGGTTGGGTGGTTCAGAATGAATACCCAATGCCTCTGCCAAAACCTATTGACATATGTAATAAATAAAGCTGTGGCCACTTTATCTCCATGCTATTTTTCTTGTCATTATTCCTTCTCTGCACACCCCATTCCCCAATGGCCTGGGCTCACTGCTCCTGGTCCTGCAATGAAGCTGACACTATGAAGTGGGAACCAAACACAGTCCAGGGAGCAGCTCAGCAAGTCAGCTTCCCAAATGAAGGTACTCCTGCAAATTGGAACCAAATATTTATTTTTCCACAACCCTAATAAAAATAGCAAACTGCAATTAGTACTCAGAACCTGTTTAACAATAGCCAGAAAACTGAATATTAGGCAGCAGCACATCAAAAGTAACATTAGGGATACCTCTTTTTCATGGAGAAAGAAGACTGGTTGCTTTCTGAAAAGTTTCTTTGGAAAACAAAAGTTAGAGGAAAGCTTTTTCTAAATAGAAATTATTTGCAAAGTAGAGGCCATTTTATGACAACCATATATATATTTTAAAGGCAATGCCATTCTAGAGTCAGTGTATTCCACACAAATTTACAAGCAGCTTTCTTAGATTTATTTTGGTAAGAGGAATAATTATCTCAAGTTTACTATCTTCTTGAGTATTACAATAATTTGTACTTTGAGAACTAGCCTGTAAATTCTTCACTCTGCCAAACAGTTGAGGAGAGAAAAGAATTTTAAAAATTTATTCTGTTCATAAATCTTAGCGGATAGGAGAGCATACAAAGATTTTTGCTCATAACAAATAAATCAGTTTGGGATTTTTTTTTTTTTAAAGAAACGAAAGCAGCGACCCAAGTAATCAAGATATAATTATTAACTGCTGTGAGTTTTAAACATTCAGTCTGTAAAATGATGGCATATGCTTGCATTGTAGAAGAACTTGCACCATATTATAAAGTATAAATGCAAATGAACAACCTCACATTTTCAATGTGAAAACATTCACAGATAGGTGAAAATAATAACTCTAAACCAGTAACTTCCAGGTGTTGTGGGACTCCAATTCCACTCCCAGCCAGCATGGTCAATAGTCAATAGGTCAACAGTGACTGGAATTGTGAAGTCCAACTCCCAAAGATAGTCATCCCTGCTCAGACCTTTGACAACTCTGTTAATGTGTTCAATTTTTTTTTAAAAAAATAATTTCATAGAACCAGTGTAGTGTAGCAGATTGTTAGACTAGAACTGTGGAGCTCATGTTCAAATTCTTGCTTAGCCTTGAAACTGAGTGGGTAGTCATGATGCTATTGCATCTGACTGCCTTGAACCTTACTGCATCTTCCATGGCTTGAAATGAATCATACCCTCATCTCTTTTTTTGATATGGAGGACGCAACGGAGCCCGTAAACTGGTTATGGAGGGAAGCCAGGGCTAATGGAACTTTGCTATTATATCGGAGTGCATATCATTGATATAACACATATTAATTTGGTGGTTTTCCTTGAGGTGACCTTATCAGCAGTCATTTCATTGTAGACACTGATGTACATGCTGGTCCTGTAAGTCAGGAGTGGCTCAGTCACAGTTGTGGGAGGGGGCCTTGCAAACACATTTTCTCTCCCCCCTTCTCGATTTTGACAGCAGCAGCAAACAGGAGGGGTGGGAGTAGTGCTGGGGATGGCAAAGCGTGCCAGCCTGATGCAGATGTAAATTGCCCCTTCCCTGTCATCAGATCAATAATTTGAGCAGAATGGGGGCAAGAATACACTTTCCCATATGTTCAGGGATATTTCAGTCTGGTTTTTCCATTGCTGAGCTATCACTAATCGTGCTGTGCTCAGTAAGAAGCCTACTAGTTTGCTGTGGTGCAGGGTGAAGCCTAAGTCTTTGTCCAAAGATAGTATTTGGAGAAAGGGGTTGGCCTTATTCCAAAAGTTTTTAACATGGAAGCATCCCCACTAAACATGAATAAATGAACCAAGCCTTCCAACATAAAGGGGAAAGGGAAGGATTAATTTTTGACCTTGAGTGAGGCCTCTTGTAAGTGAGCAGAAATAATATCTGGGACACAGCAATGTCTGAGCACCTCACAAGACACAGTAGGGCAATTAAAGGCAGAACCAATAGAGAAACCTTCCAAGAAACGTGGACCCCTTTCTTTAACTGTGTTAATGACCAAAATCAAGACCTTCTTATACCAATATTCTCAGTGGAGGGGTAATGTTAAGTCATAGGTTTGAATGTTGAATTTGTAAGTGTATGTCTAGAGACAATGGATACAACAGACACCATTAGATGTATTGCTGGATAAGTGTGTGATGGTTATTGTATTTGTATTTGTTTAAAAACCAATAAAAATTGTTTAAACGGCCTGCCTATGTGCATGTCTGTCTCTGTATGCCCTGTGTGTATGTGAGAGTGTGGGTGGCTATACCCACAGTTGGCATGCAAACCCCAGAGGTTCATGAGGTCCTTGGGCGAAAAGGCAGCTTTAGCAGTTAATCAGAAGATCAGTTAGAATATGAACAAGTGCAGAAATCACATAAATGTATATTACTTTAGCAAAATCCCACCAGTAAAGGAATGAGTTATATCAAACTAAATTCTTCTTGTTGTTGTTTAGTCGTTTAGTCGTTTCCAACTCTTCATGACCCCATGGACCAGAGCACGCCAGGCACTCCTGTCTTCCACTGCCTCCTGCAGTTTGGTCAAACTCATGCGGTGGTAGCTTTGAGAACACTATCCAACCATCTAGTCCTCTGTCGTCCCCTTCTCCTTGTGTTCTTTCCCAACATCAGGGTCTTTTCCAGGGAGTCTTCTCTTCTCATGAGGTGGCCAAAGTATTAGAGTCTCAGCTTCAGGATCTGTCCTTCCAGTGAGCACTCAGGGCTGATTTCCTTCAGAATGGCTAGGTTTGATCTTCTTGCAGTCCATGGGACTCTCAAGAGTCTCCTCCAGCACCATAATTCAAAAGCATCAACTCTTTGGCGATCAGCCTTCTTTATGGTCCTGCTCACACTTCCATACATCACTACTGGGAAAACCATAGCTTTAACTATACGGACCTTTGTTGGCAAGGTGATGTCTCTACTTTTAAAGATGCTGTCTAGGTTTGTCATTGCTTTTCTCCCAAGAACCAGCCATCTTTTAATTTCGTGCCTGCTGTCACCATCTGCAGTGATCATGGAGCCCAAGAAAGTAAAATCTCTCACTGCCTACATTTCTTCCCTTTCTATTTGCTAGGAGGCGATGGGACCAGTGGCCATGATATTCATTTTTTTGATGTTGAGCTTCAAACCATATTTTGTGCTCTCCTCTTTCACCCTCATTAAAAGGTTCTTGAATAGACCTATTGATATTAATGGGCCTAAATTAGTGCTGTCCATTAATTTCAATGAGTAACAATGGATACAGCCCAACTTCTTTCAGCTTCTCCATGAAGCTGTCCATAAGCAAGACACCTTCCAACCTTATTGCTTTCACCTGATCTTGCTTCATAAAGTGATCTACTTTAATTTGCATTTTCACTCACAACCATTTATAAATATCTATCAAATATGCACCAAGCAAATGATAAAGAAAGCCTATTCTTCAAAGCATCATGTTCTTCTGAAATAAGTGTGAATTTGCCAAAATATTGTCTTGAGGACTAGAGACATAATAATAATAATAATAAAATCCATGTAATAAGTCAATACATTCCACTGACTTTTCACACCTTATAGTGAATGCGAGCTCAGTTTAAATGAGCACTCAGATCACATTGACAACTTATTGAATGGTGATGTCTCCCGCGTATGAAAGACATGGTCATGAGGGCTTAGGTTCCAGAAAAATAAGTGGATAGCAACTAGTTTAGGGTTTATTTGTTATAAATATAGAGTCTTTTAAAAATGCTATTAAAGTTCATAGCAAGAATATACCATACGTACTTCCTTTCATGATATCCTGGGAGGTAGATGCTTCAGTCTGTTTCCTAAATGTACCCTGTTACTAGGATTTAGGACCAAAATAAATTTCTGAACAGCCTTTATAAACCTCTTCGTATAAACTTGTAGATAAAGGTATACCAAAACCCATCCTAGCTCTACTTATAAATATGCTATTGCTACCACTGTTCCCTGACAATTTATTCCTTTGCAGTTGTGTGTCCAGAGTCTATTAATATGAGATGTTGCAATGATTAAGTTGTTATAAAATTGGAAAGTACAGTGGGTCGTGCCAAAATATAAAGGACTCTGAGAAAATGCCACATTAATTTACTGAATTAATCCCTATTAATAGAGTGTTTTTAAAGACACTGATAATTTGGAGTCAAGCAGCTCATTAATATTTTAAATCCCAGAGGTTAGTATAAAACTAGGCTAATGAGTAAATCCCTTTGCCAGAATTGGAATGCAGTCTCCTGCCCTCTGAGAGTTTGGAGTATTTTGTTTCTAGCATCCATCAGCGGAGAAGTGTAGATAGAATTATTCCAACACCCTCACTTAATTAATTATGTAAATTATCATGCACTCCTGTATTTTCCTGTTTGAATGGGTAATTTTACATTTATGAATATGCATGTTGTGCTGCTTGCCAGACTGCCCATTGCAAAGGAAGAACTGATGAGGAGGATTGTGCTTTCTGTGCATGCACATGGAAAGGGAGAGAAGGAACTGCAATACAAATTGTGGACACAGAACAACAGATTTTGAGGTGATTCTCCAGGTGTTTTAACATAGCAAAATCCCCCCCAAAAAAATTTCCAGATATGGAGACATCTGGAAATAGAATGCCAAACTGGATGAATTCAGGTAAACTGTTCACACAGTCTATCAACAACATCATAACAATGATGACAGGACTGCACAAACTATCCCTATCCATGGTGCTGCACACTCCAAATAGCTCTACACAGAAGAACATAAGACGAGCCTGCTGGATCAAGCCAAAGGTCCATCTATCCCAGCATTCTGTTATCATAGTAGCCAACCAGATACTCATGAGAAACCCAGAAGCAGGACTTGAACACAAGAGCACTCTCCCCTCCTGATATTTCCAGCAACTGCAGTGGAGACAGAACATAGCCATTGTGTAGCCCTTTATAGCCCTGTCCTTCATGAACCTATCTAACCCTCCTTTAAAGTCATCAAGTTGATGGGAATCGTTACCTCTTGTGAGAGCCAGTTCCAGAGTTTAACTGAGTTGAGTTGGTATCAGTGTGTCTTGGGAGACAATGGAAGAGTGCGCCTTCAGGGGTAAAGTAAAACCACTGGAGAGGCTAACTAGGCACTGTGTAAAGTGCATCGTATGTTTGTCCTGAATCTTTCAACTTTCCTCTATCCATTTTCTCCACACCATCCAGTTGGATCAGGACAGAGCACTGGTTCAAAATATATGGATGGGCCATATTTCTGAGCCATTGATCAGCCTTAGAACACCTGAAGCAATGGTGGAGAAGAAATCGCTTCATTCTTTCCCCTTTTAACTGAGGATTAGGTACATACCGTATTTTTCGCTCTATAAGACACACTTTTTCCCTCTTAAAAAGTAAGGGGAAATGTGTGTGCGTCTTATGGAGTGAATGCAGGCTGCGTGGCTATCCCAGAAGCGCGGCTATCCCTGGCTTTTGCGGGAGGTGGGGAAAGGGACAGAGGGCAGCTTAGCCACATGCAGCCTCTTCTGGGCAGGGGGATCCTTCATCCTGCTGCCCGGGAGAGGCCACGTGTGGCTATCCCAGAAGCCAGAACAGTAAGAGGCTATCCCAGAAGCCAGATCCCTCTTGCTGTTTTGGCTTCTGGGATTCAGAATAATTTTTTTCTTGGCTTTTCCTCCTCCCCAAACTAGGTGCATCTTATTGTCTGGTGCATCGTATGGAGCGAAAAATACAGTATATTACTGTCAGCAGTGTAGGAGTTGCTGCAAGGTAACACTTGGTGACAACAATGCAGCTGGGGTACATGGGTCGGTTGTCATCCTTGCCAGAATTACTGGTGCTGAGGAGAGGGTGATAACTCAGAAGCCCCATGCATGGGACTGTCATCATGACAGCAGTCAAGCTGCAATAGGTCCCACATCTAGTGACTGTGTTCTACTTTACAAAAACCGCTCTTTATTTTAAGGGCTGTCGGAGGACTGTCCCTTATTTAAAGATTCAGTGATCCAAGTCTGGTTTAAAGATAAAGAACTAGAAGAAGCCTTTTAAATTGCCTCTAGACAACAGACAGTTGTCCAAGGTTACCAGATGCATACATTACAGATGGGGTGAGTTTTCTGCTTCCTGTAGGTATCTGGTGGCCACTGTGAGAACAGGATACTGAATGGATCTTTGGCTTGATCAAGCCAGGTTCTTACTATGTTCTCAAATTCTCCAGCAGTAAGCTGCATCTTTGATAGATTTGAATTTATCTGACTTTTCACCACAACAGTTTTTTAAGGTATATCAAAATAGGCTTTCAGATGGTTCTTCCCCCTAATTTTGACAAACCTTTCTCCATACCTTCCCCATGGCCACTTCTCACCCTCTTTAACATGCAGTACACCCTATATGGCACTCTGACTATGTTCAGTCAGTAATATTTCCTTCTAATCTTCTTATACAGAACCTGAAATAATCAGTCATGGTTAATGCCCCAAATATTATGTAGCTATTTTAAGCACCAGAATGATAAAGCAGTAACCCAAGATGAGATAATAGAAAAGGAAAACAAAACCTCCCTAACCATAACAAATTCAGGCCCATTCCCAAAATGATAGATAGCCTCTATACAGTAGCCTTGCCAAATCCCTAAACCGTACTAATTAGCTGTGTTATCTTAATTTAGCTCAAACTCATTGGACGCTCATTGCAATAGTTCATTTTGCAGCTTCAGGTTTCGGTGACATATTTATGATTTTTGCTTCAGTCCTTGAGAGGCTTGGCTCTCCTAATCCACACAGTGTGTTCTTTCCTTTGAAAACAAATCCTTTATTTCGCCTTTTAATCATTTTGCAGTTCTGCAAGGTCGAGACTATAAAACCTCTCATTACATACAGACATATTGGAAGACGTGAAGGAGGTCTCTTGTGGAAAGATGTCTGGACTGTGTGGCCAGCCTGGACCAAGTCATTTTGCTGTCTGAAGGGAAATGGCACAATTTATTTATTTAAAATATTTATATCCTGCCCTTCGCCTCACCTCTACCACTGCTTTATTTAGTACTTAGTACCCAAGGCCAGTAAAGTCATTTTAACACCTGAGACAAAAAAAAAAAAAATCCCACAAGCCCCTTCCTACCTTCCTGGAGGTAAAAATGCCACAATCATGAATTAAATAACTAATATTTTGCTGTCCTTTCATTGCACACAAAATGAGCAGCCTAAGATGGCCTCTTCAGTCTGTCTGATGGAAGGTGCAGCAACACAAAAGAATTAGGAAACTGGGATAGCTACATATTTTAAAAAGATTAACCTTCTAAGCAAAGGTTACAAAAGAGCTATCATGCGCAGACCCTGTACAGATAGTATTCTTCCTCAGAAATATAAGGTTCTGTACAGCAATTCACTGAAATTTTCCACTGTTCAATGGTGATGGTCGTAAAAGCAGAGCAATCACAGGGTTAAGTGCCTTATAAGGAAGTGAGGTGAGAGCGTTTTGATTGGATAATGAATTTGAACTGTATTAGAATGTATGGAATTTATGCAAAATATATAAAATGGTATGGAATCTGTTGGCGAGGGTCAAGCTTTTGGGGAATTATCCCGCTGGACCTCTGCACAGAAATAAACTACCTGGGATTCCTTTTCCACTCACCATCTCATGTGGGTTTTTTGGCTAATTCATGAGATAGGGCAGATTTCTGCAACAGCAATGCAATGTAGCTAAGTAGAAGCTTTGGACTGAGTGTCGCTGAGGCAACTGAAGCAAACTCAGTTCGGAGGGAGGACACTGGTGCCTGAATCAGTGGAAATCTCTGAAAAGTTTCTGAAAGGGGAGATCAGCACTTTTGACTCGGTCCTTTCGGAAGCATTTCCCCACCCTGATAGCAAACGCCATTGCTATAAACCAAAGCTGCACTTCCTCAAATGCATTCAGACTGCAGCAGGCAGCTTTATCACACAGCACTGTAACTGCAGGTGCTCCGTCGCAGAATTATATGCTTGGTGGCTTTCCACTGTGGCTATAGATTGGCTTCTGTAAAGCGGCTCTTAAATGCTGGCTTTTGAAATGGAGGCAGGATTGGCCCTACAATCAGGCAGAGGGAGGCAGCCTGTCAGGTAGCAGGTGCTGAATGGGAGGGTTGGAGAGCAGTGGCAAAGTGTTGAAGGACACAGCTGTGGGCACCACACAGCCTGCCCTGAATCTCCTAAATGAGCTTGCAACCCTGCAGTGAAATTTCCCTTAGTCAGCCTTGAAGTAAGTTTCAACTACCTATCCGTCTCATTTATTTATTTTTTTGTAAATTGAACAGGCAGGTAGCATCCTGCCCAAGGGGCGGAGCTACCTGCCCTGGCACCTGGAGGAGTGCAGGAGCGGGGCTAGCCAACCTACAAGGGTGGGACTAGCCGCCCGCACTGCAACATCGTCCCTAGTGGTCCGCAGCCTGCTCAGCGAGCGTCTAGGGTGCCGTCCGCACAGCGAGTGAGGTGTGTGGTGAAGCGATGTCACCCACCCTCCTGGCTAACACCTGGTGCGCACCGCACCTGCCTTCCTCCGCCAGTGCCCTGCCCTTCTCCTTAGGGAGCAAAATGTCCTGGTTCTACTCTAAAGGACAGCAACTCACAATATAACCCTGTGTGTGTCTACTCGGAAGAAAGCTTCATTGCTCTCCAGATTTGGAGCAAGCATGCTCAAAGAAGGCACTAAATGTTGAATGGATACAATCAGGGAAGCAGGTTTTGGAAACATCCATCAAGGAACAGATACCTGGAGTGTGAGCCCTCTTGTCTGCCTGCCTTCTTGTTTATAACCAGTAACAGCCAGAGGGGTGTCATTGCTTTCCGGGCTTCACAACACTGTTTTTGTTGTTGTTGTTTAGTCGTTTAGTCATGTCCGACTCTTTGTGACCCCATAGACGAGAGCACGCCAGGCACTCCTGTCTTCCACTGCCTCCCGCAGTTTGGTCAAACTCATGTTAGTAGCTCCGAGAACACTGTCCAACCATCTCGTCTTCTGTCATTCCCTTCTCCTTGTGCCCTCCATCTTTCCCAACATCAGGGTCTTTTCCAGGGAGTCTTCTCTTCTCATGAGGGGGCCAAAGTATTGGAGCCTCAGCTTCACGATCTGTCCTTCCAGTGAGCACTCAGGGCTGATTTCCTTCAGAATGGATAGGTTTGATCTTCTTGCCGTCCATGGGACTCTAAAGAGTCTCCTCCAGCACCATAATTCAAAAGCATCAATTCTTTGGCGATCAGCCTTCTTTATGGTCCACTTCTCACTTCCATACATCACTACTGGGAAAACCATAGCTTAAACTATATGGACCTTTGTTGGCAAGGTGATGTCTCTGCTTTTTAAGATGCTGTCTAGATTTGTCATTGCTTTTCTCCCAAGAAGCAGGTGTCTTTTAATTTCATGGCTGCTGTCACTCACAACACTGTAGGTTGCAGGTATTTACCAAGAAGGGAGGGACAAGACACAAGGAGCTTGGTGTGGTGTGGCACATGATGGCAGGAGCATGACTGGCCACTATTGCTTACAACCCATCCAGGAGGTGGCATGGCCTGTTAGCTTCCTCCTTCTTAGTTTCAGTGTTGTAGGACTGAGCATGAAGGAAGATGGGGACAAGTCTCAAATTAGTTGACTTTGCCTGTCCTTGGCACTAGCTCCCCCTACTGCTGGACTCCCTGCCCTCTACCCTCTCAGTCCCTATGGGTACCAGCCATTACTGCTTTGTTGAATGACCCAGTCTACCGCTGGCATCATTTTATAAAATGCGTAGCAGCAAATATTATAGTGCTTGTACAAAAATCATTAGAACTGTACACTTCCACATTTACAAAGTTGTCTTACCGTGTGTGCGTTTGTTTGTTTTTACACAACTGTGGTGGGTTTCTTCGTTCCTTTTTTTCAAACTTAAATATGACTTGTTGCTTTTAGCCAGCAAATATGAGAAGCTAACCAAACTTAAAGGCTTAACTACCTGTTTGGCTATTCTGTTACTGTGCAGACTTCACATCTAGAAGTGACCTTGTATAAAACCAATATCTTTGAGGTACTTCTATGTAAATGCATCAATATACAGATAAAGCATGAAAGAAAGTAATAAACAAAACTGAAGCCAGAAATACCGATAAAGAAAGAAAGATTAATCTGTGCCTTATCTATTATTTTGTTTCTTGGTGTGTAATCAGTTCACAGCAGAATAGATTAATGTTTGTACCAATGTGTTTAGAAAATCCACTTTTCTGCCCCGTAAGAGAACACTTAACCCTTCTGTGTAACTGGAGGTGGGAAATACGATGACCATTAGCCAAATCACATTTCAATTTATGTTACCAGCATTGGGGCGAAAATCTATATTATATATTTGGTAACAAATTGAAGATATCTCTGCTTTATTATATTGGCAGATATATAAATGCCTGCATTTTCTTTCAGGGGGGAAAAAACCAGGGAATACCAAATACATTTTCTATAGATCGCCTAACCCATTATCTATGTGCTAAGTTATCAAAAATTTACTTTAGGTAATCATATTTCTTTTCCCGATAGCATTATTTTATGGCTTAGCTTAAAAGTAAAAGAAACTTCATTTCCACAAAGAGTCATTATTTACAGCATCTTCATGCATTTATTTTAATGGTAGCATTTAAGATGCTGCTACTTGCTTTGTATTCATGAATATTTTGCATGGTTATGTAAATTAGCACACACAGCACAAGAAATATACATATAAGTGTGTATGTGTGTGTGTGTAAAACTTGAGAAAATTGCTGAAGTCATGCTTTTCATTTTTATGTATGGTGATTTTCTTGGCCTTAAATTTACTGTCCTGTATTTATATACACGATGAGAAAAAAACTAGACATGTTGGGATGGCTTTGGTGGTGAGTATGTAAAACAGGGGTGCCTAACCTATGGCCTTTGAGATGTTGCCAGCCATGGTGAATGGTAGGGATGATGGAAATTGTCATCCAACAACATCTGGAGAATCACAGGTTAGACACCTCCAAGGCAAAGGGCTAGATGTAGGGGTGTGATAAGCTTGGGGGTGAAGACAAAGACTTTAGCTCCAGTGAGGTACAAGATATATAAATCTAAAACAGGTGTAAGTAGTTTCTGAGAAACTTCAAGATACAGTTCCACCCCAAGTCATGGCGGGGAGACAACAACAGCCGAGGAAGTGGAAGATACAACACCATATATGGTCAGAAGGAATCTCCATGGACATAACAGCTTTCACACACAGGACAGAACAATGAAAAGAGTTAGAGTTCCTCACTTGAAGTTTTATACATTTATATAATATAATAACATGAACAGAAATCATTAAGAATGCAGCTGCTGTATAAGGGATTACTATCTTAACTGGAATGTAACTGAAATTAATAAGATTGTGGAATGCAGAAATATAAGATTGGGAATGCATCAAATCTACCACACAGGGAGCCACTTTAAGTGTATTAATTGGGAATTAATTGGTATTTGAATAATTGTATTAATTTGGAATTAATTGATATTGTTATAATTGGGATATTATTGGTAAAATATTGGAAAACTAATAAAAAAAATAATTGGCAAAACACACACACCCAGCTGTAAGCAGAGCCCAAGAATGGGGCAAAGGGGAAGAAGACCAGAGGTTCACAGAGGCCTAGCCTGAGCTGCAAAATGAGGCTAAATATAGTTGATCGTGCTTGTGGATGTTTATCTCATTTATATCCCCACATCAGTATGACCCTGCAAGCTGTAATCAAATCTGATAAAAGAGCAGTTACTCAAATCATAGATCAAACAAAACCCAGCAAGCTGCTCAGCTAAAAACCTTGGGGGAAGGGGGGGGGAATTAACAGCGCTTAAAATATAAGATTATAGGAGTCTCACTTATCTGTATAGTGGTGCTTTTCCAAAGAAGAGTTGTCACCACTGGAAAAATAAACAAACGCTTCCAGCCTATCAACCTAGAATGAGGCCAATGGAATCAGTAGAAGACTCTCAGATGTACATCTCAGCAACTGAGAAGGTTTATATAAAGAAAGCAGTTATTTAACAACACAAATCTATGTATGTATATTCAGAAGGAAGCCTCATTGTGTTAAATGGGGCTTATTTCCTATGAATGGGTTTGCACATCTTAGTATCAAATCCTTTGGAGCTATAAAAGTCTAAACCAGCACTCTAAATTCTGCAAACTAGTAACTAGCTGGTATCTTATACTGCTGGGTTATATTTAAAAGAGCATCTCTCTGTTAGCAGTCAAGCAGCCATTACTGAACCAGTTGACGTTCCTGAACTGCCTTGAAAGGCGAGTCTACGTACAATATATTACAATGATCTATCTCAGGTTATCTTCAGAAGTCTATCTGAGGTAGCCCCCATTTAGTAGTATTCTCCAGCACCCTTTCAAGTCTCTACTGTTGCCTCTCGGTGTTGAAATGCTGAGAACCCAGCTAGGTAATAGGGAAAGGATTTCCTTTGGGTAGATTTCAACATAGTGCAAAGTGGGGTGTGCGTGCACTGAGTCATTCCCACCCTCTATTCCCCCCATGCATTCTGTAAACTTGTTCTGATGGTTCTTCCAACCCTCCAGATGAGATTTAGGGGGTATGGGAAATAGAACAGAGGGAGAAGATGGGGGAAAGTATAGTTGTGAGAATGGACCTCCTTAGGTGCCCCAACAGTTGAGTTGAATCCCACCCTTAGTCAATAGATCCTACTATAGGCATTGGGAACTTGTGATCCTCCAGATCTTGTTGGATTCCAGATCCCATCAGTCCCAAAGATCAGGGATAATGTGAATTGGAGTCCAACTACATCTGGAGTCTGCAGGCTCTCCATCTACTGGTTCAGAATAGAAAGACAGAACAAACAAATGGAACTAGGTTGCTTCTGCAGCAACATTCAAGGTTAACTAGAATATATTCTAGCAATGAGTGAACCAAAGTTCCCAGTTTCATGCTAATAAGAATAAGAGATAAAAATGACATTGGATAAAAACTTTGAATGTATGAGCTGCAGTGCAGCTGTGAAAAGTCTTGTAGATATTATGGTTAAAGGGTAATTGATGTTTTAGAACAACTCGAGGGCTTAGCAGAAGACAGTGGCAAATGAGAGACCACTATAGTACAAATAGAGGATTGATTATTCTCGTTCTTGCCCAGGAGGAAGGAAGCCAGCCATTCTCCGAGTATTTAAAAAATGAGATTTTGTTCGCACAATTCCTGTAAAATGCCAATGGAAAGCAAATAGCTATCTAAGCGAAACACTGCAATAGTAACAAATACTCTGGGAGAGGTGCAGCATGTCAGAGGGGACTGAGCCTTTGGTGTGGGAGATATAGGTTCAATTCCCTGCATGCCGTAAGAGGTGAGGGAACTCAACCAAGTTGCCCTTGCTCAGGAAGAAAAAAAAAGTTATAACACAGCATTTTCTGAAGATTAAAAGGAGATGAGCCCATAGGCCTACGTTTAAGATAAGTTAATCTAAGGATGTTGGCTATATAAATCTAAAACATGTGTAAGCAGTTTCTGAGAGACTTTGAGATACAGTTCCACCCCAAGTCATGATGGGAGACAACAACAGCCAAGGAAGTGGATGTTTCCTATCCCTTCCTATCCTCCTTGCAGTCCTCCCTGCGCCACAACCCCACATTCTGGAAGGTCAGGGCACAATGTGGGTGGGGCACAGATGCGAGGTGGTATGCGTGAGATAGGGCCATGTCTGGAGGGAGAACTGTCTCTCTCTGGTCTTCTAGGCTTTATACACCAGGCAGAGGGCCTTCCCAGTAGTGGTGCCCACCCTGTGGAACACCTTCCCATCAGATGTTAAGAAAATTAACAACTATCTGACTTTTAGAAGGCATCTGAAGGCAGCCCTGTTTAGGGAAGTTTTTAATGTTTGGTGTTTTATCGTGTTTTTAATATTTTGTTGGGAGCCGCCCAGAGTGGCTGGGGAAACCAAGCCAGATGGGTGGGGTATAAATAATAAATTATTATTGTTACACAACACTTGGCTCCTGACTTCCACAATGTCATTGCTTGCTTTCTGACCCACCCTAGTTAAGGTGGTGCTTTCATTGCTGTGGTCTGAGATCCGCTGCAGCTTGACACCAACGGAAAGGACGTTCACCTACATTAGAAATTGGATCCAAGGTTGTAGAGGTTTAGCCTTCCCCTAAGCAACAGTGTTTCTCTGTTGTTATTTGCAGTATGACCTGTCACAAACCCTCATTACACGTGTTACAGGCATCGGGTCAGATCTGTAATTGAGTTAAGTGGAAGTGTCAAGAAGCCTGCAGAGAACTTTGGGTTATTTTCAACTGAATGTGAGTAGAACACCTTGCATGATCAGAGTCCATGATCCAAGTAAAGGTTAAGGTAAAGGAACCAACTCTGGGGTTGCCGCACTCATCTTGCTTTATTGGCCGAGGGAGGCGGCGTACAGCTTCCAGGTCATGTGGCCAGCATGACTAAGCCGCTTCTGGCGAACCAGAGCAGCACACGGAAACACCATTTACCTTCCCGCCGGAGCGGTATCTATTTATCTACTTGCACTTTGATGTGCTTTCAAACTGCTAGGTTGGCAGGAGCTGAGACCGAGCAACAGGAGTTCACCCCGTCGCGGGGATTTGAACCACCGACCTTCTGATTGGGAAGTCCTAGGCTCTGTGGTTTAACCCACAGCGCCACCCACGCCCCTCATGATCCAAGTAAGCAATAGTAAAGAGCCCTGCAGGCTTTCCTTGTTCGATGCATCAAAGGTGAGGGACAAAAAACTCAAGGCAACACACACTGGGACATTCACAGAGGGTCTTTTGTTTGCAGCCCTGCTCCACAATCCATGAATACAGAGCTGACCAAATGCTTGAACATGCCTACTATGTGTAGACATTTGCCAAATGAGGATTGCACTTCATGTAACTGATGAAGCTGACTGTAGTCTTCAAAATATTATACAACTAAAATTTTGTTAGCCTTTAAGGTGCCACAAGTCTTTTCATTGTCGTTGTCCCCACTTTACTTCTAGGTAATTCTGTAGGAATAGGAGTGCAGCCTTAGTCGTTACATTACCCCAGCTTTTATAAAATCCTTGCATCCCATCCCAAGCTAATATGGTGGTCGAGGCTAGTTTTTGCATGAAATTGAAAACAAAGAAAAGATCCAGAAATCTGTAATGAGAAATGTGTAGGATGTAGTAGAAGAGTGATAGCTAAAGACCACTAATCAAATATTGCATGAACTATCAGTTCTTGTGTCATGGATCTGCAATCCGATAAAGACTGACAGGAATATTCTCTGAAATGAAATTATAAATCTGACCAAGCCATTAATAAATTTAAGGCTGTTAATTAACTGCACTGTTTTTGGCAAGATACTAGATTTTTCTTCCCTGTATAACATCTCCAGGGTTCCTGGCTCACAGATCAGTGAACCAGAAATTGTTGAAGACATGACTGACTGAACGTTTACAAAGACAACCAAGAGGCTACATTTAAAATTGAATGTTGTATTTACACATGCATTTTGATTAGAGATGTATTTACTCGAATTAAGAAATAAATATTGAAAGCATGAATTGAGTTATGATAATGTGCTATTTCAAAGTCAACTTCAACTTGAGTTCTGCTGCCAGGGTAATTTTTAGAGGTCTGTGCATTTTAGGAGTGAATTTACTGATGTGTGCAGCTTTGCTTCTGGCTAACCAGATGTTTTTGGTACTAAGTAAAGTTTTGGTGCTCTTTTATTTGGAGAATATGGGGAAAACAGCATTGTTAAATTTGCCTATCTGATACCTATTTAAGACACACACACACACACACACACACACACACATATATATATATTACACACACATATATAAATACAACCTTACTTCCACATAGCATCACAGCAATGCCTAACTGCTATCGACATATCAAAATTCTACTGCTGTCACTGCATCATCTGCTTCAAGGATGGGGAATCTGTGGTCCTCCAGATGTTGCTGTACTACAAGTTCCATCATCCCTGATGTTGGCAATAGTGGCTGAGGATGATGGGAATTGGAGTTTTTGGCAAGATACAGGAGTGTTACAGGCTCCTCCCACACACTACTGCTGTTACTATTTTTTAATATTTATACAGTACCTTAAATATTTCCTACTAACTGCTTAAAATTTATACTTGATAGGGACAAGAAAGATCTGCAATGAATAAGTGCTGCTGAAAATTTCTCCTGCATGAGTGGTACCTGAAAATTATTTAAGGTGAAAGGAAATTTTGGTACAATTCTTACAAATAGGCTACCAGGCTTCTGTTGCACTTGCTTTATTTTGAAGGTGACCACGTTGCAGTTTGGAGTGTCCTCTCATTCATTCTGCAAATCATCTTTTTGGTGATCTACCCTCTGCTGCCTTCTTTGGTGCCTGTGTTTCCTGAGAACCCCATGTCATCCTCAAATGGGATGTTTTGTAAGTCCAAGAAGGTGCAGAGGTTGCCTATTATGTGCCTGACAGCTGTTTGTCATTTTCTCTTTACTTCTAAAGAAATTGAAACAGACATATGTAATTGTTTAAAAAATGAAAAATGAAAAGGAAGGACTTGTTTCATTGCTTTCCTTCCACCCTCACTTCCCCATCTGTACCCTTATCTCCATTCTCTGCCCTGCCTGCTTCCCCTTCCCCTTTCAGGCCTAGTCAGCTATAACTTAGCCCTACAGCCTTTTTAGGAGGCGGAGAGCACCAGTAATTTTGTGACATCAGCAGTCATTGCATCAGCCCTTCCTCTTGTCTTTTTTTTTTTTTAATATAATTTTTATTGAATTTTCAAATTTTAATACAAAACAAGGAGGAAAAAAGGAAGAAAGGAAAAAAAGAAAAAGAAAAAAGAAAAAAGAGAGAAATAAACACAAATAGATTCTTTCATAACCCTCTTTCATTGACTTCCCCCCACCCCCACCCATGCATCCCAATTATCAAACTTAATTCAGCAAGTTCTTGTTTCATTCCTTAAACCTCTTCTTATTATATTTAAACTTAATTCCCTTTGTTAGGCCCAACTTATTTATCCCATTTTCTTATATAAATTCTTTTTCTAAGATCGATCAAGGTTCTTATACCATAAATTTCCCCATTTTCATATTAAAATATAAGTCAAAATTATAAAACCCAAAAGTCATAAAATAGTTTTAGAACTTTCTATTTTTCCCCCTCCCTCCTTGTCCGGATATCTGTCCCTTCCTAGATATCTGCCCTCTTATATGACTCCTAGCCCGGATTCCTCACATCTGAGGCTTCTAACACCATTTGAGTCTCTCTCTGCCTGTTTTGTTGATAATCCTTCTTATTAATCTTCAGCTCTCGAGGGATGTCTAGTGCGGTCTCTTCACCTTCTCTCCAATCAATCCTAATTGAAAAGACTTGCTGCAGGGGTTCTGCCAGATGTTCCCTTAAATCACATTCACCAGTGCCAGAAAAAAGGGGGAAGTCCCAGTTATATTTCTTCATTATTTCAGCTTCCCATCTATAGTGTCCAAAAACTTCCTCCTTTACTTTTCTCTTTTCAAAATCCATAGTCCAAAAAACTTCTCTGTCCCCTTGCTGCATGAAGTCCTGTTCCTGTACTTTTTGCCCTCCAGACTCCTTGTCCTCCAACTTCAAAGAAACTTTTTCCAGTTCAGCTGCAGAATCTTTCAAGGTCAAATCCTCAGTTCCATCAATAGAGTTGCTTGTTTTTGAAATCAAAGTCGTGAGCTGTTTGTCCATAGCTATCTCTTGCTCTTGTAGAATTCCCACGAGTAAAAGGGCTCTTTCTATTTCTGCTTGTAATTTTCCTTCTGCAGCCATTGTAATGTCTCTGGTTTCCCCTAGGGGGATTACCATTTTTCCCCCTTTACCAACAGTCTATTACTTTGTTGTTACTTGTTGTTACTTAATTTCCAGCCACTTCTGGTTAAATGTAACACCTTTAGATCAGAGAGATATAAAGATACAGTTCTTGTCTTGATTCTGCTGTTTGACAGCTCAGATGACAGCTGTCAAACTCCCTTTCTTTCAGGCTAGGCTAATGCGGGACACTCCCGGATCCCGAGTGGGGGTTCCCAAAAAATTTTCCAGATACACCTCTTCCTCCAGCACAACTTAAAAAGACAGAAAAAAGCTTGCTTTCCCAAATCGATGGAATCTTTTATCAGTCCCAAAAGACAAAAAGAAGATCTTTTAAATCCGATCTTAGGCTTTCGCTCCTTGCTTCAGATCGTGCATGCAGGGGGGGGGGGTGCGGACTTCCTTTTGACACAGCCCCCCCGTTCGCCAAATTATAAGGATTAATTTCTTTTAAAATCCAAATTTCGTTTTACTCACGAGGGTATTTGTTTCAGTCCAAATGTCAGGAAGAAAGTTGACGCTCTCCGGCAATGGCTTGCGGCTTCGCTCCACCGAGGTAGCGGTCGACTCTCAGCGCCACGCCGCTCCTCAGACCTTCTCCGCAGCCTTTAAAAAGGCTCTTCGACTGTCGAGGAGGGCGCTTAAGGTGCCCACCGAGTCACCAGGTCCACAGGTATCAGCACCTGTGGTTTCTAAGGGTCCCCGCGTCGCCGGCGCGGCAAGACCCGTCCTCGATGGAGCCGATTCCCTCCGGAGCTCGGAGGGAATCCGCCATTAAACCGATCGCGTCAACCCGGAAGTCCAGCCCTTCCTCTTGTCAAACACTTCTTTGGTGTATTGGTTGCAAACAGGTCTGTGTTAAAAACAAGATTTGATGCCACGATGGCACTTTTTCGCTCTCTAATGGGAAGTCATCAAATCCTATTTCCCTATGCAGTTCCTAGGCAATTTGCAATTTGGGCAACCCTACAAGGTGAAAAGTTGTAGGTTTGATGAGTAAGCCTCTCAGACCATTTCCCTGAAGCAGTGAGGAAGAGCCAGAAAGGCAAGCTCAAAATGATGTCAAGCGCTAGCCCTATGCAGGCTTTACCGGGAAATAAGGTTCTCACATGAAGGAGAAGGGCAGTGAGGATGAGCAAGGTAGCTTTGGCCCTATTACTGCCTTTCTCATTGTCCTCCAACTTGTATTGGGCAACTTTGTGAATCAGAGGGACTTCACTCTCGTAGAGGCTTCTTCTCAAATGAGCAAAAAAGAAGGAGCTTGAATGTGTATTAGGAAATTTAAATCATGGTGTTGGATGGAGACGAGGAAGACTGTAATGTTTTATGCAAAAGCACACACACACACACACACACAAATGACCCCAATTGTATGGTAGTGATGGTGGTATTGATACCTGTAGAAGAAACAGTGGCAATTGTTGTGGTTCTTGTAAAGCCAAGGCAACAGAAAGTTTTTTTCCCCCAATTTATTACGGCACACTGACACCAACATCATTGCTAATTCCCTAGCCATTCTGATGTTTTCATAGAAGAATAATTGGAAAGGGGTGTGTGTGGAGAAGCTTTAGCAAATTAACTGACAAAAATCTATTATGTGAAGACAGGAGGCTGCAGTACACACTGTTTATCAAATGTTTACCCACAAATCATGGAAGTGCAAGCATCCTCGGCAAGTAAGATTTGTGTGATGATAATCATTGTCCGTTATAGAAATGGAAAAATGAGAGGGAACAGATAGTGGAAGTGAAGGATGAAGGGAGGCCTGGAACAACACTTACGGCTTTTGTGATGTCATCCAACCCACTCCCATTGTTCCATAATGCGATTATACTGTGACAAATCCTTTTTCTTGGAAAATTAAAACCCACAGTTCATCTGTGGCCAACTAGCCACCATTTGCGGGGGTGAAAGGTACCTCTGTGCCATCTCTACCTCAGCTGTAATTGCTAGAGGGAGGGTTTCAAGGCCATACGTCTAACAAAGAACCACAGAGAAACAGTAGGAGCTGTTTGCACTCATGGCTCACGACAACTAAGTTAAGATCTCACGGAAAACAACTATGAGTCATTCTGTGCACTTAAGAGAGACACACTCAGGAACACAAGGTGATGTTTAGTCACTTTACAAGGGGGTAGAGCTTAATGCTGTTATATAATTCGATTGTGCATGATGTCAAAACCAGAGTGGAGTTGAAAGTATTTAGATGTTTGCATGTGCATGAAAGAAAGAAAGGGGAAACAATGTTTGGTGACTGTTCAGACTGAAACAATGCAAATAATATTGTGTACTTCACACATCTGCGGGTTAGATAATGCCACATCCACAGGTGGTTCCACTGTGACTAAGGTTAACTTTGGAGGAAAGAGTACAGTACTGGAAAGTTAGACTGAAAGCCTATGCACCCTTATCTGGAAATAGGGATGGGGAAATAATTTGATTCAGTGTGCGTTTAAAGGTGAGTCTACAAATTCTGACTTTCTGGAACCATATGCAAACCAAAACACAGCTGTCCTGCGAAATTTGCACATATCTGAATTTTGTGATGCAGTTTGCTAACCAAGCATTGTTTACCAAAATGCATATTGTTACAACACACACCCCAATCCCCACAAAAGTGTGAGATTCCATGACGTCCAGGCACTTACCCAGGTCTGGGTTTCCTTTTGGAAATATGAGCCACAATGGAGACTGTGGTGTCTTTATGATATATGATTCACACATAAGTGCAACCAGAGCCAATGATGGAGAGGTACACAACATTCACAGCCCAATATGTTCTAGCTTCTCCCATAACACAGCAGCATTGGACCCTACCCATTGCTCTCAAACATTGCTCTCTCATACTTTCTCCAACCTGCAGTTTATTGACTCCCAACTGCCATCCTAAGAATCCTTCCTAAAACACTGGCATGGACTGTCATTCACTACGACGAAGACTCAAGTAGATCCCTTGCAGTCGCTAGATACCTGATTAATGTCTTATTTCATAAGAGGAGAAATGGCTCACTGTATGACTCTGACAGCTTAGCCAAACTTAAGAACCATCAATAAGTGCCAGAACTAAGACGCATATCCCCCAAAATCTGAGGGATTTGAATTGCGGTCGACATAGAGGGAGCTTATTACTTCAAACCAATTGAAGTAAAATTGGTTTTATAGGGGTGTTTTAACTTGGAACTGTTTAAATTGTATTGTTTATGGATAAATTTTGATGTATTGTTTTTAGATATGGGCCAATGGCCGTAATAAACCAATCAATCAATCAATCACTGCATTAGGAATGACAAATCCTTAAAACAGGTGGTGTGTTTTTGTTTGTTTGTTTCAATGATCAGGGGGTTGCTACACGAAATTTCCCTTCCCTCCTTGAGGGCTCTCAGACTCAAAAAGTTCCAAAATACTGTTCAAATGGACTCTAGTTTCTTTTAAAATCCACATCTAAAAATAAGTTTCTAATAAAACCTATATAAAATCCTCAGTGTCTTTGGATGACCTAAAAAAGTTGACAACTTGCAATGTTTATTAGGCATCCTTTGATTCCCATGGAAATCATAGTGGATAATTAACAACTTGATTGCACTACAAGAGAACATACAAAAAAGGATGTTTTCCCAGAAGAATAACAGCAACTTTTTGCTAAAATAACTTTAGCTTCCACGACACTATGTGCTAAACTTTCTTCCTACGGTCATGGCCATCTATTGGCTGGTTGTGTTTAAAGGTTTTTTGGGGGGGCATATAGTTTTTTTGTATTGACAACTCTGCAGTTAAGCTAACATTTTGTCTGTCTTGTTCCCATTCTACTAGTACTCTTGACCAAGAGGGGAAGAAATTCATGACTTACAAGCAATGGCCATGATCATTTTTAAATGCCTTTTGTACTGAAATGAAAAATGGTGTGCACTCTCTCAAGAGTGACCTTTTCAGAGTGTCATCCTTATTAGATAATTCCCCAGAGATTATGTAGCAGCAGACTTTTGAAACTTGTTAGTTGCTTCTAGTTTCCAATGCATGAATAATACCGCCAACTTGATAGCAAAAAAGCCTTACTTTTTCAAAGCAGGAAGGAGGTGAATTTTCAGCCTGCTGTTGTCAACTCTAAACAAGTTAAACTGTGAGTAAAAACTATTTAGTGATCTAACTTTATGATCTCATACTCTTGATATAGAACACTGCACTCCCAAACATGTTCTGTACATTATCCCATCTGGATGTTGTGCAAATTGGGTTGATTCATTCATAGAAGGAATGGAGAATTTATGGCGGGTAGATCTCTGCTTGAGTCAGGCCTACTCGGAGATGCTGCCCAGTTCCTTAGAGCTATGTAGCAACTGAAAATGAATCAACAGCCATTTTAGAAAGTGCATTGACTTTCCTTCTCCCCACTTAAGTACCCAGAAACAGGCACCAATGGACAGCAGAAGTCACAGATTGAGCCCTCATAGCATGCTCATAGCAAGACAGTGCATAGGGTGACATGAATACCAAATGGAAGAAGTTGGAAGTGTGCAAGTGGTAGCACAAGAGGCGGTGCACAAAGCTTAATCATCACTGACCACAGTTGGACAACACCTTTCACAAGTGCAAGATGCCCTTGGATGTGGCATTGTGATATGCTAAGATCAGGTCTCCTGCTATAGCAGAATAGCTGTTGTGTGAGCAGGCTGCTACAGCTGAATATCACCCAACTGCAATAATTTACATGTCAATTTAAATCTCCCCATAGTGGGAAAGACTTCATTGTGTGGGACACTTAAAACACAGTCAAACCAACAATTCATGCTTTGCTAGATAGACACATGATAGAAGCTGAAGCTCACAGAGTTTTCCTGTAAACTTGCTAGAGAGAACTCTGTGAGAGGAACCCCCACTGTGCTCTAACAGCAGGAGGGCATAGCTATATATATTCTCCTACCAGCCTGGGCATACCTTTTCCTTTTATACTCTTGCAATCTCTTTCCATTTTGCCAGCAATGTGAGAATATTTGCTGACTCTGAGTTCCAACGCTCAGATTCCATTTTAAGCTAGACTTAAGTATGACTTTGTTACTGAATTACCATTTTTTAGCCTGCCTGAACAAAGCTTCTGTATCTGTTACTCTTCAACAAGTATTCTGAGTGAGTAAGACTGCTTGTGTGATTGTTATTTTAAGTGGGAGAAAGGGGGGAAATACCAGGAAAATTCAGCCTGCCTTTAAGCTTACTTAAATCTAAAAGGCTAAAACTAAGCTTCCCTTTTAAGCTGCACTCCGCTGAACTCACAAATGCGAGGAAGGATAATATCGAATAAATTATATCCTCTAATAGCATATATTCATGTCCCAGCACATCAGCTGTTCAGGTGCTGTGGATTATCAGCTACAGAGCCCTCCTCTCTCTTCCCTGTTTGCTGATGCTCTACATCAGGGTTGGCTCACCTTCATTGGCCTGGGGGGCTCATTCACCCATGACCCATCCACCTAGGGCTGTATGCCCAAGGTAAGGTAAAGGGACCCCTGACCATTAGGTCCAGTCATGACCGACTCGGGGGTTGCAGCACTCATCTCACTTTATTGGCCGAGGGAGCCAGCGTACAGCTTCTGGGTCATGTGGCCAGCATGACTAAGCCAGCCGCTTCTGGTGAACCACAGCAGCGCACGGAAATGCTGTTTACCTTCCCGCTGGAGGGGAACCTATTTATCTACTTGCACTCTGATGTGCTTTCGAACTACTAGGTTGGCAGGAGCAGGGACTGAGCAACGGGAAGTCACACCGTCATGGGGATTCGAACCGCTGACCTTCTGAGTCCTAGGCTCTGTGGTTTAACCCACAGCGCAACCCTTGTATGCCCAAGGTGGCTGTGGACAAAAGTGAGCATGAGGACCCCATACTCTTGCATATGCTACTATGCACATAGACAAACAACTCTCTCCTCATCTGATCAGTGCAGATCTGTTGGGGAGGAAGGTTATCACTCTGGCCCCCTTTTATATGATCTGATAACCAGAAAGGGGGCAATGTGATTGAAGGGCTTTATCCAAGCACTGTAATACAGCACCCCACCAAAATCAAGGGGGGTCTTGGGGACCAGAAACATTGCCTGTTCCCTGAACAGAGGATTAGTCAGTCCTGCTGTGTGTAATGTGAAGATCCCCATGCTTACTGTTCCTATATTAAGAGTTCTTTTTTCCAGGGTGGTGTTATTATTTATCATCATCACCATCTTTATTCAACAAGGCACTGGATCCTCAGTGTGCTAGTGTTTACATTATCATAAAACAGGTTAATGAGTTTTCAGACTTGTAACAAAGCTCTAATTTTATCTTAGTAGAAAGGTCTTGCAGGAGCAGATGACCTTTGTGATAGAATATCAAAAGGCAGTATAATTAAATCAAATTATTCTCCAGAGTTGAGATGATAGACAAAGCAGATAGGACCTTCTCAAGTGGTGGCGAAATGGATACTGCTTTATCCTCCAGTGCTCCTTGCAGCTATTTTAAAGAAAGATTTCCCATTTTCATGTTCAGTGGTCTGAGAAGGTTTTATGGTATAGAAATAATAATTTGCTCAAACAAATTTAGCTCCCCAATTTCCTTTGGCATTGTACCAATCATGCCATTCAAGAGCAACTTGCTTGCCTACCCGGTTAAGAGGAAGTGCACTGGTGAGAAGCAGAAACAATGCAAGAAATCAACCTGCCGTCCATGTTGGCTGTTAGTATGAAATATATTACAATGTTCTACCTGAGGTCACAACTTAGGCACACTGATGAATTTTCATAAAATTCAATTGCAGACTTTAGGCATGATCAAGTCAAAGTTAAACATATTTTGTCCCACTGGGAGGATTAGTTATGTGCTTATCTGCACATTTTCCTTAGAGTAAGCCTCACTGAACAAATTGGGACTTACTTCTGAGGAAACATACATAGGATTTTGCTATAATTCTCTCCCATCATTGGGATCCAAGCATTCTTAGTTTTGACTTATGACTTTTAGGACTTTCAGCTGTAAATGTCTTAAAGTGCCTGAACTGAGCATTTTGTTTCAAAGTATGAAGAGGTTTTTTTTTATTTTATTCATCTAACAGACCTTATAGTGGTCTGTATTTTTAGAGCCACATATTTTTGATTAGCAAGACCTATCTCTTTATTCCCTGCCAATTGTATTCTGGAAACAATTCAACTTTAATTATTTTTACTTAAATATTTTTATATAGAGGCAGAAGATGTAAAAATGATAACTCTCTCATAGTAAAGAGACTTGGTTCACATAGGACAGAGTAGATGTAACAGTACTGATACATCTTGATTCTTTCTGGGGTGGGGGAGATAAAACTATACTTCAGACATTCAGGTATGTAGTAAGTTGGTTAAATTTTAGGACTCAAGCCTTGGCTAAAAAGCATAATATGTTCAGACTTCTGAATGTTCTGCCATCAGATGTTGCGATTCCTATCAACTTGGAAGACTATAAAAGGAGTTTAGAAAAATTCATGGAAAATAAGGCTTTCAGAGGCTTCTAGTCATCATCATAGAACTGTAGAGTTGGAAGGGACCACGAGAATCATCTAGTCCAATCTCCTGCAATGAAGGAAGCTTTTCCCCCAACGTGGGGCTCAAACTCACAGCCCTGAGATCAAGAGTCTCATGCTCTACCAGCTGAGCTACATACTGCCTCTGAACTTCAGTCACTGTGGCAATCATATTGTGCTCATGGCCTGCTTGTGAGTTTTCTATTGGCATCTGGTTGTTCATTCTGAGAATGCCGAACTACTTGAATATTTGGACCAAGCCAAAAGGCTCTTTGTGCATTCTTACAAAACATTTTAAGAAATCACTAGGAAATAAGTCCCATTGGAATTAGTGGGATAGTATTGTCTGTGATCGAATCCAGAAGGATGATGAGGCTGATATGCAGGTGCCTTGCAATCCTTTATACGTCTACTCAGAAGTCAGTCCCATTGAGTTGAATGGGTCTGATTTCTCATCCCAGCTACGTGATTGTCCATTGCAGCCTTATGCATCCTCTCGTCTCACTTCTGTTCAATGCCAGCTGCTTTCCTGAGATAAGGAGAAAAGGCCCATAACATATAGATTGAAAAGGTCATCATTAAAAGATTTGTTCTGGACTGCTATTTTTCAGTGAAACTATACACATGCAGGTCTGTTTGCTTGATGTATCGCAGCTGCAGCTAAATGGCAGCTCTGGCAACACACCCATTCAGCTTTTTGACACACATAATGTTTGCATTAAAGTATAGCTTGACTGCATGGGGAAGTGGCATAATGAACACTATTAGAGTACAAAAGCAAACCGTATGACATATTCCCAGCTTTCACTGTTCCTTGCAAATTACTGGCTTTGCTGCATAGAGCCTTGTTTTCTGTATAGAATTCATTTTTCATAGGATTCCCACACCAAGAGTCCTCAGAAGAAAGTACATAATGACTGTACAAGAATAGCACTCTGACATTTTCTTCACCTTTTAGGGCCATTTGCCTTGTTTTTAGTGACAGGAGTGCTTCTGTAAGTTACTCCTACATCTCAAATCACAATGAGGTATTATTAACTCATCTGCTTTAAAATGCCATGGACTCACAGGCATTTTAAAAAGACTTTATTGTCCTAGACCCAGCCATAAGGCAGACCCAGGTAGGCATGGACAAATCAATCTATTTTCAGACCATGCCAGTTTTACAGGTGTTCATTCTGTCTTGTTGTTGCCACATTAATCTGAGAAGTCCAACATCAGAAGGAGAACTGTGTTCTGATCTGTACATTTGTCCAGAAGATGTGGATCAGCTGGCTTTGCATCAGAATTCATATAATTGGACTTGGGACGCGGGTGGCACTGTGGGTTAAAGCCTCAGCACCTAGGACTTGCCGATTGAAAGGTTGGCGGTTCGAATCCCTGCGGCGGGGTGCGCTCCCATCACTCGGTTCCAGCGCCTGCCAACGTAGCAGTTCGAAAGCACCCTCGGGTGCAAGTAGATAAATAGGGACTGCTTACTAGCGGGAAGGTAAACGGCATTCCGTGTGCTGTGCTGGCTCGCCAGATGCAGCTTGTCACGCTGGCCACGTGACTTGGAAGTGTCTGCGGACAGCGCTGGCTCCCGGCCTCTAGAGTGAGATGAGCGCACAACCCCAGAGTCTGGCAAGACTGGCCCGAACGGGCAGGGGTACCTTTACCTTTATTTTTAAGCATCTCTAGAAATAGCCTTCCCTATGTATAATTTTACAAGATCTTCAGGCAAGGGGGGGGGGAGAGAGAGAAATCAAGCAAATGAAAGCAAATTTATGCAAAAGTAATGATGGAATGCAGACTCCAATTAAGCACAAAGAGGTTAGAAAGGCAGCACTAATATTTAATAGGAATATAGTTTATAAACACAGTAGACAAAAAAGGGGGAAATAGACGATCTACAATCATTTTTTTTTTTTAGTTCTGCTGTTGAACTATTTCTAAAGCATGCTGGGAAAGGACACAGCAAACTGGAACAAAATGGAGGCTCCACAAACTGCTGTGACCATGACTAGACTTATTCTAGTTCTCTAAGCACTGAGGTTTTAGGAGTCCTGGTGATTGATCTGAGTTTGTTTTCCTTGGAATGAGGTTCTGAGAGACCAACTGGTACTGGCATTTTGTGATATGCGATTCATTTAAACATATATACAGGTTGAATGTAGCAGGAGATGCACACTCCATCATACATTGCCCTCTCATTCTAATGTTTTGGGGAGGGGACACCTTGCTTCTTGAGAGCTGCCAAAAGCCTCTTTGACCTTTTCCCCAGACATCCTTGATCTAAATATGAAGCTATTTCACCAATGGCTTGATGGTGGGGAAGCTATAAGGGAAGAAAGACATGCACCCTGTCAGAAGGAGACCCTGGCCGTTTCTTCAGTTATGCTAAGGACAACCATTCAGACCCCTCAGTGCCAGTCCTCCCAACAAAAGGAAATAAGCCCTTTTTGTCCAGCTTGCTTGACCCATTCTAGCAGTCTATTTTTACAACTCAGGTCGCAGTGGTGGAGGCGGTGCTTAAGACATCATTCAGACCAAGGTCCCAACTGTTGTTATCATCTCGAGAGACAATGGAGTGTGCACTCTTACATATTGTAACAGTTATATTGAGACACATTAACATTGTACAGCAATATTATTTATTCTAACCTGTACATCCTCGTTTCTGGCACCAGATGGCATTCCATATGTGTTGATAAATACTGTCTCAAAAGGTGAAGGGGAGCAAGCTGATGAATAATACCTCCCAGATATGTTCTTCAGAATGAGAATCACTGGAGGCTGACGAGTATCGTCTGGCTCTCTTACAAAGACATGCAGAGAAAACCGATAAGGATCAAGGCCTCCTCTTTGCTTTCGTTACAAAGATGTATGGAAAATTGAAATTCTATTTACTGCCACAGCTTTTTGTTATGAATCTATAAGGGAAGTCCCAGTGAATCTGGAGTATGCAAAAATTTCTTTACAAAATGTGATTAAAAACCTACCTGGGCACCGTACAGATGGTATGCTTATGAAGATATATGGTGAAAAGTTAACAAATGTCAAGCAGATGTTTCGTTGCAAAGAGAGGAGAAAAAGTGATGAGTATTGATAAGATACTCTGCTAGAGGCTACCCAAAATGTGCAGAGAATACAAACTACTCGGTTTATGCTGAGTCTTACAGCACATCCATGGGCAAAAACATACTGAAAAAGTAAACAATGACTGTGGCTCATCAAAAGTGTGCACAAGAAAGATGGGTTGGAAAGATTGCCAATATAGAACTGCCAAAAACTTTTCAACTTGAGTTTACCCAGCAATTTTCTCCTTCATTAGTTTCTGCATTCTGCTAGGATATCAACTCCCCTCTCCATATACTGATAATTTATCCAGAACAGCCAATGGTTCAGAATTTGTTATAATACAACGATCCCACAGACCAGTTATGGTTGACCATTGCTCCTTCTCTGCCTGCATACAAACCATGCATATCGAGCAAGTTGCCCCTCCCCCACCAAAAAGAAAAGAACCCTGGGAACTGTGGTTTGTTAAGGGTCCCTGTACTTGTATGTCTGTGAGGGGTAAACTACAGCTCTCAGGATACTTGGGAGGAAACAGTGAATTTTGGGAGCTGATCCAATTGTCAGTTTGCATTTCTTAGTGCAGAAAGTATTAATCTGATGTGTAGAGATCTTTCTTATTCTATTTAATTCAGGAGGGTTCTGGAAGCTTCTGGAAGCCTCTCTGTGTAAAAGTAACTTCATGATGTTTGGGTTATTCCTTTAAAGCAGCTGAGCTCTTATCTCTTCTGTCAAGGTCATGCTGACTATAAAAGTAGGGCCAGAAGGAACCTGGGTTTCAGTTTCTCTTTCTATCTCTTTTCCTTCTGGTGTGGTGTTCTGTACAGTGGTACCTCGGGTTAAGAACTTAATTCATTCTGGAGGTCCGTTCTTAATCTGAAACTGTTCTTAACCTGAGGTACCACCTTAGCTAATGGGGCCTCCCACGGTTGCCACACGATTTCAGTTCTCATCCTGAAACAAAGTTCTTAACCTGAGGTAATATTTCTGGGTTAACGGAGTCTGTAACCTGAAGCCTATGTAACCTGGAGCATATGTAACCTGAGGTACCACTGTATATAGTGTTAAGGTTTAGACTTCTTAAAAATTATTGTAAGTTTAAGTTAATGGTTACGTGGGAGCCGGTTGAAGTTAAATCCTTCGAAGACAGAGGTCCTCTGGCTGGGACGGGATGATATGGGACTGAGGGGGCAACTCCCATCTCTTGCGGGGGTGCAATTAGTGCCGTCCATTAAGAGTTTGGGTGTAATCTTCGATACCTCCCTCTCCATGGAGGCGCAGATTGCAGCTATTACAAAGGCGGCATTTTTTCATCTCCGCCAAGCTAAGCAGTTGGCTCCTTACCTCTCTCGCCCTGACCTAGCTATTGTGATCCACGCGACGGTCACCTCCAGACTGGATTATTGTAACTCGCTCTACGTGGGGCTGCCCTTGAGACTGACCCAAAAACTCCAGCGGGTGCAGAATGCCGCAGCGAGACTCCTTACGGGGTCTTCGCTGCGAGATCACTTTCATCCGGTGCTATACCAGCTGCACTGGCTCCCGGTGGAGTACAGGATCAGGTTTAAGGTGCTGGTTTTAACCTTCAAAGCCCTATACGGCCTAGGGCCCTCGTACCTACGGGACCGCCTCTCCTGGTATGCCCCACAGAGGAACCTACGGTCTTCAAACAAAAACACCTTGAAGGTCCCAGGCCACAGAGAGGTTAGGCTGGCCTCAACTAGAGCCAGGGCTTTTTCGGCTGCGGCTCCAACCTGGTGGAATGCTCTGTCACAAGAGACAAGGGCCCTGCAGGACTTGACATCTTTCCGTAGGGCCTGCAAGACAGAGCTGTTCCGCCAGGCCTTTGGTTAGGGCGCAGCCTGACTCCCTCCTTTGGCAACCTTTACAAAACTTTATGGTTGCCATCAATCTTGATTTTAATTAATTTTTATAATGTTTTTATAATGTTGCACTATTTTGGTGTTGTTAGCCGCCCTGAGGCTGGCTTCGGCTGGGGAGGGCGGGATATAAATAAAAATTATTATTATTATTATTATTAAGTCTGCTGCAACTGGATTTCTTTTGTAACATGCCAATGCTGATTGTATTGGATTTGTGACCATTATGCTCATTTGCCTTCAGTAGCAGTAAAGCTCTGCTGGATGAAATATAATTGCCTCTGGTCTATTTGGGGGTGGGGAATCCTGCAACATGTTTACGTTTTTAATCTGTTAACTATACATTGGAATCTACTCTAGATCAATATTGAGTAGAATTTCAATGACACCAGTGGCATCAGAAAAGCTTTTCTCTCTGTGTGAAAAAGGGACAAGAGGCAGTCTTTTGCTTTTCCTGTGGCTACTGCATCCTTTCTTTCCTTTTGTGAAGATTATTAGTGCCCTGCTGAAACCTGTCCTCTGATTTCTTGAGAGATTTCATCCCATGCAAAGATGGGTTCTGTTTTTCTGCCTTATTCTCAAGGTGCTTTAGAATTCCTTCACTATTTATTGATAATTTTGATGGGACTTGTGCTTAACAATATGGGGTGGCCATGAGTGAGATGTGTTTGTTTTTATTTCCATTAAATGTTTCTCTTTAGCACTTCACTGGAGTGTGTTTCCTGATACAAGGAAACCTAGCAATGTCTTGTTGGCTGGCTACCAAATGCATCAAATCAGTGGGCTCACTGATTTTGTTTTTAAGGGAAGTGCTTCCTTAAAAAAAAAATCCATGTTGGTTTTATTGAACGTAAAAAAGGCTTCATTTGAAAAGAAGAGCAATGAACATCTATTTCAGGTGCAGAATGTGCATCTTCTCTGACTTCCTAGGAGATCAAAGCTGAGGAAGTTAGGAGGTTTTCAGAGCATAGATCACCAGAGAAATCATTTGTTGAATGAAAGAAAGAGCACTTATTAAATCCCCTGGCTGGGGAAGCAAGGAAAGAAGAATGAGAACTTTGCACTCCACCTATGAGAATTTTACCAAATTTCTCTCTCCCGTTTGATAATTTCCAAATGCAATTTCTTTTCTCATTAATTGATAGAGAATGGGGTGGGGAATGCATGAGAAATTGTCGGCACAGTACTAGAGATTATTGCCCTGGAACAATAGATAGAAAGCCATGTAACATAAAACTGCTTGCATGATGTGTGCAGTACAAATACAATTGAGGGCACCAGCTATGATAAGAGTAGTTGCAGGTTTTTAAGCATATCAGTGGACTATTTTAGCTAGAAATTAGTTTGGCAGCAGAGCACAAATTCCAGGAAGAGTACAAAATTTATCACAATGAAACAGCAGCACTCTGTTGTACCGTACTTCAGTGTTACATAAAAACAGAATTTCTATGATCAGACTATGAAGAGGTTGACATCTTTGAAAGACACTCCTCGAGGCAAGAAGAAATGGAGTAATAGTGTCTGGTCCCTTCACACAGTGGAAGATGGTGGGTAATGGGTTAAAAATGTTTTAGTCTCTCCTCTTGGTCAAAAGCCAAGGTGAAAACTAGTGAAGAAAGTTTGGTTTTCATTTAGCTTCTGTCAGCTGCTTTCTGGCATGCAATGCTACCAGAACAAATCATACAAGCCCAGTGAAATCATGAATGGTGTTTGTTGTTGTTGTTGTTTAGTCGTTTTGTCGTGTCCGACTCTTTGTGACCCCATGGACCAGAGCACGCCAGGCACTCCTGTCTTCCACTGCCTCCTGTAGTTTGGTCAAACTCATGCTGGTAGCTTCGAGAACACTGTCCAACCATCTCGCCCTCTGTCGTCCCCTTCTCCTTGTGCCCTCCATCTTTCCCAACATCAGAGTGTTTTCCAGGGAGTTTTCTCTTCTCATGAGGTGGCCAAAGTATTGGAGCCTCAGCTTGAGGATCTGTCCTTCCAGTGAGCACTCAGGGCTGATTTCCTTAAGAATGGAGAGGTTTGATCTTCTTGCAGTCCATGGGACTCTCAATGAATGGTGTTAGGATGCCCCAAATTTTGGAATGTGGATGCTGACACTATACGTCTTACATCTTCAAACTATATCTATGCTGCAATCTCATTATAAATTGCAGGTATCACATAATGCATTTTGTTCATTCCATGCAAAAACATGTTGAAGTTTGCATACAATTGTTGCATATCATGAATCAATTCATAAAATATAATTATTCAATGTAAGCAGACAGAGATAAGAGAGCTATATGTCCATGGCTGCCTAATGTATTCTTGTTGCAACCTAGATATTTCCCTTTACAAAATACTGGCTTTTAAAAATATCTAAAGCCTGTGTTAAGCACTTTGCTGTTTGATTAGCTTAATACCCCCCTAATAACCTATAGCTGAAAAGGACAAGTAAACACCTGTACTTTGTGCATTAAGAAAAGGGCACAACTGATAGTCTGATAATGGGCTCAACACATTATCCCAAGATGTTGGGTGCCTTTTTTGTATGACACATTTGCACAGCTTACATGGCTGTCCAGAGTGGGTTTTCTTCTTCTTAAATGGAAAGCTTTTGCCAGTATTGTTTTTTGGTAATTTGACTACTGCAGGTGTTGTTGGAAATGATAAGTACCCTTGTGATAATGTAGGAAAAAGCTCAGGTGGCCTATATTTCCCCCATACATTTTAAAAGCCCATTTCTGCACCTTGCAATCATGCCACCTCCCCCCACCCCAATAATCTTTTGCTGACTTGGAAATACTGGTTGGTAGCCAAATATCTTACAGTAATGAATTCCAGTTTCCTTCCCACCTATTCCACTTGTAGCCCTGAAATGTAATCCACAGTGCTACAACCCATAGGCCATTCTGCTGCTGCAAATGATTATCAGTGTGAGCAATGGCAATAATAGGTTACTCAATGGGCAAGGTCTGGCTGTGGGATAAACCAGGGCGATGAGCCAAGATAGGATGACTCAGGGCAAATTATGTTGGGCATTGGTGGAACTTGAACACCTTGGTAGGCCATTGGTGGAATCTGGAGTTGACTAGGGGTGTGTTCTGATGTAAATACTTGTGGTTGATAGGGGTTTTTTTGGTCATGCAATAAACAAATATGTTCAGCTGTTAAACAATAAATAACCTATCCTTCACTCATTTTTATATAACTGGGCTTTTAAGGAAGAGTCTGAGAGCAAGCCCAGTATTAGAATTCTATTTTACATTTCCTGATGTGCAGGGTGATTTAGGGCATGTTATGGAAATTACGGGGGCGGGGCACATCTTTAAAGTTGTTAAATGTTACAAATATTATGCATAAATGTATCCTTTCAACTTGACAGCTCAGGGAAGTTACCTAGCTTTAAAAATCATATAAAATCAGCTCCTTTGCTAGTTTCCTTCATTCCACCGCCAATTTGCTTCATTGGCCAAGGACTTGGAAACCACTCGGTCCCCACCATAATCCCTTCAGCGGGAGGTCACGTACTCACAGATAGGTACTCATAGGTGTCAATCGCTGGGCAAAGGCACTCCTCCGGACTTGCCCAGGTGGCAGACTATGCAAACCAAAGTTCTATTGTCCCTTTGTAGTAGGTGCTTAGAATGTACTTCCCAATACATATCCTGTTGCCCCAACACATTCCTCCTATGTAATCATGTATAACCCTCCCCTTTTCTGATGTAGCAATGATGTAGTGATGATGCTTAATGAACTGTATGCTGGGATAAGATAGAAACTTTTAAAAGTCCTTGTCACCCCATCCTTGGGGTTCAAAATTCCTCTTTGAACCGGTTGCGCAATAAACTTTGGTCTACAGCTCTTTGCTCCAGTTGGTGGCTGGACTCCTTTATTCCACAGGGACCTGCGGGCTCTGCCTGGCGAGCTGGGTGATTGAGGAATCTCACACCTAGATTTTTCCGTAATGGGCATTACAGGGAAAATTAGAAAATAAAGTTGTTGAAGAGAAGCTATGCTTTATTAAGTTCCAGTTTAGCATAGTAGTAAACAACATTTTTTGTTACAATATGAATGCAAGGAAACGGATAGAAATGTTTAATCAATATAATTGATTGGGGGGAAATCGGAAGATACTACAAGCAGTGACTCAGCATTATTCCAGTATTTTGTTGCTGCGCACCTTTAGGCGTGGCTCCTAAATTCACAAACATCCCAGCATGTTTTTGCTTGGCAATTGGGAACTTTTGTTGGTGGTCCCTTCCCCTGGGGCCCTTTGTATCTCCCATCAGTCTGATCCATAGGGTTGGCAAGTCCTCGAGAGCAGCATGGCATGAGATAGTGCTGGGGGATACAGAGGGAAGCAGGAACTTGTGAAAATCATATCCCCATTTCCACAAATGAGAGCTTCTGTTCTGCATGCTGACTTTTAAAATGTCAGTAATTGCTGGTTAATTACAAATGAATGGGTAGTCATGGTTTCTTCATGTGTTCTTTGTTTAAGGCACATATCCAAGGCCAAAGGAAACTAAGATTTATTTTCAAAAAGGAAAGCTAAATCTAGATGAATGCATTCATCCTAAGATTCATGGTACTTGAACTGTGGATATAAAAGAGTTACTTCCATCTGTAGAAATTTTCTTGGTAAAATATTCCTTTCTATTCTTGCAGACCTTATGAGGAAAATATATTCTGTATACTACAGTTGTATAAGATCAGTTCAAGAATTGTTCAAAATACTTTTCCAGAGAATAAACTTGCATGTTTTGTTCTGAATAGCTGGCGTTGAAAATTTTCATTGTAGTTTGTGAGAAAAATATTGACATTTTCTTACAGTTCTACATCTTTTTTAATAGCTGAACCATCCTGTTTACCAATCTGAAATAACAATAAATGCATTACATCTTAATAAGCAGGAATAAGTATTATTTTGCAAAATAAAGTATTAATTACTGAAGAGCATGTCTCAGCAGTTTTAGTACAGAGTACTTCACATTAAACAATATATAGTATTTCAGTTTCCCCAATTTAATTATAGTAAATAATGAGATTCTAATATCCACATAATTACTTGATTCCAGTTATCAATCTAATTAATCTACTGGCTGGCTGG
The DNA here is from genome assembly GCF_964234715.1 of Podarcis melisellensis. NCBI lineage: Eukaryota > Metazoa > Chordata > Lepidosauria > Squamata > Lacertidae > Podarcis > Podarcis melisellensis. Next base: position 25,313,672 of record NC_138543.1, read on the forward strand.
GGTGCTAAACGGTGGTGGGGGGGAGAGAACTGCACATTGTGATAAGAAGTCCCACCTTGGCAGAATTGTAGATATCAGTTTTACAGCCAATTTCAGATGTGAAGCCATCTTGGAAAGTGCAACATTCCAATATGGCAGTCACATATAAATTGCCTTATTTTTTAATTTCTTTTTCTATTTAATACTTTCTTACATCATAAATCAGAATAAATATGTTGTCACTTCTGTAATTTTTTTTTTAAAAAAATCAAGGAATCCATTGTAAGCATCAGAGTATATGTTTAATAATATTATTTATTTTAAAGATATAATTTTACAAGCTGCATCATCCTTGTTTGCTGCAGTTGCCAAGCCCCCCCCCCCCATAGCACAGGGGAAGGGTGGAATGAAAGAGAACTCTTCCCACCACCAGTGATGACCATGGCATGGGGAACAGGAGAAGGCTTGCAAAGCCCACTTTCCACTGACCCTTTCAACCTCTGATATTGGCTTAGACTTTCCCCTTTCCACCTTGTGCTGCTGCCACCACTGACTCTACAGATCCAAAACCCAGCCAACCACTGCTTCTGGGTGCCTTCCTTGTCCCTTTTTATCTCATGGAGCTGCTGCCACCACCACTGCTCTGGAACCTATGGTTGGCTGGTCGCCATTTCTGGCCACCTTCCTCCTCCTCAACCCAATCATCATAGTAATCAGCAGTGGTGGCAGTGGATTTCTACAGAAAAGGAAGGTGACCAGTAGTGACACCAGTTAGTCTGAGGATCTGGTTCCTGGGATCCAACAGAGCTGGGAACCTGTCCCTCCACAGTTTGCCTGGGTTGCCCATTCACTGCCTGTCATCAAGTTGTAGTTCGTAGCAGCACCTATCAATGGTCAAGCAAACTGACGCATGACAACACCCTTGCATTTTTATTATATCGTAAGATAATATTATTAGTCAATGTTACCTTTTCAGATACTGTATACTGAAAAGTCAATGTCCTAACACCGTGAAACTGAAGAAATTGCTAAAGACGCCAAAATGTTTCAAAGTCCAAATTACAAGTGTGAAAACAAACAAAACAGAACAAAATAACAAAACCCTTACATCTATAAACTGGCCATGGTGCATCAAGAGCCAAATTCTAGTTATTTTGTCTTGTTCTACAAACATTTTTATTAGCAAGGTATTGATATACAGCAAAAGTGATATGGTAATGTGATCAAGTGAGCTTGCAGAGAATACTGCATCTTCATCATAGCTGTCTCGTGTTGCAAAAATGTTTACACAGACCATGGTTGAGCATACCTAAGCTTTCAACTGGCACGTTAAATCTGCACCTAGATCAGATCTGGGTTGGGTATCCTGATCTGCAGTCAGATCTTAAGCCACAGTTTCCTGCTTCAGGCAAAATCAGAAACTGTGTTTTAACAACCATGAGATGTTTCGCATTACAGCATGCAAGACGAAGGGAGGCATTTCATTGTTGCTGCTTTTGTTTCTGGTTTTACGCTGCTTTGCCTCCTAATTTATTGTGTATTTTTATGGTCGTATGGCTTTATTGTCATGCTATTCATTCTTCTTATTTGTACAATGTCTAGAGAGTTAATTTTGAGGTGTTCCAATAAATATAAGCAATAAGGATAAACAATAAATAAATAAGGGAGAGGGGACACACAACATGATCATTCTGTAGCATTTGTTTTATTCTGCATGTAGAAATAATGTATAATATATTGGTCAATATTTTATATTGAGCCTTGAGTAGCAGAGTATGCAGGGGACCTTAGGCTCAGGGGCTGAATGCAGCCCTTCCAGCCCTCCTCACTAGCCGTCAGCACTCTCCCCAGTAAACATCCTTCATGGGACCAGTTTCACCCTGTGAGTGTTTTTGCCTGAATGGAATGGGGGGGGGGGAAATCATCACCCCAGGTCTGATGTGTCAGATACTGGGAGTCAGGAGCTGTAAGACAAGTCAAAACCGATGAGTGATAAAGTTCGTCCCTACTCCTTGTGCCCTCCATCTTTCCCAGCATCAGGGTCTTTTCCAGGGAGTCTTCTCTTCTCATGAGGTGGCCAAAGTATTGGAGCCTCAGCTTCAGGATCTGTCCTTCCAGTGAGCTCTCAGGGCTGATTTCCTTCAGAATGGATAGGTTTGATCTTCTTGCAGTCCATGGGACTCTCAAGAGTCTCCTCCAGCACCATAATTCAAAAGCATCAATTCTTCAGCGATCAGTCTTCTTTATGGTCCAGCTCTCACTTCCATGCATCACTACTGGGAAAACCATAGCTTAAATTATATGGACCTTTGTTGGCAAGGTGATGTCTCTGCTTTTTAAGATGCTGTCTAGGTTTGTCATTGCTTTTCTCCCAAGAAGCAGGCGTCTTTTAATTTCGTGACTGCTGTCACCATCTGCAGTGATCATGGAGCCCAAGAAAGTAAAATCTATCACTTCCTCCATTTCTTCCCCTTCTATTTGGCACAAAGTGATGGGACCAGTGGCCATGATCTTAGTTTTTTTGATGTTGCGCTCTCCTCTTTCACCCTCATTAAGAGATTCTTTAATTACTCCTCTCTTTCTGTCATCAAAGTTGGGCAGTAGTCGTCAGTTATTGGCAATATTACATTAAATGAGTTGGATCAACTATCAAAGGAAACTCCTCTAGATCAGGGTTTCCCAAACTTGGGTCTCCAGCCGCTTTTGGACTACAGTTCCCATAATCTATAGTTTGCAGGGCCAGTGGTCAGGGATGATCGGATTTGTAGTCCAAAAAACTACCGTAGACCCACATTTGAGAAACCCTGGTTTAGATCCAATGTAATATAATTATTTACATTGACCTTGAAATTACATAAATAAGGTTGCTTATGTTTTACTTGGGACATAATGTATTGTTCACAGATTCCCCAGCATCAAAAACCACAGAAACAATATCATATACATTCTGACATATGACATGGAAAGGGTTACATACGAAAAGGGACCAAAATGCTGTAATTTGATGGTGCTACATCTGAAATAAAACATGTTGCAATTTGCAATTTTCTTAACAATAGATTCCATTAGCACCCCAACAAGGCTGTAAACCCTGGTCATTTCAATCTCATAAAAAAAATGTTCAACTTGGCAAAACAGCTTCAAGATAGGAAATAGGTCTGGCCTCATAATCAGTCCTGTTTACAAACCAAGCAGGAAAACTAAAATAAAGCGCTCCATTTTAAGAGATCTCCTTGAGCAAGGGCACACACTGAAAAGAAATATTCAAAGCTATAAACAGAATACTTAACCTGGAGCAGTGGGAGAGTGGACAGCAGCTCAAGGCGGTCGTTTCTCGCATAGACAGACTCTGTAGTTCAGTCAACCCACACCTCCACTGTGGGCTGCTTTTCACATTACAGTCCCTATAACTATGCTTTGAAAAGGGACTAGATGCATGTCTTTGCAATGCGGAAATGACTAGGTTCAAATCTGTGACAAATGAATGAGAGGAAAGTTTGACCAGGAAGCAACGTGTGAAGCAAGGTCGACGAGGGGTGTGGTTTGGGGAGAGTCCCAAGGGCCAGACAAAGGGGCTTGGAGGGCCACATTTGGCTCCCAGCCCTGAGGTTCCCCATGCCTGGCTCTGACAGATGTATGAATCAGGACCAGCGTTTTATGCATCAGTGTAAGCAGATTGAATCGGGGCCAGTAGTAAATTGGTAGACAGTGCAGTCTTTTCAACACTGCTGTTATGCATTGACACCCTAGGAGGTGTCAATTCGGAAGCCAATTTGGGTTGTGTGACCAGATGGCTGCCTGGCCTGGCCTTACAAAGGATTGTGTGGTCCACAGCCGGGATCGAGTCAGGAAACCTCCCTACTTGTTCATTTTAAGTGGGGCTTGGGTAAGGGGTTATAGGATTGAGTCATGCCCCCTTCCTTAGGCAATGCAAATTTCACAATACTTTTCTAGCTTTTTCTGTCATGAAAACTGTTGTTCCAACACAAGGTAAAAACTGAGGGGTGCGGGATACACTTCTGTCACAATAACAAATTTTTTATTACAAATGGGAAAATATTAAAAACATAATTAGTGTTAATGTTACTTATGTTATTAATGTTCACAACTTTATCAGTTTTTCTTAGTTAGCATTAGAATGTCCTTAACAGCATGTACATTTCTGGCTAATAAAGAAAATCGGGGGTGGGGGGTTGTTCTCTAAAAACATGTTAAAACCATGCTGAACATTTGGGAGAGAAAAGTTCATCTGAAAATATGATATAAACTGAGACTATGCTTCCAGAAATTTTGTTTTGTCTGTATTCTGTTTCTTTTCATATACAGTAAATGATACATTAAAGCTAATTCCCAAAGTTTATTACTTTAGTTGTTACACTGAAATAATTACTAATTTTTAGGCTTTCTGTTTCTAAGTATACAGCATTCTTGCTACAGCTATAATAGATCCTGTTCATATGTACTGCTGTCAAGCCAGGCGTCCCCATCCTATATTTGAGCATCTGACAATTCCTTCCTAAGCATAGAACCTTACATTTGCTGGGTTGATTTTTTTGGGGGGGGGAGGGAGTTGCTCAGTTTTCCAATCTGTTAAGGTCATCTTGAATCTTGATTCTGTCTTCTGCGGCATTAGCTACCCTTCCCTTTTATTGTCTTCTGTAAATCTGATGAGCATCCCCTCAATTTCTTCATCCAAGTAATTTATAAAGATGGTGAATGATACCGGGCCCAGGGCAGAACCCCGCAGCACCCCCTTGTCACTGAAATTGCAGCTAGACATGACTTCATAGCTATTTTCTCTTATACCTTGATTTAAAAAAGAGAGAGAGAGAGAGAGCTTTTGTCTAGATATTTTTGGTATATTATTTCCACTATCTTGTGCCCATTTTATCACACAGCCTTTAACCTGTTCAGATTCACAGTGATGTTCGCATCTTGGGTGTCCTAATACAAACTACTGAATTACAGTGAATAGTGAATTAGTAAGTCACGTTAGATACACATTTTTCCACTCTGTTTTCACTGTGTTATATTGAGTGCATTAGTGTATTTAACCAATCAGTTTTATATAAGCATCACAGCATTAATTCAACTGAACAAGACTATGGAATTTTTTAGATAGCTACCCAACAGTATATCACCACAGTACACCTGTAATCATACTTATCTGTGTTGTTCCATCAGGCCTCTTTTGCCACACCCTTACATTTGCTTCCCTGTGGTTTCTAACTTGATGAAGTTTTACAGTTTCCTCACCATTTGATAGTGTTGTTGTTGTTGTTTAGTCGTTTAGTCCTGTCTGACTCTTTGTGACCCCATGGACCAGAGCACGCCAGGCACTCCTGTCTTTCACTGCCTCCTGCAGTTTGGTCAAACTCATTCTGGTAGCTTCGAGAACACTGTCCAACCATCTCGTCCTCTGTCGTCCCCTTCTCCTTCTCCTTCTCCCAACATCAGGGTCTTTTCCAGGGAGTCTTCTCTTCTCATGAGGTGGCCAAAGTATTGGAGCCTCAGCTTCACAATCTGTCCTTCCAGTGAGCACTCAGGGCTGATTTCCTTCAGAATGGATAGGTTTGATCTTCTTGCAGTCCATGGGCCTCTCAAGAGTCTCCTCCAGCACCATAATTCAAAAGCATCAATTCTTCGGCGATCAGCCTTCTTTATGGTCCAGCTCTCACTTCCATACATCACTACTGGAAAAACCATAGCTTTAACTATACGGACCTTTGTTGGCAAGGTGATGTCTCTGCTTTTTAGGATTTGATAGTGACAGGACTACAAACATAACCAGCTTGTCAAGTAGTGAGTTACCACTTGGTAAACATACGCTTTGATGTATCTACTTGCACATAAGCTTGTTCATTTGGGGGATTTGTATGGAAGAATTTAGTGTGAAAGACAAATATATACGATGTTCAGTAGAAACAAAGTGCAAAAGTGCATATCTAACATGCTTTATCACTTCATTATTTCCTGTAATTAAATAGGTACATCACAAAAAACATCTGGATGACAGAAGCGTTTGCTTACTGTGCTTTCACCAGCAATGTTTATACAAAGTTCCTATACAAAAATGATTTGGTAGATTCATTAAAGAAGATCCAGACTTTGCAATCATCGCTCATTTCTTCCTCACCCTCAGGCTAATCTACAGAAATGTGCTTTATAATCTGGAAGCTGCACCTGGCGCAGAATGCATCACTCAGCTTCCAAAAATGGAGGCCATCTGCTGGGAGAATATTTCCCCCTTTGTCATGGCTGCCCATTGGCATCCGGGACACAGATGGCACAGTGGTCTAAACCACTGAGCCCCTTGGGCTTGTCGATTGCAAGGTTGACAGTTCAAATCTGCATGATGGGGTGAGCTCCCGTTGCTCTGTCCCAGCTCCTGCCATCCTAGCAGTTCAAAAGCATGCCAGTGCAAGCAGATAAACAGTAGATAAACAGATACCACTGTGGCGGGAAGGTTACTGGTGTTTCCATGCACTCTGGTTTCCGTCATGGTGTTCCGTTGCACCAGAAGCAGTTTAGCCATGCTAGGCACATGACCTGGAAAGCTGTCTACAGATACATGCCAGCTCCCTCGGCCTGAAAGCAGTGAAATTCAACCGCACTTAACTGTTCAGTGGTCATTTACCTAAGGTTGCCATTTTGAAAAGCAAAATTCCTGACACCCACAAAGCTTTTAAAAGAAACTTCCCCCAAAATACTGCTTTTCAGGTTTTGGAGCTGTTTCTGCTGCTTTTCCTATCATATTAACGTACATCTGGGTTTCCCTTGACGTTTTGCCCATTTGGCAAAAATCCCCCGACACCATTTTTTCACCCGAAAACCAGGACATGTCAGGACTTTTCATGATGTATGGCAAGCCTACTCTACCTTTTACTTTTTTAACCCAATAGCATCCTATGGCATTCTTAGGAGGAAATAAGATGGTGGTTTTAAATGGTAAAAGCCTTGGACCCTGTCGAGTAGTGATGTGGCCTTCCAATTGCTGTTGGACTCCCGTTCTCACAATCCCTAGCCATTGGTCATGTTGGTTGGATCTAAACGAAGTCTAACATCTTGTGAAGGGCCACAGGTCTCCTTCCGAAATCCCTGCTGTAGAGGAAATTATTTCATTTCCTATACAATCTCATTTTCTCAGATCATCTGAGAATATTCTTTTGATTATAACTTCCCAGGCACACAGTCCATACAATGATAGTATGAAGAGAGACATTCTTGATAGCTGATCTGCACTTTCAGCAGAACATCTCATTGAGACTCTTGCATGCATTCTTCAAAATGGCTCTTCATTAAGGGTAATATAATGTACCTTTTTGTTTTGGCTGATTATCAGTTGCTAGAGTGAAGGTATCAGGTAATGCAGACTATGATTCCTGATGTGTCATGTTCTTTCCTCTGGAATTTTTTTGGGGAAAGTGCAGTGACATGAGTTATAGATGAATTGGAATACTAGGGCATAAATATTCACAAGCAGCAACCTGAATTTCATAAAATTTATGACATGAACCAAGGAACTGAGCACACAGACACCTCTTAAGATATTGTGACTACATTTTTCATTATGCTCCCTGAAATCAAGGAGCAGGTTTCTGTCTATGTATGGAAACAATTGGACACCATTTTGAATCAAAATGGCAGACTCAACCTTTCAAAACTGCATTGATTTTAACCACTGATTAAAAAAACTACACTGAATTTGTTGTTGTTTTTCTTAGAATTCCCAAGCAATAGTGGGCATAAAGCCCCCTCTCTGTGTATTGACTGATCCACTCGTTTAAGATTTTTGATGGATTTTTTTTTAACTGTATGACTTGTTAGGAGCCATTTTTTGGCTGCTCTCCTGCTCACATTGATTACCTCTTAAATTCAATAGGATTCAAGCCATATAACTGCAAGCAGGATTGCAGGGGTTTTTTAAGGAAAGTGGAGCCAAAATATATTATTATTAATAATAATAATAATAATAATAATAATAATAATAATAATAATAACTCTCAATTCCAACTTTGTAAAATGAAAAGAATATTAAAATATATCACAGAGGAAAAGGAAGGCTTTTCAAGCATATTGCTTATCGAATCTATGGCAAAAATGCTAATGAGGATGAGAAACATGGAAATAATGAGAGAGACACATTTGAAACAGATTAGCAGCCTGAAAATATTAATTGAGTTCAAGGTGGCTTAGTTCCAAGTAAATAACACACTTACTAGGGAACAGCTTCTCAAGTTGATTTAGGGGGCCTGATGCAGGGTGCAAAACTGCCTCAGCTGCTAGGAGCTGGTGTTAGGGAATAAAACCCCATTGAACACAGAGGAATTGCTTCTGAGTAAACATGCATAGAATTGTGTTGAAATGAAGCCAAGGGCTGCCATTTGCCTGCCCCTGTTATAAAAAAGACAAAAGAAAACATGAATAATGGCAGCAGAGAAAGCATACCCTCCAACATTTCTCTGCTGAAAATAGGGACATCCTATATTATTATTATTATTAGTAGTAGTAGTATATAACCTGCCCATCTGACTGCTAACTGAGTGGCCCCAGACACTCTGGGAAGCTTCCAACATATATAATAACATAATAGAACATTATACATGTCTTCTAAAGGCTGTATAGTTTCTTATCTCCTTGGCTGAGGGGTTGCATAACCATATGTTCCAACAAGCATCTGATGAAAACATGGACATCCTACCACAGACCCTCCAAGTGTCCCTATTTTCCAGGGATGTCCCTGATTTAGAGAAGATGTCGTGGTTTCTTATTTGATCCTGGAATGTCCCAATTTTCCTTAGGACATCCCTATTTTCATTGGAGAAATATTGGAGGGTATGGTAGGAAGTCCCTATTTTCATTGGAGAACTGTGGAAGAGTATGGAGTTATTCGACCCCAATGCCGTCTGAAGGCAATCCTGTATAGGGAAGTTTTTTAATGTTTAATGTTTTATTTTGTGTTTTTTTTATATGTTGGAAGCTGCCCCAATAAGATGTGTGGGGTATAAGCAGTAAAATTATCATTATGGAATGGGGTGTCCTTATTTTCATTGGAGAAATGTTGGAGAATATGCTACCATACTTTCCAACATTTCTCTGATGAAAATCGGGACGTCCTAAGAAAAAGTGGAACATTCTAGGATGAAATCAGAAACCGGAACAGCTTCTGTTAATCCAGGACTGTCACTGGAAAATAGGAGCACTTGGAGGCTCTGGAGAAAGGCACTAGTAAAGCTAGTCACCTAGAATGGTCAGGAAAGAACTTGAGGCCCTGGGTGAAGGCAGAAATGAGTATTAATATTTTTTTTATATCCTTACTGGTTTCAGGTGAAGAGAAGAATGAATTCTTCCCACAAGACAGCTCCAGTCATTTCACAATGCACAGATAATCAGACAAATTCATTTCAAGAGGCTTGCCATGAGGAAAAACCCAGTGGATTGTGTTCCACAAAATAAAACATTCTCATTTCCCTTCCATGTGTCTCTACTTCAGTGCATATATAGTTGACAGGTCATCCAAGCCTCTGAAGAGTCCCCAAAGGCTTCTTAGTTTCCAGAGACAAGAGGGTCATGTGGAAGCTGAAAGAAATAGGGGTGGCGCTGTGGGTTAAACCAAAGAGCCTAGGACTTGCCGATCAGAAGGTCAGCGGTTCAAATCCCCACGGCGTGGTGAGCTCCCGTTGCTTGGTCTCTGCTCCTGCCAACCTAGCAGTTCGAAAGCACGTCAAAGTGCAAGTAGATAAATAGGTACCGCTCCGGCGGAAAGGTAAACGGCGTTTCCGTGCACTGCTCTGGTTTGCCAGAAGTGGCTTAGTCATGCTGGCCACATGACCTGGAAGCTGTATGCCAGCTCACTCAGCCAATAAAGCGAGATGAGCGCCACAACCCCAGAGTCGGCCACGACTGGACCTAATGGTCAGGGGTCCCTTTACCTTTAGTTTAAGAGTGGAGCCTTGGCTCTTATATTCCATTTCCGTGCTCGTGTAAAACCACATGTTGACTATGGCACTAAGAAGTCATATGAGGTGGTAAAAATACCACATGCGAATATGAAAACTCTTCTTGCTATTAATGACCACATGAGCAAGCTCTTGGTGTTGTTCCCACCACAGTTACAAAAACTTATTGAAGCTACACTTCTGGGAAAAGTTACTTAGACATAAATCTCACTTAAGGCAATGGGTCTGACTTCCAAGTCAATATGGATATGTGTGCAGTGTACGACACTGTTTGCTTTAACCATTACTCAGTAAGCAGACATAAGATATTCTGGGTCATTTTAATTACCGTTTCTCCACAATTAATTTAGAGGACCTTCACAAGCCACAAATCATGGACATTATTCTGTGGTGAGTGTGTGTGTGTGTTAAAAAAAAACAAACCAATTTATTATTGCAAATCATTTTTGCAAAGTGCAAAAATGGTAGAGAACTCAGCAGCCCAATTAATTTATTTCTCAGATTACAGAATCCAGAAAAGAGGCTTTTACAGAGATCAAAAAGACAGATATAAATGCATGCTCGTATCGCTGACAAATGAAGTCCACGAAAGTAGACGGAGACTCTATTTCTGTCACTAGAGCAGGTCTCTCTAGAAATTCATCAAAGAAATAACTTATTTGAGGGGAGGAGGGAGAGTTCTCCAGAGATGTGAAACAGCAAGCTCAAGGCCAGGATGGTAGTGAATGCAGCAATGATGTGCTAGGGTGAGGACTCTGTTTGTTTGTATCAAGCAGCACAAAGGGACTAATTAGGATGAGTGAATTCCTTTATCTCAAACCTTCATAGTCTACACCTGTGCCTAGAGGGAGCAACTGCTTTGACTGCAAGAGACCAACCAGTATTAATTAATAACTATGTGTGCTACAGGCCATTTTCTTAATGGTTTTTGGTGGGTCTCTACAAATATCTTATTCTCAGTACATGATGGCATATGGCGGAGGCTGGACCGCTTCAAATGTACAAGCTAGTGCAATTTAATGAAATAATACAGTCTTGCAATCCTTGGCACACTTGTCTCGTAGTAAATCCATCCAAGCACAGTCTCACAGACATCCCATCCATGAATAAAATACTCAATGCATTGCATGCCCAGCTGCAAAGTCCCCTCTCCCGGCATGCCTAACTGCTGAGTGGTAAAATAAAGGGACACAACAACTGTCTGGGATTTAAACAGCTACAACTTTATTGATTTCAGATGTAGGAAGCTTTGCCATAGCCATTGGGCATGTACCCCTCTCAGCCCCTCCTCTGGGGGACCTGAGGCATAACAGGGTCTGTTTGGGGGTGAGTCCATCGCAAAATGCAGGTTTACGCAGATGGCCCCCAAACGCTGAGGGAAGCTCCAGGTCCCGCTAGCCCTACGCACTTGGCTTTTTGGACAGAGACTTCCCTCTCCAGACCCCTCTAACAGGATACCCTGAAAACACAGCCGCAGGGAACAGTTGGTGGGTGAAACACCACTTCACTTCACCACAATCAGATGAAAGACTATAGGATTCTGCCCAAGGCCTAAACCACCAAAGTTGTGACTAGTGCTATGGGGAAGGCAAAACCTGCAGACCAGGGAAAATTTCTTCCCAGCTCCGAATACGGCAGCTGCCAAAAGACAACAGCAAAGCCCGGTTAGCTGAAAAGAAATGGTTAGAACAGTAATCAACTATTCATGAAGGGAGGGGAGGTGTGGGTGATTCTCCCAGCCGACTGGATGCTGTGCTGAGTTGGTCAGCTAGGCTAAGGAGATGGCCATGCTCCACCCTTCCCCCCAGGGCCACCACGGATTGGCTCGTTTGAAGGATGAGTTAGGCGGGAACCCGTGAGCCTCCACGGCAGCTGGAGGGGACAGGGAAACCATCCATAATGGCACTGCATGTCCAGGGGAGAGAAGAGGTACTGTGTCAGGCCACAACTGCTGCTCACTGGCAAGACAGTAAGCGGCCATTGTGCCAAAGTGAAGACACATTCAAGTGCATTAAAAGCTCACAAATTTGAAATATACAAAAAAATTAACATAATGAAATTGCTTGAAGTAGCATAAAAAAACCAACCAGATAAAACTGATCAAGCTGAATTAAACACCTAGGGCAGCTAAAATCACTCACCTGATGCAAAAATGACATCAGGCAGGTCATAGGAACAAGTTCCACAATAGGGGTGCCACCACCGAGAAGGCACTTTTCCACCAATCTTTTGATGGTGGGAAAACCTAGAGGAAGGCTTATGGGGAAGATTTCCTTAACTGACAATCATATGTGGGGACAGATAATTATAATCATCCAGGTAAATGTGTAGGGTAAATGCAGTGATAAGGTTTCATTCAAATGTGAACCTTCTCAGAAACACACTTTATTTTACCAATCTAATTGGTTTCTAAGACTGATCCAAGGCTGCCCCCTTAAGTATGTTAACCATGCAGCACAAACAGAAGCTTGCCCATGGAATGCTCAAACTTGACCATCTTACCAAGAATGTGTTTGTATTTTCAGTTGGGCAAAGATGTCACACAGGAGGGTTTAAATCTGCCTTCTGAGGGTAGGCTATAGATCAAAAGAAAAGAAAAAAAACATTGAAATCTGGATTGAAATTGCAGCTCATAAATGAGCTATGGCCTGCTTTAGTACTGGCAGCGCTAATGATAACTGTTCATTGGTACTAAATGAAAACCAGTTGTCAGATATTGGAGTCTATATTAATTGCTCCCTATCTATACAGCTATCTAACAAGCAATATTAAAAGATGAGCTTTTGTTATTTTGATCATAAATATCCATGCATATGATTCCAGTAGCTTTTAATAACATCAAGCTATAGAGTGAACCTGGAGAAGAATGAAATGAAAGTGTGCAAAGTCTGGAATTTGCCTTGAACCTAGAGATTGTGTGACAGGCGTGCTGCATACTAGACCAAAAATAAGCTGTGTTGTTGTTTTTTAACAAACCCAGCTGAACCAAGTCTGTCGCTATGATCCAGCTGGGTTGAAAGACATGCAGAAAAAGGTTTCTGCATGTAAAACCCCCACTGCATCATTACCTAAGAGGGTAGGGGGCACATGTAGTCCATGACCTCATTTTATGCAGTCCCTGAAACTGCCTCATTCTTCCATACCATAAGAGGTGCTTCCTTCCTGATCGCTTATTTTTCATGGCATATCCAAATTTTATTTACAAATATAATTAAAAAACTTTCCCCTATATTATATGTTGTTCCCACCCTTTATTTAATTATTCTTAAACCACACTTTCCTAGAAAACAAGGCAGTGTACAATACATAAAAACACAATACAACAGTGGCAATGTCAAAAGCATGAATAACATGCTCTCCCCTCCGAGGTGTGTCTTTCACTGACATTGTACAGCTTACCTCAGCAAGGCAAGGCACACCTTTTTGCCCAGGCTTTTGGAGGGGTGGGATGAGATGTTGTTTTAGTCAATTCCACCTCCCACCCCCCTGCTGTTTTGAAACACTGCTACATTCTGCTTTGCTTTGTAATATTGTGGCTGATTTTTGTTTCTGTAATTTTTAAAATCTTTTTTTTTGCAACCCTCCCTGGAACCGTTGGTCGAAAGATGAGTAATGAGTACTAGAAACAAACAAGGGAAAATAAATATATAAACATTTGGCCTGCTTGTGTTGTAGCATTTGAGGACTCCATGCATAGCATTACCTCTGATCGGACTAGGTACAAATTCATTTTGCCAAAGCAGAAGGAAGGCATGCTTTAACAGTAATGTTGGTTGATAAGGTAAAAGGTAAAGGATTCTTGGATGGCTACGTCCAATCAAATGCGACAATGGGGTTGCAGCACTCATCTTGCTTTTCAGGCCGAGGGAGCTGGAGCTTGTCCACAGACAGCTTTCTGGGTCATGTGGCCAGCATGACTGAACTGTTTCTGGTGCAATGGGACACTGTGACAGAAACCAGAGTGCATGGAAATGCTGTTTACCTTCCCGCCACAGCGTTACCAATTTATCTACTTGCACTGGAGTGCTTTCGAACAGCTAGGTTGGCAGGAGCTGGGACTGAGCAACGGGAGCTCATCCCATTGCGGGGATTAGAACCCCCAAGAGGCTCAGTGGTTTAGACCACAGCACCACCCGCGTTGGTGATATCTGTGGGGAAAGGGTAGGCATTTGGAACACCTATGTGATGATTCTGATACATTTGACGAAGTGGACTCTAGTCCACAAAAAGAGATGCTATAATAAATTTAGTATAGTTTAAGTTGCTACTTCATGGTTGTTTTTGCAGAAACACGCTGCCCTGGTATAGAAAACAAGTTCTGAGCAAATGAGGCCCAGTGAGCCTACTACTGATTAAGCTCCTGCACTATACATGACACATAGAAAGATAGACGCAAGTGCCCCATAAGGTTTTGCTGGTAATTCAATTAAAAACTGAGTGGGCGAAATCCCAGGCTGAGGCAATTCCTCTTAAATGCCTTTGCTTAATAGTGTACACGTTCATTGCCCGAGAGATGGATATTGTATTTGCTTTCAAAGCAAGCACTACTTAAAAGCTCATTAGCCCAACTCAAGCTCATACTGTAGCCTTTGGTGACACCAGCCTACGGTGTTTACTAGTGTCTGTGAACCAATCTGTCAGAGTTCTGCCTGAACTACAGCAGAACGAAACAGCCTGGGAGTAAAATGTGTGTTTTCTAATCTTCCTATGGCTCTGTGTAGTTGGCCTCTTCTTCAGTTCATTTTGTCTTAGGTTGCAGTTTGATGCGCCCTTACCTGGAAATAAGCATCATTGAACACAGCGGAGCTTCCTTCTGCATAGGGTTGTGTCTTTAGCCCAGCAAGTCACCGTTAGACCTGAATATATGATACCATCAGCTACAGAGTGGGATGTCAATATGTTGCACTGCTTTTGGTTTTCTCATTTTATAACTTTTTCTCGTTTGTAAATTTTCTACCTTCGGCTGTTGAGGAAAAGACCTTTACATACTGTTCTTCATAAGTAGGCATTATAGGGACCTTGGACAGTTTTGGAGTCATTTTGTCTTTCTATGGGTCCTCTGGCTTGTCTTCTTCTTCTGTAGTTGTTCTGTCTGTCTAGGCCTAAGCCAAGGTAGCTGTTACAGGGCCCTCCAGCTCTTGTTGGACTACAACTCCCATCATATTTGATCAACAGAGTTGATGGTTAGGAAAGATGACAGTTGTAGAGATAAAGAAAATAAACACCTACACAGAAACATACTATATTGGTCTAACCTGCTTGCCAGACGAACTCAGAGGCTGTTAAAAATAAACAAAGGATTAACATTGGATTGATTTATTGGAACTACCTGGACTAATTAAGAGAAGCAGCACAAATCTGAGATTATCATCACCCCCGACCTCTGAGCATGGGAAGTCAAGACTTATAATTTGGCATGAAATTTGGATCGTTTGATTATTTTATAATTTGGAATGTTTTTAATGTGGTTTTTACTGGATTGTTAAAATGGAAAACTTAATAAATATTATTATCCCCCCCCCCAAAAAAAAAGAAAAGAAAAAAGGGAAAGATGACAGTTGTACTCCAATAATTTCTGGAAGACACTACCTTTGTTGTCTCTGGGCTAGACAAAGTCAGTAAGAGACCACTCAAGTTATCAAGCCTCTTCCTTTTAATGGTCTTACAAATTAATAAGCATATGAAGCAATGGGTCAGCAGACAGAGCCAAAGGCACGGAGCCTATTTTTTTGAGGGGGGACATCAGGAATGAGATCTGATATATTGGGGTAGGCCAGAGTGGCACCTGGTTATCTTTGGCAGTGAAGGGGATTAAGTTTGGTAGAATATGGCACATCAGAAGATCCTTTCACAAATTTCCCACCACCTGTTCATGAACACATTGAGGGGGAACACTGCCATCACTTCCAACACGCCCGATTTCTCCACACATGCCCCAACTGGTTCATTCTGTGGAAGATTCTTACGAAGAGCCTAGAATGTACAACTGAACACATATAGCCCTCCTCACTCCAAAACTTCCCCTAGACACATACAATTTGGTGGAGCCAGTAGGAATGGTGGCACATGGTGATGTTCAGTTCAGCCCTGCTCACCCCACCCCACCTAGGTGGACTGAGGTTGAATGCGAGGCCAACAGAAAATAAATTAATCCTTAACACCTAGTTTATTCAATATAATAATAATATAATATAATAAATTATAATAAATTATAATATAATATAATATAATAATAACATAGATCCTGGGGCAATATAGGCAGGCAAAATACCAGACAGATAAGTAAGCTATAGATTAAACAGGTAAAATATAAGACAGTTGGCAGCCCTACATTTCAGTGTCAAGTCGGTGATTCATGTTCCCAATGACTGCTAGTTATTCTTACAAGGACAGTGCAAAAGCCTGCTCTGTCAAGTCACATTTTGCCTTCAAAACTTTGTACAAGGTTAAGAAACCAGTTGTTAAAGTATATAACTGAATTGCCTCTGGCTGGGATGGAAATTACTAGAGTCATCTCCCTTCAGTAGATATCACTGTGAAAGGTTTTTTTGGGGGGGGGAGGGGGAATCCTTGTAAATTATTCTCCACTTCAAGTGTAGGAGCTGGTGGCCACAAAATAGGATTTTCTAGATCCACTTTGCCCTTTTTTGTATAAATAGGGCATCTGAGGCAGCTTCTCTTAAAGATTTATTTTTAAAATTTCTATCTCTCTAAAGAGACATAAGACAACTAAAAAAACAAACCACAGGAATGCACACACCATTTAAAAATCTCAAACTCACACCAGCATACACTCAGACTAAGAAATTAACAATATCATTAACTAATAACCCTGTATTTGGTTATTTATTTATTTAAAAACATCATTGACATCATGGTTGAAATTTTGACGGCTTGTACAAGAGCAAATAATACCACAATATGTATTGATATTTTGACAACAGGATCCATTCCTCTAAGAATACCAGTATTTCTTTTGCCTGTGAACCTGGATGTGAAACATCTGTGCAAGGATGAATCTGCCTTATTTACAATACCAAAGCAACAAATGCCCATATGAGAGAGAGCAGGAAAAGAAATAAAGCAAACACTGAAGGGAACAGAGTACCAATGTCATGAGTTCCATTAAAATATATATAAAAATAATAGACTATTTTTGTTTTAAGCATCAAAGACTAACCTGGATTACTGGCGGAAAGCTCTGGAGGCAATGAGCTGTGACTGCAGCGTCGCTTTACAAGAAACACTAAAAGAAATAGCATTGAAAAAATTGTCTAGGGATAACCTTAGTAGCACAAGACATTTTCAATGAGACCCTGTAAAAAGTAATTCATTGGAATGTTACTAGGGCCTTTTCTTCTGCAGTGATATAAAAACACGCCCCTCTTCCCACAGAAATGCAAGATTCACACTGGTTTCCCCATATTTTGTTTCACACCAAAGCACATCTCTGCTTTGATCCATGGTTATTGACTATCTAGTTATTCAACATGCTTTATACTCCAGCCCTTAGATTTTTAAAATTTCCTGGACAGCTTACACAAACTGGAGATATATACACATACATATATATACATACACACACACACATACTCACACAGAGAGCTATTTTTATAGAAAAAGAGGTAACAGAATAACATGACACAAGGGGTATGAACACTTTAAAAATCTGTACTATTTACATTTGTAGTTTATTTTAATTGCTAACACACTGCCTAGTAATGTTCATCTACCTGTTAAAATAAAGTATTTGATGGTGCATGTAGCATGCAATCTAACACTTCAATTCACTTTGGAAATTTCAGAAATAAATATACAGAGAGCAGTGACAGAATTTGGGTAATTGCAAATTGATGTAGTTCTTTTGACAAAATTATATATTTTTTATTTTAAAAAACCAATTAGATTTTCTCTTTTGTATATATTTGCCCATCATTTTCCTCTTACCCTTACTAAATGGTAATTATAACCTTTTTGACCAGGTAACTGACTCAGCATTGCACTTTTTACATAGTTATTATTCCGCATTATCTGGTATGTTACTCAATTAACCTGCTACTAAAGGAATGGTCTGACTCTCACCAAAAGGGCAACAGGCCATTCTCTTTGTATGGAGGAGCTAGAAATCCAGATTCCTAATTCTGTAGTGATACATAATAAGTCCAGTCTTGGATAATGTTTTCCTTTTTCACGCAATGTATGCTCATGAAACAGGCTCACAATCCAATGAGATGGTTGCTCTTGACGATACCTTGTCCTGCTGCATCATTAAGTGACTGGTTTGGTACAGCAAGGGATAGTATTCCTTCTGGGTTAATTGGACAAAATTGCAAAGCAAGGTTCTCAAGACCCCACTTCTTTTCAGGTAATCCTCAGTTCTGTGCCTGCATAAACCTGGAGATAAGGATTATAATGATAATTGCTATTTAGATAAGGGCTGGAACACTAGTGAATGTTTTCAGATGGGGCAGTAAAGGGTGGGAGGGAAGAGATTTTCTCATTTTTACATTGCTATTTTATTAAGAGAATTTCATTTATAAAAAGAGAAGAGTGAGGGGGGAAAGAAAGAAGAGAAAAAAGTGAGTGGGGGGGGAACCGCTATTACATTACCACACATTAATATACAGATGTGTATATTCTTATTGTCCTAATGTACATATAGTTGTCAGTAACCTAATATATTCTGTGTAAACTCATTCCAAATATCATTGCATTTATCCAAAGAAAGTCAGTGTCTATAAGCTGTCTGTTCATACGTTGCCAATGTTGTCAAGCCATTGGTTAAGAGAATCACACCTCTGTTCTTCCAAAGGCATCCGTATCAGTCTCTTGGCCACCATTAGAGCATGTAGAATCCAATTTCACTGTCATTGTCAATTTCCGCACAATGGGCAGGAGGGAAGGACTACATTTAATATATTAAAGTTGCTTAGAAAGTGAGGTGTCTTAGGAGCATTGAAAGCTGTCTTGCATCAAGTCAGAATACATGTCCATCTGGCTCAATATTGTTTACATTGACTGGCAGAATCTCTCGAGGGTCTCAAACAGGATTTCACCCAGACCTACCTGAAGACATCAGGGATTTAACCTTGAGCTACTTCCCCAGTCACAGCTATCCTGCCATTGAATTCATAATTGGGAGCAGCTAATAAGGGTGTTTTGTATCTTTTACATGAACCTTCAAATAGTTCTCTCTTCTATATGCTAAATCCAGCATATACACACTCTAGAGGGACAGTAGGTCCCAAAGCAAACAATGTCCCTCCTTGCCCTTCTATAATGTTTATTTTGGCACATGAATTATAAAGTTGGTCAGAATCAGGTTGCTTAAGAGATCATCTGATCCCTAGTATACTCAGTAGGTTCCTGTACTCAGAGAGTCCCTAAAATATCAGAAGCCACAAGAACTCAGCACACAAGAATTCAGGGCAGAGCTTTGACCTCTTCTGAGACAAGGTTAATGATGGATGCGAGACAAGACAGAATGGAGGCAGGCCAAGGCTCAGCCTATGCTCTAGGAACACAGAACTCTGATGTTGCTTCAGCAAGGAACAAATGGAGACTGGGCAGCTGCTGTCACCTAATATTAGCTCCACCCACTCTGGAAGATGCTGCTTTAAGCAAAGGTGGAAGTATTCTGCCCCTTCTAGTTCAGAGTTTTCTTACTTCACCACCTAGAGAAGAGGAATCTCTCTCCTGTTTCCTGACAAGTTCTCAGTGTGGCTGCCCCTGTTTTGTGGAACACTATCCCTGTTGAGATATATATTTGTACTTCCTGAAAACAATCAAAGACACTTTTGTTTTGACAAGCTCTTCCAGCTGAATGAAAAGGCTTCTGCCTTAGGGTGTTTATTCTGTGTTTTTAAAACCGTTCTTCGGTTGCCATTTTTTGTGCAGTTCCCAAAGCTATTTTTAGGACTTTTCATGTAAATCACATTGAGACTCATTTGGAAGATGATTCATTAATTAATAAAGTAGTAGTAGTAACAAAAACCAACAACGACAAATATTCCATATACATGGAGAGTTTCCACACCAATGATAAATGTCTCAAGAAACATCTGGTGCTGGGAAGTAAACTCTCAACATGATCAGATCAAGAAGGACACTCACGGCGACCAGCACTAAACATTAAATTCAGGCAAGGAGAGCAATTTCGTCTGGGGATAAGGTACCATGTAGGTCAGTCTACTCTTGATACAAAATGTTAAGTGGTCTCTTACATTCCAGTGTCAAGGTGAATGAGAAAGAGACAAATGTGCAATAAATGAGCACATAGGCTTATGAATAAATGTGAGTTGTCGGTGTGAATATGGATATGGCTACCTTCGTGGAATAAGTTGTGGTTCTCATAATGTGATGCTTCCTTAAATGAAGATTGTCAGTGATGCTGAATTTGGGATGACCTTAGAACATAAGTTGGTCCCTCTATCTTCTCTTAGGTAACAGATAAACAAGTTACTGTATTGTGCAAAAGGAAGTAAAAGGTCTCTTGATGCAAATACTGCAGCAGTCCAAATCATAGAAGTTACCTCATGATATTTTCCTCAGACTTTAATTGAAACATGACCACCTGGGAAGTTTGGAAAAGCCCTATCGGAGGGGTTATCTCATGAGGCTTCCCACAGGGCTTTCAATAAAGCATTGATACCCGTGAAGGCTGCAGACCATGAGTAATACATTTATAAAATGGGGAAATGGATGCTCACAAGCCTGGCCACCTCAAAGTTAAGCTAAGCATGGACAAAAGCCTGTGACCCTGCAGTTCCCTACGGAGTACATAACCAAACCAGACAACAGCATATAGGTTTATGGATTCAAATAGGCCACAACTTATTATTGGCTACAGGTGTGAATGGTTTGGCATAGGCATTGAGTGAAGCCAAATTATTCCACTCCAGTCCATCCCCTACAGGTGCATCTAAGCATAAACCACCACTAAGGGGACCCTATGACCTACATCAAATAGGGGTACCCTGTTGGAGGTGTGCTTTGGCCCTAGCCCTCGCCTGGGTGTCAGATTGGGTGTCAGACCTGGGTGTCACGGATCCCCTTAACAGGATACCATTGATCAAGGAGGGGCAGGTAGGGACTACAACCTCTTCTCCAGCCAAGACTAAGGGTTACCCAATTCCTAACCGCCACAGACCTATTCGTGAAAATTTTCAAATGCTATTTCTTTTCTTATAATATGATGAAGAACAATTGTTGGGAACAATTGGGGGGGGGGGGGACAACACTACATCACATACAATGGTAAAATTTGAATTTCTGAATTTTCAGTTTGCATTTTGATAATAGAGAGTCAGAGCAGTTCTATATGTACAGAATAGACACCTACTGAATCAGAGGTACTGAATGTCTTAGGGGAAATTTATACTCAGTTTTTAAAGGATGGGTTTTAAAGGATGAAAATATTAGAGGTGGGTTGTGTTGTTGTTTTTCTTTTCATTTTGGCACTATAGATCAGGAAAACTGGCAGTATGATTTGGAGACCAAAACTCACTCATTTTTGACAGGACTTTAAGTTTCTCCCCAAGCTGCTATGATGAGTCATGTGCAACCTGAGGAATACAGTGGACTCTACCTCCTCACCATGAGGAGAACCTGCAGGAACACAAATAAACATGCCATGTTCTTATTGAAATAATGCCGCTCAAGGCCAGACAATCCCAATGGTGTTGGGCATTTTAGCTACATAAAAGAAAAATGGCCATAGACCCATGAGCTATAAACATTATATAACATGCTTGAGAAGTTCAGTGCACAATCTCAGAATGCCTATTTCACAAAATGGGCATTAAGATTTCAGGGGGGAAAGATATATTACAATGGATGGATAGAAGTCTCTCATTTGCCATGATTCAAAGGCTTGAAAGTGTCAACTAACCACATGCCTTAACATTGGAGTAGGTTTCCGTAAAGCTGCTTCCTGTATCTCAAATTACTTGGTAAACTCCACTGAGGTTTCTGTTTTAAAGGGAATGGACAGAAAAATACCTTGCGTGCAGTAGGAAGATGTTTCATGTTAAGCAACTCTTCAGTTAGCTTCTCCAAGTAGCTTTTTAAAATATCTCAGTCTGAAAATGTAACTTCGAAACTTACTGTATTTGGAGAGAGAAGGCTTCAAGGGAAGATTGCAGGTGGGGGAATCTTATAGGTATGTGACGGATATTTAGGCCTGCATCTGATTTGTCCTCCCTATTTTTTTAGTTTTTAGTTCAACACTGGAGTGTTTTATTAAAGGTAAAGGCAAAAGACCCCTGAAATGTTAAGTCAAATCAAATTTGACTATGGGGTGCGGCGCTCATCTCACTTCAGGCTGAGGGAGCTGGTGTTTGTCCACAGACAGCTCTCCGGGTCATGTGGCCAGCATGACCAAACCACTTCTGGCACAACAGGACACCATGACAAGTGCTAGAGCGCACAGAAATGCTGTTTACCTTCCCGTCGCAGTGGTACCTATTTATTTACTCACACTGGTATGTTTTTGAACTGCTAGGTTGGCAGAAGCTGGGACAGAGCAACGGGAGCTCACTCCATTGCTCAGATTTGAACCGCTGACCTTCCAGTCGGCAAGCCCAAGAGGCTCAGTGGTTTAGACCACAGCACCTTAAAGTGAGAATTGAATTGATGGAGTGATGTGGTAGGCATGAAGAAATGGTTTCTGTGTATGTGTGGGTTGTGTTATAGATTAATTATGTGTAAGTGACAGATTTCAGTTGTATTATTTGCCCCTTAAAAAAAACCACGCTTGACTTTTTGATGTATTACATTTTGATGTATCTTGATATATTTTGATGTTCTGCACATGATTTGTTTCTGTGCAAATTTTGTTTTTACTTATGTACATTTTTAGAGCTTCATTTAATTTTGTTGTTTAAAATGTGGAAATATTGTTGCTATAATGAGGAGTAGGAGTGGTATTGTTTGGTTTTGAATGGGCCATTTGTGTTGCTTTTCCTACATTGATTCCTTTTTGATGGGATTCGTAAACTACTTATGCGATTTCTGTTGAAATATGACTCAGTATAAAAATTAACTAAATATTTGCTTTGATTGTAAGACCTTTGTAAAATACCATGTGAAATGTTGTGTATACTCAAAACAGTTAGCACTTGGAAAATGAGTGTGCTACATTAGAAAATCGAGGAATTTGGTGCCCCAATCCAATGGGAGGAAAATGAAACTCTGCGTACCCCACCTCTACAAACTGAAGGATTTCATCCAAGACTTGAGGCTACTCCAGTCATTGATTCCCAGCAATATGCCAAGTAATTCTGGCGTGGGAGGAACTGCAGTCTGATTAGAGCTCTGCAATTGGTAGGGGAAAATGTTTGTGTGCAGCTTTGCCTTTTGAGTCATGGTTAAATTGTGATAGTTAAGCAAGCCCAAAGCGCATGCAATTTCCATTGAGTTTTGTGGCATGCCTTGGCAAATAATATTTCTGAAATGTTAACTCCAAATTATACATTTGCCTACCACATTGTTCTACAGGTATATCAAATTTAAAACTTTAATGTAAGCAAGTAAAGTACAAGACTCCAAAGATGTGAAGATGTGAGATTAATTTCCCAAAGGAGCAAAACACCACTGCAACAGTCAAAGTAGGTAGCCCTGGCAGATAAATGTCAGTATTGAATATAAAGCAGTACACACATCCTGCTTCCAGAACGCAATGCGTTCCCTGGAAATCATTCATTAAGCTAGTGTTTGTATAACAAGTCAATGATTTATAGTGGTTCCTATGGGAGAAATTCTAATGTGTTTCCAACCACAGAATGTTGACCCCAGAAAGCTCAAAAAAGCCCAGGAAAACAAATGCTCCAATTTGTCTTATCACTCCCCTTCTATCCTTCCACTCCTCAGCCAACCAGCAAAAGGCAAACGAGAATGTTTAAAATGCTGAATCTGCAGTGTGTATATCAAGGTTTGGGTACTAATTCCTTGAGTTCGATTAAATGAATTTTTGCATAGTTAATGTTTGTAAAGCAGGACTTGTGTGTCTATAGTACCAACGTTTTTTATGCATAAAGCTGGAGTGTAGGATGTGCACCAAATTTCATTATTATTTGACAGGGACATGATGCTCTGTCAAGACAAGGGACTCCCTGCTGCTGCCTCTGCCAGACCCACCACCAATAGCCTGTTTCAGGTAAGTTTGCGGAACCCTGGGGTTCAGGGAAAGGAGAATTAGATGGCAGTAAAAGTGATGAGGGGGTCCTTGCGTAGCCCACACCTAATTGTGAGAAATTAGCACAGTGCTCACCATCAAAAGTGTCTTTTTAACATGACTCTTGATATCTTTACTCCCCAGTAAGTGTGCTTAGGATTGCAGCCTTTGTTCGTCAGCAATTTCATTATTACAGGCTTGAAGGTAGAGCTGACAGAAGATAGATAGGGCTGTACAGTCTGTTGCTTAGGAGCATGAACTGAGCTCCACTCCTAGGTGTCACTGAGCAATTAGGATAAAATATTCTCCAGCGTTTCTCATTAAATGAAATGGTTCCATATCACAGTGATGAACCCAGCAAAAAATCCAGAGAGACATTGACTCCAAGGAAGAGCAAAAGAAAGAAATTAATACTTGGCACTCAAATATCTTTCTCATTTCCCCCCTGTTACAAAAGCATTTATCATATTTGGTCTGAGTGAGGCTGGAATTATAGCTAATATGATTATAAAGACTGATAGTGGGTTTAAAAAAAAAAAATCCTTAGCTAGATTTGTCTTGCAGAGTGATGGGAGTTACGTATAGGATATGAACTTTCCTACCAGTGGTGAAATAATATTATTATGTGAAATCCTTCCATGATTGTTTTTCCAGGGGAGCACTTGTGGAAAAGGGAGTCAGTTTGCCCTCCAAGATCTATCAAATGCTAACCCTTTCCTTAACTTGGCACACCTGACTCCTGCTCTTAGCTTAGAACACATTCCTTGCACATGACCACCAAAACATGACCATCAAAACATCTCCCATCAGGCCCAGCACCAGTGATCAGCCAGTTTGGTGGCAGCAGAGAACCCAAGGGGCTCAGAAGGGCCTCCACTGAACATGCCCATCAATGCTGGTACTCAGCACCCTCTCCACTGGGTCCCCGGAGCTGTTTCAGTGCTCCATTGCTTTTGAATAGGAGCAGAGGGAGGGAGATTGGGAAACAGAACAATTTTCTCACCCCTCATAACTCCCCAGAGCTCCATTTCATGTCCTAGTAGTCCCAATATTTATCAAGCAAGAAGAGTTTGCCCATTTCACAAAATTGGCCCTGGAGGTGGGGTGGTGGGGAGTAGCCTGGATTTTGTTACATGTACCAGGGACGTGGGTGGTGCTGTGGTCTAAACCACAAAGCCTAGGGCTTGCCGATCAGAAGGTCAGCAGTTCGAATCCCCGCAATGGGGTGAGTTCCCGTTGTTCGGTCCCTGCTCCTGCCAACCTAGCAGTTCGAAAGCACGTCAAAGTGGAAGTAGATAAATAGGTACCACTTTGGCAGGAAGGCAAACAGCATTTACGTGCGCTGCTCTGGTTTCACCAGAAGCGGCTTAGTCATGCTGGCCACATGACCCGGAAAAAACTGTCTGCGGACAAAAGCCAGCTCCCTCGGCCAGTAAAGAGAGATGAGCGCCACAACCCCAGAGTTGTTTGTGCCTGGACTTAACTGTCAGGGGTCCTTTACCTTTACCTTTTTTACCGGTATTTCAGAGCTAGACCCCCAGCAACCATCAAACCCTGAAAAAGAGGAGAGTTTTGCTGTAGAGCTACTTGAAGGAGAGCTCGTATCCTTATTTTCTATACCTGGTAGCAGTGATTCTGTAAAACTGTTTCTATTACTACATCCCAGTGCCAGGTCATGAGATTGCCTTCTAAAGGGATCTCGGAGTAATACATGCTGGAATTACAGCATAATATTTGATTGGAAATGGAATTGTGCCTGTAATTTGCTTTCTAGTGTTACTCTTTTTCTGATTCAGGTATGCATTTTGTTTCATTGTCCATGGGGCAAAGGCACAGGGTGACAGCGATATGAAGAGTCCTATCAACCACTGTAGTGAATGTGTCATTAAAGTAGGCGAGAACCTGCTGGGTTATTTTTCTTCTTGCATTTCTGTAAGACCTTCATTTAAAATGAAGAGTTATGAAAGTCAAAGTAGAAGGATCAAAATAAAATTGAAGTGCCTAAATATCCCTCCCTCCCTCCCTCTCTCTCTCTCTCTCTCTCTCTCTCTCTCTCTCTCTCCTTTGATCAACAAACCATGTTAAAAATAAGTGGTGCACCATCTATAAAATAAATATATCTTGGTGCACTTTCAAGGTGTTATTGGAAGCACTTACAATAACTCTGTTCTATAGCTTATTCATGCAGTTTATGTAATGACACCTGAACTTAACACATCACTTATTTCCTTGACAATAATGTAGCTTTCTCCCACATACTCACAAGTGTGCTCTTTTACTAGTGTATTTATCTTTTGTATTTAGTTTAAATATGTTATGTTATAGCGATTGCCCAAATTGCTAAAATCGTGAGCCACCACAGAGCAATATTGACAGTCCCGCATGCATATGGAGGCACATGTTGGATTTTCTTCCCAAATGGGGTCACAGAACTTGGCCATCATGGGATGTTATGCACCTTGAATTGAAGTGCTGGGGGGAAAGGGGTCCATTTGCCCAGGCAACAAACTGAGCCAACCCTTAAGTGTTTAGACATACTAACTAAAGCCTTCTTTAGGCATTATGAATAGAGCGAAGACATGGGCAGTGGTGGAGCTTCATGCTCTGGCACGAGGGGGCGGAGAGCAGGCAGGGGCGGGGCAGCCAGCACGGGTGGGGGGCGGCTGCGATGGCATCCTGGTGATCACGCTGCCAGGGGCAGTGTGCTCCCCCCGCACTCTTCTTCCTCCACCAGTGGACATGGGATGGCTGTGCTCCCTCCATTGCCATTCTTCTCACCTTTCCTTTTGTTTGTTTTTTGTTTTCCCCCAATAATTTTCATTAATTTTTTTCCAATATCTTAAACACAATAAAGCTTAACAGTATTATTCTCCTTTAAATCTATATCTTATCGGAATTAACTTCCCTCCACCCCTCTTCTGGCTTCTCTATATTGCTCTTACTTAAGCGTGATTACTATATATACATTCTATAAGTGTCCATAATTCCTTAATAAATTTTTGTATTATACTTTAGACATACATTCCTTATTATATCACAGCATTACATCTTGTGGTCTAACCAAATGTTTACAATAAACGTTTTGAGTTTTATTTCAGTCCTGTGAGTGTCTTTATTTTATGTACAGTTTTCTATAAGTATACCATAAATTTGGACCATTCTTTTTGGAATTTCTCATCATCCTGCTGTCGGATTCTTCCAGTTAGCCTTGATATTTCTTGTTACAGATAGGTAGCGGTCTGCCATAGTCAAAACAAAAAAAATTCCTTCCAGTAGCACCTTAAAGACCAACTAAGTTAGTTCTTGGTATGAACTTTCGTGTGCATGCACACTTCTTCAGAAGTTCTGAAGAAGTGTGCATGCACACGAAAGCTCATACCAAGAACTAACTTAGTTGGTCTTTAAGGTGCCACTGGAAGGATTTTTTTTTGTTTTGATATTTCTTGTCACCTTTGGGCTAAGTTCTGAACTGGGGGCGGGGGATTTCCAGGGTTCAAAAATGCATGGGGAGCCTCCACAAGTGTGGATGGCTACCCACTTCTGACCTTTGTCCTCCGTGAGTTGGAAGCCAATGGGGATAATGATAGGAGATGGAACTAATGCATTTTCCCCTTGCTGCCCAACCCCTCATGTTTACCCCAATCATAGGAGCCAACTCCTAGGGGCTGTGAGGGCTTCAGCTCCCACAACAAAATATTTGAGTGGGACGGACCCCCCCCCCCAAAAAAAAAGTTAAAAGGCATTGCCATTCAAATGCTGTGTGTGCGCACCACATCACATAGTTGATTATGTGGGCCAGGGCTTACCTGGGGCACCACAATATTTTACTCAGCTTGGCACCCCTAATTGTAACATTTGACGAAGGCTTAACTGACTGGCCACTTTTGACAGCAGAATGCTTGAGTAGGGAGACCTGGAGAAGATCCAGCAAAGAGAGTATTTGTGCAATGATATTCTAGTCATGTTGTCAATCACATTGTTGCTCATTGAGTTTTCAGTACAGTGGTACCTCAGTAGATTTCAGTCTTTATTATTCCAGTCAAAACTGAGTTGGTGCCTCCTGAGCTTGGTAAAAAATTAGGGAAGGCTTTGCATACACTAATCTAGATACAGTGGTACCTTGGGTTAAGTACTTAATTCGTTCTGGAGGTCAGTACTTAAACTGAAACTGTTCTTAACCTGAAGCACCACTTTAGCTAATGGGGCCTCCTGCTGCCGCCATACCGCCGGAGCACGATTTCAGTTCTCATCCTGAAGCAAAGTTCTTAACCTGAAGCACTATTTCTGGGTTAGTGGAGTCCGTAACTTGAAGCGTATGTAACCTGAGGTACCACTGTATGTGTTACTTTCCTGTATTATTTTGTACCTCGTGCAGATACTATCTCATCAAAAGTTTCATTTCATAAAGTATAAAGACTGGATTCTTGGAACTCCTTCCTGGTACCTATCAACAAACCTTGACTCAGGAGTGGGTTCCTTTTTTCAACAAACCTTTGAAGTGGAGTGTGTGTGGGTTTTTTTATGCCAGTCTTTCTTTCCCCCCCCCCTCCCCACTCGGATCTGAAATTGTGTTTACATATGAAAGTGTTTTAAATTGTTTTTAAATTTGGAAATGATTTTTAAAAATATTTTTAATTGTTATCATTGTTTTATGTACAAAATTGTTTCAATGTTTATACTGCTGATGTTTTATTGTGAAATTGCTTTGAGATGCTTTATGAGAAGCTATTCAGGAATGAAATGATTGTTTTCTGCTTTTGTCACATTGTTTTCTAAACCTTTCAGGTTTCATATTGGTTATCGTGTGTGTGTGTGTGTGTGTGTGTGTGTGTGTGTGTGAATCCCTAGCTTTGTCTTCCTGATTTACATTTTTTGTTTCAGCATTTTTGACTGACAGACACTTTTCAATTCCTAACCTCTAGCATATTTTCTTATCTTTTGAATTAAAACCTCCTAAGTACATTATTTAGTATTAATGGCCAGGCAATTTCTTTCTTTCTCTTTCTCTGTTCTGCTCACATTCTGATTATCTCCCCAATGCTGTGTTGCCCTTTAGGAGATCAGATTAGTCCTTCACAATGGCCACAGTCCAGGAAATAGTTAGGTGTGCTTTAATTTCATTGATTTCAATGGGTTTAAATCCGGGCTGGACTGTAGCTACAGTCTCCCTCCCTCCCTCTCTTTTTCTAGTGACTTACTGCGCTGTAAATGGCGATGGATTTGCGATTGTAGAAATGGGAGATGATTGATTAAACTGTGCAGTTTATAGCACCAAGGACTTTATAAAAAACAACAACCCATTATCACAGTGCTGTTGTGACCCAGATGTGTGTGTGTGTTGGAGGGGAATCTATGGCAGGGGAGCAATAATGACCTATATTCATATACTTATCTCTAGTATGGATTCAGAACGTATAGCATCTTCAATCTGTTGACCACTTTCACAGGGTTTTTCTCCCTTTTGATATCTTCTCAGTGTTGTCATTGAACCCCAATATGATCAGATTAAGTGTGACTGGGAGCCTTGCCCATTCAATAACAATAATACATTTATTTATTACTACAATGGCTGGCATGCACCAGTAGCAAAGAAGCCTTGAACCAAAACCTTTCCATTTCCCCCTGTTGTTTCCTTTTACATCATCTTTGAAGAGTGGGAGCCACAGAGAGCTGTTTCTCCTTCCAGAGCAGCATGAATTCATGCTGTGGCATCTTCTCCACAGTTGTTGTCTCCAGGTTCCAAGAGGTGTAAGGCTGGAGTGGGGAAACGTGACAGGTAGTTTCTTGTACATCACCCAGAAAGGTGTTTCTCCTTACTGGCTCATAAGTATTGAAAATAACAATCAAAGGTTAGAAAGGGACTATGGAACTTTCTTATAATATATGATTACGGATGCAAGAGTTTTATATGCCCAAAGATGGAAGGACCCATTATTACCAACAATGGAAGAATGGCTTTTTAAACTAGCAGACCTAGCTGAGATGGCAACATAGACATGTTTAATCAGAGAAAAGTCATTGTTAACATTTGTTAAAGACTGGAAACCTCTCATAGACTTTTTTTGTGAAAAAGAAAAAGAATTAATGACATTTGGATTTCAGGATTGAAGATTATATTTGGTTATAGAAAGTGGCTTTGTTGGGTGTTATATTGGAGTGGATGAAGTGAATATTGTTTATATATACTGGACAGACAAAGAACCAGAAGTCACTTACCTGCTAATTTTATTTCTCTCTTTTTATCTCTTTCTACTTCTTTTTCTTTATTCCTCTCTTTCTCCTTTTCTCTATTCCTTTCTCCCCTCTTCTCTTTATGTTTTTGTTGTATTTAGATCAAGTCTTAGTCTGAACAAAAAAGAAGAAAAGACATTTGCTATTCAGTTTTCTATTTTTCTCTAAAGACCCTAATAAAAATTTACTCTAAAAGGGGGTGTGGGGTAGAGGAATCCAGATGGCCTAGGAATCCAGTCTCAGAAACAGTGGTGGGCCTACATATTTTGGTGGCCTGAAGCTTGAGCTGTTATGGGGGCCCATCACAACCAGCAATGAGGTCTAGGTAACCGCTGTCATCTTCTTCAATGCGTTGTTTGCAACAACCTTGACAACAGATGTGCTACTGACTCTCAGACTTCTGGATTGTTGAAATATATGCGACCAAAAAAAAAAAAATCAATTTGAGTCATGCAACTCAAATTGAGTCTACTAGACCTAAAAAAGCAATATGGAATAAAGTCGCTTCTGGGGTCCCTCCAGGATTAGAGCCCAGAAGCTTCATTAATTTCATAGTAGCTCTGCCCCTGATCAGGAAGACAAGAAGCTGCCTTAACATGAGTAAGAATGTCAGTCCATCCACCTTAGCATTTTCCTTGGCACCAACTCTCCAAGGGCCCAGGCAGCGCTGTCTCCCAGCCATACCTGCAGATGCCAGGATTGAGCCTGGGACCTTATGTGCACAAAGCAGATGGTCTTCCACTGAGCTATGGCCCTTCCCCTTCTCACATTTAATCTCCACACAAATTCGCTTTGCCTCCACATTGTAACAGGACTGATTTCCCAGGGATTTAATAACTCACGAATCCCAGTGACAAGCCTACCCATGGATTATGGGTCCTCCGCACATTATCGCCGTGCACTTTCCTCCTCCTGACAATTTGATGCCTAAAAGGCATAGATAATCTATTGTTTCCTTGACACAACTGTGCATTTTCTATTAAAAGTGGAGGAGTCAGCCTGTAATATTTCACTGTAAATAAATAAACCTCTTTTTTTTTGTAGTAAAATGAAGAAGGAGGAAGCACCTCAAGGAGTCATTTAGGGGGGGAAATCCCGTTACACAGAGACAGCCTAATGGGCTTCTCTGGAAATTAAACTAAAAAAAAGATTTGCTTCGAGCTTTAGGCATAGTAGATACGCTTAGTTGGGAATGAATTGTTCATTGCCAGTTTAAAATACTTCGTAGAAAGGAGGGTTGGAAATTGAATTGCTGACAGAAGCTTTACTTTCTTGTGTCACTATAGTACATAGAATTGGTGGTGTCATCTCATTCTCTTCCATGGCTGATTTTTGCCATTGATCATGGCTGAAGAGTTCTGAACCTAATTTCCTGATAGGAAGTAAAGCAGAAAATGTCTTCCTTGGATACACAGAGATTAATTTTCCTGCATAGAAAATGAATGTAAAAGTCCCAGCAAATGACCTCCAGTGTTATCGTTAAGGAGCTGTGAAGGACACAGTTCACCTATGATAAATTCTGATATGGTTCAAAAAAGGTGTACATAGGGCAGTTAACTAAGCATCTCTGTAAGCTGAAAAATAGTTATTTTTTAAAAAATTATTTATTCTTGCCAAAACTGTTAATAAATTATACATTCTTACCTGGTGTAAGACTCATTAGGATTTAGTTTTGCAACAGGATCAAGAGTAGAGATACAGTGGTACCTTGGTTCGCAAACGCTTTGGTACGCAAACAACTTGGAATCCAAACACTGCAAACCTGGAAGTAAGTGTTCCGGTTTCTGAACTTTTTTTGGAAGCCAAACATGCTTCGTTTTGAGTGTTACGCTTCTGATTTGAGTGCCACGCTTCCGATTTGAGTGTCACACATCCAATTTGAGTGTCACACATCCAATTTGAGTGTGTCTGTCTGTTTTTGCTTTTTATTTTGCATTTTTGTGGCTCTTTTTTGTTTTTTTGACTGTGTGGAACCCAGTTCAGCTACTGATTGATTGTGTGACTGAAGTACATTGTTTCTTGGTTTCATTTTATGGATCAATGGTCTCCTTAGATAGTAAAATTCATGTTAAATTGCTGTTTTAGGGGTTGTTTTTAAAAGTCTGGAACTGATTAATCCATTTTGCATTACTTTCTATGGGAAAACAAGCCTTGGTTTTGGAACACTTTGGTTTTGGAATGGACTTCCAGAACGGATTAAGTTTGAGAAAAAAGGTACGACTGGACTTAAATCTAGTGTGGCTTTTAACAATTTACATGTTCTGCATAAGAAATATGGATTGTGGTCTTATTTCATATATAAAGTGTGTCCGCAAATGGAATGCTGTTGGTTGGCAAGCAGGCTATATATAAAATGGCTTATAACTAAAGCCCACAAAAAATGCAAAATTAATTAGAGATATGTTACAGTGGGGTAGGAAGCAATTTCTTCTGATCCCCTGTAGTTAGCAATGCAGTCCAGATCCCATATTCTTCACCCTTGAGGAGTAGAAAAGACTCTGCAAATGGATTTAGGGGCTGGTTGATCAGAAAAATGCCAAACCACAGTCACCATCATTTGATTCATCTGCAATTTTTACACTGACCTGCTATTCCTCCCCTCCACCTCACTGCTCATGAATGCTGGTGTCTTGTACTCAGGGCTCGACTGACACAACAGAGGAATGGTTTCACATTACATGAAGATATATACAGTGGTACCTCAGGTTACATACGCTTCAGGTTACAGACTCTGCTAACCCAGAAATAGTACCTCAGGTTAAGAACTTTGCTTCAGGATGAGAACAGAAATCGTGCTCCAGCGGCGTAGCAGCAGCAGGAGGCCTCATTAGCTAAAGTGGTGCTTCAGGTTAATAACAGTTTCAGGTTAAGAACGGACCTGTGAAACGAATTAAGTACTTAACCCAAGGTACCACTGTATTTAATATACCTGAAGGAGTGTCTCCACCCACATCATTCAGCCCAGCTCTGATGGCCTTCTGGTGGTTCCCTCACTGCAAGAAGCGAGGTAACAGGGAACCAGGCAGAGGGCCTTCTCGGTAGTGGCGCCCGCCCTGTGGAACGCCCTCCCATCAGATGTCAAGGAAATAAACAACTATCTGACTTTTAGAAGACATCTGTTTAGTTTGTAATGTTTGTTGTTTCATCATGTTTTTAATACTCTGTTGGGAGCCACCCAGATGGGCGGGGTACAACTACTACTTCTTCTTCTTCTATTTTGGGTGGGGTTTCTTTGGTTTTTGTTTTAAATTAAGCAGTACATAAAATCCATTAAATAAAAATTAAACAAAGATGTACTTCCTTTTTGTTGTTGTTAATCGGATTTTGCTTCTGCCTGTGTAGCAGCTGCCACTGATAACCACTGAGGGTTTGAGACTCATCAGCAACCCTCGCCTGGTTTAGCCGACCAGTCGAAGCCATTCCTGGGGTGTGGTTGCTGTCGCATGCTGACAGCTTCTAGGAGCCACAAGTGAGAGATGGACAAAGTACCCCAGAAGGAGCACAATGTGTCCACCACCAGAGGTACTAGCCCTCCTCTAAGACCCCACACACCCCAGGTAAAACCACAGCCTATGAGCCTAATTGAGAGTGCATCTAAAACACGTCTCAGAATCCTCTGTTCTGCACTGGGGTGACGCAGAAGACAAGCAATAGACAAGCTGCTTCCCTGGAGGTTGAATGTTTGACCAATGCTATCAGCCAGGACTGCTGCTGTCAAAGCATATGAAATCTAAAAATGTTGCCCTGTTGAGTTCTACCCTTTACAGTGAAAGGAATGCATATGGAAGGATGGAGCCAATTTTAAGCTTTTATTGCAGCTGGACTCAAGCAACAATAAAATATATACTAATTGAACAACAAAGATCTAAGTGAAAGCAACCTTGTGCCGTACCTTATTTGCAATTAATTTGAAAGCTCCCCTCCCTGTGGTTACGACGTGAAATTCAGTGGAGAAAAAATGCTACTGAACCTATTAGCATTGTGCCTTCCAACCCTTATTACTCAAGATTATGAACTACAGAATTAACATTATCTAGTGCAGGAGAATTCTCTCTGCGTGAAGTGTTGCCGAAAGAGGGAAAACAAATTTCTTCCAAAGCTTCTAAATTATTGTGCAGCTGAAATGATTGTGTTAGACCCCCTGCCTATTCCCATCAGAGAAAGAATCGGATTCCCCGAGTGCATCAGGCCTTTGCTATTAAATGCCATCATGGAAATCTTTTCCCACAGTAGTCGTCCAATACAAGCACAGAAAGCAAACAGCCTACAAGATGGTGTACTCTGCTTCAGTACATCCATGAGTTCCAGCTAACCCATGAAAAAAGATATTAGGCTTTTCATCGCTTACCAGTTTTCTTGAATCTCACATTTTAATTTCTTTATTTCAGCTATTAGGACCCATTTGACAAGCCTGTTTGTTCACATCACACCACCCCCTGCGCTACTAGCACCAGAGACAATAGACCGATTTCCATCATCGTAGAGCTTCAATACAAAACAAGAGACATTACCTACGTGTTTTTAAAAATAATAATGATAGCTAACAAAGGCCAGAACAATTTTCACTGTGCATTAGACTTGATTTGATTTGATCAAAAAAGGCTTTTCAGGCATTCAGCTTGGTTGAAATGAATGGTTACAGAGGAGAAGCTAGATAGAAGCATAAGGCAGGTATTTATACATCACCAAAAAAGAGAAAACACATTAACAAAAAGGAAGGTACAGATCTGCATAAAATTTACAGATGCTGATAGGTGTGGGTGCACATTTAGAAATAGTTATTATAACTTAATAACACATGTCATCATATCTGACAAGGTGACTTGAATGCTAGCCAAGGTGCTAATTGTTGATGGTCTATTTCAGTGCTTCTGCTTGACCTTCTAATGCAGGCATAGGCAAACTCTGCCCTCCAGATGCTTTGGGACTACAACTCCCATCATCCCTGACACTGGTCCTGTTAGCTAGGGATGGTGGGAGTTGTAGTCCCAAAACATCTGGAGGGCTGAGTTTGCCTATGCCTGTTCTTCTTTTTTTTTAAATAATATTTATTAAGGTTTTCCAAATTAAGACAGATTAAATCCAATTTATAAACTTTTTCCAATAACCAGGACTTCCCCTCCCCACCCCCTCTTGCATTCCAAATCTTCCAAATAAACAATTAAATTCAACAAATTCTTATCCCCAAATTACACTCACCGTCAATAACCCAATTTTTTTTTCCCCAAATTCCCATCCCCTAAGATCGATCTACTCCCTTCCACGAGGTCCCCCTTTTCAAATATAATGCAGATAAATATAAAATAAAGACAGAAAAAAAATTTTTTTACAGCTTTTGGGTTCCAAATTCCCCCCCCCCTTCCCTGTTGCGTTCCCCATATCCCTCCATTTCTAATATCTTTCTGGGGTTCCCACATTTCACTCCCATACCCCTCTGATTCTTTGCCAGTCATTTTTAATTTCGAGTGTCCGATCATAGAAGGAACCTGTCTCCAAAAGGGGCCCATTTCTTCTATCCAGATTTTTGTATCCAGGAGTAAAGACTCCAATTTTATTTCCATAAGCTTGTCAAATCTGGATATCCCAAATGTTCCCACTTCCAGTTCTTTCTTGTTTCTTTGTTTATTTCCCTGTTCTCCCGCAGAAATGTTCTTTTTCCAAAAACTTCTAGTTTCTCTGCAGAGGCTTGTTATTCAGGAACCAAACGTTGCGTCATGTCCCTTTCATTTTTCCAACAGATAAATCCATTGTTTCTTATGATGTGTAGACCTCCGTAGACAAAATAATGTTCCATTTCTGCAGTTTCCCAGGAGATTAAAAACTCTGTTCAGCTATTCAAGTTTCCTGTCGAAAACACATGCAATAACCCTCGGCTCCTCTAGATGGACCACAGCAGCTAAGCTCCCTTCCAGATCACATCCACCAGTCCAAATAGCTTGTTGATTCTTGTTTGAAACAATTTATGTCCAATTTATCACAAATGTAACCGGCAAAGTCCTCGTAACAAAGTTTCCAATTTATTCTTCCGTTTTGACAGCTCTTTGACAGCTGTCAAAACCTCCGTTGCTCTTCTCCAGGCATTTTCACGAATCGCTCCAGGGATTCCGGGGGGGGGGGTGTTACTTTTTAGTACAAATTCCACCTCTCTCCTCCAGCTCACTCTTATATTTTCCCCTCACGAAGTTGCATATTCATCAAGGTAAAGTTACTCTCGATCTTAGTTGTCAAGTCCTTTGTTTTGGCTCTTCTACAATTAAGGGGGGGCTGACTTCCTTTTTCCACCTCCCCCGTTCGCTCCAAATTTTAAAAATTTATCCCTCTTTTTAGTCCATAGTCCAATTACTCACGGGTTCTTCTTTTAGGTCCGAATTCTTAATAGAAGAAGCTAGCGCTCTCCACCGAATGGCATGCGGCTTCGCTCGGCAGGGGAAGCGGAGGACTCAAAGCACCACCCCTCCTCCTGGCGCCCGTTCTTTAGCCTTTAAAAAGGCTCTTTCGCGGGCCGGGGAGGGGCGCAAAGGTGCCAGCCGAGTCACCATGTCCATGGGCCCCGTGCCCATGGTTTTTGAGGGTCCCCGCGTCACCGGCGCGGTAGGACCCAACCCCTGCCGAGCCGGCTCCCTCCGGAGCACGGAGGGAGCCCGCCATTCGGCGATGGCGCCAACCCGGAAGTCCTGCCTATGCCTGTTCTAATGGGTCTCTCAGCTGGACCGCCCTTCAAATAGGACTTTGTCACAGAGAGGAGTGTCTTCTGACATCCCTTCAAATAGAGGGTTGTCCTCTGTAAAGTAGAATACACAACTAGCCTACAGCAGAAACAAGACTCTAAACCCAACATTTGCAGACTTGTTCTGAATAAGAAGTTCTGAAGAAAACCTTTGTACATAGTGTACAACAGTGTGAATTGGCCTGCTTTCTAAAGTACTGTCCCTAGTTTGTGCGTTTGGATATATATGTGTGTGCGCCTTCTGGAAGCAAAATGCTCCAGCTATGACATTGTGTGGATGGCATAGTGGGGCAGCGGCACTCAAGTGACCTCCCAACAGCTGAGATGCTGCTGCCTACCAAGCAGCAGTGTGGGAGTGGTGAAACAATGAGAAGGTTGGTGTGGTGCAAACACACCACCGTGAGGGACAGCTTGGCTCTGCCAGTGAATTGGCATTGAGCTGATCTGGCTACTGTTTTGCCCCTCTGCCTCTTCTTCCCAATAAGCAACAGCAACTCAGATGAATTCCCAAATGCCTTCTGCTACTGCCAAGTGTTGACGTGCAGAGACCTCTCCATACAATGAAAAATGCTAAAAGAGAGAGATCCCTAAAGGTACACATGTGTTATACCTATAACACATGCAGGCCGGGGACTGAGGCTACCACTGCTTCCAGTGGTGTATCATGGGTTGTCAGCACCCGGGGCAAGGCAAGTAATTTGCACCCCCTAACCCATGGATTTGAGCCCCCTAACCCTTACCCCCAGATGTTGTGCTCGGTGCGGCCGGCCCCCCCTGCACCCCCACGCTACGCCACTGACTGCTTCCACTCCACCCTCATGCGTATACATTTCACTCATACTGAATGTCTGAAAGGCCCTAATGTGCTCAAGGAAAGAGGCCAAATTACACCTCTTTCAGGATAGCTATTCTCCTCTTAGGAGCACAGTTTAGAGCTCTTGAGAGAAAATGGGATCCAAATGGGTACTTCCCACCCCATGCTCTGAGTTCTTAGAAGAAAATGGAATTCAAACCAATATGTCATTTATAGCACACAGCAAACAGCACCAGTCATCCCCTTTCACAATGCTGCTTGCCTCTCTGCAACAGACAAGAAGAGGAAATTAGATTCTGAAAGGAGTTGTTGAATATGTACACCATTCTATACTAATGCATTTCTGACAAATTCTAAGTGCTCAGGGACTGGCAATAGGGAGGGAACCCCTGTGTTATGTTAGAGGGTAGTAATGAAGTATGAGTAAGCATTCTCAATTTTTCTCAAGATGTGAGCTTGGCCTCTCTGGGGAAGCACAGAACAGTGCCAGGTCCTCTCTAGCCTACCTCAGTTTTGGTGCATTTCCTCTTTGGTCTAGCAGGCAGGGTCCCTGTGTTTCATATTACAAAAGGACAATACAGATTTAAGAAGTTTGCTCATCTTTTTCCTAATAGGCGGAGGGACACCACCTCTCCGCTTCATCACTCAGGCTGCATCATCATTGCTGGGATTCTTCCCCCTGTGGGACAGCCCCAGCCAATCACCTTTCAGGGTGGGTGTGGCCATGGGTGATTTAACTGTGGCATGGCCAGCCGGCACCCTCTCTCTCACCCCATCCTCTAAATATAGCATGAAGATGGGAAAATCTAGGGATAATAATAATAATAATAATAATAATAATAATAATAATAATATACACCACTCATCTGGATGGGTCTCCCCAGCCACTCTTGGCGGCTCCCAACAGAATATTAAAAACACAACAAAACATCAAACATTAAAAACTTCCCTAAATAGGGCTGCCTTCAGATGTCTTCTAAAAGTCAGGTAGTTGTTTATTTCCTTGACATCAGATGGGAGGTCGTTCCACAGGGCAGGCACCACTACCGAGAAGGCCCTCTACCTGGTTCCCTGTAACCTCACTTCTCACAGTGAGGGAACCACAAGAAGGTCCTCGGAGCTGGACCTCAGCTGAACAATTGCGTTGGAGACGCTCTTTCAGGTATTCTGGACCGAGGAACTAAGGAGAGGCAGTGCACATGTTTGGCCGAGGTTCATTATCTAGTATCTCCAGTTAAAATGGCAGCAACGCTGAGAAGGAGCTTTCATTGCCTGAGATCTTGCAGGGTAAACATTGAGAATACTGGGTTAGAGAAGCCAGTAATGCAAGTCAACTACATATGTTCATACAAGTTGGCTCTGTCTCATTTCTTGAATTCTGCTGTTCCTGCCTCTCTCCATGACGGCATCAAGCTAATCATCACCTCCTTCCCCACTCCATTTACCTGCTTCCCCACAAGCCCTTGGCAATGTTGCTGCTTGGCAAATGAAGGGGAGAAATAGCTCATTTGCCCAGTGGACAGAGCAGTTTTGACTGAGAGCCAAAAGATTGTCTGAAGTATTAGGCTGCCAGTGTTCTGAAACCCAGACAGTGCCCTGCTACATGAAAGCAAAAAAAAAAAAAGTCCTTGCAGTATTACATCACTGCACTAATTTCTCCATGTAAATCTAGATACTGGGCAAACAGTGGAGACTTTTTACT
The DNA here is from genome assembly GCF_964234715.1 of Podarcis melisellensis. Taxonomy (NCBI): domain Eukaryota; kingdom Metazoa; phylum Chordata; class Lepidosauria; order Squamata; family Lacertidae; genus Podarcis; species Podarcis melisellensis. The sequence continues at coordinate 25,353,257 of NC_138543.1, forward strand.
TAGGCCTTCATGGCAATTGTTTAACTTAATGGAATTCAGATAGAAGTATGGTTCACGCTGCCCAGCAAACAGCATTGAAGAGCTTCCAGAAAGGTGTTAATTGTGGGATTGGTGCTCCTCGTGCATGCAAGTCTTTTGCAGAACCTATGTTTATTTTTGTCCATTTAATCCAGATTTACCCTTTCCATGGACAATCAAATAAGTAAGAAATAAACAAAACGCTGCTTCAAATGAACTGTCCGTGATAGCTCAGTGGCCCATGTAGAAATTCACCCTCCAACTGGAAACATCCTTGGTTGTTCTATTTTTTATGGTGTTGTTTGTGCAATGAAGTGGTAAATGGAATCAGATTCCTCAAGCAGTTGCCGGATGTCTTATTTACCTCATTTGTAGAACTGCAGGATTACAGGTATAGTCCATCCTATTTCTCATTTTAGGTGTGGGTTGAGATTCAACACTGCTCCTTCCCTCCCTCCCTCCCTCCCTCCCTCCCTCCCTCCCTCCCTCCTTCCTTCCTTCCTTCCTTCCTTCCTTCCTTCCTTCCTTCCTTCCTTCCTTCCTTCCTTCCTTCCTTCCTTCCTTTTGCTGCCTTGCCTTGAGGGAAAAAATCCTGGTGCTCTGAAAGATTAGAACTGTTGATACTGAAACATCTAACTGCTTGGATTTCTGGAGCAACTCCTTATCAAAATAAATCACTTCTTTCACCCATCTTCTGAATTAACATATGAGAGGTGAATAAATCAAGCCCAAACTGCTTTATGATGCTAGACCAGTGCATTTAAACAGAAAGAGATGCCAAATGAGTTCTGTGCAGGACTATTTATTTTCTCCAAAGACATCTATACCTTGCATAGCTTTCTGTCTTGCAGCAGCAGAGGCAAATGATAAACCCTGCAAGATAACATACAGGGAAACTTTAGACAAAATCGAAAATAAGGGAGGTGAACCTTTAAGTCTTATCTATACTGCTCCTCTGTGGGGTGTGTGGGTGTGGGTGTGGGTGATCATGCACTCTTATTTTCGCTATATCTTTATATCCATTTCCTTCCTCCCCTGCAGCCTCTAATGGTTTCATGAAACAAACAACACTGAAAAATACATCCTTTTGTTTGATTGAGTCAGAAGAGAGGTTGCCAACATTTGGCAACACTTTAATAATAATAATAATAATAATAATAATAATAATAATAATAATAATAATAGAAAGGTAACTTCGTCTTGTTGAGTCAACATGTATATTTAGTGACAGGCTTGAGGTGGAAACTATGTTTTTATAAAGCAGAGAAGCAAAGCACAGAAACACGTAAATTTCTGATGCTACATTTTCTTCGTGCTCTTTCTTTTATAATGTGATTTCTGATATTAGTGACATGCTCATTAACCTCAACCAAATTGATTATTCTTTCAGATTAACCCTGTGTAAGTAATGTGTGTTTTTCCCTCAAGGGAACTATTCTCACTACTTTCATAGCAACAGGGAACTCTTCTTGATTTGAATATTTTTTGCAGTTCATCTTTATGTCTGGATTGGGCTTTTTACTATCTAGGAAACATTTTAATTATTCATGTACAAATCGTACTGTCAGCTGATACAAAAGAAAACGGCTTTTGTTATACAAGAATTGACAGTCAGAATGTTTCTGTTTGGCTTTAAACTGTAAAATCAGAGTGAATTCTTGTCATTAGTTATATGTGATTCAATCCAAAGGAGTGTACCAGAACCTTTTAACAAATATAGGTTTACTGACCAGTTCTGAATGTAGCCAACCACTATACTCTCCATCCAGAAATCTGGTGAATTTTGGACAGGATTCCATGCACAGTCACAATTCTTGGATGGGAGAGAGGGACCATCTCTGTGCTACAGCCTCTGTGTTCACAAATTGGGTCCTCCCTTAAAGAGGGCATATGTTGCAGTGGGACCTGGCAACCAAACCCTGTGTTGTGGATGGGTATGATTGGATAGCCTCAACACCCAGTTGGTAGGTCCCTTGATGCAGGCTTCAGTCAGGCCAATTGGACACTGGCTAAATGGATCAAGGGACCCATATATACCTATGCACGTGGCCCAGAGCTTCCTCATTTGGTGCATGCATCAGAACACCTGTCCACCTCTCCCTACTTTTAAGGCTTGTGCACTTGACCTTGCTATGTCTTCATGTGTCGTCTGTTGTTGGGACAGGAGCACGGCAGGAATTTCCCCCACTTGGCTGATTGGCTGGTGCCATTTGTGTTTTGCCTGCCGCATAGCAAATCGTCACAACTTGTAAGTTTGCGGATAGGCTCTGGTTCAGGTGATAGGGATGGGGGAGCACTCTCGCCATCCCTATGTAAAGGATATTCCATTAAAGGAATCCAGAAACTTGATGGTTTGGTCAACCCTGTGAGGGAGTTGGGCCCCTGCATGAGTCCAGGAGAACATCTGGGTGGTAGACATAGCCTGTTCCCAGCTTTCTGCCTATCTGGGTGTTCACCCTAGGCTGACCTATGCTGGTGCCCTGGGTCAGCGCTGCCTGCAAGGGTGCAGGGAGCTAGTCGAACCAGAGCCTATGCAACCACTCACTTGCTGTATGTAATCAATAAAGTTGTGGCCTAAATTCTGCCAAAAACCAAACCAAAATTTGAGTCTTGTCTGAATTTATTTAAGGGGATGGTGTAAAGGTCTCAACACACAAACATGATTTCCCACCAAGCTTTGTTGTTGTTTAGTCGTTTAGTCGTGTCCAACTCTTCGTGAACCCATGGACCAGAGCACGCCAGACACTCCTGTCTTCCACTGCCTCCCATAGTTTGGTCAAACGCATTCTGGTAGCTTCAAGAACACTGTCCAACCATCTTGTCCTCTGTCGTCCCTACTCCTTGTGCCCTCCATCTTTCCCAGCATCAGGGTCTTTTCCAGGGAGTCTTCTCTTCTCATGAGGTGGCCAAAGTATTGGAGCCTCAGCTTCAGGATCTGTCCTTTCAGTGAGCACTCAGGGCTGATTTCCTTAAGAATGGAGAGGTTTGATCTTCTTGCAGTCCATGGGCCTCTCAAGAGTCTCCTTCAGCACCATAATTCAAAAGCATCAATTCTTCGGCGATCAGCCTTATTTATGGTCCAGCTCTCACTTCCATACATCACTACTGGGAAAACCATAGCTTTAATTATACGTACCTTTATTGGCAAGGTGATGTCTCTGCTTTTTAAGATGCTGTCTAGGTTTGTCATTGCTTTTCTCCCAAGAAGCAGGTGCCTTTTAATTTCGTGGCTGCTGTTACTATCAGCAGTGATCGTGGAGCCTAAGAAAGTAAAATCTCTCACTGCCTCCATTTCTTCCCCTTCTGTTTGCCAGGAGGTGATGGGACCAGTGGCTAGGCATATACAATCATACCTTGCTTCTTGAAAGGAATCTGTTCCGGAAGTCCGTTTGACGCGGCTTCTGATTGGCTGCAGGAGCTTCCTGCACTCAATTGGAAGCCACAGTCATTACGTCGGCCGTTCAGCTTCCAAAAAACGTTCGCAAAATGGAACACTCTCGTCTGGGTTTGCAGCGTTTGGGAGCCTAAACGTTTGATTCGCAAGGCATTCAAGATCCAAGGTACTACTGTACTTGCATAAGCCTGCTTCTGTACCTAGCACCACCTCACCTCCCCATGCTGAACCAAGGCAATTCAGTTGAACCACCAGATATTAAGTTGAGTATTTCAACCTTATTCATAGACAGAGCTGTTGAGATATGATGCTGGTTTGGCCATGAGGATCTGGGCTTGCTCAACTGTGGCCGAAAATTCATCCTGAATTGTTTACAGGGCTTGTGAACATTTATACAAAATTTGTATATTTATACAACATTGTTGTGAACATTTATGCAGATCTGTTTGCAGAGACATTAGAGGATGTGGCATCAAAGAAAGTGCTATCCAACAATTTCCAGTATATTTCCCAATCACTTTCTTTACAGCAAAAAAAGTGGGTTTGTTACAGAAGACCTCCCAATCACCAAGATTTGCACAACCTGAGGTTGCCGGTATGAGACTGACTCCTACCCCCAAAATAGCAACAGTCTGGAAGTGTGTGTGTTCAGAGTGTTAAATGCAAAGGGGGACAAATTTTTTTGAGACGGGGTGCTTTTCCTTCTGCAATTCTTTCCTTTTGGTTCACTCGCTACTTCTTGTCCGCCTGTCCCTAGGCATCAGGACCGTAAGCATAGTTTTTAGTTCAAATGGAAGAGCCCCCTCAATGTGAATTTGAGGGGGAGCATGCTGCTTATTTCTTTTTCTGCCACAGTTGAAGTTTTTATTTGTGAGGGGTGGAATATTTTATTTCTGAGGCCGCCTGCCACTTCTCAGAAATACTTAGCTCTCTAAAATAAATAAATAAAATAAAACAAGAAAAATACTGCGATCTTGTTTTCTGATACTTTGTCATTTTCACCTAGATGAAAAATGACACTTCAATTTCTATCCATACCCAGGGGACATATGAGTGAAAAATTTAGCTCCATTTGAAGTTTTTTTTTTATTAAGTGCTCTTTGAAACACCAAGTGCATTAGCATTATCAGACACATGCATTGCTAAATGTAAGTCATGCATACATGGATTTATTTATTTATTTTAAAAAGAAGAAATAGCAGTAAGTTTTTAAAACCAACATTTTTTTGCAAAAAATAAAATACAGCCAACATACTTGTTGGAATTTTCAAAATGCTTGGGAATCATTGCGCCAATATTTTGGTACTGAAGACAGCAGTATTCAGGACTGCCTTGTGCTTTAATAATCTTATTTATTATTAATATTTTGGCTCATCCATGCCCAGGCAATCCCAAAGTAGTTCATATTAACATTCCGATTCACAATACAGAATGAAATACAAGATAAAACAATAGCCAGAAAACAACTGGCTACGGGAGGAAATGACAGTTCAGTTTGCCCCCACAAAAGTCAAAGTGAATGAGTGAATCATCTTCTGGTCGGAATTGGCATCAGCCAATAGGTCACTGAAACCATCAGGTTATTGGTATTGGTTTTCACAGAGGAGAGCAGTTCTTTCAAATGGCAGCACATATCAAAGGTGCCAACTCTATAGGGTTGACGTGTCTTCAGCCCCCACAAGTGGGATGGGGCTGAGCCCCCCCCTTCTGATCTGTAGTCAGAAGCATTATCCATTGTGCCACTGGCCCTGCTACACCACCAATCTTGAGGGGTCGGGCCTCACTGGGTCTTGTGCTGGTGGGTCTTGCTGGGCCTCGTGGCCGCAAGCCTTAGCAGGCCTCGTGGAGGCAGACAGTGGTGGACCTCACCACGGTGACAAGGCTTGCAGTGGCAGGCCTTGGTGCGCCTCGCCGCAGTAGTGGTGGGCATTGTCTGGCCTTGCAGGGCCTCACAGTGGTGGGCCCCAACAGGCCTCTTGTTGGCAGGCCTCTCCAGGTCCCACAGTAGTGGTCTCCTTTTGCTATAGGCCTCCTCCCAACGCACATGGTACAAAGCACATGGCGTCACATATGCATGCTATTCATGTGATGGCTCCAAATGTTGGGTGCAATTCGGCACCTCTGACAGACAGGCTCTACCTATTGACTCTATGAATCTATTCTAAGAACTTGATGTTGTCACCAGTTTTTTCTTCTATGAAATTGGCATTTGGTGAGTTTTTTTAGATTTCCAAATGTGCCCCCAGACCTAAAATGGTAGACCGCTGCTCTACAGTTTACCAACAGACAGTACCCAGACTTTCAGAAAGGATGCACAATACAAGTGAAGGAAATCTAGAAACTGACCCAGATATTTAGAAAATACCTGTCTTAGCCCAGGTACATTTGAGTCTGAAAGTGTTCTGGCAAGAAATTGTGGGAAGGAATGCAAGTGTTAGGATAATTGGGGGGGGGGGCAGAAATGACGACAACAGCTTGTGCATTATGGATCTCCAGACACCGTAATTGCTTCTGAAGCATATGTCCCTGGTATGGCTGCCTTTCATAAAAGCTGATGGGCAGTCACTCCAGCCTTAAAATGAACCAATTTCACTAATCATCCTTTGCTTCAGTCTAAAGAATTACCTCAAGAAAGTCGCAGCACTGGTTCACATTCTCTCTCACACATACACACAGTGTGAAAGCTTTCAGTGTACCATGGAGACTAGAACTGTAAAATTATTGGCAGGGGGGGGGGTTCCTTTACATCTCATAAAAACACCCTCTAATTACAGAAAGAAAGAGCAAATTCAATATGCCAGATTCATAGACAAACATATGGAAGAAGCTCCTAAGAGACAAAAGGCTTAAAGTGCATACCCTCCAACATTTCTCCGATGAAAATAGGGCTGTACTGTTCCAGAAGAAGAAGAAGAAGAAGAAGAAGAAGAAGAAGAAGAAGAAGAAGAAGAAGAGCAGCTATTTTTCTAGAAAAAGAGGTGCAGGAACGCCTACCTTGTTCTCTTATAATGGCAATGATGCCCGCCAGAGAGGTGATGGAATTGATATCCATTTAACCCTTTCTGAATTTCTACAAGGAAGGGGTGTATCCCGGTGCAAAAGCACATCATTTGTGTGCCCAAGATCTCAGGCTCAAGCCTGGGTGTCTTCAGGTAGGGCTGAGAAAGACTATTGACTGCAGTCTGCTGCTAATCAGAATACATAATACTTAACTAGATGGAGCACTAGTCTGACATGTCTGAAGACAGCTTCATGTGTTCCTTGTAGAACTTCAGGCATATGAACTGGATTTACAGTTCTTTCTCCTTCATTATATTCCCTGGTTTTGTGCTCTCTCTGTTATGACATTCATGCATTTAGAGATAGTCAGCATTCTCATTTTCAGCCTGACATCTGAAAAGTCATACATTTAAGACATCGTGAAACTGGGGTTTTTTTGTTCTTGATACTACACTGGCTATAATCTTGCAATGACAAATTCAACTATGGAATTTCACTTGGACAGATTGTTCTGTTCACGGTGACAGGTTATGATTACTGTTTGCATTCTGTCTCCTGCTCTGACAGGAATTTTAACATTTCCCCCTCATGATGCCTTCCTTGACAAGAGTAACCTTTCTGCCCCGAGCCAAACCAATAACAGCTCTGACTCATTACCTGTTGATCTTGAGTAGCCCATTGACTCTTTCAGCGCTATGCCTGAGAAACCAATCTGAGGGCTGCAACCTAAGACTCTGATGCAACCTGTGGTCACCTGGTTTGACTCCAAGAGATGAAATTTCTGATTGCACAAAGGCAGCTTTTACAATAACTGAAATAAGAGGAAGGAAGACTGAGCAATTTTTCCTTTGTCTCTATAACAGACTCCTCAGTCCTGCAGACTGCTAGTGCTGTTGGGAAGAAGATGAGTGTTATGGGTTTGATGGGTCAATCTGGGTGACACTCATGGGTCCCTTTCCAGACATGTGAAGTGCTGTCATTTCTAAGTTCAAAGTAGTTGCCATAGAGACAAATGAGTGAGCCTTTCCCCACCACACCTGGCTGGATGCCACATCAGCCTAGGATGGAGAACAGTAGGTGAGTCTGGCCGATGCTGGAAGCTGGAGAGATAGAAACATGCCTGCTGTGTGCTGGATCCAAAGTTGTGGCTTGGGACATCCCTGGAAAAATAATGGGGAAGCATAATATGTTTTGAGCGCAGGTTGTATGTATATTGTAAACAAAACTATAGGTCCTGAAGACCTACCACAGTCTTTGCTGTTCAGGGAAGTTTTTAATGGCTGATGTTTTATTGTGTTTTTAATATTTTGTCGGGAGCTGCCCAGAGTGGGTGGGGCAACCTAGTCAGATGGGTGGCATATAAATAATAAAATTATTATTATTATTATTAACCTTTATTTCAATGAAACTGAATCCTGGGTAAATGCAGTAACCCTGGAAGTCTCTCCCCACTCAGAGAACAGAACACTATTTTGCAGAAAGCTAGATCAACCAAAGGGAGCAGAGGTGGAACGAGGGGAAAGACATTACAAGTGCTATCAACTACTTACTGCTCATTCCCCAAGTACTTGCAGTAGCTGGCATAATGCCTCTGCTTCTCTGTCTTATGGTCTATAACCTCAGACCCGCCACCAAGAGCATCCACATAAATATGTATTGCAGGATAAGGACTGGAGAAATAGGTCTTCACTGGTGATTAGGGTTACAGAGCTGAAGATGCTGGACTAAATGGACCATTGGCTTGATCCTGCAGGCTCTTCTTATGTGAGAACAGGGAGTTCAGGGAGGGAGGGAGGGATTTATTTATTTATTTATTTATTTATTTAGTGGGCTGTTTATATTGGAATTCATCCTTGGGTCACTGCTTTCTTTTCTCAATAAGAACTATGGATTAAATAAATACATATCCTGATTTAAGACCTAAACTGCCCCCTACGAGACAGGTTTGCCTATCAATTTAATGAAGTCAGCAAACCAGGCAGAGGGCCTTCTCAGTGGTGGCGCCCACCCTGTGGAACGCCCTCCTATCAGATGGCAAGGAAATAAACAACTCTCCGACTTTTAGAAGACATCTGAAAGCAGCCATGTTTAGGGAAGTTTGTAATGTTTGATTTTTTATCGTGTTTTTAATATTCTTTTGGGAGCTGCCTGGAGTGGCTGGGGAAACTCAGCCAGATGGATGGGGTATAAATAATAAATTATCATCATCATCATTTACATAAAGTATTTATTGTGATTCCTGCTTGATTTTCAACTCTGTGCATTTGGTGGTACTCCTCAAATCTCCAATGATTTCTGATGTTTGAAAATTAGCATCAGGTTTTCTATCCAGCTGGAATAGGATGACATATATTTATATACCTGTTTCAGCCATATGGAAGTCTAGGTTGAAAGTCAATGAGGGGTAACGACACTATTTAATGGCCCATAATGGCAGCCTAGAATGAAAAAATGCCCTGTAGTTTTCTTGACTTCCACAGATGGCCTAACCATATAGAGTTGCATTTTCAGTGACATACGTATCAGCAGCAGCTAAGACAACATCTTTGTAGTGTGCAATCAAATCATTTTCTGAACGAAATTCCCCCCTTGACTTCCAGAGACAGAAATGCTATGGAACAGGGCGTGCTAACATTTTATTTGCTTCGGCTTCATCTTCTGAAGTGAGTACTTCAGTTTACTAAGCAAACTTTTATCCACTTTTGTATGCTGTTCTTTGAAACAGCCTTATGAAAGACACTCCTGCTACTCATACTCAGTACAAACCCAAGTTCATTGATTTCACTGCATCTGCCTGAACATGGCTAACGTTAGATATCAGGCTCAATAAATTTGCCTATAAATTTGTTTTTGGTCCCCCCCCCCTCAAAATCTTAATGCATTTTAATTGAGATCAAAGCAGCCACACTCATTTATGCTTATACCACTAGGTACATTTGATGAAACCCATCAGCTGATTATTTGCAAAACTAAATACGTTTTTATTTAAGCAGATTTTATCTGAGCAGGTTCATCCTCTGCAGGTTTCAATTACAGCAGCATATGGGCTCACAGAAAAATAAAAACAAGGCACTTCTGCATAACCATGAGGTACTTTTCCCAAACAACAGATGTAGTGGTAAATGAAATTCGTACTGAAGATGGGAATTCATATAATTGAGTGCTCCTCCATAGAAAAAAATAAAAAGTACAGATGCAAATGCAGGTGGGGGGACACTACAGATCTGCAGCACTTGCAAAGCTTCCACATAGCTGTGTGTGCTTTTCCTAGAGCTGTGCAGGACACTTTGAAGCCCCAACAGTCAGCTGATGGTTGGGTCTTCAAAGCACTGCACAAGGCTGTCTGCAAGTACTGATGATCAGCTGTTGCCAGTGCTTGCACAAAGCATTGCAGGGTGCTTTGAAACCCTGACAATAAACTGTTCATTAGGACTTAAATGTGCCATGCTGCTCTTTGCAGGCCCTTAGAAGGGCTTTGCAGGCCCTGCTGATAGTTTGTGCTTGCCTAGAGCCCTATCTGGTATTTTGAAGCCCTGATAATCAACTGATAATCAAAGCACTGTGCATGTGAAAATGGGCCATCTGCCATCATTGTGCTGTCGGCTGGTGAATAGGTGGGCAGTATCACTGTAAGACATCTTGAAGGTGATTAAGATGCCCTTTTCATAGAATCATAGAATTGCAATAGAGTTGGAAGAGACCCCAAGGGTCATCTAGTCCAAGTCCCTGCAATGCAGTAATCTGAGCTAAAGCATCCATGACAGATGGCCATCCAACCTCTGCTTAAAAGCCTCCAAGGAAGAAGAGTCCACAGTCTCCCAAGGCAGACCGCTCCATTGTTGAACATCTCTTACTATCAGAAAGTTCTTCCTGATGGTTAGTCGGAATCTCCTTTCTTGTAATTTGAATCCTTTGGTTGGAGTCCTACCCTCCAGAACAGGAGAAAACAAGTGTGTTCCCTCTTCCATGTGACAGCCCTTGAGATATTTGAAGATGGCTATTATGTCTCCTCTCAGTCTCCTCTTTACCAGGCTAAACACACCCAGCTTCTTCAACCATTCCTCAAAATGCTTGGCTTTATGTGTTTCCAATGTCTAGAGCTGATCCACTTTCTTCTTTACAACAGTCTTCTTCAACAGCTTAAAGACTGCTCTGAGATCTGGAAATTATTGGCCCTGGGTCTAACAGCACCATTTAAATGTTGCCTCTAATATTTTGCATTTAGGTGCTCATATACTCCTTTCAGGGGGAACACCTACTATATCTGCTCCTGCTGTTTCTCTTTCTGCTACCACCATTGCTTATCACATGAGCAGTGGTGGACCTACATTTTTGGGGCCCTGAACTGTTATGGGGGCAACCATCTTCACAACCAGCAATGTGGTACGGGTAACCACTGTGATTTTCTTCAGTTGGATTGCTCACAACCACCTCTACAACATCTGACAATTTACAGCATCTGACAACTACTGACTCTCAAACTTTGGGATTGTTGAAATATATACAACAAAACATTAATTCATTTGTGTTGTGCAACTCAAACTACTAGATCCATTTTTTAAAGCGATGTGAACTAAAGTCACTTTGGTCTCTTCCTTTAAATTCCTGGGAGTCCATCTTAATGAAGACCTTACTTGGAAGATCAGTACAGCCCAGGTAGTTAGGAAGGCCCAACAGAGACTTCATTTCCTTAGGGTCTTGCAAAAGAACAATGTTAGACAGCAATTGATGATTTCCTTCTATCGTTCAACAATAGAAAGTGTTCTCTCATACTGTATTACGGTGTGGTACCCTGGTTTGACAGCCATGGACAGAAAGTCCCTACAGAGGGTGGTAAAGACAGCACACAATATCATGGGCTGTCCCCTGAGTCCGCTAGATGTCATCGCAGGAGACCGTTGCCTCAGAAGAGGGAGGAACATTCTCGGGGATGACTCACACCCTGGCTAGCACCTTTTTAATCTCCTGCCCTCAGGCAGAAGATATAGAAGCATGATAAGCCGCACCAACAGGTTAAAGAACAGTTTCTACCTGTGGGCCGTGAGACAGCTGAATGGAAGACAGCAACATTGCAGCTGACGTTCAGGGTTGGTGGTCATACAACAGTGCACAGAGAGTAACAAGGACTGAGAGATTATGGGGGAGGGGGGCTTGTTTAATCTCACTGTAAACAAGTGGTACAGTGACAATAAAGTATTTCCATATTTCTATATAAAGTCGCTTTGGGCCCCCTCCAGCATTAGGGACCCTGAAGCTTAAGTTTCAGTAGTTTCATAGTAGATCAGCCCTTGCACATGAGTAAATGGTTGCCATACATAAACTGATCCTCTAGTTGCCTTTGTATGTGCTGACTCTATATTTAAATAGCACTGGCAGAAGCAGGTGTAGGAGTACCTGAAGTAGCTGAAGATGCAAGTAGTTTTGTGAGTAGTATCAAAAGACTTGAGGCCAATTTGTACTGATTTTACCTGACAATGTGCATTCATAGCCCCAATAAAAAGGCACGACTCCAAGGAATTGTATTGCTGAATTACACAATGCTTTAGGAAAGAACCATATTGCTGAATTAAAGACTGTGTCGTATTTCTTCTCTCATTTTCTCCTATTCTGTTCCTGACTCTGAACGGCAAGCACGCAGAGAAGCCCTTCTGGATTTTCTATGCAAAATGAATCCCTGCTGGGTAAGAAACTGCTGTATATCTGTCTCTCTGCATCCCAAGCAAGGCACAATACTTAAGGCAAAACCAATAAATATTTGTATCTTAATAGCATCACTATAGTAAAAGGATTTTCAAGTCTTAGTCGCTGTCAGCTTCGAGACTGGTAGTATATGATAAAACTGTGAGTAACTGTTATGCTAAAACCATGTTCTATATTAATACTTTTGCACTTTGTTTGATATCTCACCTATGCTATTGTGCAGAATAAACTACTGTAATGTTTAGCATAAGATCATCCAGACCTTGGCTACAGTATTCTTTACTAAAAGGTTCCATATCTGAGAAAATCTGAACAAAGAAAGTCCAGTGTTATGTGCAACCCCAATCTGTGCTGAATGACTACATGAGATTCCAAGGGTTCCGGGCATTTATCCAGGGTTGTATTTCCATTGGGAAATCAAGGCAGAGAGGAGCTTAGCAGCTTTAAGAATTATGGTTTATTTAAACCTGGGTTGAGTTTGGAGTCCAAAGAACCCTGGACGCCATCTCTGTGCCTCCAATTCAGCCTGCCAAGATGGTTCTGCCCCACATGGCCTCTGCTTGGAGTTCTGGCTCCACCCTTCTCTTTCCCAAAGACCCCTTGCCAGAAAAATAACACCAAGCCTTGTGTAAAATGACCCTTTCCCCCTGTGTCTATTCCCTCTTGTTTTCCTACATAATGGAAGCTGAAATCCTAAACCTTTCTCCACACATGGTAACCATGGGAACTCCTCCCTCTGTCCAACAGCAGAGAATCTCTTGCCCTGATTATGGCTTCTATTGATGGGTTAATGTCTTGCTTTCAGCACCTTTTGTCTTTCTTATTGACTTCTATTCCAGGTGAGGCCCTGACTTGGAAAAGAAACTTTGTCTTATTTTTCACTGACAAAGTATCTTCTCTTCAATACTCCAAGTGCTATCTAAATTCTACCATTTATTCATTCCTAACATTCACTAACTCTAGCAGTTATGGGTGCCCTTGCACCCCCAAACTCTGTTACCCCAGATCTGTAGCACCAGGGTGAACAAAAGCACACCCTGTTCCTCTTGCTCCTCCAGCACAATCCTGAATCCACATTCACTTGGCGCTTGGGAAAGCAGTGAAGAGAGAGAGAGATGAGGTAAAAGGTAAATGACCCCTGGACAGTTAAGTCCAGTCAAAGGCGACTGTGGGGTTGCGGTGCTCATCTCGTTTTCAGGCTGAGGACAGCTTTCTGGGTCATGTGGCCAGCATGACTAAAACACTTCTGGTGCAACGGAAGACCGTGATGGAAACTAGAGCACACAGAAACGCTGTTTACCTTCACACCACAGTGATACCTATTTATCTACTTGCACTGGCATGCTTTCAAACTGCTAAGTTGGCAGGAGCTGGGACAGAACAATGGGAGCTCACCCCGTCATGTGGATTTGAACCACCAACCTTCTGATAAGCAAGCCCAAGAGGCTCGGTGGTTTAGACCACAGCGCCACCCGCCTTTACCTTTGAGAGACAAAGACACAGAGAGATATTACTGTAGGTTAAAGGTTGCCATGAGATTAGGTGAAGGACATTGGATGCAACCTGAAGAAGGAGTTTAAATCAACTTGTGGAGATCAGTGGTAGAGCTAGCAGGTGAGATCCTGGATCTCTTTTTTTAACATGCTCCTCCCCCTCTTACAGACTATATTAATTCCTATAAACTCTTGAGTTGTCATGAGTGCAGACTTGGGGCTTTGTATCACTCAGTCTGCTCAGACAAACCCATCTTTACATATGGGCTTTCTGCAAGTAAGATCGAGCAACAGATTGCTATTCCCTTTCTGTACACAGTTTTGCTGAGTTTTCAGGAACCAGCTGCTACAGTCCTCATCTAGCCTGTCCAAGGCTCCCATTTCACTCATTCTTACAACAACTCACCCTTCTAGGGAGAAAACTAGATGGCAGGGAGAAGAGGCCTAAGGTAGACCTCCATGACATATGTGGAACACAATTTATATTTAGTGGGGTAATTATGTCAACCTCAACTGGAGCTTGAAGTCGGACAGCCCAGACAAAGGTTTACTGTTTCAATTGGAATTAATCAGTCACACATTTTGAACTTTCAGAGGCAGAAAGCTCTAGCAGCTGACTCTTATTTCACAAGAGATTTGGGGAAATCTGATGCATAACTGAGGAACTTACATTTACATATATGAAACTATGTCATGCATAAAATGGCACTTTTGTTTTTTTGTAAAATGTCATGTAAAATGTCATAAAATGTCATAAATCATTACTGTCCTTCGTTGCCAAATGGTAAGCGAAAATTACTCTTGGATCTTTTGCTCTGATATATCCTTTCCCTTGGATCTACAACTTAGCTGTCATTGATTTTTTCTTCTTCTTCAAAAAAAATCAAAAATCAAAATGACCATCTTGGGTACTTTTTTAATTTCGTGACTGCCTTGTAAAGTTCACATAGATGAAGTCCTATTTCTTTAAAAATGCAGTCTCGTCCAAATATTTTGTACAGCATTGATTAAGACTGCTATTCAGCCATGGTGTTTCTTCATGAGCTGCAGACGGAAAACCTATAGTTGCTTGGATGTTGCCACACTACAGTTCCCATCATGCTGTCTGAAGCTGATGGGAGTTTGAGTCCACTCACATCTGGAGGGTTTACCCTACACCTCGTGTGGATAGTGCTAAACTACATGAACCAATAGCCTGATTTGATATAAGCCAGCTCCTTGTGCCTATATGTTGTTTGTCTTCTTTGTCAAATACACAAATTCGCAATAAGCACCTTTGCATCCCATATCCTAATTAAGATCTCCTTCCTCTGGATGCCCCCAGCAACCCAAGGTTAGCTGTCTAGTGACACAGGGTCTTTTCGGTGGTGGAACTCCAGATGTGAAACTTCTTCCACAAACGAACTTGATACTGGTATTCTTCAGACGTTGAGTCAATACCTTTCTATTCTCCAGGGCTTTTAATGGATCGATCTCAAAGCTTTTAAAACTGATTTCAGTGTTTTTATGTGCTACTTTTTGCTTCATTTGTCTTAATTGTTTTGGTTTTTTGCTCCTGCTGCCATGGCAGCAGCTTTGGATATTTTTATATAGGAAGGTGCAATATTAATATTTTAGTTAATTAATTAATGACTGTAAAAACAGAATAGGGAGAAGCAACAGATTAAAGCAAAATTGCACAGAATTCAGTTAGAAGAGGAATTGTGTTGTTGTTGTTGTTTAGTCGTTTAGTCGTGTCCGACTCTTCGTGACTCCATGGACCAGAGAACGCCAGGCACCTCTGTCCTCCACTGCCTCCCGCAGTTTGGTCAAACTCATGCTGGTAACCTCGAAGAGGAATTTAAAAGAAAGCAAAGGAAAACTACCAAGTTCTGAAGGCCATTCTTCAGATTTCAGACAAAATATGCAGGGCTATAACGTGTACTGTACAGTGGTACCTCAGGTTAAGAACTTAATTCGTTCTGGAGGTCCGTTCTTAACCTGAGGTACCACTTTAACTAATGGGGCCTCCCACTGCCGCCGCATGATTTCTGTTCTCATCCTGAAGCAAAGTTTTTAACCCAAGGTACTATTTCTGGGTTAGTGGAGTATGTAATCTGAAGCGTCTGTAACCCAAGGTACCACTGTATAGTGTTTATACACACACACACACACACACACACACACACATATACACACACATATACACACACAGATATACTACATTGAAAATAGTTATAATTGTTTAATTGTCTAATTGTTTAAATAGTTCATTCATATCTACCAAGATTTAATATAGTTTTCATATTAATATTTTTTTTTATACCAGAACCATAAGATCATACAACCATAATATAATACTACCTTTAGTAAAAGTGCCAAGTAACATTTACTGAGAATTTGTGCATGCAAGTCTTTTTCTGCAGCATATCCCTGCAGGGTAAATTATATTTTCCTGTTAGTCTTCATGTTATGCCAGAGGTGGGTTGCAGTTCTTGCCCATGCTAGTTTCATTTCTTTCTGGTAAATTATTTCTTGCCACTGTGTAGTGTATTTTGCAGCCATTTGGGATGTAAACATCACAGTTACCTCTTGGTACAGTAAACACAGAGAAAAACATCATTGCATCAATCCAGGTAGGGCAATATACACAAGGAATCCTTGCTTAATTTGGAGCTGCATGAAAAATAGGACACTGCAGAGGTAGTGTACAGTTGTGCCAGGAAGACCCAAGTTCAAATTCCCATTCAGCCATGAAACCAAGTGGTACCACATTGACACCATACATTTAAAGCACTATGACGCCATTTTAAAAAGTCATGGCTTCCCCCAAAGAATTATGGGAGCTGTAGTTTAAGGGTGCTGAGAATTGTTAAGAGACACCTGTTCCCTTCAAATAGCTATAATTCCCAGAGTTCTCTGTGAAGAGGGACTGATTGTTAAACAACTCTGGAATTGTAATTCTGGATCTCCTAGCATCTCCCTTAACAAACTCCAGAATTCTTTGGGGATGCCATGACTGTTTAAACTGGTATCATCTTGTTTTAAATGTATACTGTAAATGTAGTTTGGGTGACTTTGAACCAAACACCCTCTCTCAGCCTACCCTGCCTGACAGGGTTCTGGTGAGGATAAAATTAGATGAAACCACTGCCATCAGACTTAGTTACTGAACTGGAAATCACACTACAGTCATACATCGGGATGAATAGTTTTGGGTTGTGCTCCGCAGTGACCCAGAAGTAACGGAGTGCGTTACTTCCAGGTTTCGCCACTCATGCATGTGCAGGTGCTAAAAATTACATCGCACGCATCCAGAGGTACCACTGTATTTAAATCTTACAGAAACACAATGAGATGAATCCAGGGGAAGTAGCTTCCTTTTTATATGCTAACATTAACATTCTATCAAATTAACAACAACAAAAAGAATTAACAATTAATAAAAGACAACAGTTTAAAATTCATTTACAATATCTACCTTAAATAAATATCAGCTTTTACACCAATCCGTCACAATATCCTATATCCTTAATTTACAAAGTTTCAATAAATGGGTGGCAAATGCTAGCCCCAGCTGGTTAAAATGTTCTTAAAATGCAAACATAACTGTTGCAAAGGATTATTTGTCCTACAAATTCTCAGCAGAGAAGTGAATTATTCCAAAAAGTTTCATTAAAAAATCTGTTGAGTTGTTTTGGAGATAAGAATTGGGGTGATGGGGACACCTACTTTACACATCAAGGCTAATAATACTACTTTTTTATATATTTTTAAAAACCAGAAATAAGCAATTTAACTAGAAAGGTTTTTCCAGGTGTTTTTCTGCACAGATAACTCAAATATGATGTAAGTTTAACACTTCAAACTCTGTATGCGTATAAGGCTGGATTGTGTGTGACACAGATAAACTCACTGCTTCATCCAAAGTGCTTAGGCAACTCAACTTTCATTGAAGTGAAAAATGAAATGCGTTCTCTTTGCCTCGTAGAGATGCTCAACAGTTTTTGAGGTTTTCAAAGGAGACTTAGAGTATATATAAACTGAAGTTTACAGACTTGTTTGAAGAAGTTAGACTAGAAAAAAGTTATAGCTGTTTATCACAATTCAAACTGCAAATAGCATTTGACTTGAATAGATTTCTTATGTGCAAATATAATATTTCAGTTGCTGTTTAACAGTTTATTGCCCAATTAGGCATATATCTGTGTCCCTTCAAACCACAGTGGGGAGGCCCACATATTTAAAAAATAATCATTGACTATAAAAGGCTAAAGAAGAACCCACAGAGTTTTCTATGAATGGAACAGCATTCATGTCACTGAGCTGGTATAGTCCAAACATTGGCCCCATCTGCACTGTACATTTAAAGCAATACCATTCCACTTTAAAAAGCCTTGGCTCACCTCAAATAATTATTTGAACTGCAGTTTGTTAAGGGTGAAGGCAATTATTAGGAGACCCCTATTCCTCTCACAGAGCATCCATTCCCAGAATTCCCTGGAGAGGGGTTGGTTGTTCAACCACTCTGAGTACTGGTACTCTGTTGAATAGAACTCTAACAATAACTCCCATCACCCTTAACAGACTATTTTCCTATCAGCAACTCTAATAGCACCTTTGAATCTGCTCATTGACCACACGAGCATTCTCTTGGCCCTGATGGAACTTCTTGTGACATGTGGCACACATCCTCACTGAACTTCTGTTATTGTGGTTTGGAAGAACCCACAAACATTCTGTAGCTTTGACCCTCTCTACAGCCTTCATGCTCACTTCTCCACAGTTTGTTCCTGTGTTTTATAGTATCCTCTTTATATAGTGCAACTATTCTTTTTTAGCCTCGGAGATACAGATACATAGATACAGATGAGTCAAAAACTATCTATCAGCGAGTTCTTGAATAATTAGAACATTCGGTAGAAATGCCTCTCACCGCCACCATAAGAGCTCTAGCATAACGCCTGACAAATGGAGCTTTAACTTCACAATAGGTCTCACAGCAGGCTCGAAACACGGAGGAGGACGCTGTGGGCTTTCCCCCCTTCTTATTGTTTTATTTATAGTGTGTCTTAATTTGTTCCTGGATAGGAAAATAGCCTAGTTAAGGCATTTAAAATCCTCATTAAAAACTTTGCGGAGATGATGACATAGAGGGAGTGCATGTTTGGAAGGAGAGAGCTAGGAAAGAACAGGGGCAAGTATGTGGTCCAGGTGAGGTTGAAGTTAAAGTTCAGAGCAGTGAACAAATTTCATATGGGTCAGATTCAGAAAAAGAAAAGATTAGGAAGGTGAGAAGACTTGAAATATGGTAGCCGAAGGCAAGGCCAAGCCATATGAATGACCAACAGTTCTGTCATTGAAAATGTCTCAGGAGGAAGATCTTACGTCTTTCCCCCAACTTGTTCTAGTATCATGTCCAGTTGAAGATTTGCCCTGTACATTATCATCTCTGCAGAATCATCTTCATTTTTTTTAATTAGGTGAGCATCAGTCTCCATTTTGTTACTCACACTTTTACTTGAAAAGTACAGTTTTCATTAGGCTAAAAATATTCACTGTTCTTTGAAAAGTCAAGTTCATTTTTCACAATAATCTTGCTTTCAACTCCTAAGCTGCACATCATCAGGTCTGTAATTAGTTTGATGGACTGCTCATATGACTTAGCTTTGCCATGTCTGTCACAGATCATAGTATTTTTTGAAATTCAAAGTGCCTTGATCCATTTATAATTTCTTTCACACTCTCAAATTAATGTATTACATATCTCTAGAATTTCTGGTCCTCGCACACATAATGCTGCAGAAAATATACCCTTCAAATATCTTTCCAATATGACTAACTTCAAGAAAAAGAACAGTCAAGTTTCCAAACATTTTGTTTGGGAGCAAAGGATAAAGATGAATCAAGGTTTGTCATGTTTGCAGTCTTACATGTAGTGTAACTTAACTGCCCAATTATCAGTCCTGATATGCTAAGTATTTAAGCTTGACCATCTACATTTGGGTTGATTTCTTCCCCTAGAGTATGATGACATTAACTTGATTTAGCTTAAATATGAGTGCCCATTGAAATGGTTGCTCTATAAATGATATAGTTGTAATTTCTTGATCCAGGTCCAATGCCTAATGGCAAGGTTACATTATGATTATATAATGGAGTTAGCCCATTACGTTGCAACATAGGATAGGGACTTCTCTGTTGTGGTTTCCTGGCTTTAGAATTCACTTTTCCTAGAGGCATTGAAGGCAGAGACTTTAATATAAACACATTTCTGTTCTCCTAGACAATAGGAGTGAGTCCATGAGAGTCACTCTTGTTCTTGATTTCTAGACTGCTGCCATACCACACTGATTCCTATTGGTTGTTGTATTGAAATGTACTTTAAATTTAGTTGCTTTTTCATGTTGGAAACTGCCCTGGCATTACTGAAGGGATGAAGGACAGTCTATAAAACTGATTGGCGAATAAATAAATAAATAAATGTTTCCTGTGTTATAAGTTGGTGAGGGAGAAGTAGGCTCAGAGCTCATGTCTGAGGACTATTACCTTAGCCCTGCACCCAGAGAGCTCTATGCACTCTGGGCACAGAGTGGCATCTGGTGCTTTGGATAGAGATTGAATCAGGTGGCAAATGCAACAGCATTCTTAGGGATATTCATGGTGGCTATGCACTACCTCCAAATTCAAAGGCAGTTTTATGTGGGAAAGCAGGCCTTTATTTCAGTCAAAACTTGCCTGAACTCAGTTCCGGCACCTTTCAGGTGGGTGCCATTGCCATTCTAAGAGAACAAGGCAGCAGAGCCATCTTAAGCATATCCGGCGCCATGGTGCAAAGATCCCTCCAGCGCCCCCCCTCCCGTTTCCCAGACCTTTTTTAAGGGAGGAAGCCCCTTGGGAGGGGCTGGTGCTGCTGGCGACATGCCCAGCTTTGCGGGGCTGGAGGAGGCGGGAAGCGGCTGTAGGGCGGCTCCTCCGGTGGGAAAGAGGCGGAGGCTGGGCGCGGCACCTCCCAGCTCAGCTGGCCACTTCGTGCTGTGGTGGCCACGGCTGGTGGAGGCCCCAGGTGCAGTGCTGCTTCGGTGCAGCATGGCGGAGGGCTGCAAGTGGACCAGGGGAGCCGGCCCTGTGGAGATCTGTGGTACCTGATTCCCAGCTCAAAGATGAAGACAGCTAGCAGGCGGGGCACCATGCGCTTCAAACCATTGGGCAAGCGAGCACACCAAGCAAGCGGGCCTGCACTGAGCGAGTGAGGGCACATGCACTGCTCCCACCAAGTGTCAGCTCATTTTTTTCCCCTTTAGCCTTCTGGCGCCCCGCAGAATTCGGTGCCTGCAGGCTAAAAGAGAAAAAAACTGAGCCGATGCTCAGTGGGAGCAGCTCACTCAGCGCGCTTGTTCAGTGTTCCCTGGACTCTCACCTGGTGCCCTCCACTAGCGTCTATGGGTAAGACAGGCCTGCAAGGGAGGCTTTCATGGTGAGTTCCAGCACCTCTTTTTCTAGAAAAATAGCTCTGCTGGGGAACAAGGGGAGAGGGGCATTAACATCATTTCCTGCCCATGGACTTTCCATAAGAATCTAGCTGGTCAAGGAGGAAAAGGATACTGGACTAGATGAACCTTTGGTCTGATCCAAAAGGGCTCTTACATTCCTAAGGACACAGCAGCATTTTAAACTTTTGAATGGGGCAAGGCCCTGAGGGAAAAATGCAAGCTCCTTTTCTCATCTGTTGCATCTTAGCACTTCTGCTGGAGACCAGGAGTAGGAGACTAAACCTCTGAAACTTCAGACTGAACCTGGAGACCTTGGAAGGAATAGCATAGAAACATTACCCTAGATGTGAGACTCTTCCTCCAGCAAAGTTGGACTAGAGAATTAATGGTAGCAAATCTAAGGGAAACGGTTCAGGCTTAAATAAATAAAAGTTATATGTAATGGAGATCCCCCCCCAAAAAAAATCCATTTAAAAAATGTGGAGGTAGATTATGGTATTTTTATTCAGACATCTGAGGCCCTGGGCCACTATCCTTCACCTAGCATTCTTAAGGTTCGTCCAAATCTGACTTGTATCTACTAAAATAGCAACAGTTTAATCTCTTTTGATTAGTAACTGAACACAGCTACTAACGGCAAAGCAAGATGCTTTGAGGCTGGGAGAACTGCCACCATTTTATTTCTTCTAGGTGGAGTAGAGGGTAATGTTGGAGGTCACAGTGGCAGGGTGAGCAATTCCCTAGCTTAAATAGGATTTTGATAACCTTATAACCTTCCACTAAAATAACATATCATGTGGCTCATTTTTCTTTCTTTCATGTTACACCAAACACTAGGCAGGAATTGGTAATAACCCCCCCCCCTTCATTGCACACCCTTCCAGTATTGATTAGCATGGTTCCACACTCAACAGAGATCCCTGAAAGGCCCCATCTGTCTGGCAAGCAGTGTTTCACCCCATGATTCGTATCAGTTTGTGCAAAGCTGGGTAAAGATTGGAAAGGTTGGATACCTTGTACAGTGGTACCTCGGGTTACATATGCTTCGGGCTACAGACACTTTAGGTTAAAGACTCCGCTAACCCAGAAATAGTACCTCAGGTTAAGAACTTTGCTTCAGGTTGAGAACAGAAATCGTGTTCCAGTGGCACGGCGACAGCGGGAGGCCCCATTAGCTAAAGTGGTGCTTCAGGTTAAGAACAGTTTCAGGTTAAGAACAGACTTCCAGAACGAATTAAGTTCTTAACCCGAGGTACCACTGTATGCACAATAAGCCCTGAAAAGTCTGTTTATACTGCTCATGACTTAGTTTATTATCATTTCCTGTTGTAGCAACACCTTCCACCCTGGTCTAGTTATAGCTGGCCTTCCTCACTGGGTGCCCGGTGGATTTATAAGTCGTCTGATTATTTAGCAAAAATCATATACTGCTTATATGAATATATTCTAGGGGCAGATTTATGGCTGTGTGAGCAGTTTGCATGCACTAGGTGCTGAGCTGAGGGGACGCCATCTCAAAACCCAGTGAGTGAGGCACTGAGCTTTGAGAAGGAGGCATGAGGCTCTTACACAGTCCCCTACTTTCCTAAAGCCCTATATATTGCTTTCCCAGCTTTGGGAAGGAGGTGGGAGGTTTCTAGGACCCTGCCGGAGCCCTCGTACCTTCTTCCCAAAGCCGGACACCTCCTTACCCACCTTTGGGAAGGCAGTGCGAGGACCAGGGGGGAGGGGACAACCAAATTTTGGCTTTGCACAGGACACCATAGTACCACCACTGTCACCTCCCGGTGGTGTTTTAAAGGAATGAATGCAGAACCGAAACAAATGGCCACTACTATGAATTTTTCCATATATTTCCATATAGTTCTCTAGCCAAGTAATGTGTGCAAAAGAAGGGCATCTACTTGAGTAAAGTGTGTGTAAAATGCACATATTAGTGAAAAAATAATACCAAATGTCTTAGGAATACAAAATGTGTATACGGGATTGTGCCAAATTCCATGCAGTAATGTGTATATTCTGCTTATGAACTTTCATCAGGACTTTTCGAACTGAAGAGGAAATGGTGGGAACCAACCTTGAGATTGGAAAAATGAGAAACTGAGGAAAAACCCCAAAATGACAGATTCATCCATCTCTAGTAGGCAGGTAAACTGCATCATTCCTCCTGGTAGGACTCACTTGCTAGGAATTAACATAGTGACAATGTCCCACCCAAAGATCTGATTCTGGTGGCATGTGACCAATGTTCTCAGCAGTCCCTAATTTGTGGACTGTCACAGTGTCTCTGTAGATGCTGCTCTAATCTTTTTGCTATGTTCATATTTTCTGCTTGTGTTTCTCCCCAACCTTCTACCCCAGCTAGATAGGGTAGGATTTGGTGGGATATCTCAGGACCTGGTATTAGGTAACTATAGGATTGCTTGGCTTAACAATTAAATTCAGGACACTACTGGGCTACAAGAATATTAGCATATTCCTCATTGGTCATTTCATCAACTGTGTTTGCAAGAAGAAAGAGTCAAACATGGATTTTAAGGACTGATATTTCAAAAGTCAAAGTTCAAATTACGCTGCCAATTTGTTAAGTCGTGTTAGCTTCAAAAAGGACTACTGCGTTCAACTATAACTGCTTCTAATATTATGCCTTCCTCCATCAAAGGAAGTATTTATATGTGACAGGCATAATTATGCTAAGAAATAAGCAAAAAGAATTTTTTATTTTTTTAAAAAGATAAATGTTCTTTATAAAGGAAGAAAGTACAACTTCCCTAGTTGTACTTAATAAAAGGGTATTTGAAAAGTTATAAAAGTGCTCTGAAGACGATACAGTATTTATTTTTCTCTGACGGGAAAAAAATATTTCAGTACTGAATAGCTTCTAAAAGACTTTGATACCTCTTTTATCACTGTGGCCAGTTTAAACATTTCCATGCTTTAAGTTAACAGGATATTTTAAAATACAGTCTCCATTTCACTGGGGGAGATTGAAAATAATAGGATTAAGATTCTGATTGAAACTTTTCCAGTCATGGGATACGTTGGTGATTAATTCACTTTTGTTGGAAACTTCTGGCAGCCAAAAGATAATATTCAGTACAACTAACCCTGGTTGTGTGCATTAAAACTCTGAATGCAACCCTATGTGTTTGAGACCTAGAACTGGGTTTTTCACTCTTTAGGGATCTGGCTCATTAACTGCACATCTTCAAGGCCTAGTTCTAATATAACCAACAGAAAAATATAGCCGTATCTCTTTGTTGTTATTATTTTGCTAAAGTTAAGCCAACACAATTCCTGACATTCCTTCTCATTTTTAGAAACCACTAAATCGTTTCTTCTTTTCTTTCTTTAATCGGGATTGTGTGTTTTAAATGTGGCAGTTCATAACCTCCTACAGCACCTCGGTTGCTTCATCTTCCTATCACCCTTTTCTCCCACTGACATAGGGTGTACTGACATAGGGTGGGGAAACTCTGGCTCCGGCTCCAAATGCAACCCTCCATGTCTTTCTATCTGCCCTGGGGACATTTCCCATACAATAACCTTCCTCAGAGGGACACGGGTGGCACTGTGGTGTAAACCACTGAGCCTCTGGGCTTGCCGATCGGAAGGTCAGCGGTTCAAATCCCCGCGACGGGGTGAGCTCCCGTTACTGGGTCCCTGCTCCTGCCAACCTAGCAGTTCAAAAGCACATCAAAGTGCAAGTAGATAAATAGGTACCACTCTGGTGGGAAGGTAAACAGCATTTCCATGCGCTGCTCTGGTTTTGCCAGAAGCGGCTTAGTCATGCTATCCACATGACCCGGAAAAACTGTCTGCCGACAATTGTTGGCTCCCTTGGCCAGTAAAGCGAGATGAGCACCACAACTCCAGAGTCGTCCGCGACTGGACTTAATTGTCAGGGGTCCTTTACCTTTTTAACCCTCCTCAGACTATACCCAAAACACTGAAAGGAGACAATAGTGAGAGAGAGAAATAAGAACATTGCCCTATATCTCAGATTCCGCAAGTGCTAGAAACCTGTCTCTTTTCAATGAAAGGTAGGAATCTGGGAATTTACCCCATGTGGATATCCATGGTCATCACCACCCTATTTCTCCTGTTCCATGTCCTCCTATAATACTGGTTGGGATATGTCCTTGAGCTGTGGTAATACCTTCTGCTTGCCTAGATGGATTGTGGATTATTATTTTTTGTACGGAGCAGGAAGAAGGATGCAGAAACTTCTAACATTTCTATGGCTGGTATGTGCCCTACTGTACATGGGCAAATTATGTATCTGCTGCTCTTCTCAGTATTTTCCTCTGGCCATGTCCATGACTGGCACATGGCCATTGGAAGGCTGTTCATGAGGGTGTATGTCCCTCAGATTGAATAAGGCTCCTCACAGTTGTGCTGATGATCGTGTTGCCAATCATGGAACCTCAGACCCTCCAAGTGTCCTTATTTGCCAGGGACAGTCCTGGATTTACAGAAGCCATCCTGGTTTCTGATTTGATCCCAGAATGTCCCGCTTTTCTTTAGGACGTCCCTATTTTTAATCAGAGAAATGTTGGAGGGTATGGAGTTATGCAACTCCCAAGCCAAGGAGATAAGATACCACCTTTAGAAGAAATCTGAAGACAGTCCTGTGTAGGGAAGCTTTTTATGTTTAATGTTTTCTATGTGTTGGAAGCCACCAAAGTGGGTGAGGCAACTTAATCAGATGGGCAGGGTATATGTTATAAGTTCTCACCCTGGGCCAGCAGGGGGATACTGTAGATAGTTATGCAAATGAAGGATCGAAAGTGACATTCAGTGATTGGATAGTTTGTATGCAAATGAAGGATCAAAAGTGACGTTCAGTGATTGGATAGTTTTAGAAAGTTGCAACAGTTACGATTGTTCTGGAGCTCTATATAAGCAGGCTGACTGAGCTCCTCAGTTCAGTTCTGTTCCAGCTTACAAATTCTTTGGAAGAATCGCTGTGTCATCTGATATGTTCGCCCACAACCCAACAGTATAAATAATGTTATTATTTATAAATATATTGTTTGTCTGTTTGTTTGCTTTGGAATAGGACATCCCTATTTTCATCGGAGAAATTTTGGAAGGTATGGGACATGCCTGATACCTTTACAAAAATTACCGTAAGTCCTCTGTCAGATGTATGGGGCTTTTTTGCACTCTCCTGAGAAAACATACAAAAGGAAAGCCGAGCTTGCTCACTGCAGCACTTACGTGGGCATCTTGTGTGCAGCCAGCAAGCTCTTGAAGCCTGGAGAGAGTATTATCCTGTCAGGGTTATGGATGTTTCCACTGCCCCAGAGACCAAAGGAGACTGCCTGGCTGACCCACAAAAGACAGACTCAGTCCCTTTCCAATGCTTTATTATTACACACATAAGTATAGGTTCCCCTAGCACACAAATCTCAACACTAATAATCTAGCAGCCGATAATATAAATTTACTCGATCAGTCTGAAAACACTCTGGCTGGTTGCTCAGACCAACCAGAGGGCAGACATCTTACCAAACGCTGCAGTGAAATGGGTGCCAGGAGAAATCTGAAGAGCTGTTTCGTAGCAAAACACAGGGGGCTTTTAAAGGGTTAGAGCTTGATGTCCCCAATAAGTTGGTCAGATGATGAAGTTCAGTCTAAATTGCCTTGGGCTTAATGGAAAAGGAGATTCCTAAATTAATCTATTAATTATTATCTATTTATTATTATTATTATTATTATTATTATTATTAGGACGCGGGTGGTGCAGTGGGTAAAAGCCTCAGCACCTAGGGCTTGCCGATCGAAAGGTCGGCGGTTCGAATCCCCGCGGCGGAGTGCACTCCCGTTGCTCGGTCCCAGTGCCTGCCAACCTAGCAGTTCGAAAGCACCCCCAGGTGCAAGTAGATAAATAGGGACTGCTTACTAGTGGGAAGGTAAACGGCGTTTCCGTGTGCTGTGCTGGCTCGCCAGAGCAGCTTCATCACGCTGGCCACGTGACCCGGAAGTGTCTCCGGACAGCGCTGGCCCCCAGCCTCTTAAGTGAGATGGGTGCACAACCCTAGAGTCTGTCAAGACTGGCCCGTACGGGCAGGGGTAACTTTACCTTTACCTTTTTATTAGTAGTAGTAGTAGTAATAATTTAGTTGGAGTATTAGTAATAAATGGCTGAGTTGCCCTTCAGTAAAGCCCTCTTTAAAATACAGGTATATATAACAGACAAAAGCCCAAACCTGGACTGCTGTAACACAGAGGAGGTGTTTATAGTGCAACCTATAATCATTTGTCTGTTGCATCAGCAAAGACTGGTTCCAAGGGTGGCTGAATTATTTATTCAAGAGTCAGAAACTGCATTGTAAGCCACAGAGGGGGAGAAACAGTCTTGAACAGTAGCCACCTGGAGAAAGCACTGTTATTGCATACATACTCAGGAGAGCTTCATTTGCAAATTGGGAGGGTTTACAAAAGCATCCTGGGAGTTGAGTTCAGGTGCTGTAAGCTGGCTGTCTTAAGAGTTAGCTGATGTTTTGGGAAATTAATTTGGAGGATGTTTGGAATGTGGCTCTGTTTTTTTCCTTTTTCCTTTAAAAGGAGGAATCTGGGTAAGAAAGCACACAGGCTTTCTTAAAAAGCGTAATAATGCTTCTTTACGAAACAAAAGTCATTTTTTTTAGATCAACTTGTGTTTAAAATCTTCTTTTATATGTATTTTTAATGTATATTCTATGTAAACTGCTGAGGGGTTTTGATTATTAAGCGGTGTTTAAATCCTGTTAAATAAAATAAAGATACTGGGGTCACATTTGCACATTATGCTGAGCTATAGTTAAGACACAACAAGCTTTGTAAGCTAAACAAACCGTGGCTTATGTTAAGCTGCAGAGCTAGGCTTGGATGGTCAAACAAACCATGTGTATTTACTACTTAAAATGTTAGTAAATCATGGCTTAGTGTTATGTGCAAACCAGTCCAATGACTGTCCAAAGGTCACTCAAAATAAAAATAAAAATCCTCCGAGTAGCACCTTAGAGACCAACTATGTTTGTTATTGGTATGAGCTTTCATGTGCATGCACACTTCTTCAGATAAACTGAAACAGAAGTCACCAGACCCTTATATATAGTGAGAAAGTGGGGAGGGGTATTATTCAGAAGGGTGGTGGGAATGGGTGATTGGCTGATAGGTGTGGTAAACCTGTTGACGACTGTTAACGACTGCAATTGGTCTTACAGGAAAAAGCAAGGGGTGAGATGGCTCAAAATAGCTTTATCATGTATAATGAGATAAGAATCCAATCCAGACCAAGTCTCTCCATGGTTTTAAGTTTGGTAATAAGTTGCAATTCAGCAACTTCTCTTTCCAGTCTATTTCTGAAATTCTTTTGTAATATGACAACTACTTTGAGATCTTGTACAGAATGTCCTGGGAAATTGAAGTGTTCTACTGGTTTCTCTGTCTTGTGATTCCTGATGTCAGATTTATTTCCATTTACCCTTTGGCATAGGGTTTGGCCTGTTTGTCCAATATAGAGAGCTGAAGGGCACTGTTGGCATTTGATGGCATACACAATGTTAGAAGATGAGTAATTAAATTGTCCTGAGATGGTATGTTTGATGTTGTTGGGGCCAGTAATGGTGTTGTTCGGGTATATGTGGCAGCCAAGTTGGCATCTGGGTTTATTGCAGGCTGTGATACTGGTGTCCATGTTAAGTCTGGTTGTTGTATTATTGTGGGTGAGGAGTTGTTTAAGATTGGGTGACTGTCTGTAGGCAATGAAAGGTCTTCCTCCCAGAGCTTGAGAAAGAGAACTGTCATTGTCTAGGACAGGTTGTAGATCTCTGATGATGCATTGAACTGTTTTAACTTGGGAGCTGTATGTGATTACTAGTGCTGTACCACTCCCCACCCTCTCACTATATATAAGGGTCTGCTGACTTATGTTTCAGTGTATCTGAAGAAGTGTGCATGCACACGAAAGCTCATACCAATAACTAACTTAGTTGGTCTCTAAGGTGCTACTGGAAGGAATTTTTTTATTTTGTTTTGACTACGACAGACCAACACGGCTACCTACCTGCAACAAAGGTCACTCAGTGAGATTTATGATCAATGAAGATTTGAACCTGGCTCTCTCTGCTCTTAGTCCAATACTCTAACCGTTATGCAATAACTGCCTCTATTTGTGTTCAATAAAATGTGGTAATAGAAGTGCATTTAAGGTTTTTACATGATAATGCTTTTTCTTCTTCTTTTTTTTACGAGATATGTAGTGCATTCCCTAAAACGCACACTGGCTGTGCTAATTAGCACATTGTAATTTGAATAGCTTAAATGTACAATTATTTCTATTATTCACATTTGCTCTTTCAGGACCACTTCATGAAGCAAACTGTGTCATCTTTAACGGCCATGAAACTGGATTTTTCTCAGCTGGTGTCTTCATTCCTTTAATTGAACTATTTAGCATTCATACATAGAAATGATTCGTTTGACACAAGCCACATAATTTATATTTCAATAGTCAGCTTTGCTATCAAATAACTGGCGTTGTTTGGAAACAGGGCTTCCATTTCTTGTCACTTCTGTACCTTCCCACCACTGGAACACAACTTAAAAATCAGAGTCACACATCTATTGGGATACTCCACTTCACAAGTAACACCCACCCACCCACGCACGCAAGCAAACATATCTCACGGCTTTTGGAGAACTATTATTGATTTTATTATAGGCTGAGTTTGGAGATGGCTTGTGCAGTAGATTATTTTTTCCTTCAGTAGATGTGTTTTGAATTGAAATAAACATTATCTTTGAAAATTAACCATATATCTTGTGTATGAATGCAATGGGACTCTTTAAGTGCATATACAAAATTGCTTCAGAAACATGTCACTGGTTAGATTAGCTATATAATTTGACGTGGAATTTTATTTTGAATTAAAGTTGAAAATACAGACAACAAATACTCAAAATACATGTGTTTACTACTCAACTATGCCATGGTTCAGAAGTAATGTTAAATCAGGGATAGCCAACATGGTGTTCTGAAGATGTATTGGGCTACAACTCCCATCATCCCCAACCAATGAGTATGCTGACTGAAGATGTGAGAGCTGGAATCAAAAAGGTCTGGAGGGTGCCACATTGACCATCCCTGTGCTAAACCATAGTTTCGTGTTACCTGCAAGAGAATGGCCATGAGGAGGAGACAGGACACTTTTGCTTCTGTTTTCAGTTGACTGGTTTCTTATTGTTTGAATTGGGAATTATGGTCAGTGCCAACTAAAGTTTATTGATAGAAGCCACAATTACCATTCATGGTTCAACGTTGGTTTATTTCAATCAATAACTATTAATTATCTCAGTTGGTCCAGATTTGGATGGAACAAGAAACTGTTGTTAGTTGAAAATAGAATCAAAGCTTCCCATCTCCTCCGTCTTGCAGCTGCAGTAGAGAAGGGGAGAGGAGTGTGTGTCAGTCCAAAGCTAGTGTGTGCAATGCTAAACTCTGGTTGGGTTTTATGTTGAATCTAAGACACAGATGCACCCATCACAGACTCTACTAATAGTCCTCACAGCATAGGAGCCAATTTACAGGGGCTGTGGGGACCCCTAGAAATAAAATATTTGAGCAGGGCGGGAAACCACAAAGTTGATGGGCATTCCCATTGAAATGTGGTGTGCACTGTGTCATGTGATCAGTGCTTTTCTTCTGGGGGTACCCCTAAACATTTTGTGAAACTAGGTTTGGCCTCATTGAGGGGCAGTATTTCAATATGAGTAGGAAAATGAGAGTACCCCTAAACATTTTTTTTCAGAAAAAAGGACTGCATGTGATCAATTATACGGGGCGGGGCTTACCTGGGCCCCCACAATATTTTATTCAAGTTGGCATCCCTGCCTCACGGTTGTCCCAGCAACATCCCCAGACCTCTCATGCAAGAATTGGGGTAGGTATTTCTAGAACGGCCCTGCCTTTGAGCCTGAACTATTTGCTCGCTTGTCTTTGAATGTTTTTCTATACCACTGAGTCCCAGCTATAAACAGCCTGGAAGTTTGGAATGCAGCTTAATCCAACCTAAAACACCCTTGAAACCTGTCCTGGGTTGTCTGTTGAAGCTTGGCATTCAAATACAGTTGAACACGGTTATATACAACTCCAAGGAAGGCTTTTTCCTAGTGGGATGGGAGAGAGAGAGAGAAAGAATGGAGGCTGTTCTGTACCTACAGTGCACCATTACTTACTGCACCTAACACAGACCCAGCCCTGAGTCTGCTCCAGGCTGCGTTGACAGCACAGGCTTTCTGCACGAGACCCTTAACTTCAGGGTCGTGGGTTCGAATCCCACTTGGGGCAAAAGATTCCTGCATTACAGGGGTCGGACTTCAGATGCGTCGTCTCCAACTATCAGTCGTCGTTCACATCTTTCGGGTCTCTACGAACAAAACCGGGCAGCGAGCTGCAACTAAGGATCATTCCTCCCGAGTGCAAGGCAGCAATCCTGCGCACGCTCCCTAAGCCACGTTGCACTGATTTAGAACTTATTTCCGAGTAAAACTGCGCCCCGGGACTGAATTGCAACCCCTTAGATGGAAGAGATGCTGCTCGCGTTCTAGAGATCCTTTTTCCTCTCCGCTTTGCCGAGCAGCTCCGAGCCGGGAGCTGTTTTAAAGTTCGGGCAGGCGCCGTCTCCGCCTCCTCTGGCCCCCTATTGGCCGGGCTCGGCTCATCATTTCACCGCCAGGAGGAGGGCGGCGCTAAGTGACGCCCCGGAGACTGGCGGCTGCCGCCTCTGCTGTTACCTAAACTGGAAGGCAGCGTGAGAGGAGCGCGGAGAGGCTGGAGCGAGGAGCTCGCGGGAGCGCGTGGGCAAGAGGACTTTGCCCAGGGGAAACAGCCGCCGCCGTCGCCTTTGATCCCTCCAGCATCCCGCCGGCTTTTGATTTTTTGCTGCTGGTCCTTAATTTGATCCCTTGCTCTTTTTCTCCTCTCCTTTTTCCAAAGCCATCCGGCCAAACAAAGGAAACAGAAGGAACATACACACAAACGCGCGCACGCCTATTTGCCGGAGGAAGGAGACATGCGTTCGATTCGGAAGAGGTGGACTATCTGCACGATAAGTATCCTCCTGATTTTTTACAAGACAAAAGAGATTGCGAGAACGGAGGAGCACCAGGAGACACAAGCCAACGGGTAAATGCAAAGGGTCTGGATGTCTGTCTGTCTGTGCACACCTTTTATTTTATTTTTCTTGACCAAGGGGGAAAGAGCGGGTAAGATGCAAGCGCCGCGTTCGGCTTGCGCCCCTGGACCTCGCCGCTTCCCATTCATCAGACCTGCCTCCTTTTGATGATGTTCGCGTGCTTTGATCTGTAGCCTGAGAACAACTCCCCCCCCCCCCCCGCCGCCTAATTAAGCGTTCCGATGGGATCCAGGAGGAGATGCCTTGGAAAAGGCAGAAATAAATCGCGGGGGTAAAATAAAAACGTGGTCTCAAATGATTAATGCCGGTTGGGTTAATTTGCAATTGATGAGCTGAACAAAGCGAAGAGATGGGGTGCGGTTTTTTGCTTTTTAAGAAAATAAATAAATTTCTAGCTTTTGGTACGAAAGTAGCGGGAGGTTTGCACTGCAGAAAGCGGTGTCACGCCGGCTTTGTTATGTTTCTGTGTTGATAAAGGGGGAGTGGCATTTCTCCGAAGTTTGGCTGGCACCGATCTTTTCCCCGGAACTCCTAGCCGGATCCTTGCCTGCTGTGCACTGGGAGTTACTCCCAAGTAAGTGCGCACAGGATGATGGGCTTTGCCATCTCTGCTGTCCCAGAGCAGCGTTCCTCATAAGTCCCCCTTGTACCCCGCCCACAGTAGCGGAGTGAGCCTTCCAAGAGCCGTTGCGCAGCACGATCCTAAGCGTGCTAACTTCGAAGTAGTTACCCTTCGCAAGTTACCCTCAGAATGAAATGAATGGGTCGACTTAGGAGGATAATAAGGCCGGAAAGGCGATTTATCTCCAGGTCCGACTGACGGGACTTTCTTCTTAGCGAGCGTGTTTGAGATTTCGGCCTCTCTTGATCCCCTTGAAGTTTTATTCTTAGCTAGTTCAATGGCACGTAGGATAAGTTCCCTGGGACTCTAAATACTATTCCCTCTCCGTGTTTGTCAGTGACTCGCTATAGAAACACGCGCCTCATCTCTGACAAAGATCCCCGTCTGTTTCTTTCTTGTCGCTCTTTTTTATTGCCAAAAAACAAAACAAAAAACCCAAAGTCTCTTGCGGGTTCCCACTTAGGGCTTTGTTGTCCTTTCTCGTCTGTCAAGCGTGGTGAGTCGTTTTGTTGGTTTTTTTGTTTCGTTTTTAAAAGCTTTAAAACCTCCTGTGGAAAGTTGCTTTGGAATCATAGAATCGTATCATTGCAGAGTTGTCTGAGTCTTGGAACAAAACCCCCACTTTTTAAATTTATTATTTGATTTTCGCAGGCTTGCCGAACTAGCTACACCAAGGAGAGAGAGGGAGTGGTGGGGATGGTGGAATCTGGAGGTTGTTCTATTTATGTCGGCGGCGGCAGCAACAAACCGGAGAGCTTTGATAGCTCCGCGGAGGGTATTTGTTGCTGCATTATTTCATTGACGCCTGCAAGCATTTCCAAGCGTGGCAATAATAGCTAATGCTCGAGCAGGCTGGTTTGGCGTGGGGCGAGCTGGGATGTGTGTGTTTGTGTGCTTGCCTTGCACAGATGCTGTGGAGAGGGTATATGAGGCGCCTAGGAAATCCAGCATGGATCATTGTGCAGGAAAAGAAAAGCAAGCCTTTAGGAGTAACTGCAACCCTCTGCCCATCCAATGTGCGATTTTTTATCCTTCCTGCGCGTTGTCCATGCAGCCGGTCACTCTGCCTGTCTCTGCCTCCCTCTCCCTCGCCTTTCAATGCGTGGCTAGGCGAAGTGGTAGCGTCTCGTTCCGAGAATGGAGGGATTGGAGGCTGCCTGAGGCAAGCGTGCGCAAGAAGGCATCGCCTTCTCTGTATGGGCAGCCTCAACCCCGCAGCATCTTTCCTCGAGTCTAATGGGACATGCTTCCAAGAAAGCTGCGACACCCCTCACTTACCCGGGAGTAAGTAAGCCCCGTGAGATTCAGTTGGATTTGCGCCTGAATAGGCGCCTTGAAGTTTATGCGCAGTGCGTTTAGGATCGCGCACGGCGCTGCCCCTCCCACGCGGCATCACTGCGCACCTGAGCCCAGTTCCAAAATTTGCCGGCGAGCTACGGCTCATGTAGTCTGTGCTGGCGCTCTCTCTCTCTCTCTCTCTCTCTCTCTCTCTCTCTCTCTCTCTCTCTCTCTCTCTCTCTCTCTCTCGGCTTCCTAGGCAGCCGTGCCAAAAAGGGGAGGCGCGTACGTTTGACTGCCCACCGCTGGGGTTCCTCCGCTGCCTCCATCTCTCCTGCCTGCTGCTTGCATCCCGGGGCTACGCCAGGCCAGATGCGCACAACTGGTTCCCAGTGGAGAGCACGCAAGCAGCAGAAGCCAGCCCTCGGCAGTGCTTTTCCGCGAGCAAAAAGAAGAAAAATAGGCGGGGGAGGGGGGCCTTTGCACTTCCTCTGCCTAAAAATCCGCGAGGCGGTTTTGCGAGGTTTGCACAAACAGGAAAAGGCTCTCCGCTTGGCTTTAGATCGGCGCTGGCTTCCCGTGTACGAAAGACAAAAGACGAGACTCTTTGTTCCACTGCCAGCAAGATAGGAAACCTCCTGCTCCTCGTCTCCCGCGAAGAGTTTGCGCAACCCATAGAGCACGAGGCCTCTTCCTCTATTAGTCCACTCATTACAACTCTGGAGGGGGTAACACATTGTGCAGAGAACCCTTCTTTCATTTTCACCCATCCTTCCTGTTTTGAGTTCGTTTGCAAAATCAAAAACTCCCAAATAAGACTTCTGGAGGCTATTTACTCATTCCAACCCAGAAATGAGGAACTTGTGGTTGAATTAGTTGAATTAGTTCCCATTATCTGTGGCCATTGATAATGCTGGCTGGGACTGAAGAGAGTTGGGGTTCATGAGTATCACCAGTTCTCATCCCTGTTGGCTTTCCTGTCCAAACTTTGCTTGCTTCCAGGTGATCTGTTTATTTGGCATTCAACCTGATGTTTCTGTCCAACATTTGCAGGCGGTTTAGATGACCTATGTGATCTATTGATTCCTTCCAATTTTGTTTGCAGGGAGGTTATATGACTGTGCAAAAAACCAAAAACATTATCCCACGCTGCAGTACATTCCCCCCCCCACCCTGTTGTTTCTGACTTTGTGGAGTGCCAAATTAGCTTTAGTTGTAACACCTGAATTTTCCACTATGTGATTGAATCCCACCTGATAATAGCGACAGTTTGAAAGTGCCCTTTATGTATTAAAAGCATAGGTTGAGTGCATATCAGGGTTTTTTTTGGGGGGGAGGGAGGTCCTCCAAAGCTTTTAAAATGACTTTCTGTGCGCAAGATCTCTTTAACACCCTTTTACTATTAGACTCATAAAGGCCATGTGCTTTCCCCATCCTTTGACTGCAAGGTTTCAAGAGAAGGGAAAATAGGGGCAGAGATGTAGAATCAAGAGTTGGTTGCTCTTTGCTGGGTACTTGCGATGCTACTTAACTTTACAAGACGTAATTGGCAGGGCAAGGACTTGCATAAGGTGATGGGACCTTTCAGTGGAGCTGCAGCTAATCTTGTTTCCATCTGTGACAAAAAAAACACAACCACATTGTGAAACACATGTGCCCTAAATCACAGCAAAACCGGAGTCTGTATTCCCTGTCTCCTTGTTGCTTGTAAATGGAGCAATCAATACTCTTGTTTTTTTTTTTTGGAAAGCCTTTTGCTCCCCTGCTAGCTTCCTCCTGGATCATGTATGCTGATGTCACTTTTCTGTGGGCAGAGGAAAACAACAATCCACCTACCTCTTGTTTACTAACCAGAATAGTGGATCTTGTTACTAGCTCTCCATTCTGAAGCCCTTGGCTTGAAAGTTCCATGAACACCAGGAAACTTCCTTCCAAGTCCTTTAAATATTTGTTTAAAAGATTGGCTTATTAGAGAGCTGCAGCTAAATAATATTGCAAATAGGAGCATCGGCATATATTCATCCTTCGTTTACATTTTCTCATTTTATATCTGCTGCTGTAATTCTTTAAATACTTATTTAGTATCTGCTTGAAAGATTTTATGGAATTCATGGAAAATAAGCCTATTTTTATAACATGAAATAAAAACGCATTGAAGTAAAATAAATGTATTTCGTCTGTAGACAGCTTTAGCATCTTCTGAATGAAATAACCACTATTTCCTCTTGCATAGTTTTAGTCATAGCTTGCTTCCAAACTTCTGTTTGCCTTTGAGATATTTTGTAGTGCAACTTGGTGTAAGAAACTAAGACTTCACTTTTTACTAAGATACCTAATCTCAGTAAAGGCTGTCTGCTAGATATAAAACCTACATTTTTTTTTGCATGTGGTGCAGATGTTGAACCTGGTACTGTTTTTAGCATGATGACATCTGCCTATCTCAGGAGACAATGGAGGATGTGACTTTGGAGGTCAAGTCAAACTGTTGGACCTGCTATTTGAGAAGTAATGTTACATGGTATCCCTCGCCCTAGACTTCTGGTTAAGTAATGTGCAAGAGCCTTTTGAAACAAACATCCATAGCAATTAGTTTTAACGGTGTGCTTCTATGACTTGTCTTTTAAAAGTTAATATCCTTTATGTTGTAGAATGTACATATGATGTTGTAGAAGCAATGGTCAGGGCATTGGTCCTAATCCTGCAGCCATAGCTTGTCAGCTTGCATTCCAGGGTTGTGTTCTGCTCATTTAGTTGTTGAACTCAGGGACACCTATTTCTGAGTAAACTCGCTTAGAATCAGGCTGTAAAAGTCAAGTTCAGGGATGAGTGGACCATAGGGTAGCTCGATGCAGACGAAGCAAGGACTCCTCCATTAATAGTTGTATAGGAGAGGGAATTTCAAGCAAGTGTAGATTACGTCAGAATCTACACGGGTTAAAATCCCTTCTTCTATGCAGCTGTTATATATAGCCCTATGGACCATCGAAGTAGCACTTGAGTTACTTTTTGGACAACTTCCTTACAAATCTGGAAAGACATTCTTGTTCTGTGTATGCTCTGCCTACTTGCCACAAACAGCAAAGCATGCTTTCTTGTGTTAAGAGTGTTGTGTTATGCTGACTGCTGATAATATGGATGATGCATCTAGATGAATTGTCTTACTAGATTTGCCTTGGGTTTAAAGCTAAGCCTGGCTTGCCCTTTTGTAGGATAAGAGAAGCTTGCTTTTAAACTAGGGTAAGGCTTTGCTGTGGTGAATAAAATAAGAAGAAGAAGAGAAGAAGAGTTTGGTTTTGATATCTCGCTTTATCACTACCCGAAGGAGTCTCAAAGTGGCTAACATTCTCCTTTCCCTTCCTCCCCCACAACAAACACTCTGTGAGGTGAGTGGGGCTGAAAGACATCAGAGAAGTGTGACTAGCCCAAAGTCACCCAGCAGCTGCATGTGGAGGAGCGGAGACACGAACCCGGTCCCCCAGATTACGAGTCTACTGCTCTTAACCACTACTCCACACTGGCTCTCTAAGCAATACATAAAGAGAGATTCTGCTTTAAAACATTGGTGGGGGTCATAAAAATTATGCTCAGTAGCTCAAGTAAGAGAGGCATGATCCAGCTAACATTAAGCACACTGAAGTCCTAGTGGGATTTAAAAGCAATCAGATATTGCTGAGATCCCAAGGACAGTGTCACAGTTTTGCTGGTTGAAAGAATGTCTTTTAAATGACAAAGTGAAAGTAAACATGAACCAAATGCATCAAGAGCATCTCCTTGAGTGGGGATTTGGAGAAATGTCTTAATGATAAACAGTTGGGACCTGGAGTGCCCACAACAGATTTAAGGTTGCTTTCATGTACTTTAAATCTGTGGGTGGGCACTCCAAGTAAATTGTGAGCTCCTGTGTCTGCTGTATTTCAAGCATTAGCACTTTTAGGGACAAAAACGTTGTGAAAAGCCAACCTCTGCTCCCCATGCCATTCACTTCCTGAAAGTTCTAATGGGCTACACTTAGTCCAGCACAAGCAAGAATCCTTTTCATTGCAATTTAATGCATTTCTTTCTTTCTTTCTTTCTTTCTTTCTTTCTTTCTTTCTTTCTTTCTTTCTCTCTTTCTCTCTTTCTCTCTTTCTCTCTTTCTCTCTTTCTCTCTCTCTCTCTCTCTTTCTCTCTCTCTCTCTCTCTCTCTCTCTCTCTCTCTCTCTCTCTCTCTCTCTCTCTCTCAGTGTATATTGCAATGCAGCAGAGGATAAAGAGGGAAAATCAGTGATGGTTGTTTTGCGAGGGCTTTTTGGAATATATTGCGCATTGAATTAGAAGACGGAAAAACATCTTGTCATGAATCTCGATGTTGTTCTTTCCCTCTGGATTCATATAAGTAGTGTTCAGTGAAGATCATATAATTATTCTTCACGACACAACACTTTAAAGACCATGGTTTTTAATTTGAAAACCTTCCCCATCCCACAAAAATAATTATGTCTGAAGTGAGGAGTAAAGCGCGTTTGGTTTTTCAGTAGGTGGCACTCTTAGCTGTAAATCAATACTGCATATCGGATGAGGTGCAAATCCAGTATATATTAATGTATGATCATTGATCCTATAATTTCTTCACATAGTCAGGTTCCTGGATGCTTTTGAGCAAACTAAAGCCTCTATGCATACCAATGTAATGGGAAAGATTTCTACCTGCAGTGCACAGAATTCCACTGACTTTTAAAGTGACTTGCGATCTGCTGATGAGAGGCTGCTTGTGGATGTTCAGACCCGGGTTTGGTGTTCTCCTTCATTTGCCAGCACAGGAGCTGCTGGGCTAGTGGAAAGGCAATAAAAGTGGTTGAGCAGTATGAACTCCACTGCCACAGCTGAACTAGCAGAAGCTGGTTGTGCAACAGGAAGTATTAGGGCTAAAGCAATCTGTTGAGCAACCAGCCACATGAACTGTGATGGCTTCCTGCACTTTCTTTTGCAGACGTCATTCCACAAGCACAGCTGGTATACTGCTAAAGGACATTAACTCGAATCCCAGTGTGGTGTAGTGGTTCAGAGCAGTGGACTCGTAATCTGGTGAACTGGGTTCACGTCTCCGCTCCTCCACATGCAGCTGCTGGGGCTAGTCCTTGGGCTAGTCACACTTCTCTGAAGTCTCTCAGCCCCACTCACCTCACAGAGTGTTTGTTGTGGGGGAGGAAGGGAAAGGAGATTGTTAGCCGCTTTGAGACTCCTTAGGGTAGTGATAAAACAGGATATCAAATCCAAACTCCTTCTTCTTCCCTCCCTAAGTGTGTGTGTGTGTGTGTGTGTGTGTATGTCGTGAATGTTTGGAGAAGGCACCACAGTTCATGTTCCAGGTTGAATAATCAGTGTCTCTAGTTAAAAAGATCAGGTTGCAGATAACAGAGAAGACTCTCTTCGATGCTGCTGGCAGTCACAGTGAACAATAGTAGACTGGATGGACCATGTAGTTAGACCTGGCATATGCCTCCCTAGAAGTGGCTGGACTTTCTCAATTGGCAAAGAAATATTCTGCATACGTATTTGATAAGAAAGAGGAGGTCTTTTTGGTAGGAAGAGCTTTCCATAGGTAGGAAGGTCAGTCTTACCTGTTCTTGCTCATTCTACTAGTTTTAAACATTCTGAATTTAAGAACTGCTCAGGTTAGAATGCAGAGAGAGAGAAAGAGAGAGAGAGAGAGAGCTGTGTTGCCTAATGCATGAGACTCTTGCCTCCTGTGGTTAATAAAGGAAAATAAGAAAATAAGAAGTTTGTACGTTGTTAGGAAGTAAGCCAAACAGGACTCCTACTCATACAGCCTAGCCCAATGATTTCATACAGAATAATTTCAGAAAGCGAGGCCATGTTAGTCTCTTGTGGCAAAAGACAGCCTGTTAGCATGCTATAGGCTTCTGCTGCAATACTATGCAGGCTTGGGAGTAAGTTCTACTGTGTCAATTTGGCTGGTGAGGGCATGAATATAGAGTGGAGACTTAGCTAGTTTATTGTGACGTGAATTTCCAGGGGAAGATGTCAGCCAGATTTCAAAAACAATTTGGCATCAAGGTGGGAACTGGGAAGTTGCTGCTTGTGTTGTCAAAATGTACGTTCAAGTTTGGGGCCATTGATTTAGAAATAGATAACAAGATTGCAGAATAGCTGTATGAATTCTTTGCATCTGTTTTCACTGTGGAAGTTGTGTCAGTTTCTCAACCAACTTCACATATGGAGTGTCTTGGTTCACACATAACACTAGCTACAAGTTGTTTCTTGGTGATAAAACAAATCATGGCTTGTTTTCCTCTCAGAATTTTATTGTTTCCCAGCTGCCGTTGTCTCGTGTCATTATAACTTGGCAAGCACCTGCGGTGTGATGGTGAAACAAACCATGGTTTTGGAAGAATGCTGGGTTTACATGTAACACCAAGCCATAGATAAAACAAATCAAAGTTTGTCAGCCAGCAACATACTGGCTTCAGAACACATTTTGTTGGCAGGAAACAGACAATGGAGTTATGCTGCTGGGCAAGATTCACAATAAAATGCAAGCAGAACTGAATTTCTCTCCCATCCCTTAATAATGGTATTGTTGCTAGAATAGTGGTTGGTGGCTCTTTGTTTTTGTGGCAGATGAATGGGCTGGAGTATCCTTTTCCTTTGCTTCTGCATTCCCAAGAAAATTGACTGTTGGAGCCAAGGATTCTTCCTGGCAGGGAGAAAGAAAGCAAGTCTCTTGTAGCCGCTTCTTTCTGGCTGATGGATGGAACTATGTTGGTTTCCCCTGTTCCATTCCATGATATTCTTCCTGGGAGTTCAATCATCCAGTGGTCTTTGGTCCCCTTGGCCAATGTCTGAAGTCAGAGTGTGCTTCCTTTCTGCTCTGCAATCCCAGAGCAACGTTGGCTGCATTCAGACTTCACATCATTCTGCTTTTCCTGATATTTCCTCACTTTGTGTGTTATGTAATCTTTCACACAATGTAGAAGCTACCTACAGAAATCTATCAGAATCTAGTGGATGTTCAGAGTTTAAAAAAATACACAGCCTTGTTCTTCTATCGCAGCAGGGAAACAGCCAACTTTCCTATAGTACTTGGAAAAAAACAAAAACAGTTTATTGTAGCAATAGCTTTTTGTGGGCAAAAAACTAATATTTTTTTTAGGATGCAGTG
Source organism: Podarcis melisellensis (assembly GCF_964234715.1). Classification (NCBI taxonomy): domain Eukaryota; kingdom Metazoa; phylum Chordata; class Lepidosauria; order Squamata; family Lacertidae; genus Podarcis; species Podarcis melisellensis. The sequence continues at coordinate 25,394,582 of NC_138543.1, forward strand.
ATGCTAGAGGGCTTGGGGGGCAACACCCTAGCAGGAAGCTTATATCTCTTGGGAAGGTGGGGGCAAATGTTTCTGAGGGTTGTTTCAGCCAAATAGAAAACAGTTTGTTTCTTTGAAGGAAGAGAGAGGATTTTTGGTAAATTCTGTCTCTGTAGGACAAAGAGCATAGGAAGCTGCCTTATTATGAGCCAGACCATTGGTCCATCTAGTTCAGTATTGGCCACACTGACTGGTGGTGGCCTTTCAAAGTTTCACACAGGGTACATTCCCAGCCATACCTGATGATTCTGGGGATTGAGTCTGGCAGAAGCTCTACCACTAACCTACAGCCCTTCGCCTGAGTAAATTTCACAATGGGTAGGGCTGGGCGATATCAGCTTTTCTACATCGCAGTGTAACACCAGCCAAACATCACAATATAGTGGTATATTACAATGTTGAAAAGCGGATGGAGGAACAAGCTGCATCCTCCCCGGCCCCACGGGGTGAAACTGCCTCAGCTCCCCTCATGGGGTCAATGCATCTTGTTCCTCTCTCTGGGTGCTGGCGACAGAGGGAGTCAGGCCCAGGCAAGCCCCACCTGTGATATACTGTGGTGCCTCGCAAGACGAAAAGAATCCGTTCCGTGAGGCTCTTCGTATAGCGGTTTTTTCGTCTTGCGAAGCAAGCCCATTGACAGCTTAGCAGATTAGCACTATTAGCGGTTTAGCGGCTTTTAACGATCAGCTGTTAAGCGGTTTAGCGGCTTTTAGCGATCAGCTGTTAAGCGGCTTATCTGCGGATCAGCTGTTAAGCGGCTTAGCGCTTAGGAAAAGGGGGGGAGGGGAAAAAACCTGCAGGAACTCGCAAGACATTTTCATCTTGCGAAGCAAGCCCATGGGGAAATTCATTTTGCGAAGCGCCTCCAAAATGGAAAACCCTTTCGTCTAGCGGGTCCTAAGATAACAGGCAAACTTGGGAGGGGGTGGGGAAAGAAGGAGACAGTTTGGCCGGAGCACGCCTTGATGTTGTCTGTGCCTGCCTCCCTGACATGCTTCTTCCTCATCACAGGGCAGGTAGTTACCGTTGGCCTTCAACATATAAATAGGTCTGGTATCAACAGTTAGCGTTCCAGACCTGGTACTCTGGTTGGGACTACAGTGGTACCTCGGCTTACAGATGCTTCAGGTCGCAGGCTCTGGTAACCCAGAAATAGTACCTCGGGTTAAGAACTTTGCTTCAGGAAGAGAACAGATATCGTGCTCCAGCGGTGTGGAGACCGTGGGAGGCCCCATTAGCTAAAGTGGTGCTTCAGGTTAAGAACAGTTTCAGCTTAAGAACGGACCTCCAGAACAAATTAAGTTCTTAACCTGAGGTACCACTGTAGTTGTGATGTTGACACCTGCCCTGTTCTTCCCATGTGCTCTCCTCAATACCTTGAAATGACACCAGGTAAGGTGCCCCAGGGCATTGTGAGAAATTGAAAGGGTGGCTCAGTTACCCTTGGGAGTAGGAAGTGATCCAGTGGGTGCTTGGTGCAGAGTCATGATCCTACATGGATATAAATAAAACACCACTGCTGTTTGTGATGTGGATAGGGCAGGGAAAAAAGGTTTCTGGATGGCTAGTGCCAAGCTAATTTTTAACGCTCTCTTTTTGTATTGTGTTTTCAGAGACGGTGAGCTAAGTTTAAGTAGATCAATGGTCAATAGCTCTGATAAAATAAACCAAAAGAGTGGCTCTTCAATGTTCCAGCATTCCGTAGAAAGATGGAAAATCAATTCTTCCTTGGTACTGGAAATAAGGTGAGTACCTTAAATAACGCACAGAACTCATTTATACATTGTGGTAGCTTGTAACTGGGTATATGCAAGTGAGGACTGGCAAATCTGTCTTTCTTTACAGCTGTTGGTCTTTACCAATGTGGAAGACAAAAGTTTGGGGATTCCAGTGTAAAAGGTGTCTCTTTAATTTTGAACCTTCCTTCAGTAAAAACTGAATCCTTTACTAAACTAAATTCTTCATGCAGAATAGGGTCTGTATAGTGGCATCCAGTAAGTTTGACTGGATTGGTCGCAGCATTTCAATGTGCTGTATAATAAAGCACAAAAAAAGATATTAATGGCATACAGCTAATTAATGTGTGCAGAGTTGCATTAAAAGAAATCTGCAGGAGGCCTCTAGTTTGATAGCTCTTGGAAGGCTTCACCTGTGAATGATCCCACTGTTTCATCACTGTAAAAGCAAATGGCCAACAGTGATTCTGACAACTTGTATTTCAGTACACTTGACTGATCTTTTCTTTTATGATCTTACTAATATCATTGTACACACTTGGTTAAGAAAAAAGTATCAGCAAATCACTTCTGTTAAAATAAAGTGTAGTTGCTTGCTTTTGAAGAGTTTGTGTCTCTGAGTCATATCTTTCGTTTTCCGTTGCATCAGTCTAAAACCACAACGGCAGAACGGGGCTGGGGAGGGGGGATTCCATTTTCTTCTGTGAGAAGGAAAAGGGACATCTTTTAAAGTGAGAAGTGTTGGGGCTCACATCTGGCTGCAAGTCTCTCCCTGGATACATCCACACATCGGTTTATTCCTTTCTCCTAATTTAATTTCCATGCTATATGTGAGCTTTTGCATGGAAACCATTTCTGGAAATCTAATGAAATATAGTGGGAGTTTAGTTCTCATTTCCATGTTAATTTCTTCCAGAAAACAATTCCCTTGCAACCCCATTATTTGCAGGAATAAAGTGACAAAATTTGGGGTGGTATATTAGCATATGGTTCTTTCTTGCTTAAAGCAGCATCATAGCACTTTAAATGTATGGTGTGAAGGTGACCTTGGTTACTCCTACAGTAAACACGATCAGTTCTTAATGGTGCAGATTATACCCTGGACAGGACTCAGGCCACCAGGCATTGTGCAGCCTGATGTTTTACTATGATCTTTTCCATTATTGGTTATTTTTAAGGGCAGTTAAGGACTGTTTTCTGCTGTGCTGGGAGCCTTCAAACCCTTTGCTCTGGGAAGGCTAGTGCATGTATCTTTTAAAGGTGGTTCAGGGTCAGATTTCAAGTGTGTTTTGGTCATATCTTCATCTGGGATTGATAGTTCATGCAATACTAAAGACTAAGACTGTTGTTTTATTATGCTTTTGTATTTGTTGGAAGCCATCTAGAGTGGCTGGGGAACGCAGCCAGTTGAGGGGGTACAAATATAGGAAGAAGAAGAAGAAGAAGAAGAAGAAGAAGAAGAAGAAGAAGAAGAAGAAGAAAGTTCAGTTTTCTGAATGTGGATCTTTGTGTAGGCAAGACTGGGCCATCCCCACCCAAGAGGGAAGTACTGGCTGACTTGGAGAAACCTCAAAGTTTGCAAAAGACCAAAAATACTTTACTGTCCCCTTACATTTTCTTATAGCACCCACCAAACAGATGAATAAGCAGAACTGAGCATGCTTATTGGTCATGGAATATGGGGGCAGCAGGGTGAGGAAAAACAGGGTGGGATGGAGTGTCCTACAAGAGGACATAGCTGTGTGTATGGAACCCCAAACTGGATCACTGCACACAGCAACCTTTTGTTTGTGGGTCCCACTTATCCTTTTAGTTTCAAAGCCAGTTTGAGTCAGTCATAGGATGGCTGTAGCCCAGGAGGAGTTGCCCATTTAAAGGCAGTAGGGGACTGGCAATTCAAAGGACACAAGCCATGATTGCTGTCAGCAGACATCTTTTTAATCCCTGCCATTATGGATTCATTTACCTCCTTTCAGCCTCATCCTTTCTCCTTCACACAAGAAGCAGTTTGCAAAAGTCAAAGTTCTGGAAAAGAAACTGGGCTGGGCTGAAAATGAAAATTCGTTATAGCAATCTGTTCATTTGGCATAATTTAACTTAATTGTAGAATTGAGATTCGATCATTGCTGGGTATTGATAGGTGTGAAATATCTTGACTAAAGCTGCGTGTCAGGCGTTCTCCTTTGTAGACATTGTGAACAGATGGCGTATCAGTAACCAGGCAGTCCAGATCAGTAGTGGCAGAAGAAACATTGCCTCACGTTGTTGCACGGCACCCATCACAGCGCCTTGGACCTGACAAGTGACAGTTCACCTGGATGTTACAGCATAGTCACTACTCCTGCCACACTTAACAGTGATGGTGTGAGCACATTACGGTAAACCAAACTTAATGGTTTACTATGCATGGCCTGATTGTGCCTGCTCCATTCCTCACTGCTAGTGCTGGTTTAGCATTTTGTCTGAACGAGGGTTTGTGATCATCATGGTAGATGAGCCAAAATCAACTCCCAGCTTTTCATTATGGTTTGTTGGGAGGAAAACATGCCCCTGAGTCCGAAAGTAATGATAAGCCATGCATTATGCTTTGTTTCCTCAGTGTGATGTTGGGGAGGACCATTAAGTATGCTTTACTGTGGTGTGTGAACTGCATGGCTCTGCAGCACTGTGTGATGGCTTGGGGTATGTGCAGACAGCCTCTCGGTTGAGACTATAGCCTGATACACTTTCCCCTAATGGGTGCTATTACAACGGGTGCTGATTTCCATTGATTGGGGTTATAGGATTAAGCCACTACGAGTCTCTGACCTGTGTTGGGCTGGAGTGAAGTTTTGCCTTCCATCTATAGAAGGTTTTTCATCCAGTGGAGTGATCTTACTGTCTGGGAATGGGTGACTTTTGTTGATCTTTATCCCCCTGTCCCCATTAAAGGTTTCATGGAGATGGGTGAATCATAAGCATTAGCTATCACTGGGACTAAAGTCTTCATACAACCTGTATGTACATTGTAAGCAGTTCTGTTCAGTGACCTCATACAGACAAAAAATAAAATAAATAAAAAATAAAGCATTAAGACCAGCTAACTGCCCAGGCTGCAAAGGTTGGGTTCAAGTAAAAAAGAAAATAATTCACACATTTATTATTTGGGACCTATTTGGTTCAGAGGAAGTGATTTCAATTGTTAGAAAAATGATCAATGAAGTGAAGGCTTTGTTTACAAAGGTGCCTCATAGGATAAGTAAAATAATGTGGAGTTAGTTATAATAGTGGCCATTTGTCTTTTGGTAATCAATAACTCCTAGGAGAATCTAAACATAAATCTTCCATTTTCAATCCTCACAATAAATTAACTGCAACTCCAAAATACAGGAGCTTTCCTAAATGCATCATCTGTAAAGCAGTTGTTGGGCCGTTTGTCTTCTTGGCAGTGTTATAGGGGAACGTACTAAACTTCTGATCTGCATAGCATACGCCTTTAAAGAAGGAAATAATATCTTGAAACAAAAAGCCGATCAAGTTAAATGGTGCATTTTTCATTTAATGAAAAGCATTACCTTAAATTGTTAAAAGTCACAAATTTCTTTCATTTGGATGCTGAAGACAGGACAGTTGGAATGCATTACCCCTTAATTATTTTCTTAATGTAGCCTCTTCATATAAACAGTCAAACTGAAATTGTAAGATCAAGAGCAACAACAAAAAGTCGCTTTCTGCACAACTTCCTTTTTCATTATAGTATGCAGGAGCTGTATCTCTCTGTGTTTCAGAACATAATGTTATCCCCCATTCATGTTTGCATAGCAATGTGCAATTAGAAACAAAGGTAATTTAGGCTGCAATCTTGTGCACACTTTTTCTTGAACTTAATGGGGCTTGCTTCTGAGTAGTTACACATCGTATTGCATTGCTAAGATCTCTGCAGTTTTGAGAAACTAACGTTTAATGGAGTACTTAGCTGTTTTACCCAAGACTGGCTGCACACAAGCCGGTTAATCTGCAGCATTTCAGTAGAGAATGAAGGTCTTGTGTATGCATGTTTGTTGTATCTGAAGTTGAACAACAGCACAGTTGTTCTTGCTGAAATACTTTTAGAGGCTTTAGAACCAGCTTGGAGCTTTCCCCCCAGGCAGAAACTTAGTGAGTTTCTTTTGACTTCTGGCTACAGAAGCTACTTTTAAGAAAACCAGATAGAGGCAAGACAGACAACTTCTAAAATATCTGCATACAGTCCATTTAGAAACTTTGTCAGCCCAGTTGAGCTTTCTTTAGGCGGTAGGCAAAAACATTCCTCTTCAACCAGGCCTTTGGCTGATTAATATTCTACAGCCTTTTAAATGTGTCTGTGGGAGGGGGTGGTTATTGTTTTGCTGTTTTGCTTTACTCATTTTCATGTTTTTATCCTGTATTTTGCTCTGTGAATAGTCCTCTGTAGACCCGCTGCATGTTGTTCCCTTTTACAGTGCAGGCATTTGCAGAGAGGGGGCTTTTGCATGTCTCTGCGTAGCTGAATCCATAAAGGCTTCCATGTGATCTGGGACCATAAGCGAGTGAGTGCAAATGCACGTGCAATTCCTCCCTTTCCCCACAGTTGTTTGCATTGCATTTGCAAATGCCAGGGGAAGGCACTACAGTCGTACCTTGGAAGTCGAAAGGAATCCATTCCAAAAGTCCGTTCAACTTCCAAAACATTCGGAAATCAAAGGGCAGCTTCTGATTGGCTGCAGGGAGCTCCTGCAGCCAATCAGAAGCCGCGGAAGCCCCGTTGGACGTTCGGCTTCCAAAAATAGTTTGCAAACTGTAACAGTCACTTCAGGGTTTGCAGCGTCTGGGAACCAAAACGTTCAAGAACTAAGCTGTTTGGAAACCAAGGTATAAATGTACTTAGAAGTGTGGGGATACTCAGCACCTTCTGGTCATACCAGTATAACTTCTATATGTGTGTGAAGGCCCAAATGCTAACCAGACAAGGGAATTAAACTTTACATCCCATGAGAGCTCTGGGTTGCAAGTCAATCAGGGTGTAAGGCTGCCTGCACTGTGGGTCCGGCTGATTAGCTGCAACGACTTGGTACTTCTGTTGAACATTTCAAATGCATGACCTTGGAAATCTTTAAAGCATCTCTGTAAGACAGGACAGCATGCTTATCACCATCACCATCTTGCCGACGGTAGGCTGAAGGAACTGTGCCTTGCCCCAAACCACAAGCAAGCTTGAATCTGAGGTGAACTGTGGGGATTTCCTAGCTCCCACTCATATCCACCATGCTGCAGCAGCTCTCAAGATTAAAAGATCAAAAAGTCATTGCCATCTGTGAGCCTTTTGAGAAGCTGTGCTGTGTGCTTCAGCTTGCAGAGCAAAAAGGCCTGTGCTCTGTTCATAACTTGATCTAGAGATAAGGTTTTCTCTGAAACTTATCTTTGATGCTGCACAGGTGTTCTGCTATATCAATAGGCCTCATTTCCTCCTTCGAAAAGCCACAGATCTAAGGCTTCTGTGTAACTATGAATCAGGGGGGTGTTCAACAGTGTTTCAGTGTCAGAAGAAGCACGGGAGCTCCCTTAGAGTTGGGGAGAAGCCACGGATTGGTGTTAAAACTTGTGTGTTGTGATCCTGGGTTCAGTCCTAGGCATCTCCAGATAGGGTTGTGAGATTGGTGGTCTTTAAAGAGGCTTCCTATTATCTTCTTCTCTAAGAAAATATGAGTTATTTTGTTAGCTGAGATCAATGGTCCATCTTACTGATAGGACTGATATCTGATTTTCAACACCGTGATACATCACCAGCTAAGCATCGGGATATACCAATACATATATCACAATGTCTAAAATAAGGATGGAGCTATGTAGAGGCATTAGGGACATCGGTAGCACTGTGGGTTAAACCACAGAGCCTAGGACTTGCCGATCAGAAGATTGGCGGTTCGAATCCCCGCGACGGAGTGAGCTCCCATTGCTTGGTCCCTGCTTCTGCCAACCTAGCAGTTCGAAAGCACGTCAAAGTGCAAGTAGATAAATAGGTACCGCTCCGGCGGGAAGGTAAACGGCGTTTCCGTGTGCTGCTCTGGTTTGCCAGAAGCGGCTTAGTCATGCTGGCCACATGACCCAAAAGCTGTAGAAGAAGAAGAAGAAGAGTTTGGATTTGATATCCCGCCTTTCACTCCCTTTAAGGAGTCTCAAAGCGGCTAACATTCTCCTTTCCCTTCCTCCCCCACAACAAACACTCTGTGAGGTGAGTGGGGCTGAGAGACTTCAAAGAAGTGTGACTGGCCCAAGGTCACCCAGCAGCTGCATGTGGAGGAGCGGAGACGCGAACCCGGATCCCCAGATTACAAGACTACCGCTCTTAACCACTGCACCACGCTGGCTCCCTTGGCCAATAAAGTGAGATGAGTGCCGCAACGCCAGAGTTGTCCGTGACTGGACCTAATGGTCAGGGGTCCCTTTACCTTCACCTTTATGTAGAGGCATTGGTGATTTTTGCCAGTGCCTGCTCTTGTGATTTGCTGCCCCTTGCATGAAGCAGGGGAGAATTCACCCGGCAGAGTTAACAGGAGATGCAGAAATTGAAAGAAGCATTGACTGGCTTCATGGTTTTTTGTATCACATGCACACACACACCATGATTCGCGATATATTGCCAGATCAAAAATTATTAAACCAATGTCACGATATGGACTTCAAACCGCTTTGGGACAGTGTATCAATATATCGCCCAGCCCTGCCAACTGACAAGGCAGACTGTTGGCCCATCATTTCCACAAGGATTGCTTAGGGCAATACTGTGCTTGGCCTGACTCAGTTTAGAGCAACTCAGTTTAGTATGCCTGACCCTTTATAGCATAGACTCCTACTCTCATGCGCTCTGATTGGGGCTGATAGCAGTTGGAGTTGAACAGTATCAGAAGAGCCATAGGTTCCCAAGCCTTGCTTTATAAGGAAGTTTATAAGTCAGGAGTTGGCAATCCTACACAGTTCTCTTGCTATCTCATGTATTGTCCTATTTCAGGTCTTTAGCGCATTTAGATCAGTTCATTTCCTTCTTAATGTGTTTTCTCCAATATTTGATGGTCTTGGCATATTAGGCATGAGCAGCTTTTAAACCCATCTGTGTACAAGATTAAAAATATGATAAAAAATATAGTCTTTAGGTTTCAGAAAAGCAAAAATCAGGGAAAGGGAACCTTTGCCTTGACTTATCATTTATCTGTTGCTCTAGGCACTTTGCATCTTAATATATCCCATTCTGCTTCATTACTATGTTGTCACACAAGCTCAGTTGTCAGATATTCTCTTATCCAGCACGGCTTCAAATCTACACCAATATCCTAAAGAATGTGTTTTTCCTCTTCTATTTTACTGAAATGTAAGTTCCAAAAATCATGGCTCAGTTCCCTTAGGCTTAAAAAGTAAGTGCAGCATCCTCATTGTTGTAAAACCAAGTATCAGAAATCTCTTTGTGACTTGAAGCTTTGACTATGGCTTGTATGATATTACGATGCCATTTCCTTCTTTCCCAGAATGAACAAACACACTTAGGAAGTTTGTAGAGCCACTGGAATAGTTAGGAGAGTTGTTAGGAGACACCAATTGCCCTGACACATCTATAGTTCCCAGAGTGGCTTAACAGCCAACCCCTCTTCCCAGGGAACTGTGGAAAGTGTAACTTTCTGAGGGGAATGGGGGTCTCCTAAGAACTCTCAGCACTCTTAACAAGCAACAGCTCCTAGAATTCTTGGGGGGGATCTGTTTAAAGTGACATCACGGTGTGAATGTGGCCTGACTCTTCATGACAGCAAAGGAACTGTTACTATGGGAGGTGAAGACTGCTGTCATGTTTCTAAAGACATCATTCACCAACCTATCTGCCTCTCTCAGCTTCTCCTATTCAGCTACCCTGACTTCAAGGGATCAAACTTGTTTTCTGAGAACCAGGCGCTCTTTATTAGGGTTGCCATACGTCTGGGTTCCCCCAGACATGTCCTGGTTTGGGGGGGCAGCATGCCCACCTGGGCAGATTTTTATTTTTTAAATGAAATGTCAGGGCTCTTTGGGAGCAGACACATGCCACTGAAGGGTAGGAGAGGGCAGGCACTCTTCAGAGTCAGCCATTCTCCACTGCCTTTCTGCACTGCGGCTGTGCCCCAGAAGCGCTGCAGCGGGATCTGGAGCTCCACCACCACCACCACTCCTTTCCAGTGCCTGCTCCTGGCTGTGCTGTTTGCCAGACCCTATTTGCGCGAGGCTCCAGCTTGCTGGTGCCGGGGGGTGACTCTGGGCCGCTGAGTAGCTCCGCTGTGGAGCTGCATCTTCCTTCCAGGCTTCCTAGTGGTCACTGGCAAGGTCATGTCCAGGATCTGGCCCGGGGAGGAAAGCTCATTGCTTTGTGGCTTCTCTGGTCCTGCCTGAGCCTTCCCCAGCAGCAATGCCCCCCCCAATGGCTGCTCAAGTGTGGAAGGGGACGCAGCTGCTGGAGCTCTATGGTCTCTCGGGTCCTACTCAATGTGGTTTTCCCTTTTCTTGCGAGGAATCCTATTTGGAATAAGGGACTTTCCCTTTAAAAATGGGAAACTTTGACAGCTATTGTTAGGGGTGCCACTGCTGCTGCTGGGGAAAGCCCAGGCAGGACTGGAGAGGCCACAGTGCTGACATAACTGCCGCAGCCACCATTGCAACTGCCGATGCAGCTGCTGGCCGTGATCCCTCTGACATGGCTTGAGCAGCCTTTGGGAGCCTGCTCAGTGAGGCACCAGCAAGCGGAAGCCTCTGCGCGAAGGGTAAGTCTGTCAATATGGCAACCATAAGAGAGGGGAAGGGAAGGAGGGGGAGAGCAGGTGGGTGAGGAAGGGGTTAGCAGTAGGGAAGGGGGCGAGCGACAGAGATGCAGGGTGGTGGGGGGTGTCCCAATGGTGGGAAATACCCACATATTCTGTCCAGCTGGCAGACAGGCTCCATATAGTTAGTTCTGCAGTACATTGGAAGACACCCCCTTTCAATGTCTAATGTGTTTATTGGCCTCATTTATTTGGAAAGTTGAGTTATGAAAAACTCAATGTTACTTTCAGTGTCATTCTGTGGGAAATGTCCCACTACTATGTCATATCATAGAAATGCTTCCATTTCAATAACCCTTTTGAAAGTAAAATTCATTAGTAATAATTGATAATCTTTAGTCTCTTGTCATGAATTCATGGGTCCCATCCTTTTTCCTGAATGAGTGGTTTTTCACCCCCTTCATGGAATAAGCACCTCTTTTTCAAAAGGATGTTTTAGAGTGCGGAATTTTCTGTTAGGTCTGTAGGCCAATCTGGAGTTATGGGGACAACTTTAAAGGTAGAGGATAAGCCACTGGTTAGCTGTGAAGCTGTCTTCTAAGTAGGATGTTAATTACTAAGGTGCCAAGGGAGATGAAAGGAATAACTGTGCTAAGACATAGATGTTCCTTAAGTATCTCTACTTGATGGGACATTTATCAGGTGGGCAGGATGTGTACTGTGTTTGAAGAGATAATGTGTGTGAGAGACAGTCTCCTGGGGCACTCTGTCTGTTTCCTAAAAAGTGACGTACCAGCCCATTCTCACAGAAATCTCAGGCTGGTCTTTAATTTATAGATGTCTGGAATATCAAAAGGTATTCAAAAAGGCATTTCTCTTTCAGAGACCTTAGTTGCTCTGAGCAGTGGCGTATTGTGGGTTGCCGCTTTCCGGGGCCGCACAGAAAGGGGGGAGGGAGGGAGGGAAACGGGGGGAGCACACCCTATGCACTGATCTGCCTAATGGTGTCTGCATCACCCAGGAGATCTCAGCTGCAAAGATAAAAAGAGCCATTCCATTGTCTGGAGGGGTCACTTCCTGATTCACATGGAGAAACCATTTCTCAACGGAGCCCAGCAATGGAAGCACACAGCTGTATTACTGAGGCATCACTGGCTGCGCCTGACAATTTTGCACCAGGGGTAACCTCCCCTGTGCCCCCACCAATGCTGCACCACTGTTGTGGATAGTTTGTGTGTATTGTAGCAGAAGAAATTGTGCAGTTAGCTCAGGGCAGAAGGGAAGAGTCTTTCTCATCTTCCCAGAGCAGCTGAATATTTAATACAATGGCTGTGCCATCTCCTGTCTTCAACCCCAAATCCACAGAAATGTCACGGGTCACCTCAGTGGTACTCAAGGACTTCTGGTGGTCCAGGGCCCACAGTTTGGGAACCCCTGGTTTAGGCCTCAGTGCTAATGTGCAGGATTAGCTTAAATGTGACCAGCATGTATCCATGCCTTGTGTTCATAAACAGTGCACTAATCGGCACCTCTGGAACTAATGTGCATATTGAAATTTCGTTATCCCTGGGATTTTGTGTTTCTCTGAATGTTGCAATATAGTCATCTGGTGTTTAAATGTATCATAATATGCATTCACAGACACATTTTGAGAGAGAACTTGAGCAAGCATGAACATTTTTATAGGTACTCTGAGAGGACTTTTTAAAAATTGCAGATTGATTAGGAAATGGGTAGAAATGTGGAAGTGGCCAGACCAGAATTTAATTCACCTATCTCTTTCTTTGCACAATTACTTAATAAGATGAGAATTTCATACAAGCCTATAATTTAGAATATTATAACCCTGCTAAAATCAATGACCATGTTGCTGCTGACTTCTATGAGTTTTTTTTTATTGTGCCTTATGTGATTAGAAACCATAAACATGCTGGTTTTGAGCCTGGGCTCCACTAGTTACATTTATTTTCTCAACAATATTATTGATCCTGATTCTTGCTCTAGAACTGTTGATTGCTGTTTTGATTTTAAAAATAATAATCAATATTTTTTGTATAAAAAAATCAGTAAAGATGGATCAATGGAAACTGAGCTTTGACATTTTAAAATCAAGTGGTGGCTTTTAAATCATAGGTTTGCAAATGCAGTCTCATCACAGTTTAATGAAACCCACCAAGTAACAGTTTTCATGCTTTGTTTTGTTTTTAAGATGTGTCAGGTGTTACTGGAAAAGGGAAAGTGCTGTTGCACATTGAAGGCTAACTTTGAGGAGGCCAGAATTAGTGTGATCAAATGGATGAAGTGTACCTATGAAAGGGAGGTTGGAATGCCAAATCATGGATTGGATTGGTTTCATTTCATATGAATCAACAATCAAGGGTTCTCATTGCTGCCCCTACCTCCTGATTTCCCTATGGTGATTCCTTCCTGGTTTTAGCAAAACATTTCATTTCTTTCAAATTGGAAATCTTCAATTGTGGCACTCACCTTGGATATCAGACCAAGCCATGGTTCAATGTTGCATGTAAACCTTTCTAAAAGTCCATGCAAGATTACGCTGCAATTTTGCTCCAAGCAACAGGCTACTCTTTTGGAATACAGTGGTACCTTGGTTTTCGAATGTAATCCGTTCTGGAAGACTGTTCGACTTCCAAAACGTTCGAAAACCAAGGCACAATGGGTGGTCTGCAATTTCAGTGGAGAAAATTGGGGGGGGGGGAGGAACTCAGCAGAAGCTGTTTGACTTCCGAAAAGCGTTCAAAAACAGAACCAATTAGTTCCAGGTTTTCGGCGTTCAAAGCTGAAACTTTGGCTTCCAAGATGCTCGGAAACTGAGGTACCACTGTATACTTTGCAGAGGTATCATAAATTTGCATTCTTGTTTTCAATACAGGAAGAACATTCTTCGTTTTTTAGATGCAGAAAGAGATGTCTCAGTAGTCAAAAGCAGCTTCAAGCCAGGAGATGTAATCCATTACGTGCTAGACAGACGCCGCACACTAAATATTTCTCAGGATTTACACAGTCTTCTTCCTGAAGTTTCACCGATGAAGAACCGCCGATTTAAGTCATGTGCTGTTGTAGGAAATTCTGGTATTCTCCTTGATAGTGGCTGTGGAAAAGAGATTGACAACCACGAGTTTGTTATAAGGTGAGCATTCATCTCTCACTTGACAGGTTGTCTTTTACTTCAGCAGTAATGAACACAAATGTTTTAACTTGGAACAATGACTTGGAATTGCTAAATGATAACTTTCACTGTGTGGTGCCCAGAGTTAAATATATTTCACAATAAAAAGAACAGGTCCGTCTTTTATATTGCAAATGAGAATTTGCACTGTTGGAGACCGCAGTGAGATTTGGAATATTGTTTTGTAGGTTCTGGTTTTGCTCTTTATGCCGGCAAAAAATCACTATTCCAATAGCAAACTGGCTCTGCAAAATGAAAATGTTTTCATTTTCTCCTTCCTGCCAATAGTCATAGCAGAAAATCACCACCTTTACTTATTATATATGCACTGTATGGGGTACAATTTATGTGAAATGCATTGAGGATTAGCCAGATAGCTCCCATTAAGGGAATTGGAAGTCACACATCTAAACCCTTGTGTGCTGCACCGAAAAATATATTCTGGCTGCGTCTGCAAATGTATTCACATATTTTAGTTTAAATAATTAGTTTGTTTGTCCAAAACAAAGTGTTCTACTTTGTCAAAGGTCAGCGAGAAATTGAAAGGAGTTGTGGGCACTGTTTAATAGACTGTCACGTACGAATGTAAAACAAGTTTTAGTTGAAAATACGAGGCATTGGGTGCCATCCAGAACCATTAAAAATCAATCTGAGTCTTGCTGTTGGCTTGAGTGGAATATGGTTTATGCCCACTATGCTTTTAGCAAGTCACAGTTTTCCATGCCTAATAGAATGGACAAGGTCCTGCCACTTCCATCTGTCTGAATAGCATATTCTCAGCTCTTGTATTGAAATCAGTGGGCCTAAGTCTGCAGTCCTAAGCAAGTTCAGTATTGCGAAGGCTCGAGTTCAGTGGGACTTACTTCCGAGTTTGTATACCTAAGTCATAGCTGTCAACATTTCCCTTTTTTTAAGGGAAATTCCCTTATTCCGAATAGGATTCCTCACAAGAAAAGAGAAAAGTTGACAGCTATGACCTAAGTACTTACTATGTAAGTAAGCAAACACTATTGAAATCAGTGTGAATTGTTGCTGTGCCTCATTTTTGTGAGGTTTGGCTTTTGATGTGAATGTTGTTGTTTCAGACTATAGAATGAAGATGTCTGTGAAAAATTCAAAACTTGCTCTTTGCACATTTATGGCACCTATTTACTGCTATTGTTGCCCTAATATACTGCTGCTTCATCGCCCTGTACATTCTGGCCCAGTTAGTCATCTACGTGTGACTTGGCTGGGGCAAGGGGAGAACAGCCAGATTGCCTTGGTCATGGTGACACATGCCATATTGGATGTCCTGTCCCCTCTGCCTCCCGGAACAGTACCCGTGCTTTCACAAAAGGCTGTATGTTTCATAGGAAGTAAACATTTTCTTGAAATATGCCCCATGCTATTTTAGCTCAGCTTTGCTGAAATCATGCATAGGATTTCGCTGTTGAAAGTTCTGATGGATTGAACCTCTGCCCTCTCTCATCACTGATAAGTACGTACAGGACTAAGTGCAGTGAGAGATGGAATGATATCTCAAAATATTACCGCAGCTTTCTTTTCTTAATTGCGGAATGCTGCTCTTGATTAAGGGACTTTAAAAAGATCAAGATTGCACACCCAGAACCCTGCAAGGCACTCCTTAGTCTACATGCTAAACGTGATGTTTTCTCAATTGTTTGTTAAGATGGGTGCACCTGATACCTTTTTAGAGTTTTAGACCTTAAAGCATGTAAGATAAAAAGAATGTACTTGCTTTTTCTATGTATACAGTGAAAGAAACAGTAAGTGAAACAAACATTAAATAGCTCCAAGACATGCACTGTTCATCCATCGACTCCATCTAGGGTGTTTCACATATACAGTAGATTTTTTGAGCTTATATTAGAATAGCACAGGGGTCAGCAAACTTTTTCAGTAGGGGGCCAGTCTACTGTCCCTCAGACCTTGTGGGGGCCGGACTATGGTGTTTTTTTAAGGGGGGGAATAAACGAATTTGTATGCCCCACAAATAACCCAGAGATGCATTTTAAATAAAAGGACACATTCTACTCTTGTAAAAACACACTGAGTCCTGGATTGTCCACAGGCTGGATTTAGAAGGCGATTGGGCCAGATCCAGCCCCTGGGCCTTAGTTTGCCTATCCATGGAATAGCATATTTGAGGCCTGGGTCTTTTATTAGTTCCACCACCTGTTCTCCTAACTTAGGTTCTCATATTGCTCTATTTGGACACGGAATGCCCTGTGATTTACTCTTCTTTCATCTGTGACCAATGCAGACCCATTCCTGCTAGCCATAAGCTGGGAATGCTCTTCTTATTTGCATGTGTTCAGAAAGGGGACAGACTCACAGGAGTCATTGCTTGTCTGAAAAGTATAATGCAGGCAGCTGTCTTGGGATTCAATTTTGAAAATAATATCACATTCAATACACTGGATACAAGTCTCTCAATGTGTTAGTCAAGTTAACTGCTATAGCTGGCATGTTGGAATCCAGGAATGTATAAACTTTTAATATCTGCAGAGTAATTCCAATTTATCCAGCAGTGAATCTGCTAAAGCAAGTTGAATGCATAGTATAGGATATTCAAGGATGCAGTGTGCGAAGTATTTGAAATCAGCAATGTGTGCATTTATTATATTCTATTAAATGAATCTGGATTTCTATTTTTAAAGGGGCTAGACTTGATAGATCTTGCACTTCTGTAAGATAGCACAAAAATACTCCTGTACTGTTCCTAGGGCAATTCTCTGGAAGCAGTCTGTATTACAAAAGATAAGAAAATTTATTGCTAAGTCTCTGTGCATCTGTAAATGGCATGGTTCTACTTCATGCTTTCGCTGCATGCTCTCTTGCAAGAGATTCAGTCAAGAACTGACTAGATAGTTAAGCTGAAATACCTACCATTAAATTGATCAGATAGGTCACAACTGACTTTATTGATGAATTATATGAATAAAATGATAGGAATGTTGCACTCCCCCACCAGAAATGGCAATCAAACATTTGTTCAATTGATTAGAGCATCCTTGCTAGTGTGAGTAAAAATCAGCTACTGACTTTCTGTTGTTCTTCTGGCTCCAATGTAAGAATTGAATCAGGCATATGTGAAAAGTCGTAAGGGAGGACAAATAAACCTGTATGTAAGTAGACAGGAATGTAGAATAAGAATGTGAAATAACACAGAGATGAAGTCAGAGATGTAGATTCCGTTTGGATATACTTTCTTTCTCCCTCTCTTTTTCCACTCCATCAAATTTCCTGCCCACTATTAAACAGGCAGAGTTTAATAAACCTGATTCCTTAAGTGGTCTGTGTACCTCAGAAGAAGCCATATTTTTCATTCTCTAGTGTGATGTGTGGTCAGTGTTTTTAATTTTTTTTAAGGAGTGGCATTGTTGTGCTAGCTAATGATGCCATTGCACTCTACATGGTGGGAGAAACTTGCTAGTATTATTCGAGATAGTCTTAGTGTCTGCCACATGGCCAAGTATAATGTCTAGATGGGCTTAAGCTTTCTTGACTCAGGAGGAAGGCCCATAAAATAGCCATACTTAGCCAAGACTCAGCAAGTAACAGATCCCTTCTGAATAAAGGAAATTGGTCTTTAGCATATTTGGTTGCAACCAACACTGGTGTTCTGCCTGCGCAACAGATTTTCACTCGTACAGTGGGACTTCCCTTTCCTCTTGATTGCAGACACCACCACACCTCAAACCCTCAATATGTGTTAGGGAGCAGATTAAAGGGGGATGCAAGGAGAGGAGGAGAAGGAGGAAAGTTCTGTTGTGTGCTCATGCAGTGTTGAATATAGCCCATTATGTCCGTATCTAAATATCACTCAAGAACAAGCATGCATGCAAAAAGATGGTAACTTGTTGGTTATATAATTCCAAGCAAGTAGTTTATCCCTGCTTCACAAAATACTATTGAACTAGTAAAAGGTAAAGGTACCCCTGACCTTTAGGTCCAGTTGTGGACAACTCTGGGGTTGCGGTGCTCATCTCACTCTATAGGCCGAGGGAGCCGACGTTTGTCTGCAGACAGCTTCCGGGTCTTGTGGCCAGCATGACTAAAGCCGCTTCTGGTGAACCAGAGCAGTGCACGGAAACACCGTTTACCTTCCCGCTGGAGCGGTACCTATTTATCTACTTGCACTTTGACATGCTTTCGAACTGCTAGGTTGGCAGGAGCAGGGAGCGAGCAATGGGAACCGCGACCTTCCGATTGGCAAGCCCTAGGCTCAGTGGTTTAGACCACAGCGCCACCCGTGTCCCGCCACTGTTGAACTAGGTCATATTTAATAAGTATGCTTACATTTTTATTATCAGTAAACATACCTAGAATTCAATGTAACACCAATGAGAGAAAGCGACAATCCCCTGTACTGATTGTAAGCGGCTGGTCAGAAATGTCATAGCAGCTGCTGCCCATGGTTCTGAAGTTTCATGGCTCTTCAATGGAGGAGAATGTACTATTGGAGGAGAATGGGGTGGCATGGCAGGCAGAATTTGGCCCACAGGCCTTAAGTTGCCCTCTGCTGTACTAAATCATGCACTATTCTGATTCCCAGTACCTCTGCAATTTCCACAATACCTGTTGCAGATTATACCCCAACATCTTACATTTATATTTTGTGGATGTACGATATATTTTCCATGCAGCATATCTTTAGCTCTCCAGTTGGTAGTCTCATGGGCATTTAAGTATTATCTGTATAATCTTTACATAGCAAAGCAGATAGAAAGATAATGTGTATGTAGATTTGAAGAACTGGATTGTAGATTTTTTTAAAAAAAACAACAACCAGGAATAAAGTGTCTAGGCCACATCTGCTTGTTGAAGCAAACACTCCAGTCTCTCCTACAGAAAGCATTAGAGTAATTTCAGAAGGTAGATATATAGATCAAGGATGACAAATATTATTTTATGCATTGTTATTTTTGCTACCTGTTATTCACATGGAAAAACTAGCCTTTGAAGCTGTCACACAAAAGGCCATGCAGGTCCCCAAAGACTCTTTTATATCCAAAACTGAAAAAGTCACTGTAAAAAAAAAAAAGAATGAGTGAACGTGTTGTTGGCCCTCCAAAAGAGATGAGATTTTGCAGATCAACAATGAGAGACTGAAATGAGTGACAACTATTTTAAAAATGTTCATTTTTGTTAAAAAAAAAGAAAACAGTGGTTCAGCCTGTTCTTCATATAGTCTGAAAATTTATTGCTTTACCAGGCAGGTTTTTAATCTTGCCTAAAGACCAGATGGCAGGACTGGAGAGGCTTTCACTCTCAAGAGACTTGGGTGAAACATGGGTAAAACTGGCTACCTTATATTCTCTTTCCCCCTGAAATTTAAATATATCCCTTTTGCTTATTTTTTTTCATGCCCTTACAAACTACTGGCTTCAACAGATGAAACAATCTGAGAACTATGTTTAGCATCCTTCATGCAACTCAGAACTGAGAATGTGAGTTCTTTCCCCCACTTTGTTCTTTCTTCCTCAAACTAATCAATTGCAGCATGCTGAAACCACTGCCACTGTTTTTAGCAAAGCAACACACTGTCCATAAATAGGTACTGTAAAAAAATAAAATTCACTTTCCTAAATTTGTTTCTGCCCAGAATGAGTGGCCTCAGAGCCTGTAGATTTACATACTGCATGCTTGTGAAAGTGGGGACTCTCAAGTGACACTAATGAAACCTCAAAATATAAATGCAAAATAAAATTTTGATGGATTTTAGTAGCTTACTTTTTATATTGCAGAAGAACCTACTGCAGTTGGCTCATGGTATCAGGGCCCCAGAGTCACACAAACTGACTATTGAGTGTCAATGGGAAAGAAATATATTTCCTCTTTTTCAAAGTCCAGATTAACAACAAGATCTATGCCAGGCTTTCTCAACCTTGGCCCTCCAGATGTTTTTGGCCTACAACTCCCATGATCCCTAGCTAGCAGGACAAGTGGTCAGGGATGATGGGAACTGTAGTCTCAAAACATCTGGAGGGCCAAGGTTGAGGAAGCCTGATCTATACATTAGGCAAGCAGCATGCACTTACAGTCCTAGTAAGGTTAGCTCAGAGATGTAGAACCTGTGGCCCTCCAGATGTTGTTGGAGCCCATCAGCCTCATACAGCATAGTTAATAGTCAGCAGTCATGGGAGTTGTAGTCCAACAATGAATGGAGAGTCCTGGGTTCCTTATCTGTAGAATAATAATAATAATAATAATAATTTATTATTTATTTATTTATTTATAAAATATTTATAAACCATATTGAAAACCTTAATAAATATTTTATAAAAAATAATAATTATTTACTATTAAACCCCGCCGATCTGGCTGGGTTTCCCCAGCCACTCTGGGCAGCTTCCAACAGAACACTAAAATACAATAACCTATTAAACATTAAAAGCGTCCCTAAACAGGGCTTCCTTCAGATGTTTTCTAAACGTTTGGTAGTTAATTTTCTCTTTGACATCTGGTGGGAGGGCGTTCCACAGGGCGATTGCCACTACTGAGAAGGCCCTCTGCCTGGTTCCCTGTAACTTGGCTTCTCGTGGCGAGGGAACTGCCAGAAGACCCTCGGCGCTGGACCTCAGTGTCCAGGCAGAATGATGGAGGCAGAGACGCTCCTTCAGGTATACTGGACCAAGGCCGTTTAGGGCTTTAAAGATCAGCACCAACACTTTGAATTGTGCTCGGAAACATACTGGGAGCCAGTGTAGGTCTTTCAAGACCAGTGTTATATGGTCTTGGTGGCCACTCCCAGTCACCAGTCTAGCTGCCACATTCTGGATTAGTTGTAGTTTCTGGGTACCTTCAAAGGTAGGCCCACATAAAGCGCATTGCAGTAGTCCAAGCGAGAGATAACTAGAGCATGCTCCACTCTGGTGAGACAGTCTGTGGGCAGGTAGGGTCTCAGCCTGCATACCAGATGGAGCTGATACACAGCTGTCCTGGACACAGCTGAATAGGGTGTTCCGATTCATATCTTTTTTGCAGCCATTTCTTGATCTCTCATGATAACTGTTGTTTTTTTCATGGCCTGCTTCAAAACTTAAGAGATGACACGTTTTATGATTTGCTGCATGCATGAACTGTTAAATAAAATGTCCGTTTGTATCATAAGGGTCAGTGCCTGGACACTTGAAACTTTGAAGTTTAAGTTCTGTATTGGCCTGGCCCATAAGTATTCGTTGGTAAGGCTAAGACCAGTAAAATAGCAAATGGGTTTAGTGTATGTTTTTAGTTAACCTCATCACTTTTAACACAGCAATACATGCATATGTACCACAGGCTTTGTATGGAAGAACAAAACCCGGGGGTGTATGCTGGAAAAGTGTAACTCATGAAATAGCTGGACATGGAAAACCATGAAAAGAGTGGCTTAAGTACGCTATGTTACATTGGCCAGACAGATGCTTCCAAAAAGCGCATCTCTGCATAATGTTCTCTGATACAGATCTATGCACAAGTTACAACATTGTACAAGTACTTATACTTTTTTTAGGGGAGAGGGCTCTATCGTAATGGGAAATTCTTCTTCTCTGACTGTGGGTAACTTATAAATACTCATTTACTTGATACCTACAAAGTAACCCGTGTGTTTTGCCTAACATTGGAGACAGGTCAAGAGAATGATATATAAGTATACAGAGATGGGGAATCAGCCATTGTATATTTCTCCCCCACCCCCCTAAAGTCAGTGGTGCAACCTGAAATCTCCATAGCACCCACAGTCTATGTAGTTTGAATGTCTGCCACCTTCTTCATATTCCACCTTAACACTCTTTCAAGATGACTTTACATCATTCAGCTTTTCTTCTCCATCCCTTTGCTTTGCTTCTTTCGCCTGATTAGGAGTTCTTGCAGAAGTGCACTTAAAATGCCTCCAACCCTCCAATATCTAAAATGTACTGCTCTGGAGAGAAGCGGCAACATAGAACCCTTATCCTTTTTCTAACTATGTTTGACAGTAGCTACAGGAGCTCCCAGTTTTTGCTTTTGTTTCATTTTGTTGCAATGCATTTTTTTTTAAAAAAAGCATCACTAATTTTCCCATTGTGAAACACTGATGTTAGTGAAATCTTTAGTGAAATAGTGAAATCTTTCTAAAGTTCTTTTACTGCCATTGTTTCCTGGTTGGTCACAGACTACATTTTAAATCCTTCCATAAACATATTAATGGAAGGTTCTGCAACAAAGGTATCAGTAGCATTGCAGTCTTTCACAGGAAGTGATGAATCACTGATACTCTTGCTGTTCATATTTATAGTCATGCACCTGCTTCCTTGAGTCAATATGCAGTCTGAAGAATGGCACTTATTTCAGATATGTGCTCATGGTGGAATGGACCATGTTGCAAATGGTCTGAAATATTTACAGGAGTGTTTTGTAAGATGAAGTGCTTTTTGAAATAGGAGAGGTGGCTAGATTATCACAACAACTGAGATTTTAAATAACAAAGCTGTCCAGAGAATATTTTGAGCAGATGCAAAGGAAAGCTTTTCTTCCTTCTACCTTCTGAGTAAAAGAGACATTAATTTCGATGGGAAAAGTAAAGATTATGGTGTAATCTTAATTACAGTAGGTGGTTGGGTGTGATGATCTAATACTTCCAGTATTCTTCAGCTTATACTTGGCATTTAGAGAACTCCGGCCTGGTAGCCATTTAAGACTTGTGGACATGGTGGTTTTTTATGATAATTACTGAAAACCTATGTGGAGTTTTGCGGGTTGTACTTTAGTTGTACTAAAGTAACCATGGTGGGTCCAGGATGCCAGGGGGATTGCCTCCTCTTGTACCAACCTACCTACTTCCCTAATATGAGATGGAGAGGCCCTTTTCTGTGTCCCATCTAGGATGAAAGCGTGGTTGGTGGTGGCATGGGATAGAGCCCTTTTAGTGGCTCCCACCATCATTGTGGAACTGTCAGGGTTCAGCCCTTCCCAGCCCTTCAACCTGAGGTCTCCTCAGAAGAGGAGCGGAGGATATGGTGAACTAGGTAGGAACTTCAGAGCTGCATCAAGCATGGATGGACTAGCTGGATGCAAGGCTACTTGAGAAACCGTGGAAGCACCTGCTCAGATCAGGGCTGGCTGAGAGCTGGGAAGGGGCAGAGCTTCCAGATCCTGTAGAAGCTCCCAGACTGAGATGATTCATTGTGGAGGCAATAGTTCTTATTCAAACTCCATCCTGCCTGACCTGGGGAATATGGGCAGGACACATTGCCCTGAGAAGACTAGATGTACCCCAGTTACCTATGGCTTTTTAAAATGGCAATGATTTTTCTAAGCCTGAATCCAATCCTTAGCAGGAGACTTGCAGGATAGATAGCCAAATCATATGGAGAGGCTATTGTCCCTACTTCCTAAAGGAAGCAATAAGGTCAGTCCCTCAGTAGCTTTTGCCATTGATGTCAGCCTGTGTCCCCTGTTCCTATGTAGTGATGCCTAGAGTTATACTAGGTGACCAGTATAATAAGTTTGCTATGCCCTCACGCCTGCCTTTGCTTACAAATGGCAACACATTTGGGATTTTAAAATAGAAAGCTGCCAGTTATACAATGGCATTTGAGGTTTTATGGAATATTTGACAGCATTTTACAATGTTCAAATAATAAGCAAAACAAAAAAAAATCCTTCCAGTAGCACCTTAAAGACCAGCTAAGTTAGTTCTTGGTCTGAGCTTTCATGTGCATGCACACTTCTTCAGATACCAAATAATAAGCAGTCAGTTTATGTCAACTAAGTAGCATGGCAACCATTTTTTTTTTAAATATACATGTTTTTACAGATAAATATGTGAGCAGGGCTGCCTTACAGTTTGAAATACCAGCTGTAGAATGATTAATTTGATGGTTCTTATGACAGCATTCTTATCAGTGCATCCTGATGGCAACTGTCGAAAGGGTGTGTGTGTGAGTGAGTGAGTGAGTGAGAGAGTGTGTGCTAGGGATGAATCCTTCTATTCCAATCTGTGTCAGATCTGCCTGTGCTCATCCATAAACCCATTCTGCCCATTTCTGAATTAATATATGAAATCTGCAGGGGAATGTGGGTTTTAAACACGTTTTGACACTTTTTGAAGCCGAGAACTGTGTTGCAAAACTCGGAGAAGTGCAAAACCCCTAGGATAATTGTGTGATGATTGACACATTAGTCTGAGAGGTGTTGATCAGGTTAGTCTGCATTAGAATTCAGAGAAATCAAATTCCTCTAGAACGCTTTCTGGTACATTTAGAGTAAACAAACACTCTGTTAATTTCAAGAGCACTGGTTAGTTCCTTACAGCCTAACTAGAAAACATTCTTCAGAAGTTCGTTGCATTCATTGAAATGGTGCTTATCTTCTAGGGAACGTACTTTAAATCAGTGGCCCATTCATTCAGCAGGTACGCTGTTCTTCGTCTTGCTTAAGTGCATCATAAAGTAAGAAGTCCTTGTTGATTTCAGTGGGATTTAAGATGCTTCTGGATTTCACCCAATATTTTTTAGATGGTTAGATGCCACACAGTGCTTTGTGAAAGCATGTGGGACGCCACAGCCTTGCACGTTCATTTTCAGCCTTTATTTCACGCACACCTTTTTATCTGAGTTAATGTTTCATATTTATTATTTTATTTTTTTCCATTAATCTCTTCCTCTTCAGGTGCAATCTAGCTCCCGTGGTGGAGTATGCTGCCGATGTGGGGACTAAATCAGATTTTATTACCATGAACCCATCAGTTGTACAAAGAGCATTTGGAGGCTTTCGGAATGAGAGTGACAGAGAGAAATTTGTGCATAGGCTATCCATGCTGAATGACAGTGTCCTTTGGATCCCTGCTTTCATGGTCAAAGGCGGAGAGAAGCATGTGGAGTGGGTTAATGCATTAATCCTTAAGAATAAATTGAAAGTGCGAACTGCCTATCCATCACTGAGACTTATTCATGCTGTCAGAGGGTAAGTGTCTGGAAAAGACTGGCCTGTCCTTGGCACAATAGAACTCATAACTAAAATTTTCACTAGAGTGAAAGAATAGCACTGGAAAGGTTTATGATAATTCTGTTCTTACCGCAATGGAGTATGCTTTCGATAAAGTCATGCTTGTTTGCCTGAAAACGTTTCCCACTCATTTAGTCCAGGCAGAGGCAAACATTGGCAACGATTTGATTTGGTGACCTCCCTTTCCTCTTTTTATGGGACAAAGCGACTTTATGAGGAATTATTTGAAACCTTCAATTTTATAACAGAACCAGCTAATCCCAATATTAAACACTCTTATTAGAAAGTTGTGTTTCTGTCCTCCAGCTATATGCATTAAATTTCTCCTTCTGAAACAGGCCTTTAGTAGCCATAATTCTCCTGTACAATCAAGAAAATGGATAAGCTTAACAGGCCAGACATGGAGTACCTCTTTGTGATTTGTTTTTCTCTCCATCCTTCTTGTACCTCTTTTTAAATCCTCCCCAAAAGTTTCTGTGTCAATTTAGAAAATATAGACAAAGTTGCTATTCTAATTTCAGCTTACCTGGTTGTGTAAAAATCATGTCTAGCTCATATTGCCCTAGTTCCTCTGTTTATGCATTAAGAATTGCATTAGTCATTTTGTCACAAAAGTCGAATTCTTGTCTGTTGTGATGTATTAAGTCTTCCTTAGAGACACTTCTTTCTAGGATTTATTTCTTCATTGTGCTGTATTGCTGTGCTGTGTGTTTTCCTGTTTCACTTTTTCCTCTTTTCCTTTTTAAAAAATTGTATCATAGCATATTTGTGGCTAGTATTAGCAGTTTTTCAGTCCATTAAGCATTGCTTGCTTATTAAATGGGAGATACCCTGTGGATTGAAGATGCTTTATGAAATGATAGGATTTTCATACTGAACTTGCTGTCAGTATTTGTGCCCTATGCAAATTTAACTGTCAAGTATGTAGTGGGTTGGATGCAGAGAAATGCATGCATAAGAAACTGGAAGAAGCAAACTTTAATACCCCTCCTCCCTGGCAGAAAACCTCCCCCATGAGCTGTGGCACAGGGGTCTGAGAGAGCAGGGAATACCTGAAAACACAGGTTGCCTTCAGCTATTTTTTTCATAACCCCTCTTTTTCCTCTCAGCCTACTGCTTTATCTCAACCAGCAATGTCCTCCAATCCCCTGGGAAGCGTTCTCCAAGAGCTTCTGGTGGAAAAGGTCCTATTAAGCACACATTTCTCTGGATCCAACAGAATATTTTCTTCATTGATAGAGCATTTGAAGGATATTAATCTAATGCAGGTGGTGACCATATTGTGCAGGGGGTTCCATTTCCAGTCCTGGTGCATGTCGGGTGTGTTCATAAGCCTGCCCCATTCCACCCCCATTCTGCCCTCTTCCAAATCCAAAACAACTCACGTGTTGGCGATCACATGTCAATTGGACGCACCTGAAATGATCGCCGCTTGTATAAAAAGGTAAAGGGGACCCCTGACCATTAGGTCCAGTTGTGACCTACTCTGGGGTAGCGGCACTCATCTCGCTTTATTGGCCGAGGGAGCCGGCGTACAGCTTCCAGGTCATGTGGCCAGCATGACTAATCCGCTTCTGGCAAACCAGAGCAGCGCACGGAAACGCCATTTACCTTCCTGCCAGAGCGGTACCTATTTATCTATTTGCACTTTGATGTGCTTTCAAACTGCTAGGTTGGCAGGAGCTGGGACCGAGCAACGGGAGCTCATCCCGTTGCAGGAATTCGAACCGCCAACCTTCTGATCAGCAAGTCCTAGGCTCTGTGGTTTAACCTACAGTGCCACCCACATCCCATTGCCGTTTGTATAGATCAGCTTTTAAATCTCATTCAAAACATTGTATCAATTTGGAGATTGACTTGGCTCTGCCACCACAGTTAGAAGCTTCCACATGCCCATTGCTGGAAACGGCAGGACAGGAGAGTGTTCTTGGGCTGGAGTCCTGCTTGCAGGTTTTCCATAAGAATCTGGGTGGCCTCTATGAGAGAGGATGCTGGACTAGAATGGCCATTGGCCTGATCCAACGGGCTCTTCTATGTACCCCATTAAAACCATTTTAAATATGTACCAGAAGGTTTTGTCCATTTTCAAGTGTCCCTGATATCGTTATGATGGGGCTCTTTCTTATATCCGCATACGTTCACAAGTCATTTCAAAATTTTAAGTATATTACACAAGCACAGCTATCAATCAAATGAACAATCTTTTTGGAAAAAAAATAGCTCTAATGCAGTAAATGGTTTTTTTTAAAAAAATGAAATAATCTAGAAACAAATCAAGCATACATTAACTTCCACAGAGAACTCTCCTTTCAGCTTTTCCGTCATCTTCCCCAGTCTATAGTTACCCACAAGCAAACAAACAAAACCCTTCATATTTTTCCTGTGAGAGTATCGATAGAAGTTCAACTTCTTTCCGCTCGGATAGGGATTGATCGTGGGAGAAGGATTTGATTCAGTTCTCATTTAAAGGTAAACCTGCTTAATTTCCAAAACATTGCATGAACTGAAATACAGCCATCCTTTGAAATGGTTGTACAGTGTCTACAAAAATGCCTATGTGAGGGTAAAGTGTGCAAAAAACCGCATATATTCATGAAAATGACATACAGGAATGCATTCTATCTGGAGAAGTAGCTTTGCAAAAATGTGTGTATTTGGAGAAATTTGCACTAATTAATTTTCACGGCAGCTGACATGGAAATGGGGAGAACTGAACAAAAGATTAGAAAAATGAGCAACTTAGAGAAACCACAATTGACAGATTCTCTCATCCCTGTTCTTGATAACACATGCTGGCAATATTTGCATTATACTTACATCCAAGGAAAGACTGCACTCAGAAGCAGAGAGTAGAGCCAAACATCTGAATGCCTTTTCCAATTGTTCTCTGTGTGACTTTTCTCACAAGTAGTTGAAAGGATTCAAATGCAGGCCCTGTTTTAAAAGGCTGGGGTTTTTACTCAGCTGTAATGTTTAAGCCAGTCTTTTAAATTCAACTTTCCCCATCTTCAGATCTTCCCAAGAAGAAAAACTGTGACATTCCACACAGCAACATGAATGATCTTTTCACTCTAGCATCTGAACATTTTTCAGCAGCACTTTTCTGGGGCCCTTGCTCCCCATAGCTTTGTTGATTACTCTGTTAAATAAGCTCATATCACCTGTTAGTTACAGAGGTAGAGAGTTGCCACCATTATACCTGGTAGGACTCCTGTGGAGCTGCACAAAAATCGAGACAAAAAACCAGAAATGAAACAGGTTGCAGGGTTTTTGGGTTTTTAAAAGTCTGGTTCAAAGATGTAGTGATGGAAGAAACCTATACATGAAATTCTGTATGTCATGCAGTTATTTTGTTTGCTGTTGGATTGTTAGGGGAGAATTTAAGACCATCAGAGCCATTTATGGGGGGGGGGGAGGAAATACATCAAACAACAAAGCAGACAGGCTTTCAGAATTAAAAATCAGGATTTAAAACTAAAAAGCAAGGATCTTTGCCTCCTTCTGAAAGGAAAGGAAATCTGCAGTTCTATGATTCTATAATTCTTGGGAGAGTCATGGTATTCCATTGGAACAGGTCCGGTACTTGCTTCAATTTCAGTTGTGAAGGGACCATAGGGGGCCATTTGAGGATGGTCTTAATTCAGAGATGCTTGCAAAGTTTTCGTGAGCCAGGTTTAGGGAAGTCTTTTAAGAACTCATAAAAAGCATGCTCCAAAGGCAAGACGAGCTTTACTGACATTATTCTGTTTGGATGAAAATCCATGGCAGAAAAGATGGGCCAGCTTCCCTGGCTGACGAATGCTTTCCATGGCCAGAAGAGAATTGTCTCCTGGCTGAGCAAAGCTTTATCAGCCAGGCATCATGGCAGCAAAAGATCCAGTTGAAAATAGTTTTGGCATGCTGAATATTCGGCTGCCAGAACCTCTACCAGCCACTTACTTCATTACTGTTTAATGTGATGGAACAAGGTTGCTCCATCCCATTAAATATTACCAGAATCAAGAAGTACAGGGGCATTAGATAGAGAGTAGGGAAGCCAAACCTTCATGAAGGACCTGCATAGGTTGGTGTTACTCTCCCATTTTTGGACTTGTGTCCCTGCCCCTCTTTTCCCCAGCCTTCTCTGATGTACTGAGTTCACTAATCAAGTGTTTATGCCACCAGATGAACCCACAAAGACCTATATTTTCCTAGCTAAGCAGAGGGAAAGTGTCTCTTTAACTTCTTGTTTAAAAGCAGTGATGGGGCACACCAGCAGAGCTCATCTGGCAGGCTTGCTTGGGTATCTGTTAAACCCTGTCATTGCCATCTCCCTGCCCCAGTTCTGTCCATGTAAGTTGTAGCAATGCCTATGTGAGGAGTGCAGTCCCACATCTTTGCCCCATCACACCAGCTGCTACTGAAAAGTAGGCCTTTTCTGATATGGTGCTATAGGAAAAGAATGCAGTGACTAGAAAAACTGAGAAACCTGCTGGCTCTGATTGGGAACAATTCTTTTTTTATTATTATTTTTTATTCATTTTACAATACAAAAATATAAAAACACATAACACAATTTTTCACAAATACATTTTTGGGAGTTCCCTCAGCTCTTCTGCAAATCCTCCGTTTTAGTCCTTCTTAATCTAATATTGCCTATTATTAAAAACCTCCCCCCTCTTATTCCCTTTTTTACAATATTTCTGATATTATTTTCCCAGAGCCTCTTGCAAACCTACAAACGTTAATTGTTCATCGCAAATACTTTTCAAATAGTCTACAAATTTACTCCAGTCTTCAGTGAATCTGTGGTCTCGTAGGCCTCGGATCCTTCCTGTTAGTTTACCAAGTTCCGCATATTCCATTAACTTCATTCTCCATTTTTCCATCAACGGTAATTCTTCTTGTTTCCATTTTTGGGCTAGCAGTATTCTTGCCGCTGTTAGAAAAAGCTTGTAGTCCTTTCTGTTTATTTCATTTCCTACCATTCCTAACAAAAATGCTTCTGATTGGGGACAATTCATGGAGTTGATACTACAGTTGGGTATAATTGATGCTGGGTCAACATGGCTTTGGTTGAGGCAGTTCCCTTTTCCTAATTGGACATATTTAGTATTTCTAGTGTCATATTTAGCAGAGTGTACAAATGGACTTTTCAGAAATAATGTTGCCTAGAAGAAAATATATGAGTATTATGTGGTGGTTAAAATTTAGAAAAATGTAATATTTTAAATGAAATTGTGCATTTTGTGTGTGTGTGTGTGTGTGTGTGTGTGTGTGTGTGTATCCTCTTCTCTTGTTATGGAAACCTTTAACAACAACAACAACAACAACAAGAAGAAGAAGAAGAACCTTTATAATTGATCTGCACTCATCCGTAAGAGCTTAGAAGTGCAAAACATATTAAGCTATGCTGACTTTAAAGAATATTTAAATCAAATGATATTATATGAGTCTTGGATTCTTGGGTACCACACTTTCTGTGGGCAGAACAGTAAGAACAAACTGGAAAGTACTACACACATATTTCCCTGACCACAAAAATAATGGAACTTAAAAATTGTATGGTCTAGGGGAAACTGTTTCAGAAAATGTTGCACATCCCTATTCATTTGTTAAGCCTTTCCTCTCCCCATTGGAAGAAAGTAGGTTTGTGTGTGTGTGTGTGTGTGTGAGAGAGAGA
Organism: Podarcis melisellensis; assembly: GCF_964234715.1. Lineage (NCBI taxonomy): Eukaryota > Metazoa > Chordata > Lepidosauria > Squamata > Lacertidae > Podarcis > Podarcis melisellensis. Next base: position 25,424,957 of record NC_138543.1, read on the forward strand.
GAGAGAGAGAGAGAAGCAGAGGGTGTGTGTGTGTGTGTGTGTGTGTGTGTGCGGGCGCACGCTTCATGCTGGGTTGAGAATTTCCTCTGGGATGCAATGCCTGAACAGGCACAGTGTTGTGTTGTATTCTATTACGAATCAAGCCTCGTATGCACTTAATATGATCTGTGCATGTCAAAGCAATCTTGCTCTTCCAACAAAAGGGAGTGATATTGTTGTCAGCTTCAGCTGCTATTGAGCACAGCAAGATCTTGAAAACATGAGCCATTAAGTTACTATCTAATAAGCAAATTATGGCAAATTAAGGAATGCAAATTTAGCAGAGGCATAAGAAAAGAGTACAATGGGGAACTGAAGATTGCTACTAGGCTGGGTGTGTGTGTGAGAGAGTCAGGAAATAGCAACATACTCACTGAGGCCTTGCCTTTTAATTGAAGAAGGGAGGAAGCTGTGAAAAAGCTTCTTATGATGTTCCCATTAGATAATACCAGTTATCACTGGCTGCGCCACAACACCAATAGGAGATAATGTGGGTGCTACTGTTGAAACTAACGGCGTTCCGTGTGCTGCGCTGGCTCACCAGATGCAGCTTGTCACCCTGGCCATGTGACCCGGAAGTGTCTTTGGACAGCGCTGGCCCCCGGCCTCTTAAGTGAGATGGGCGCACAACCCTAGAGTCTGACAAGACTGGCCCATACGGGCAGAGGTACCTTTACTGTTGAAACACAGATGGATTTGATTTGTGGGAAATACGAACCTATGGAAGTTAGTCTAATGTATATACTCTTAGACCACCCATCACCATGCCCAGTTAGTAGATGGCTCTGCGTACTATGGGAGGAAGGAGGTGCAGATAAGACTAGAAGAGTCATAGCTCCATGGTAGAGTGCACACTTTGCATTCAGAAAGCCCCCAGCTTCTTCCAATAAAGCAGGAGTGGCTAATATTGCTGTATCCCAACTCACAACATTCCCAGACAGCATGGCCAGTAGTAGGAATTACTGTTGCTTTTCCAAAGCCATCACTTCACCATTGGAGGCAGTGTTAGAAACTGAGATATGAAAGGCTAGGAGCTAAATGGGACCTTAACCTAGGTTGCACGTAAAGGCCACAATCCAGCCCACACCCCTGTGAAATAAAGACACAATGACACATGATTTAAGTTTAAACGTTAATGGGCAAAATTTGGCCACAACTTTATTGATTACAGAATGTGAGCTGTATTGGCTTAGGCATTGGCATCCAAACTATAAATGACTCCTGCCCGCCTTGCAGGGAGACTGGTAAGGGTAACCACCCAAAGAGGGAGCTCGGTCGATGGCAATCAACTTGAGCTCTACCCTGGGGCTCCCGGTGGGACGTGGCATGGACCTCACCCCTCTGCGGGCTTCAGATGAAATCCAGACCCCCAGATTCCTTTAACGGAATACCCTTGATCATGGAGGGACAGGTGATGGCTGCACCTCCCGTCCCCCACACAACACTAATCCAATGCCTAACTGCCACACGAGCCACTCGCTCGCCGCCAATACCTTCACACCTTCCAGATATGAAAGCTAGGAGCTAATGGCACCTTAAACCTAGGTTATGGGCACAACAACAGAATAATAACAATAATAACAATAATACAAAGCTGAAAATGAATGAACTGAAGCCAAAATATTATGTTCATTTTTTCACATGGTCTAGTCCTTCCCCTGCCCACTCCCCTAATATTCTTAAGAGGGTCTCTTCTCCAGTCTTCAGAGAGTAGCTGGAAGTGGGGAGGCAGAAAAAGGTCCTCCTTTCCTTCCACTCTGCAGTTATAATCTGAAATCTTATGTGCAGCACTGCGCTCAGAGCTCAGAAACTGCTCACGCTAATGAAATTTTGTGTCACAAAATGCGCCTCAAACAATGGCAGTTTCAAACACTGATTGGAGGTGCTCATTCCATAAACCACGGGAGCTGTCTCATAGCAAAGGTACTAACATATTTATAGACAGTATTGCATATTTATAGACATCATTGGGGAGAAGTTGTTGGTGATGCTGGGACACCTTGGGTCTGTTCTTCCTACAAATCAAAAGCACTCTAGTCTTACCTCATCGATCACTGAAGGGATGAAGTTTAGCCTTTGGGAAAGCAAATCCCCTCAAGTCCACACATGCCTGCCCTGGGCATGGACACAGGCACCTGGAACAGCTGCCACTACCTCTTCCAGCCCAGGCTGTGTGGAAGAGGGTTCCCGAGTGAATGACTGGCAATATCACTTGCCTGTTCAAGCTTAAAAAAACCATACACAGCCCAACAAGACAAAGACAATAATCTACCAACAGCATACAAATCAATATGGCTAACCTGATCCAAAACACCCACCCACCCTACTCACACATGAAAAAAGATCACCACAGCCAATCACAAACAAACAACCACATCCTAGGCCAACCCCAACCTCTCTCACCACCAAAGGAACACAAATGAACAGCAGAGAACCTGCACGAGCAATGCTGACACCAAACCCCACATATATTAAGTAAAATAGAAACATTGCACCCGACCCCCCCATCTTCTCCCTCTCCCCCTCCCCCCCCCCAATGTCTCAACAAATGAAACTGATTTGTAAAAATGTTACATGGAAAAAATATGAGAGACATTGCACATACTTCTGTAAAACAAGAAAATCTAAATAAATAAATACATCCATCCATCCTGAACTTGGTAATAGTTGCAGTAGTGGTAGCAGTGCCTGCTGGATTTCTGTTTTTGTGGGACAGTGGAAAAGGAACACAGGGCTGCTCTGGCAATGACTGAGTAGTAAAGCAAACAAAGGGAGCAAAAAGATGGCGATTAACAAAGCGGAGAGTCTGTGCCAACCAGAAAATGGGTGAAGCCCCTCGTTGATCTCAGAGTTGGGTAAAAGAACAAAGGCCTGTGGCAGAGTTCCAGGACTGCAGTTTGTCCTTGGAAAAATGTTAAGACACCAGTTGGTTTGGAGTTAGCTCAGCAGTTTATAATTTTATGGAGGGAAATAAAGATGTAAGATTGCTGCAGTTTAAACGGCAAGTGGCCATGCCCCAGTGATGCGGGTGGCATCCCTCCGCCCTCCAGCCGGGTCACTAGCTGGTCCTGGATGCCCTCCCACAACACCGCCCCCCAGGGAAGGGGAGAGGACATGTAAGATTGAATATGTAGCCATAATCGAAGGAAACCATGGAAGGAAGGATGGGAAGTCAACTAATTGTATTTCCCCCCTCCTTTTTGTGCTTATTTCTTTCTTTGTTTTTTCTTTCTGTATTTACCAATCAATAAATTAAGGTTATAGCATTAAAAAAAAACATTGCAGTTTTCCCTGGTGTGCTTTAGGAAAGGTTAGAAGTTAACCTCTGAGCAGGAGAGCAGGGCAGACTGCTAGGCAACAGACAGGACTGTGCCTGTGGGAAAAGCGAGACCTTCTTGGAGTGTACAGCTGGGAGCCCTTCCATCCTAGGTTCAGGCTGTATACAGTGGTACCTCAGGTTAAGAACTTAATTTGTTCCTGAGGTCCGTTCTTAACCTGAAACTGTTCTTAACCTGAGGTACCACTTTAGCTAATGGGGCCTTGTGCCGCCGCCGCATGATTTCTGTTCTCATCCTGAGGTAAAGTTCTTAACCCGAGGTACTATTTCTGGGTTAGTGGAGTCTGTAACTTGAAGCGTCTGTAACCAGAAGTGTCTGTATCCCGAGGTGCCACTGTATATGTTCAAATAAATCATATATCACAAAGATACCACATTTGTGTGCCATTTCCAAAGGAAACATGAACCCCTGAGCAAACGCCTGGAACTCTCTGGAATCACACACTGCAGTGGAGATTGTGGGTGGCGTGTAACAATATATAGTAGACTGTACAGTACTTAGATAAAAAAAAATAAGCAGTATATAAATGCTTTTGAATGCATACATACATATATACATCCACTCCCGGTGCTGTAGATCACATCACCAAGTGTAGGCTAACAGGCAGGCTAGCAGTATTATCACCTATGGCCCAAAGATCAGGAAAGTCCTTGAATGTTCAAGGAACTTGTCTCCAATACCACCAAGATAGCAGGTGGGTAATCATATAATTTCTAATGACGTCCTGATGATACAATTGCCACTTTAGTAGCAATGTTGTGCTAACATGTAAGACATACCCTCATAAATTAATATATTTTATCTGGAAGGTAAAGGAAAGCTTCCCTTTTTAACATTTGCAAACAGTTTGTTTCATTCTGATCCATATTAGCAGCCAGGCACTGCCTTGTGTTTTATTTAAAATAGGAACATTTGCATAGAACATCCATTTACAAAGAGTGTTGTTGTTTTTTAATTAGATTTTAATGATGAGGCTGTTAGTCAGCAAAGTCACAGAGGCTGTTATGGCACTTTTTAATACATAGAAATGAATCCAGTGTCATATTTTTTTTTAGAATAAATAAATGCAGGAATCTTTCTTTTTAAGCTCTACCAGAGGCACATCATTAGGAACATCTCCTCAAGTAGCAACCTGAACTCAAATCGATATAATCTGAGTAGGGAACACATAAACAGGACAGTATTATATTTAATAGCCTAAGTGAGTCCATTAAACTGTTTTGGAGTAAAGGAATATTTATCTCCGATAGTAACATGTCCCTTTGTGCCTGTCTAACAGGCTCTGTTTTACCTTCTGAAAAACACAACTGCTCAGTAGATACTCTGGGAAAAAATAGAATTCTTTTTTCACCCTGTCTTTATATAACATTTTATTATGAGTTCTATCTCTAAAAACTGCCTGAACACACACAATTGAATTGTTTATTATTTATATCACAGTAATGTCAAAGTTTCCAGCTGAGCATATGGCCTCATTGTTCTACATTTTGTATAAAATACAGCTCAGGATATTAGTGGCAAGCAGTCAAAGCATGAAAATTTCATTGTCAGCAACCTTTTATATTCAGATTATTTTGCATCCGCTTCTATATCTAGAGCTCTTTGGTGTGACCTTGAGTTGACTTACTGTAGCTTGAAGTTTGGAGGCCTTTTTTGGCTGAAAAGTGATATACAAATAAATTGGAAAAATAATTGATTTGATTTGATTTGATTTCATCAATTCTTGATACCAGCACATTACCAGCACCAGTATCTTTAAGACAACCAGAAAAATCTGTTCAAACAAATAACAAATCAGATAAAACATGCGAAATTGGTATAGATAGATAACATTTAAAATTAAAAAATACATAATGAAACACCAATTTACAACTTAAACATCAGGTGCCCTCCATAAAAGCTGTCACCAAAAGGCTAGATGGGCTGACTCCAGCCTTTCTGCAATGAGGAGGGAATTCTGCAACCAGGGGGCCACCATGGAAAAGAACCTGTTTTATGTTGCTGCACCATGATATATTTTAATAGTAAATGTTTATCTTAAACAATCTCTTTGTTTAACTTTAAGTTATGCACCTCTCTTGATTAGAAAGATCAATAGTTTATGCCCAGTAAACTATTTTGCAGACAAATAAACACAGTTTCTTGTAACTATTGTATTGCAATAAATGCTGTGTGTTCATTCCCTTTCTTTTTCTTTTTTTTGGGGGGATCAGAGCTGTGCTCTGGATAACTGCGCAACGTGTTTGTGCATTGTTTCTAAATAGTTTATGCAAAATTTTGTTACATAATTGTGGGTACATTGTTGAAAACATAATTGGGATAATCAGTGCACTGCAGTGTTCATTAACAGTTGAAAGCAGTTGCTGAAAGGTGACATTAAAATTATTACTTTCTGCATCTAGACTTCAGTGTCAGGTTAATTGCAAAGTCATTCCAGTTTCCAGGATAGAAATGTAACAGTGAAACATAAGAGGAATTTGATGGATGTTTTTAGGGACATGAAATGCATTGCATCCAGACTTCCTTGAACATAGATATCCTAGCCGAATTCAGTGGAAAGAACATAACATATATGTATAGTAGTATCCCTTAATACTCCACAGCCTTCCATAATGATACAGCTTGCTTTGAGCCAGGGATCTCAGACACAGTGGTGTAGTATGGATTGCTGGCACCCGGGGAAAGGCAAGTGTTGCTCCCCTTGGTGGACTGGGCAGCTGTTGTAGGGGTGCACGCTGGGGTGGTGGTGTGTGGAACCCGCACAGAGGGTGAATGGATCCCGCCTCCAACAGGCTCCTCGCCTGCTGCCTCCACCCACCCACTAGACCAACCTGTCTGCCACTGCGCTTCAGCTTCCAGGGCTCTGTGCCTGTCATGGGAGCACTCAATTTTGCCCCCTCAAAAATGTGTGCCCAGGGCCTTGGCTTCCCCATGCCACACCTCTGTTCACACAGCCACAGGTCACTGAGGCTTCAGAGTTTCAGTACCACTAATGTGCCCTGTATAGTCCTGCTATTTGGCAAGACACGAGATAATTCTGTAAGGGCAAACATGTATCCTTTTGTTACATGAGAATATTTTGTGTCCTTTTGTCTGCCACCTATACTTTGCCAGGGGTGAGGAACTTCCTTGCATTCCTTATTTTAAGTGGAGGAACCCATGATGTTTGTTTGTTTTTATAATTTTGCCTTCAGCAATCTAGGAGGACCCTTTGGGACTTTCCTACTCATTCCTTTATACAAGGAACTGCACAAAGAATATCCTGTTCTCCCCCTCCACACACGCACACTACATTTCCAACTCTAGTTTGTGAAAGACAATAGCGTTATGCCTCCGTATTTCCTACCAAATGCTGGGAATAATTTAATTGAGTATGTGCTCAGGAAGACTATGGCTATTTATGATTACTTTTCCAGGGAAAATTCTTTCTCCCCCCCTTTTTTTTGGCAAAACTTCAGTTAACAGCTGTGCTACAAATCACCCATCTGAGGAAGTTTAGTTGCCCCATTTTTACATAGGTCTTTGTAAGTTCTAACTAAAAAGAATCCCATCCTTTGACTGTGTATAAGAGGTACGTCATTGCCATCAACTCTCTGTTTTGCTTTATTTGTTTATTTGGTTGGTTCATTTATGTCCCATGTTTTCCAGAAGGAGCTCAAGGTGATGTAGATGGTTCTCCCCCTCCTCATTTAATCCCTCATTTAATCCACAGCAATGTTGTGAGGTTGGCTAGGTTGAGAGGCAGTGACTGGTCCAAAGTGGCCCAGTGAGCTTCATGGTTGACCAGGGATTTGAACCCTGGCCTCCCAGGTCCTGCCCTGACACTCTAACCACTGTACCACAATGGCTCCCATTCCATTCCATTTTTTTTTCTTCCAAGGCAGAGGGTGTCTTTAGGAATATGGCTGTGGAGAGATATTTAAAGACTGGTCTCTAATCCACCCTCTTATTTTTTGTGTGCTGGGCTTTCCAGTCTCCTGGTACCCACTCTTAGCCAGATCTGTGTGCTGGTCCCAGGGGGTTACTGTGTGGCGTGGTCTGAGCCTAGTCCGAGGTCGAGGGTGTGGTATGAAGGATGTCCATCAAGGCTGAAGTGGGGTCCAAGGCAAGGAGTCGGGTGTGGTCAGGAACTCTGGCAGAAGAGCAGGACAGGGTGCCGGCAGGAACAGGTTACCAACAATGTTGCTCCCACAACCTGGGACTGGGCTGACTGGCTTTTATCTGCCCCGAGGCATAGGGCGGTCCCGGTCCACAGGTGACTCACCTCTCCTGGCCTGGAGGCGAGCACTCCTCCTGCAAGAACTTAGTTCCGTCCTCTTCTCTGCCCTGCAGCTCAGGAGAGGCTGGAGGGTTACTGGACCCTGAGGCAACCTCACCTTCCCCTGACGGGGCTGAGAGTGGAGCACCTGCAGGCAATGGGTCCTCGATCACCTCCGGAGCCAGAGCAGATTCAGCTGGTGTCTGCTCCTGAGGATCCGGCACAGGTGAGGGCCCTTCAGGTTCAAGCCCCAGCCCCAGCTCAGCTGGTCCTGGAGGCAGGGACTCCCGTGCAGGCTGGGATTCCTCAGGTTCAGCCTCTGAATCTGATTCCCAGACCATCACAATCTGTCACTTTGCAGACATCTGGGAACACAGGATTATTCTTGTGCTGCAGTTTAATGCCAGACTTAGAGCAGTTAAACCACCCTTCTTCTCCTTTCCCCCCTTCAGTAATGTACATGTTTGGAGGCATCAAGCAAAATAGACAATTCAGAAAGGAAGAGGTACAATTCCTTTTCTCTCATCTAACTGCCTTGGTGGAAAGGTGGGATACATACATATATACATACATGCCTATCTATCTGATAGTTCCTTGAGAAGCTGGTCCTAAGATTAAATTTAAAGTTAAGATGCAGACACATATTGATGAAGGACCTTCTTCTTGAGATGTTTCCACACCATCCCCAGATGCGAAACCCTCTCTTTTTCCGAAAGACAATCTCCTGTGGCCATGTATCCCACAAAACAAGTCAGGTATGAGGTTGATGACTGAGCATCATGTAAATTTTGACCAGCTAGTTTTTGAAGTTGTGCTCTGGAGAGAGTGTGTTAATTGCTGCAGGCAAATGAGATCAGGAAAGGACACCCAATAGAGACTGCTACAGAATTGCTGATACATATTGAGCTTCTAAGCTGTTTATCACTTGGGGAAAAAATGCACAGGAGATGAAGGTAGAATAGGGGTGAGACCTTGAGACAACTTCACTATTTCCTGGAATATTAGGTCAGTGCGAGCAGATGAAAGATGACTTAAGAGCTGTTTCTTTGTTAGTCCTACGCACATGTAGAATACATATGAAGGGAGGAGCAGGACCACACACTTTGGCTCTGAATTTGGCTCCAGCACATTCAGTGGAGTCAGACATGAGAGCCTAGCCTGTGTGCATAAGGTCTCCTTTCTGGCATTCTTCTTGCAGACATCAGCAGTAGGAAGACTGCACACGAATGCACAAGTGGAAACAACATCCTGCCCCTCCTCCTTATAGAACTTAAAACAATGGCTGCCATCTCTTTCACACTGAGCTCCATAAAACAGCATTTCACCCAGTCCAGGCACAAGATTAGGCACATGGTCGGTTCTCTCACTGAAATATTTCAATTGAATATATTGATTAAAAAACCAGGTTTCAAAAGCAAAAACTATCCATGACCCATCTCCAAGCAGTGAGACATTTCAGGGATTTCGGTTTCCATGGAATGAAGGCCACTGGAGAGTGTGGTGTCTTTTTGATATGCGATTTTTATTTACACTGATATACAACCAGAGCATAAAAGGGAAGAGCTTACAGCATTATCACTTTAACATATCTTGCTCATTGGGTCTCTAGGAAGGCCCCTCCCCCCAAAAGCTATAGCAAGTTAGACATTGTGTACTCCCAACTCCTGTGATTCTCCTGCTAGACAGATGTGGCCTCCAGCCAGGTCAGTGCTGTGGGGAGGTCTACCTGCTCCTTCTGGAGGTCTCTCTAGCTAGTTGTTTCTATGGCAACACATCTGCACCTGACCAACTGTTTAAAAGGCTATCAGCAAATAGAATGGTTTGACTACTTCAGGAGTTCCTTCTACTATAACCTATGATATTGCAGATGCAAGACTTATTGTCATGTTCTTATGTAGAAGAAAACAACTTCTTTCCATTGTACCTTTCTATCTGCATTAGAACAAAGATACATTAATTAAAACAAGAATTAAGACTTTCCAAAGGGAAAGACAAATTAGTGTATACTGGTAAATGTATTAATAGCTACCTTAAGCATTATGTGCTCACTTACCAAAATAGAAATGGATAACCAAGTACTGCCTTCTGTTTTGAGTTTCAGGTTAATGCTTTCATTCCTCTTCCTTGAATTTTCAGCGAGCCGTTAAATAATTTTTGTTCTGCTTGTGTAGAGTTGTTGTGCTCATGTGTAAGTTGAAGATGGCATAGCATGTAAGGTAGAGATTCACACCAACAAAGCTTATGGGCATATAGATGTTGCTGGACCATAACTGCTACCACCTCAGGCCTTGCAAACTGGGGCTGGTAGGAGCAGGAGCAGTGGCGTAGCGTGGGGGGGTGCAGGGGGGGCCGGCCGCACCGGGTGCAACATCTGGGGGTTAGGGTGAGGGTGCGCAAATCCACGGGTTAGGGGGCGCAAATCCACGGGTTAGGGGGTGCAAATTACTTGCCTTGCCCCGGGTGCTGACAACCCACGCTACACCACTGAGCGGGAGCCCACAACATCTAGAGGAAACCAACTTGGCAATAGTTGGAATACAGCATCAATTGCGGTGGCTATGAGGGACAAGAATTGGGGGTGGGGGGAGGACGGAGCCAGGACATACTTTTTGATGACAGCTGCAGAAAACTGATAATCCAGCTTCTTACGTTTTCCTTTCACCTTTGAAAATTTCATATCGGGCTCCGAAAGTGTAGTGTTGGTTACTAAATAAATATCCTTCAATATTTCCTCTCTTTCTCCTGTTGTGGAGTGTTTCGCCATTGATTTTGTTGAAGATCAGGCTGTGAGTCTGATTAAGTAGAACGGTAGTGCTTGACATCCTGTAGTGAATTTGGCACCTTACTATTAGTTTTCTTTTTTTAAAAAAAAATGACCTCAAAGTTTGCTTTCTAAATACTTGAGAGAAGTTCAGTGACAAAGCTCTCTTCTTCCAGGCAGTTGCTAAGAGGAGCATGTGACATACCCCAGGTGATGGCCCACCCTGTATTTAGCTGTTTAAGAGAGAAATGAAGTGTGCAAGCCGAAAGCCATTTTGGTGCTCCTTCGTGAACTGTAGGGTTCTGAGTGATACCTTGGTGCCTGATGTGGAAAAACACCAGTTCCTCCTGGCCTTGCAAGCATGCTTGACTTCCTGACTGAGATAGTAACCAGGTAACCAAGGCCTTAGCTCAGAATGTGGGGTGGGCGGGGGACAGAGAGAAAAGGTTTTAAGGTCTGAGACTAGAGGAGGAAACATACATGTGTACTCTGCCTGCCTGCAATCTAGTTGTCAGATTTTATCAGAAAACGGAAATTAATTATATTTGCAGGGAGGATGAGCCAAATTGAGAAAAAAAATGGTACAGGTCTTAATACGTTGAAAAGCATAATGGAAAAACTGATAACAATACCATATACAGTGCAATCCAGATTCAGCTAGGGGCCGTAAATGTACACACCTGTAAGGTAAAGGACCCCTGGATGGTTAAGTCCAGTCAAAGGCGACTATGGGATGCGGTGCTCATCTCACTTCAGGCCGAGGGATCTGGCGTTTGTCCGCAGACAGCTTTCCAGGTCATGTGGCCAGCAGGACTAAACTGCTTCTTGCGCGACAGGGCAATGGGACAATGGGACACTGTGACAGAAACCAGAAGGCATGGAAATGCCATTTACCTTCCCATTGGAGTGGTACCTATTTATCTACTTGCACTGGTGTGCTTTTGATCTGCTAGTTTGGCAGGAACTGGGACAGAGCAATGGGAGCTCACCCCATCGTGCGGATTTGAACCACCGTTCTTCCGACTGACCAGCCCAAGAGGCTCAGTGGTTTACACACCTGTATCCCAAGCTGGATAGGAGTTTTGCTTGCACAATTGCCCACCTTTATCCTCAGCTGGAACAGAATTTTTGTGACCGTGTAAAAGTTGGACTCACCCAAAGAATTTTTCATCACTGCATGGATACATTGTTTATTGTGTAGTATATAAGCCTTTAAAATAAATAAATGTAGAAATAAATTGCCAGAAATAAATTGCTGTTGATACTGGACTATACACATACTATCCTGGCAGCTTTGTGACGGATTCCCAAGTTTAAGTTCTATGCTTTCATGATAATTGATACTTCCTTTGTTTGCTTAAAGGGTTATCTTTTATATTAATGCACTGTGGTTCTTCTGGCTGGCAATTGTGCCCAGGCACCAGTGGGATACACAACGGTAAAATCAATAGCTTTTATATCTGATTAATCTAACCTGTTTAAAACCTAAGCATCTGTAAATGGATATTTGATATGAGAGGGCTTTGAAAAGGATGTTTTGCATTACATTGATTGAAGGGGAAAGAGGTCAGAGTTTAGTGGCATGATAAATTAATATTAAATATGTGATTTTATCAGGAATACAAACCACAGTTGATTCATAGCGGTGTGCCTGAAGAAGAGAATCCTGGGTAGAATTTAAGCCCCAGAGTTCTATCATTGCTTTGCAATTATATTGAAGCAGTGAGCATTTCTCAGGTCTCATGTTGTCTATAATTCAGAACCCTAAATGTTTACAGGCCTCCCATTGCTGACAGAGATTATGACTATCCTTTCCTGCAATGAAAAGTCTGACTTGCAGATGCAGGACTAAATTGGTGGGTTGCAATTTCTGTCATTGGTGTGCCCAGTGGTTTTTTTCATACAGCCATACCTCATGTTATGTTTGCTTCCTGTTACGTTTTTTCAGGTTGCGTCCCGTGGTAACCCGGAAGTACCGGAATGGGTTAATTCTGGGTTTTGCTGCTCGCACATGCCCAAAATTATGTCACGCACATGTGCAGAAGCGGTGAATCGTAACCTCTGCGTGCACAGACGTGCCGCTGCGGGTTGCGTTCCTTTCATGAGGTACCACTATATAGATAAATGTTTAGGGGTACTCTCATTTTTCTACTCATATTGAAATACCGCCCCTCAATGAGGCCAAACTTAGATTCACAAAATGTTTAGTGGTATGTGTACCCCTGCGTCCCCCCAGAAAAAAGCACTGGGTGTGCCTGTATTCTATGTTTGCTTTAACTAATAAAGCTGGTGGAAAATAGAATGGGGACCAACCTCAGGAAAAAAGACTTGATTTAGTGCTTTGTGCCTGTTCCCTTCAGGAGGCAGGTGGGAAATTGCACACTAGAGTGTTTCTTTCATGTCAAAACCTTCTTGGCTGAATCGTTGGCACATTTGGAAGAAGAGCATTAGCTTAACTTTTCCTCTGAAATGCGAGTTTTCTAAACAGCAGTCCATTCATTGGTAACCTTAAGCCTTGATTACTTTAACAGGTTTTATGCGGAGCGGCCCTTGTATCCGATCCAGAAGCTGCAACTGGTACAAAATGCAGCAAGCAGGTTGCTCACAGGAGCAGATTGCCAGCACCATGTTAATCCACTGCTGAGAGAGCAGCACTGGACCAGGATCAAGGCACATGTGTGAATTCACAAAAGCCCTAAACAACTCAGGCCCAAAATACTTTAAGGAACAAGGAACACCTGATCCCTTATGTTCCACCTTGATCACCGGGATCCTCTGATGGGGCCCTTCTGGTGGTTCCCCATACCCCTGAGGTTTGGTTGGCCTCTGTTAGGGACCACACCATTAGGGTTGCTGGCCCTGCCCTACGAAACTCCCAAACCCTCCAACTTTTGTCTTCTGATGAAAATAAAGCAGTCCTATTCAATAATAATAATAATAATAATAATAATAATAATACCCCACCCATCTGACTGACCCACTCTGGGCAGCTTTCAACATATATAAAAACACAATACATCATTAAACATTTAAAAATAAACACTTTCCTATACAGGGCTGCTTTCAGATGTTTTCTAAAGGTTGTACAGTGGACGCTCGGGTTGTGAACGTGATCCGTGCAGGATGCACATTTGCAACCCGCAGCGGCACGTCTGCACATGCGTGAGTTGCAATTTGACACTTCTGCGCATGCACAAAGCATAATTTAGCACATCTGCGCATGTGCGACCGCCGAAACCCAGAAGTAACCTATTCCAGTATTTCTGGGTTTCGGCAGTCTGTAACCCGAAAAAACGCAACCTGAAGTGGCTGTAACCCAAGGTATGACTGTATAGTTACTTATCTCCTTAACTTAGGGTTCGCATAACTCCATGCCCTCCAAAACTTATCCAATCAAAATAGGGATGTTCTAAGGAAAACCGGGACATACCAGGATCAAATCAGGAACTGGAACAGCTTCTGTAAATCTGGGACTATTCCTGAAAAATAGGGACACTTGGAGGGTCTGAACTCCCTTCTTGTAGAGGTTCTTTGGGAATTGTCCCTGCCTTCTTTTGAAAACTATTGTGTAGACAGGTATTTGGAATATGATTTCTTTTTCTTTTTAATTGACCATTATTTACTGTTGTTTTATCGATGCTTGTATTTATGTTTTTACTCTTGCTTTTACTGGTTTTATTACCTGTATATTGCGTACTGCCTTCTTGTACTGGTAATGAAAGCGCAGATTATCAGATTATCAACTTTTCATGAGGGGAAGTATTCAGAAATGCGATTCCCATATATGCATACCCCCCTCAAATAATGCAACCCCAAGAAAGTTCTTTTGCACTTAATATATGTGTAGGTTATACCATTTTTAGAACAACACTGGTAGTTGTGTGTGGGACCTATTATTATTATTATTTAATTTGGATAAGTTCCTTTATTATTTTTAAAGGAAGGACACCACTCCAAACAACAGTTTGGCTATAAGCCTAGGACTTCCATCAATGTCTAATGATTTTCAGCCTTCATCACTTAGTCTTACATTTCATTATTTTCACTATTACTTTTAATAGTCCATAACTTAAAATCCATTCTCCTAATTTCCCCCCTGCAAAATTTCATATAGTTCTCCTTACAAAACTTATTGTAATCCTACAAGCGTAGTCAATTGATTACAATTGTTTCTCAGATAGTTCACATATTTGCTCCAATCTTTCAAGAATTTATGGTCCCACCGGTTTCAAATTCTCCCTGTCATCTTATCCAGTTTTGCATAGTCCTTTAATTTCATCTGCCACTCCTCTTTCATCGGTAGTTCTTCCTGCTTCCATTTCTGTGCCAATAATACTCTTGCTGCCCTTGTCACATATAAAAACAGTTTGTTATCTTGTCTATTAATATCCTTGCCTACAAGTAGAAATGCTTCTGTGTTTTTTTATTATTATAAATGTCTATTTCAACATCTTTTTCATCTCATTACTGTATATATCATTTCCCAGAAGCTTTTCACCTTCTTACATTCCCACCACAAATGATAGAAAGTACCTTCTTTTTCCTTACGTTTCCAACATTTATTACTTGTTTTGTACATTTTAGCTAATTGCACTGGTGTAATACACAATCTGTACATCATTTTCATCACATTTTCTTTCAAAGCATTGCATGCTGTAAATTTTATTCCTTCTTTTCACAATTTCTCCCAGTCTTTTAACTGTATATTATAACCATAATCTTTGGCCCAATGTATCATGACCGACTTTACTTCTTCATCTTTCAAGTACCAACTTTTCAAATGCCATTTGTATTTGTCCGGCACCACATATGGCAGGGCTATCATTTCCTCTTTTGTGTCATTGTTCCAGTGCACAATGTGAACTTCCTGGTAATGTGTTTGTGCATGCCTGTGTGTGTGTAAAACATTCCTTGATGGAGAGCTGAATGACACAAGCTTTGTGTTTCTTAGGAACATTGGATACCCACATTGTACTTGTGAGTGCCTCATGTTTTCCGAGCAAATAATCGGTTGAAATAGGCTTGAGAGATATTTGTGTAATACTTGCCTTTCATTTAGCGTTTATGCTTCCAAGGAGATTGGCCGCATGCTTGTTAGTTCCACAACTCTTAACTCAGCTGAATTACAGCACTGACACCCTGAAATCGAGACAGAACACTAGTCTTTTAACATCTGGCAATTGTGATTTAGATTGGTAGTTCAAACAAGCCTGGAGGTCCCTGATGTGTGTTTATCTACTTCAAAATCACAAGTCTGTGCCATTTACAGGCTCTGACCTCAGATCTGCAACCTAGCAGTATGGATTGATTGAGGTGTTGCAGTCGAGCAAAGGTGTGTGGTTCTGTTCTGTAATATTTTGCAATAATGTGTTCCATCAGCAGGGTACATATATATGCAAGAATCTTAAACTCCCACCGTACATATGGCGTGGTGCCACTTTGCAGCTTTTCCTTTCCTCAAAAGGCAAATTTGTCCACAGCAGTTCCAGCATTCACTTAATCCTTTGGGTAATTGTACCCAGCAATTGTACCCAATTGTTGTATTCTTAGCAACAGAGGGGGTCCATGCTAGCAAATCACTCCTCCGTTGCTAACATTGTGGCTGTTGTGTCACATGTCTGTGTTCCCTGAGCTGGGAAAATTCTGAGGACGGAAGTTACGTCTTGTCTCTTACGTCATGTTGTGCTGTTGCACTCTTTCTTTCTCTCGCTCTCTCTGTTGCTGAAGAAGAGAGCAGACGCCATTAAGATTTGTCCTGTAAATATCGTAGAATAAATCCTTAGGATGCTCACATTCACACTTCCAGTCATTACTGCTATCTCTGCTGATTAATAGCGTGCGCAGGATCAGCCAATCTGTGTCGCTGGGTGCACTGGGATGAAGAATGATGGCCGTCCTGGGGGAGCGCAACACCAGAGGACTCCCAGAGAGGTTTGTCTCATATTGGGGGCTGCAGGTGCCCCCAGCTTCTCTGGACAGTCCATGGAGGGCAAGTGGGGGGTAGTCCCTATGGAATTTCCTCCCACAAGAGGCAGTGATGGTCGCCTACTTAAGATGGTGCAGGAAGACCGACCATAACGCACTGAGAATGGACATGACATTGACCCCAACCGGCTCCTTCAGATGGAAGATGAATGATGGCCTGTTTAGAGATCAGGAGATTATCAAGAAGGCCCAAAAAGCGTTAAAGGACTATTTTGAGATTAACATGAACACCACGGTGGAAAAAAGAATTATCTGGGATGCTAGCAAGGCCGTGATGAGGGGGTTCTTGATACAACAGAACACCGTAAAGAAAAGGAAACAAAATGAAAGGAAGGACAAAATTTTGGAAAAAATCAAAGAGTTAGAGAAGAAGTTAAGATCTAACCCGAAGTCTCAGCCGATTCTGAGAGAAATTAAACTTTACCAAGCACAATATTCTAAACTGATAAACCAGGAAATAGAATGGAAAATTAAACTAATGAAACAAAAAACTTTTGAATCGGCTAATAAATGTGGAAAACTGCTAGCTTGGCAGTTGAAGAGGAGACAAAAGTTAAATACAGTGACAAATCTAGAGATTGAAGGAAGAAGTATCCAGAACCCCGGAGAGATTAGAAAGTGTTTCCAGAGATACTTCAAAAAACTATATACTCAAGGGCCACAAGATGAAACTGAGATTAAACAATTTTTGGAGACAAACGGACTAGCAAAGCTGTCAGAAGAAAATAAAATAATCCTTAATGGCAAAATAACACGACAAGAAATTGAGCAGGCCATCCAGAACATGAAACAGGGCAAATCACCAGGACCAGACGGGCTGACCTCCCAGTATTATAAGACACTGAAAGACTACTTGATACAACCATTGATGGAGGTCAGCAATGAAATTATGGAGGGGAAGAAGGCGCCGGAATCGTGGAAGGAAGCTTTTATCACATTGATACCAAAATCGGAAACTGAAAAGACACAATTTAAGAACTACCGTCCCATCTCCCTTTTAAACGTGGATTACAAAATATTTGCAGATGTTTTGGCAAGCAGATTTAAGAAGGTTCTAAACAAAGTAATTCACAAGGACCAGGCAGGCTTTCTCCCAGGCAGACATATGTCTGCTAATACAAGGAACATTATTGATATATTGGAACTCTTACAAACAGACATAAATACCAAAGCAGTTTTAATCTTTATAGATGCGGAGAAGGCCTTTGACAATATATCTTGGAAGTTTATGAAAGGGAATTTAAAAGAAATGGGAGTGGGTCGGGGGTTTGAGAATGGGATTGATGCAATATATTCAGAACAAAAGGCTAAACTGATAGTTAACAATGTGGTTACAGAAGAGTTCAAAATTGAAAAAGGAACACGACAAGGCTGCCCGATTTCCCCGTTACTATTTATCTCGGTCCTGGAAGTGCTCCTGAACATAATCAGAGGGGACCGGCTGGTGAAAGGGATTCAGGTCGGAGGGAAACAATATAAACTGAAAGCTTTTGCAGATGACCTAGTTTTGACATTACAGGAGCCAGAATCTAGTACGAAAAGAGTATTGCATTTGATCCAAGATTTTGGTCGGGTGGCGGGATTTAAACTAAATAAACAAAAAACTAAGGTGTTGGGGAAAAACTTGACAGATACAGAGTCGGAACAGTTTCAGAGAGAGACAGAGTTAACTGTGGTCAAGAAAGTGAAATACCTAGGGGTAAATATAACAGCAAAAAATCTGAGTTTATTCAAAGATAATTATGAAAAATGTTGGTCGGAAATTAAGAGAGACTTGGATAGTTGGTCAAAATTAAAACTTTCATTGTTAGGCCGAATAGCAGCCATCAAGATGAACGTATTGCCAAAAATGTTGTTCCTGTTCCAGACATTGCAGATTGTAGATAAAACGGAGTGCTTCCGGAAGTGGCAGAAAGATATCTCTAAATTTGTCTGGCAGGGCAAAAAGCCCAGAATTAAGTTCAAGATATTAACGGATGCGAAAGAAAGAGGGGGCTTTGCCCTGCCGGACTTAAAGTTGTATTATGAAGCCGCAGCTTTTTGCTGGCTAAAAGATTGGCTACTTCTGGAAGACACGGACTTGTTGGATTTGGAAGGTTTTAACAACGCATTTGGATGGCATGCATACTTATGGTATGATAAGGTTAAGATTAATAAGGCCTTTAAGAACCATATTGTCAGAAAAGCAGTTTTTAGTGTATGGACAAAATACAAAGACTTATTGGAGAATAAAACTCCGAGGTGGCTGTCACCCTTGGAGGCTAAGGCCCGAAAAAGACCCAATATGGAGGCCAACTGGCCAAAGTATGGGGAAATATTGGAAAGAGATGGAGACAATTGGAAATTGCAGAGTTTAGAGAAAATGAAAGATAAAGTGCGAGACTGGTTACACTATGCTCAGATTAAAGAAGTGTTCAAGAATGATAAAAAGTTAGGGTTCCAGGTGGAGAGATCGAAGCTGGAAACAGAACTGTTAGAACCTAAGACTAAAGTATTGTCAAAAATGTATAATTTGCTGCTGAAATGGAATACACAAGACGAATTGGTTAAATCAGCAATGATAAAGTGGGCGCAGGATATTGGGCATAACATTATGTTTGAAGACTGGGAAAGGTTGTGGACCACTGGGCTGAACTTCACTGCATGCAATGCTCTGAAGGAAAATGTAATGAAAATGATATATAGATGGTACATGACCCCAGTTAAGTTGGCTAAAATATACCATTCGTCTGATAATAAATGTTGGAAATGCAAGGAAAACGAAGGAACATTCTTTCACCTCTGGTGGACCTGCCCTAAAGTGAAGGCCTTCTGGGAAATGATATATAATGAGCTGAAAAAGGTATTTAAGTATACCTTCACTAAGAAACCAGAGGCCTTCCTCCTGGGTATTGTCGGCCAGAACGTGTTAAAGAATGACAGAACATTCTTTATGTATGCAACAACGGCAGCAAGGATACTGATTGCTAAGAACTGGAAGACTCAAGATCTACCCACACTGGAAGACTGGCAGATGCAGCTGATGGACTATATGCAGCTTGCTGAGATGACTGGCAGAATCCGAGACCTGGGAGAGGAGAGGGTTGAAGAAGACTGGAAGAAATTTAAGACTTATTTACAAAAGTATTATAAATTGGCGGAATGTTAACAAGGATGCCAGAGTAGAAACAACTGTCTACCATTAAATTATATTTTATATATGAGATTAACTAAATTTATTGGATCCAGGTTTACAAACAAAACGATAATTTGCTTGGAAAAGTTTTATTTTTAATGATGTAAGTGGAAGCGGAAGACGTGAGGAAGTCCATAGCAGAATGAAAAGATGTTATAAAAAACGAATGTTGTTTGTTCTATATGTATTTGTATGAAAAGAAAACCCTAATAAAAAAATTATATATATAAAAAAAAAGATGGTGCAGGAAGAGTTTGGATTTGATATCCTGCTTTTTCACTACCCGAAGGAGTCTCAAAGCGGCTAACATTCTCCTTTCCCTTCCTCCACCACAACAAACACTCTGTGAGGTGAGTGGGGCTGAGAGACTTCAAAGAAGTGTGACTGGCCCAAGGTCACCCAGCAGCTGCATGTGGAGGAGCGGAGATGCAAACCTGGTTCCCAGGAAGGTTTTGACACCCACCCACCCCACTTTGCCAGAGCCGCACCATTCCACAATTGCTGCCGCTACCAAGAACGGCAAGCAGTCCCTCCCCCCCCCTTATTTTGAAAAACCAGGCTGTTGATAGAGCAATTATCATCTATTTCATAAGAAATCTGCCGGTGTATGTTGCAAAAAGGATGTTTCTGTATTCAAGTATGCAATGACGATTTATTTATCTATATAAAATTGCCTGGAAATAGGATGAAAGGTTAATTTATGGCATTGACCTTTGCAGAAACAAGTTTCTGAATAGTTGATCAACCCATCTCCTTTCCTAATGCATTGACGATAGAATGGCACCATTTTATTTAAGCTTTACTTAAGTAATTTAAATTTCATTTGAACACTCCTGCCAGCTGTACTACAAGAATCTAGAGAGCATACAGTATATGCTGTTTGGCATTGGTACACATTGGCAAATCATATGGCAGGAGGCTGATTGAACTATCTCTTGCCTGCAGATGTTCTTAAAGGAGCTGATATGCTTTAAAGAAATATAAAACTCCCCCCTCCAAAAAAAATATATTAGAAGGCAACTTTGTTCTGAAATACTTCAAAGGGCCTCCTTAAAACCCACTGTGATGTTCTCACAAACTAATGGAAATTCTTTATGAAAGTAAAGTTTTACCTTCTTGTTTTGTTTTGTTACACAAGCATCAGTTCTTGGCAAGAGCAGAGTATATTTTGGTATAGAGAGTGAGTCCATTGTGCATAAAGAAATGCATACAGTGTACTGGTAAGAACTGTGCTCTCATTTTATATTATTTTTGTATGGAGAACTGCAAAGCAAAGATAAGTGGGTTTGGCACTCATGCCACCCAGAAGTCGCAATACATTTAGCCTAACAACAATGGTACTGAGTTGCTGTGCATGAAGTTATAGTAAATTGATGGGTGGCTTAATTTTTGTGTGTGCGCACACATACAGTTGTGTGTGCGTGTGTTATATTCTCCAATATAATATTGGCATGAACCAGTTTCTAGCCTACTCTCAAAATTTATTCCCGTGCCTACTGTCATCAAAGTCTCTTCCCTAACTTAACAATAATCCTAGTATTCTCAGAGGGACCGTCACAATACATTTATCAAAGCAGGAGAACTTCAGAAAAGCAGTGACTACTGAAGGCTTGGGCGGGTGTGCAGATAATGAGGAGTGACAAAATTCCAGGCACAGAGAGCACTCTGGTATGGCTTGAGGCACTGAGCCATGCTTGAAGCTCCAAAGGCATTTCTGAAAAGCTGTGTTCTGCAAACATAACTGCTCTGAGGGAGCAACAAGAACTCAGAATGGCCTTGGACATTAATGATATTATCTATTAAAGGCATGTTATAAGCACTTGCCTCCCTTTAAATGTTAATATTTGAAAATACACAAAGTGTGGCTTGGTCATTAATGTCTGAAGCCACTGAAACCAGATGAGTTTCACAGCATTTCCAGGGGAATTCACTTGTTGAAGCACTTGCAAAGATAGGCAAACAGCTCCAAAGGAATCCATCATTCTCAAGGCATTCAAAGGCCTATTTGAGTACTAGAATCATAGAGTTGGAAGAGACCACAAGAGTCATCGAGTCCAACCCCCTGCCAAGCAAGAAACACTTCACACAGTTACTATTGTGTGAAGCAGAGAGCAGGGCTTCACTTGCTGCCCTCTCCCTTGCCATAAAAGCCCTCACCAATATGCCCACCACATTCCACATGTTGCGGGGGGGGGGAATCTATATTTTTGGGCTTTCAGACCATGTGAGGAACCTACATACAGAGAACATGTTCCCCTATTCAGGCCTAGCCCAACCCAAGTGGGTCGGGAGAGCGGCTTATGGCTTGGAAAAGGTAGTCTTACTCTCTGCATGATGTAATAGTGTTTGCACATTGCTTTACATGTGAACATGAGACTTCACACAAGTCCAAGTGAATTTTGCAAATGACTGTACCCGTGTTGTGGTTTAAATCAACACTGCTGCTTGAGCCCTCAAACTGAGGGCACTTCTGTACTCACATTGTATGTGCTTGGATTTGATCATCTGCAATGTTGGTGTGTGAAGCAATAATGTCTGAAATCGAAAGTATGACTATTCTTAAAATGCTTTATTAGTTCTAGTAAGAAGAATGTCCAGTGCACGTGATGAAGTTTGTGGGTAATGAAATATTATGGGTAATCACATTCAAAGCAGTGCCATTGTAACCACACACCGATCCATCTCCCTTAAGATGGAAACAAATATGTATATGTGTAATAATATTCTCTACAGTTGGCTCCCCCTTTTGGGGTAACTTGGCTACCATACTTGCCCAAAGCAAACCTGTTTCTCTTCCAGTCATCTCAATTAAAACCAAAAAATGTAGGAAACAAAAAAGTGTAGGGGAAATCTGCAAAATATTTCTTGAAATTGGGCTGAGGGCCACATGCCCTCAGTATTGTGTATTTGTTAAGAGTGTCAGACCAGGGTTAAAATCCTTACCCAGCCCTGAAGGTCACTGAGTGACCTTGGGGCAGTCATGATATCTCAGGCTGACCTCAGAGAGGTAGAACCATGTATGCTACCTGGAGTTCCCTGCAGGAAAGGTGGGATATAAATGTAATAATGAGGATGCTGTTGTTGCTGAGACTGCCCTATAAAAATGCTTGATAATGTGCTTCTTTCTGAAATATATGATGAAGAATAATTCTGTTTCAGCATTGTAATTAATGCATTCTGTAGGGAAAGGGGAGGGAATCAAATTATGTTGCTAAGGCACCATAGTTACAGATGAATAGCCAATGTAAGGAGTTCCACTTTTGTTGGGGGGGGGAGTGTTTCCACACTTATGAGTGTTTCCACACTTATTATTTACAATGTTATTCCTGAGTCCTTAATCCTAATTGCCATATTCTCCAAAGAAAAATGTTTTTTGTGTATGTGGAGAAATAATTTAAGAGCTGCTCCTTGCTAATTTTTTTCAGCTTGTGTCATTTAATTTCATAGGTCTTTACAATGCTTGAAATATTTATTTTTAATAAGAATAGGCAAGTTTCAGGTAAATACGGAAAGC
The DNA here is from genome assembly GCF_964234715.1 of Podarcis melisellensis. Lineage (NCBI taxonomy): Eukaryota > Metazoa > Chordata > Lepidosauria > Squamata > Lacertidae > Podarcis > Podarcis melisellensis. The sequence goes on from NC_138543.1 coordinate 25,448,027, forward strand.
AAAGGTGTTGGGGGAATTAGTAACAACCAGTTTTTTTGTTTTTTTAATTGGGAAAAAAATACTACTTTTTTAAGGCTGCCAAATTCTATACCCGCATCTTGACAGAAGGTTATCTTTTTAAAGAGGGCACATACATTTGCAATGACTGATGTTGCAAAGGCACTGATAACTCCCCAAAGCAAATGAAAGCAAGGAAATTTCCATGGAGAGAGTAGCTCTCTGCCAAATGAAAGGCATTAGGTTTCCCCAATGGTCTCATCTTTCTCTACCTCTCAACTTCCAAATAGTATCTCTCCTGCCCATTCTGCCAAAGGGGTTCAGGGGCAAAGGGTGGACATATGTTTCCTCTGTGAGTCTGTCTCTCCACCATCTTCTTCTGAGATGTGCTTACATGGACCTGTATTTTGAGTGATGAGACTGAGATACAGTGTCATTACATTGTTGAAGCCATCCATTTATTTTTAGGGAATTATATCCATTGCTGTCCATCCATTTGTGGACAGCTCATTGATCCAGTTGAGGATTCCCCAAAATGGAAGGGGGGGTGTTATGTACTGAATTGAATAGGATCCAAACTGCAGCAGTCTGATCGGTCCTAGAACAATAGGCTCCAAAAGGCAGCAGTCTGATTGGTCCTAGAACAATAGGATTCAGAATGCAGCAGTCTGATTGGTCCTAAAACAATGCAGCAGTATGATTGGTTAGCAGGAACCACCCAATCATGCTCCAGATAGAAGTGAATCCACAACCTGATTGGCTTACAGTAGAATTCCGGAATTAGCCAATCATGTGCAGCCCATTGTGTAAATAATGTATATAAAGCAGATACTTTGAGGGGACTTCCATTCATTCCTCCTCACCACTATGAGCTGAATAAAGAGCATGAAATCACTTTGCGACTCTGAGTATATTTCAGGGAGGGATACATTTTTTGCTGATTCCCTTACACCCCCATAAAAACCTTGGTCTAGAGAGTTGGAGTGCCCTCTAGAATGTCATGAGAGGTGGCATAGAGGACTGCAGGAGAAAGGTGAAATGTGGAAAAGTCCTTATGAGGATGACAGGACAGTGTTGGCTACAACCCAGTGTTGTTGTTTTTAAAATGACTGAATAAATGAAACCATCCTTGTACCAGGGATTTATTTAGGGAACAGTCCACTGCAAAGCAGCTAAAATAATGAGAGATGTGCAGAAATGCAGTTGTGCTCTTGTGCATATCCCATTTATTTCACATTTCAACCTCTTTCTTTCTTGAAAAACAAGAACACTTTATTTTTGTCCTGGGGATGCAAGTCAGAGTGATTTATCGTGCCCTTAAGGTCTGTCGGATGTTGCTCATTCAGTCAGATTCTTCAGTAGTGCTGCTGACACAACTAAGGAGAGGGAAATACCTATGAGAGTGGGGGGAAACATTTGTCTGCCTCCCCCCCAATATAGATAAGAAAAGTGGTCATATGAATTTAAAATTTTACCTATTAAAATGTATTTAATTTTGGCCTGCTACCATGCTGAAACAAACATTTACGTAGACATATGTGCATCTTTCTCACACACATGTGGAACCCACCAGTTAATAACTTTGTCATGATGATCGCAAACATATTTATTGTCTCTCGGTTTGTTTTGTTGCCATATATATATATATATATATATTTAAAAAAATAGTACATTGTAACATAAAGGTTGTAATCCAACAGCCAAGTAACACATATGCCTCTGGTACTTCCCTGTCGTCAGCTATGAAGCAACTTGTAGCAGTGTCTCCATAGCTATTGATGCTTTTGGTCTCACACATCCTGAAGTGTACTGAGTATACATAAATGCTTTGTCTTGCCATATGACAGTTACTTGACATGACACATGAATTACACTCTTTGTCATGCAGTTTTCATACCGTGTTTGGGGGAACCCTGAGGTCCCTTGGAATAAGCATTGGCTGAGTTCTTGAGAACATTTTTGTTCTTTGCAAGCTGGGAAGAAGCTCTTGTCTGTGCATTCCACGAGCTCACTGTATATCTTAGAATATGTTCATGCAACCTGACAATCTAGATTTCCATGGGCCATTAAGCAGACAAGTCCATGTAGAACTGGATCCCTGAACATACTGTTGCAATGTTCTTTTTACAAGCAAATTCTCACACTCTCAAGTATTGTGTGCGGAATTACCAATAAAGAAAGTACAGCTGTACTAATATGAATCAAATCACTTGAGAGAAGGGACTTTATAAAAGTGTAGTTTGCTTTAAAACATTGGACCATATTTACAGGGTAACAAGATATGAAATGAGAGCATAGAACATATATTTTTAAAAATGCATTAGTGGTAGGTGTAATAGTGGAAACACATTTCAATAGCTTTTTAAGCATTCTTAAAGAGTAAGGTAAAGGTAAAGGTACCCCTCACCATTAGGTCCAGTCGTGGATGACTCTGGGGTTGCGGCGCTCATCTCGCTCTGTAGGCCGAGGGACCCAATGTTTGTCCGCAGACAGTTTTTCCGGGTCATGTGGCCAGCATGACTAAGCCGCTTCTGGTGAACCAGAGCAGCGCACGGAAACGCCGTTGACCTTCCTGCCGGAGCGGTAACTATTTATCTACTTGCACTTTAACATGCTTTCGAACTGCTAGGTGGGCAGGAGCAGGGACCGAGCAACGGGAGCTCACCCCGTCGCGGGGATTCGAACCGCCAACCTTCTGATCGGCAAGCCCTAGGCTCTATGGTTTGCACCACAACACCACCCGCGTCCCATTCTTAAAGAGTAAGCCTTTCTTTAAAAAGTCTTTCCCAGATTACCTCTGAGATTGCCCCAAAGGAAGGGAAGAAGCCAAGGTGATATGAGGGGGCAGGTGTCAAAACCATCCTGATATATATTGTCTTAACTGGCTCGAATATGAGCTTTGCTAGTTTTATGTCTGACCTAAAAGGGTCTCCTGTAAGCATTCTTTAACACTAGATTATTTAAGTTACAGGATGTGACCTATAGTCCTATAACCTAATATTTCCTGATTATATTATTAAGCAATGTGAACCTTCCTGATGATCCACAACAATCCCCCTGCCAGGAATGTAACACTGGAGCTCTACTCCACCTGGTAAGCTTCTGCTTACATTTCAGCCTTTTAGAAACAAAGAGCTTCCAGAAACAGAACACTTAGCCAGCAATATCAACATTACCAGCTTAACCAAGCTTCTTCTGCCTGAAACCTTACTTGACTCTTTCTGGAAATAAGACTAGAGCAGACAAAATTCAGATGAATAGAGGTCTAATCATATTTTAAACTGTTGGGCTGAGAGTTCAGCAGTAAAAAGTACAGTAGGTTTCTAGGTCAGAGGTTGCAGCATGAGTCAACCAGAGTGAATGAGTCTGCTCGAATCAAAATTATTTCAACTCCTATTCTCGCTTTCCCCTCTTAATATCTCTGCAAGATCATTAGCAACACTCCAGTCAATAATAATAATAATAATAATAATAATAATAATAATAATAATAATTTATTTATACCCTGCCCATCTGGCTGAGTTTCCCCAGCCACTCAGGGCAGCTCCCAATTAAGTGTTAAAAACAATATAGCATTGTTTTGTTTGTTGAAGCAAAGATTACCAGGCAAGATCCTAAGCCAGCAAGAGTTTACAAAAGTAGTTTTAAACTAAGTGAAACAATATGCTGGAGAAGAAATTTCTGGGCTAGGAATAAGTCTATTTTTGTCTCCTGTCCATTATGCTAGAAAGTGTGAAAATGATTGGTGTAGATCATTGCTGAACTGTTTCACAACTAATCTCTTAATTGCTATTAGATTGCTGTCTAAAAGGCATAACTGATGACTCTTAGTGCTTGGCAGAGAAATAGAGGCACATCTAACCATTGTGGAATGACATGTTCATGCATACTAGAAGGCAACCTTAAGGTACATGTATCTAAAAATAATTTCAGAGGAACCATGAAAACTGAAATCTTGTCCTAACAGTGAATTAAGTGGAGTTAGTATTGTGCTATGTCACTAGAATAAAAAGGAACATTCACGTGTTAGTGGAGAACTTTGAATTGTCCATACATACGATTGTCTTACAACACAGCTCATTTATCTTGGTATTTATTTATTTTGAATTATTGCTAACATGCTCTTCCTCACAAAGAACCCAGTAAACAAAACTAAAATCCAGTGTATCGCAACACAGCAATATAAATAAATACAGAGAAGAAAGTATCTAGCTGACTTTATGTGACTTGCTTACATTACACAACCACAAGGAGGAATAAGGGTGAAATTCAAATCAGTGTGCATTTATAGACAAATCTGCCTAATTTACATTTTCTGAAGCACAGCCTTCTTTTGAAATGTGCTCTTCTCTGAATATTGCAATGCGGTATTCTTCAGCTATGTAATGTGTACAAAAATGCATATATTAAAGAGTGCATATGAATGCATATATTAGTGAAAATGACCTATATAAAATTTGTGGGGGTTTTTTTGAAAATGAAATAACATATAAAATGCATTATATAAGGGGAAATTGTTTTGCACATTTGTGCATATTAGACAAAACTGCATACAAAAATGAGTATATTAGGAGAAATCTGCATTAAATGCTGCCACGTTTTCATTAGGACTTGGGGGGGTGGTTCCCTCCAAAAAAGATTGCAAACTGAAGTGGAAATGTGGAAATCTGAATTTAAGGGTGGGAAACTGAGAAACTGAAATTGATTGGCCCATAACTAACCGCCAGTGTTCAGTTAAGATTCAGCTGCCAGTCCAGCTGCCTTAGTCATGTGGAACAGAGAGAAATGCCATACTGACTTGCAGCAAAATACCTTGGCCCAGCTCTGCTTAGGCCACAGTTCTGATGAGCACACTTATTCAAAAATAAACCCATTGATTTCAAAGGGGTTTACTTTCTAGTAACGACTGACTTCCTCCTAAGCAGACATAGGATTGTGCTACATGTTCTAATTGGCTGTAAAGCTGCAGTAGCTGAAGCTTCTTGTTCTGTAGGAGAACAGGGGACATAAAATTAAAGGCCATACTAATGGCCTTTTCATTCAATATCTGCTTTACAAACAGGAATCTTGTTGTTCCTGCAATATTTAGCAGAAACACTTAGCATTGACTGAGGTCAAAGTGGGAAGGAGGAGGAGGAGGTAGTATTGATTCACTGAGTGGAACTTGTCATTAAAGGAAGATTGAATGTTTGACTCTTATCTCCCTTTATTACAGTGTGTTTTTACCTTGCATAAAACAGCTGTTTGTCTTATTTTATGTTACCTACTTGAGAATGCTCTTTAGCTTATGCTCATATGTTGACATTATACTGACACATTCATATGGTGCAGTTTGGCACACACTGGCTGCTGAAACCGTCACTTGGGTGACACATTATCTGGACCTGAACCAAAGACCATGATAGTGAGCTGCATATATGGAGTGTGTGGTGGTGGACTTTCTGGAACTGGGTCCACCAAGCCAGTAACTCCAGATACGATATAGTGGTACCTCGGGTTAAGAACTTAATTCGTTCCAGAGGTCCGTACTTAACCTGAAACCGTTCTTAACCTGAGGTACCACTTTAGCTAATGGGGCCTCCTGTTTCCGCCATGCCGCCGCCACGCGATTTCTGTTCTCATACTGAAGCAAAGTTCTTAACCTGAGGTACTATTTCTGGGTTAGCGGAGTCTGTAACCTGAAGCGCCTGTAACCCGAGGTACCACTGTACTGAGAAGCTGGTAAAAAAAAGGGGGGAGCAAATTCCAGGCACACAGAGCTCTTCCGCATGTCTAAACACAATCAAATTGCAGATGTATAGACAGTTTCATTCTGTGGATAGTTATTTGTATATCTAGCTAAACTGCTTCTGCTACTCACAAATTGCTACTTTCAACAAAAATCACTTTGGGGTCATTTTTAAAACAGCAAGTATGGGTATGTTGATTATTCCCCTTCCTTTTTATCCGTGTTTATCAAACTTCCAACTGTTTCTGGACTACACTTCCCACCATCCCTGACCACTGGTCTTGCTAGCTAGGGATGATGGGAGTTGTAGTCCAAAAACAGCTGGAGACCCAAGTTTAGGAAACACTGCTTTATATTGTACCATGACTGTGCATTGTTGTTTTACAAGAATGGAACCTGCAGTCAGGGCCTAACAATCTAGAAACCAGGGGAACCTCAGGCCCTTGGCCAGATCCAAACCTTCAGGCATCTCTGTCTGGCCACACTCCCTCCCTCAACACACTGCCTTTCTCCTGGCCACACCTTTCACTTTGCTTCATGTCCTCCTTGAGCATCATTGGCTGGCTGGAATGTTTCCTTGAACTCTGACAATTATCCTTGCTTGCTTAGATAGAGGGTGGGGAGGGGTCTCTGATTGTGTGCAGAAACCCGTCTACTATACAAAGGTCAAAGTTATATTCATGGCTCTGCACACTGTTGCCTCTGGCACCACTGACAGGTGCCCAGAAAGTTGCCTGGGGGGGGGGGATGTGGCTCATGTGCTGAAAAAGGTTTCCCGCCCCTATAATTTAACAAAGAGAAAACAAAAGAAGCAGGAATAAACAAGAAAGGGAGGCATGGATAAACAGCAGAAAGCAGATGTGTTTATTTCAACTGCATGTGCTTAGGTTTAGTTATAGTAGGGCATGGGAACTGGGGAGGGAGGGGCTGTGCCAACGGATTCACAACAAAAGTGGGATTTGGGGAGGGATTTGAGGAAAGGATGAATCAGCTTTTAAGGAATGCACTGGTTTATAAAACCTTCTGCAATATTTGAAATATACTTAGGCTGGGATCCAAAAGCTGCTTTAGGCATTGATTTTTTTTCCTATTGAAGAGATCTGCATGGCACGTCATAAATAACTTTTGAAAGTCACATTTGGTTCAAAAGTGGTTTGCCATGTGACATAAGTGCTGCTGTTAAGAGAAATGCAAGCCCATAGTGCCATTGATCACACAGGACTAGTATCACGGTTATTTGGACCCCATATTGATTGATTGATTGATTGATGATTGATTGATTGATTGATTGATTGTTCAACATTTCTCATCAAACATAATCCTCTGAAGAGGACCAGGTTGACATGGGTTGGGGATTGCTAGAAAGTCCATGGTAGACCTTCTAAACGTTTTGACACTCCTTAAATACTGTTGTGCTGAGCTGATTTCTTATGGCTGTGAATATTTGCTTTTACAAGCATCTCCCCCACAGTTCCTTAAATTTATTTACCCTTCTAATACGCAGCTGACCAATCTACATGTTCCTCATCTACAACTGCCAATAACATCTAATCTGACTCTTACATGTCAGTTGTTAAATAGGAAGTAACAATGCAAGCATGGGACTTCAGTGTAATAAGGTGGAAAGTTATGTTTCAGGAATGTCTACTTCTTGAATCAGAAATGGTGTGGCATGATGCATTGTCTCTCTGGATTATGTTGCATAAATGTACATTTTGGGCATTGAATATTTAACCAGCATTTCTCTAAAATTGGCTGCTTCCCCAAACCTTCTCATGGCTGCCTGTTATGTGTAGATGGTGCTATTTTGGCTACACAAAGGACTGTGCTTACTCTTAAATTTTAGGATTCCTTACCTCCTGTTTTAAACTTAAACAAATATATTTGCATTGCTACCAAGGGAAGCTTTTCCACTTTTCCACAGATCCTCTTGTGAGGAATGCGTTCCCAGAAAGTATGAGCTTCTGGTGCGTCTGCAGAGCCAGATATAACACACACACACACACAAATTCACCCATCTCGCCCACCTTAAAACATTAAAACAGGTAAACGCAATTTGGAGAATTTCTAACAAATTTATATTCCCCTCTTTTTAGGGTGATGTATGTTTAGGACTTCCCCATGCAAATTGCTAGGGGGGAAAAATCGGTCAAAACCTCAGCACAGCTCAAAATTTTCTCTTCTCTCATGTGCCATGCCAGATTTTGCAGTATCTGAATAGTCCTAAAGGTGAATCATATTGCAAAGCATTGCTCTAGATTAGTCAGAACAAATCTAGTCAATAATGGCAGTGTGAGCAATATCTATTTTACTTCACCAGCACCCATCTAACATAATTCAAATTCACATCAGTCATTCGGTGTTTTGCATATGAAATCTCACCAACAGAGCTTGGACTCAGGATATTTTTTCTTGAAGGGGAAGAAAAGTGTCTAAACTTTCTCCTTGGTATTTGTTTGCATTTTCCTTGCTTCCCTGTTAACTGCTGCAGGCTGTATTGATAATGCATTCTTTCCCATTAATCTTTTCTGTCCAGAGGAATATTATGGGTTCATTTGTCATTTTAGGGAGGAACTAGGCATTACGCTTGAAACATGAGTGCTCAAACTGAGTTATCTGCCTTCCTCTTCAAAATATTTAGGCACTCTGTGGTGTGATTTTACATGCTTTTCCATACCCCCAGGCAAAAGCAGGCAGTGATATAGAACAAGTGGTGATGTCACAGCATGCATTACAGAGAGAGGTAAAAGGTAAAGGTACTCCTGACCGTTAGGTCAAGTCGTGGACGATTCTGGGGTTGCGGCGCTCATCTCGCTTTATTGGCCAAGGGAGCCGGCGTTTGTCCACAGACAGCTTCTGGGTCATGTGGCCAGCATGACTAAGCCACTTCTGGCAAACCAGAGCAGCACACGGAAACGCCGTTTTCCTTCCCGCTGGAACAGTACCTATGTATCTACTTGCACTTTGACACACTGCTAGGTTGGCAGGAGCTGGGATTGAGCAATGGGAGCTCACCCCGTCGCAGGGATTCGAACTGCTGACCTTCTGATCGGCAAACCCTAGGCTCAGTGGTTTAGACCACAGTGCCACCGCATCAACCAGGTTCAGTTCTCCCCTTAGATAATGAATGATCGGCTTGCTTATATTTCTGAATATTTGATAAAGACTGATACAAAATTCTAGAGTCAACCATAGTCAAGTCTGAGGTGGAGTACCTAATTTTTTTCATAAAACAAACTGTTTGCATATAAAATGGGCATCTATTATACATCAGTTCTAAGTTGTGGTTGGTGGTTGGCATGTGGTCTAAACCACACAGCCTAGGGCTTGCTGATCAGAAGGTCAGCAGTTTGAATCCCCACGATGGGGTGAGCTCCCATTGCTCGGTCCCAGCTCCTGCCCACCTAGCAGTTCGAAAGTGTGCCAAAGTGCAAGTAGATAAATAGGTACCGCTCCAGCAGGAAGGTAAATGGCGTTTCCGTGTGTTGCTCTGGTTTGCCAGAAGTGGCTTAGTCATGCTGGCCACATGACCTGGAATCTGTCTGCAGACAAATGCCGGCTCCCTTGGCCTATAGAGCGAGATGAGCGCTATAACCCTAGGGGTACCTTTACCTTTGCTAAGTTGTACATAATGATTACTTGATCATATACGGATCATATGGTTACATACACAGATTTGTATATATTGAAGGCACAGCATCAGTTCAATTTACATGAATTTGGCATCCTTTTGAGATGCTGGAACTAGATAGTTTTGAAAACTAGTAGAGGACTGTTGGTATCTTTTTCATCTTCTTTTAAATATCATATGGCAGTTGTTTGACACGCTGAGACATTTGTGTTTCCCAGAAATAACATCAACATGTGGCGCATTCAGCCAACCTGTGGCATTAGAGCCTGATATTTTCAATCTTCTATGCTCAGGATAAATCGGTGCTATCAGTTCCTAAGAATAAGACTTCAGATGATAAATAGTCCAGGCTGCATATTTAACCTTGTCTTCCTTACAGTCCTATTCTGGGAAATAGTTCCCACTCCGTTTGGTGGGGCTGCTCCGGGGTCATTATAAGTTAGGTTTTTACCTTATTCTTGCATATAGTGTCGGGCACATTAATGGTGGATCACAGCTTATTCATTCCCTTCTTCTGGTTCTGGATATTCTGTATGGCACAGCGGAGTCTGTTTCTTCCTTTGTATTGTTCACGTGTTATTTATATGCAAAAATACACAAGTTGCATTCAGTGAAGGCATGTGCAACATTGAGAAGTTTCCTTAATTGGGATCTCAAGCCAGCACTTTGAGACAATTAAAGCCAGATGAGAATTTCTGCACTTACCATAAGTGCTCAGAGGACAGAGTAGAGACAGGTACTTAGCATCCCTGAAAGAAGTCCTTTTCTTTCCTTGACATCAGCAAGGACACCTATCAAGTGAGCATCTATGCACCTGCATGGTGCTGAGTGATTTGCTTCCCAGTGCTTAAACACAGGGCAGAGAATCTTTCCGGCCGCCCACCCTTGGCCCTGCGGTGGTGTGTAGCAGTTTGGCAAACTATCTCACCTTTCAAAGAATCACCTTAGACTCATGTCAGAATGTAAGTGAAGTTGACAATGGGAATGGGAATTCCTCCTGGAAGAGAAGTACGTATTTTCATTGTGTATTGTTGGTTTGCGTCAGTTATTTTCATAAACTTCTGATTGCTCAAAAAGGCTTTAAAATTGGAGGCACATAAGGAAGCCTTAAGGCCTCAAAAGGTTACTTTTGGGCAGTGTTATTAAAAGGAGGCTGGCTCAGAGTAGTGACTCAAATAGTGCTGCAACAGGCATCTTCTTCAAAGGTGAGATAATTCTGCCATGTCTTTGGATCAGCAGCAGGAACCCTAACTTTCCCAGTGTTTATTGTTGGTGAAGGGATAAGGTGATACAAATCTCCACTAGGCCTGAGCAGCAGTAAGCTGTGGTTGCCAGTCCTCCATTGTTAGCCAGCAGAATAGTCCTGAAGTGGAAGGAATGCCTGCTTTGACATGCCTGCAACACTACAAATTCCTTCAGTGCAATCCTGAGCACACTTACTTGAAGTTAAGGGGACAAGGGGTTGTATTCAACTAAAGCCAGTGCTTCTTCAACTTGGGTCTCCAGTTGTTGTTGGACTACAACTCCCATCAACCATGACTACTGGTACTGCTAGATAGGGATAATGGGAGTTTTAGTCCAACAGCTGATGACCCGAGTTTGAGAAACACTAAACTAAACTTTACCTAGAATTGTTGTTGTTTAGTCGTTTAGTCGTGTCTGACTCTTTGTGACCCCATGGACCAGAGCACGCCAGGCACTCTTGTCTTCCACTGCCTCCCGCAGTTTCAAACCCATGTTAGTAGCTTACCTAGAATAGACCCACTGAAATAAATGAACATGACTAAGTTAGGTCCATTAATTTCAGTGGGTCTGCTCTGAGTAAAACTTTGTTGGATATCACTCTTAATCTTGAGTAAGCAAGCTTTGGATAACATAAAGAAAACTCTTCCAAAAACGTCTTTCCCCCTGGGGAAAATGAGATCAAAGACAAAATGAGGCTTGTGCAGTGACAGATGTCAATTATATTACTTAATGCACTACTTGAGGTCCATTGAGTAGATTAACAAATTGTGACAAAATGACAAGTACATTCTGTGGTGATTGATGAATTGATGTGTTATCAGGGTCTTCAAACTGCCAGACCCAGAAAAATAGAAATGGTGTGAGATCAGTGTGAAATCATTGCTGAGCAAATGCTGTTACTTATTTTGTATGAATAGGCTGGATTGTTTTATCTTTTCCTGATAGTTTTCTTTTTTATTTATTATGTTTATATTCTTCCTTTTGTTCCTTGATAGTCTTATGTTTAAGGCAGGGACCAGACCCAGTGCCTTCCAATAATGACCCGACATTCCCCAGCTTGTACAGTAATCCAAGGATGTACGAGGTGGGCTATGTTTATGGTGGTTGCCAACCAACAAGGAAAGCCATTTGTGTACAAGTGGCTATGTTTCCCCTAAGTTTCATAGATAGAAGACAGCTTACAATGGCTTCAGCCACACCAACCTGATCCTTCATCATATCAGCCATATGGGCAATAACAACTGGCAAAAAATGGCGGGCCTAGAGTAGATCTGCTTGAGGTAGACCTGCAAGTTCTTGCAAGTGAGATGGCCCCACTTCCTCCTTCACACCACTGCATTTACACAGACGGATTCAATGTGGTGTCCATGTTTAAGACTTGGAAAACTTAGTTTTGTTACTAATCATAGTTTTCACAGATGACACCATTTCCATCATTTTTCTCAAAGGATCTGCTCCAAAAATACTGCTTTCATTATGAGAAAATAACACATGTGTAATGAACAGCTGTGAAGCCATTTAAAGGCATGCATAATGTGCGCCCTTTACTTCCCTCCCCAACACAATCCAGATTGTTCTCATCCAGATATACTCTCATGCATCTTGTTAACAGATGGTCAGCAAGGATTGGGAACTGCATGGCGGACAGCCTCTTGTGTGTGTGCATGTCAGTAGCTAATGTGCAGATAAAACAATTGCTGGATCACATGCACAGGAGATTTTAAATGGGACATTTTATCAGATAATTCTAAAGTGCTTGGTCCATGCCTGTTAAAATTTATGTCCACTGAGGCCTCAAACTGCTTCTTTCCCCCTCCCAACCCCCAATTCCTGTTGGGTCATTGTCTTGGTAATTGTGGTGGGAAGGATTTCTATAAGTAGAATCTGTGTCTTCAAAGAAACACTGCCATGTCAGGATTTCTTAATGACCAAGAATTACCTGAATTTACTCACCCATAGGACAGAAACAGTGCAAGCAGACTATTAATCAAACAATTACTTTTCTGGTTAAGCAATTTTCCAATAATCAGATTTGACTGATCTCTTAGGCAGCAATGCTGTTCACTAACCGGTTCAGTTGCATGATCTAGGAACAAATCATAGAAGCCAAATAAACCCACAGGTCAGTTTTAAAATCATTTAAGCAGAAACTGGAAGCCAGGGATTTACTGGGATGAGATGTGTTATTGACTGATTAATTACAAATTCAGCCTCTGGAAAGGGATTTAAGTTCTAAACTGCAGGTTAAATGCCTCAAGTCATTTTTGTTACTTGGATGCACTTGGATTCTCTCTGAGATGGTTAGAAGCTGCAAAATTTCACTGTGAATTTCAAGGTGTCCTAGATTTATAGAAATTGAGATTGAGCCTGAGCTCCTTTCTCATTTATAAAGTACCCAGCCGTTATTTTTGGTTCTGCCTTTTGGCTTAATATCACCACATCAAGACTTGTGCAGAATGTGGGAAATGTGTCTTTTGTTTGTTCATTTCCCCTCTTATTTTCTAAGGGTCAACTAAAACTACTGAATTTCTTCACGCATTTGTGTATACAGGTACATAGCCAAGTGGAGAAAAGGGTAGTGTGAAGCAAGCAGGCACAGATGCGATGAGCCAGCATGCATCTGCATTCATTTCAAGAAAATCCAAATTTCGTTCATCATGTGTGCCACCCACTCATATATTTTAATGAGTGAATGTGATTACATTAGACCTATCAATTTCAGTGGGTCTGTTCTAAGTCTGTTTTAGTTGAATACCATTCCATTTGTGGAACACATTTCCATTCTCTCTTTCCCATGCAGCCACAAATCTGCCCTGGAGGGTTGGGGCACCTTCCAGAGCACCTTTGAGGAGGCATGAAGGACTACAAGGAGTAGGAGAAGAAAGGAAAATCCCCTTGCGCAAGCCCTAAAAGTCTCACCCCCCTTTTATAAGGAAATTGTGTTCATGGCAGCTCACAATATACAAGATAAATGGTCAGTTACACCAGTAAATAAACATGAACAATGCACATTTCAATGACAACACATTTCTGATCTCATAAGGGCATTTCAATGATGTCCCAAATAACAATTCATAATTTTATTAAAAAAATAATCAAACCGATATTTCTTCGTATTTATTAAAAATCACCCACAATCAGGAGTTGTAGAAAAGACTGAAAACAGAGGGGGGAAGTCTCCCCTCTGGTCTGCTTCCCAGGCCACGCCCCCTTGGCCCACCAACAATTGGCTCAAGCCATGGGTGGGCTCTGACAGCCCCTGCAGCCAAGGAGGAAATGACATCATCTGCCAGCTGTGCAGGGCCCAGAAGGCTGCTTCGGCCCAGGGGCAGGCCGCCCTGATCTGCAACCACCACTCCCTGGCAAGAACAAGGTGACTGGTGTTTGTAGAAGCAGCTGCTTCTTGGAAAATCCTGAAGCTGAGCCATAAGGCTGTTGGTAGCCAAAAATAGAGACTTTCTCTGCCTCACTTTCTTCCACTCTATACTTTCTCCAGTTAGGTCTTTGTGTCTCCCCATGTGGACACCATGAGCCAGGACTTATTGCTAGGTTATTGGGTTGGTATTGGTTGGCACTTGGCAGTCCTATAACTTTTTTAAGCAAACGAGAAAACATTTTGTCCATTCTCAAAGGCATTGTCTTGTTTTTGGAAGTTCTGTGGGCAAAATGTTGACTAGGAGGGCCTACTGACAAGGATTTTCTTTCGCAAGCACCCAATAAAAACTGGAACTGGTTGTGCTAAGCATATGCCAGCATAGCAAATCTGAATTTGCAGTAGGCACTAGAAATCTAGTCCAGAATAAAAAGCTCAGCAGATGTTCACTCTAGGCATAGGTCCAAGCAAAGAAAACTGGGCATTGGCACCAGCCTAACCAAGGAAGCTAGCCCAAGGCAAGGCAGTGCATCTGGCAAATCCCAGATGCTCTATGAGATTCATGTAGAAGGAAGCTGATACCAACTTCCAGCCGATAAACCCAAACTTCTGTATATGGGACAGTGCGTGTGAGTGTGCCATCTTCACCTTTCATTTTAAAGTTGCTTCAGCTCCATGGGACCAACTCCACTTTTGTAAATTGCTTGACTACAATGCAAAATGAGGTTGGGTTATTTCTTCTTTCCCTGTGATATGAATGCCAGGGTTATTTGAGCCATAGAAACATATTCTACTGCATTCCTGGAAAGCTGAGACTGTTCATGTTACAAAAAAAAACTACAGCCATCACAAGATTCTAGTTTCTGCTGGCTAAAGCTGATCGTTCCCAAAGCAACTTCTGCTTGAGAATTAAATGCCTGGCTTGGGATCCAGAGTTCCATTTCCTTGCTGCTCTTTATTTCCTTGCTCAGGGTTGAATGCAGGTTCAGTACAGTGGGCAGCCAGTGCTGGCATGACGTTCTCCTGCCCCACACAATGCCTGTTGAAAGAGGGACCATTGTTCCATCCCCAACAGCCAAAGAAGGAGCTCTGTACTATAGGCACATGATGATCAGAACGTCTGTCTAAGCAGGACATTTATAGAAGCCTGCAATCTATTTCTCTAACACTTTTAGTGTTTCTGCACACAGTGGTGAAGTGACAATGTCTCAAATATATGCAGCTGTTATTTCATTATTTCTGTGCTTTTATTCAACTCTTTTAGTAGGACTAAGGAACAATTGCCAACAGAGTTTCCTCCCAGTGTTGGAGGAGCGCTTCCTGACATGAGCTTTATATAGCAAATGGGTTGTTCAGATCTATCCCCCCCCCCCCCCCGTGTGTACAACTGCTGTGTTTGCATCCACACAGTCCATTCTTCTCATTCCTTGGCGTTCACTGCTATTTTGCTGTTTGCCATCCGCACCAGTAGGGGGAGCTTGACTGTTTGTCTTTACTCTGTTACTTTGTTGCTCCTCCACCTTCTCCCATTCTGGACATGTATACAGTTCCCGGACTCAATCCGTTCTGAAAGTCCATTCGACTTGCAAAACCTTCGAAAACCAAGGTGCAGCTTCTGATTGGCTGATTGGCCCCGGAAACAATGCCGACAGCCGGAACAAACCAGAACACTTACTTCTGGGTTTGCGGCATTCGGGAGCCTATTTGTTCGTCAACTAAACCGTTTGGGAACCAAGGTACCAATGCACATGTTATTTCTGTACCTGTGCATGTGTACTTAAAAAAAAAAGATCACCAGAAACAGGCAACTATTACCACCTCGTAGGTATCATTTTTCACAATGGACAAAGCGGAGGCTTGAAGTTTTGGCCCTTCAAGACCCATTTCTATGGAGGTTTTGTACACGCTTGATATCTGGCTATATTTATCTGCTGTTTAATTTTGGGGGAGCAGAGAGGCAGTATAAAAGTCCCCAAGAATACCTTGAAGGACCCCGTAACAGTTGACAATCACACATTTCCCCCACAAAAACAGGGGGCGACAAAATTAGTCTTCCAGAAAACCCCCATACAATAACTTTTTTAAGGCCAGTGTATGTACTGTGATTACAGACCTTGAGGCAACCATCAGTTACCCACATTTACTGTGTGGAAATCCTCCTTTGAACTAGGTTGTTGAAATTCGGAGGTGCCATTACATTGCAGCAATCGGTGGAAGTAGGTGTCAAATAGACAATTTGGAGTCACACTCACATCATTTAGTATCGGGGGCTAACTAAACCAAATGGATAGGCTGTGATTTGATGGTGAACAAATGGGAGTAGGGGACAGTTCTAGAGAACACCCCTCAAAACATCGCCACACACATATCCTGCCCCCAAAATGAGGTGGGGGCTTTCCCCCCCAGTAATGAGTTCCCACACCAGCAGTGACTATGGCAACATAATAGATTTTTCTTTTTTTTACAAATTGGATTTTTCACAGTAAGGGAAAATCCGGATTAAAAAAAGAGTTGTGCCTGGCATTTTGATGACGATGATGCCACAAAACCTGTATACATGAGCTGCTGAGATTGCAGAATAAATTCCTGGCTGGAAGCGTCCAGAGCCTAGTCTGGAACCAAAATATGTATAGCTTTATGTGTCTCATATTCTGCTTCTAACAACAACAAAAGAGCTCCTGGTTGAACTTGTGAAATGGTAAGAAGCTTGAATAAAAATCAAACTTCGGTAAGACAAGTGTTTTGGCTCAGTGCCTGTTTTCAGACTACATTTCTTTTAGGTTTATTCATAGCATACCAGAAAAGTGGCCCTTAATTATCTACTGAAGGATTTGCTGCGAGTCAGGATTCTCCCTCCCTCCTCCCCCTCTTAACAGACAAGAAAATAACTCTAAAATTAGCAAATGCTTCACATATTCCATCCCCTCCCCAGGTCTGCTACTGTTGCTTCAACATTTGCTTTTTAGAGGTTTCAAATCACAACTAATGTAGGCTTTGGAAGAGGGGGAAAAACCTGCCCAACATGTGACTGATGACAGCCAAAGCTAAGCCTGGCAAAACAGATTTAAAAAAAAAAAAAAAAAAATGTTGCTAAATTCAGCTATATTCAGAAGGAGATTTTGCTGAAAACCAGAGAAGGGCTGAGGCGCAGCATTAACAAAAGAGATAATCCTGTTTGATCGTTTCTATTTTGCACAAATACATTTCCATGTGCTTAAGCCTTCATAGAGTGGGAATGGCATGAGCAAAAGGCTGGTTCTGAGTTCTGGACTGATCATTCTAAACTAAGCAAGGAATTACAGATTTGTGAACTGATCACCCTTAAGAGTTGTTGTTTTCTAAGTAGCATGGTGGAGGGTAATGATGGACTGCATTGCAGCACAACAGGATGGGTGGGTAAATCCAATCTCCTTGCCACCTTTATGCCCCTCTTCCCCCAGGCAGCTATTTGCCTTATTGGGGAACCCATACTGCATCCACATACAGTGGTACCTCTGGTTGCGAACAGGATTCGTTCCGGAGGCCCATTCGCAACATTAGCAGAACGCAACTCACAGCGGCGCGTCTGCGCACACGCGGGTTGTGACTCGTCGCTTCTGCACATGCACGTGACATCATTTTGCGCATCTGCTCATGCGCGAGTGGTGAAACCCAGAAGTAACCCTTTCCAGTACTTCCGGGTCACCATGGGACGCAACCTGAAAAAAACATATCATGAAGCAAACATAACATGAGGTATGACTGTACATTTCTCCAAAATGAGTAGTAGGAGAAATTATTTGCACATGAAAACAGTGGGGGAAGGGTTAACACCCTTCTTCACCCAGTTGGCTTTGGTCTGTCTTGGGAGACAATGGAGGGGTACACCTTTGGGGTGAAGTCAAACTGTTGGAGGTTACAGTGTTTTGTGTTGTGTATGAACCTATTAGGTCCGTAAATTACCATATAGCATACGTTCAACACACACAAAAATGACAATTTGTTGTTGACAAAGGACAGCTGGACATATAAAGGACTCCATTATCTTCAGTAGCTTAGGGCCTCATCAAACCTAAATCCGGCCCTGTGGAAGAGACATGTTTTGTTGCAGTTGAGGCAGATGAAAACATCCAGTTGTGCTGCTGCAGATGCACCCTGGTGTTTCTAGCCATCATTCCTCCTCTGGTCACTGCTGTGGATAGACAACCTGACTGTTGTTGTACTGTGGTCATCTGCAAGGAATTCCCACAAGGTGGTTCTGATTCAATTTGGGGCTGGAGGCATGGTTGCTATAAAGAGATGCTAGAGCCAGTCACATATCTCAAAAGTTGCAACTGGTTCATCGCATACATACACAGCACCTGATTGACAGTTGCCACTGTCAGCTGGTCACTTGAGCTGGAAGGAGGCTCACTCCGGATTCTTTCTGCCCCTCCACTTTTCCTCCGCTGAGCAACAGAAGGCTCAAATTCAATCTCTGTGTTTACTCACTGCTTTGAAAATATCATTCACCCAAATAATGATGATGATAGCAATAATGTACAAGGCATATATTGTATCACAAGTGCCCGCTTTACTGGTGCAACATTTCTGCACCTGATTATGGGCAATTCCCCCTTCACACTGCAGCCCTCTGCCACATAGCTTGTTCAGGAAGGTCCTGCAGCTCTGGGAAGAATGTTTTCAGGGCCACACAGGACTGCAAGGGACAAAACGACAAGGTATCTTCAGCTCATGCAGCCGTTGGGTACAAACTGTTGCTGATATTGTAAGTTAGCCCAGTTGATCTGTTGATCTCATATCCATACTTAGCAAGATGTACAGTGGTACCTCAGGTTAAGAACTTAATTCGTTCCGGAGGTCTGTTCTTAACCTGAAACTGTTCTTAACCTGAGGTACCACTTTAGCTAATGGGGCCTCCCACCACCGCTTCCGCGCAATTTCTGTTCTCATCCTGAAGCAAAGTTCTTAACCAGAAGTATTATTTCTGGGTTAGCAGAGTCTGTAACCTGAAGCGTCTGTAACCTGAAGCGTCTGTAACCCGAGGTACCACTGTATAGTCATAATTGATTCTGATGGTTTGTTGGGTTGTGCGTGTGGGAGAAAAATATGGAGGTGTTATGCCTCACCCCCAGGAAAAGAAATAGAATGCCAATCAACAAAGAAGCTAAAATAGTAATATGCTTGGGAGGTAAGTGGCCTTTATACTTGAACTGTGTACCTGCAAAGCGTATACTCCTCCTGGACTTTTCCACTAGTGATGTGTGAGTAATTCAGTCTTTCTAGATTTCAATATGGATTGACCTGTTCTGCACCTTCTCAGCTACTATTTGGATAGAACTTTTGTTATCTACCAGCTTTCTCACTTCTCAAATGTTCCAATGCAGTTCTCAGCTCAAAAACTGTATCAAAATGCTCTTTTTTAAAAACAACAACACAAAGTTTACTCTAATAGAAAACACATTTGCAAGCGTGTTTCCTAAAAGGAACTATGTTTAACAATACATCATTAATAGGTTTAATTATTTTTAAAAAATTAAAAATCAAATTAATGCAGAAATAGGATGGGATGGGCCACAGAAATAGGATGGGACTTTCATCTCCATGGTGATTACAATATTTGTAATTATCAAAATGCATTCAATGTTGTTACAATTTTATTTATTTTATTTGAGAGAGAGAGTTGTGCATGCTGAAGTGGAAACAAGATATCCGAATAATCGAATGTGCATCTCTTGTTTTTCACTTCCCTTACAGTTATTGGCTGACCAACAAGGTTTTCATCAAGCGACCTAGCACAGGACTCCTCATGTACACACTTGCTACAAGGTTCTGTGACGAAATTCATCTCTATGGATTCTGGCCCTTCCCGAAGGATATAAATGGCAAGCCAGTCAAATATCATTATTATGATGACTTAAAGTATCGATTTTTTTCTAATGCCAGCCCACATAGGATGCCATTAGAATTTAAAACTTTAAGTATGTTGCATAACAGAGGAGCACTTAAATTGACGACGGGGCGGTGTGCGCAGCAATAAAGCACAAGTTGAGGACTAGGAGAAGTGCCGGATCTGGGCTTCGCCATGCAGATTTTATGGAAGAGCAGTGGGATCAAAACAGTGGATTTATCCCTGTGCGCTGTACCAAGCCATTGGAGAACAAGGAAGTGGACCGGAACTCCCGTACCAGCGAACATTTTTACTTGTTGAAGTGCTAAATCTTGAGTGCAATGGTTCGAGTAAGTGCCACTTTCTCTAAGAGCAAAGCTTGAATGTATAAAATCAGTAGTGTTTACAAGATCCAACGATGCATTCATCACCTGTTAAAGAAGCAAATAGTCCATTTGCTGCTCATTTGCCAACACAAAGTCTGGCAGCGTGTAACGAAATACCCGAGAGGTGGGGTCTGCCCTGAAGGAAATACTTTGCATTTGGCAGCAACAATCAAGGCAGAATTGGCAGAGCAGTGGATAACATCACCAAACATCAAGCAAAATACCTTCAGCTGGGGCCGTCCCTGGCTATGTATTATAACCTTTCTCTTTTTCCTCCCTGTTTTTAAAATTGTCATTCATTTTCTATGGTGTTTGGGTATTGGAGCCCCTTAAGGGATTTTGACAAGATAATACTATGAACATTTTAATTAATCTTCAAGAAGTGGTCTTAGAAGATCTTATTTTTTAAACAAAATCTTCATTGCATCTTATTGCTCAGCTTACGCATCACAGCTGAAGTTGCCTCCACATGACAACTTGCTGCTGCTGTAACACATAGAGCCAGTCATCAGGTTTTGCCCCCGCAGCCCCATATCTCAGCACCAGCCACTGCTAGGAACATGTTCTGCTGGTGAAGGCGATGTCGGGACGTGTATGGGAAATGGGAGTGGGGAGGGTCATATCACTAGGTTGTTCTGGATGGTATGACTTGTTGAAAAAAGCTTAGGATCTCCCAACTGCTTTTAGGTGCTTCTTTTAGGGTGAACTGCATGTTACAATAAACACACGACAAAAGTGTGCTCAAACTTCTGAACAAAAAGCAGCTGTGTAGTCAGAATCTGGACTGGTGACACATTCCACATCGGGGCTCCAAACTACCGTATTTTGCGCTCTATAAGATGCACCAGACCACAAGACGCGCCTAGTTTTTGGAGGAGGAAAACAAGAAAAAAAATATTCTGAATCTCAGAAGCCGGAACAGCAAGAGGGATCGCTGCGCGGTGAAAGCAGCAATCCCTCTTGCTGTTCTGGCTTCTGTGATAGCTGCGCAGCCTGCATTCGCTCCGTAAGACGCACACACATTTCCCCTTACTTTTTAGGAGGGAAAAAGTGAGTCTTATAGAGCAAAAATACGGTACTTTTTCTGCTAACCTCTTCTCCAGCTGCTGATGGCTCCTAAATGTATTTAGGAAAACGCCATACGAAATACACGGTGTGTACAAACTTGTATAGAGTGTACATTTTTATCTTTGGGAGACAAATCGCAGGAAGGGCAAGGAATTTTCCACAGGCTACTGTCCTGATATAGGTGTGTGTTCCAGATCCCAAAGTTGCTTTTTCTTCAAAACAGAAGTTAGTTTAAACATACTTTTTTTCCTGAAAGTGTGTCTATCGTAACATTTAGTCTGGCCTAAAGTACAAACTTAACAGAAGCTAAATTGAAAGTTAGCACTTTTAAACAATCTGATGTTTTGAGCTGTCTTTAAGGCAAGATTTTTGTTATGAAGATGATATTGTTAACAAGCAGGTGCCCTTACATTTGGTACCAAAGATTATGCTGATTTTGTAATAGATGTACATTTGTTTTCCTTCAAATGATGAAAACGTGTAAAATTTAGTACTTGTTGCTGTGCTGCTTTAGAAACTGTTTTCAGTCATTTTTTTTGTTTATTTGTTTACTGCTAACTTGGTGTCTAGATTTTGTTTGAAGGACAAATTCCTTAACTTGACTTTGCTTTTTATATATGCCTTGAAAATCTGAAACAGATGTTTTCCCTTTTTAAAAAAACAGACTATGACCATAATATTCTTGAATCAAGATATTTAATCAGAATTAATGTAAATTATAAATATAATTGAAATGTCAAAGTCTGTATAGTTTAGTTGGCATAGTGGATTTTGTTTTTAGTTTACAAAACCACTTTTAAAATGCAGATTCTTCATAGTGCTGGACAATATGTGCATTATTCCCGTTCTATAGCATCCTGATGAGCAATATGTGAAAATACCACTGACGAGTTCCCTTGCCTTTTCACTTCTTTGAAGCTCCACTTTCTATATGGGGCTGTGTTTTTTGTTCTGAGACAGCAGACAATGAGAATTATTAATGGTTTTGTATGAACAGAAAGGGTTGTAAACAGAATGGCTGTAAATCTAGAGTATAAAAGCACAATTGATGGAGTGACTTCAGAAATGCATGCTGGGGGAACAACCAGTGGTTCTCTCATGTGGTTTCACCTGCAGATTTCTGCCATATAGAAGCAGAAGAAGAAGAAAACAGAAGAAAAACAAATGGAGAATAAATCTTCATATTAGCCCTTTTCAGATATTCAGAGCCTTTTCACACACATTCATATGACCTTCACAGATTTAGTGTATTTAAAGGAACAGACAGGACCTGCACAGGTTTTAGTGCTCAGTGCATAATAGTCTGAGAGGGACCTCGAGACAAAGGGAGTGTAGCCTATGTGCATCTCACTACTCTTTTAACCCTTATGTGTTCAGACCAATGCTTGAAGAGAGTGATACAATGCTGTGTAGAAGGAAGGGTGGGCTGATTATGCCATTCCCAAATGCATGGAATAATCTGCAGGAACCTACCAGGCCAACAAGTCTATACCTAGTCCAGCATCCTTTTTGCTGCAGTGGCCAACCAGATGTCCACAAACAAGACATGAAGGCAAAAGCCTTCTCTTTTCCTTTTCCTAGAGTGCATATTCAGTGGCATTCTGCCTCTTTTCTCATCAGGATATTCATACATTGGATGAAACGGATAAACCCATAAAGGAATGTGATTTCCCCTGCCCACAGGAATCTATGAATAGTAAAATACTGCTTGTTGATTTTTGCAGCATAGGCAGTGAGCTTCGCCATTGTTATCATTAATTTTTACCATACTTTTCCTTACAAAAGGGAGCCCATAGCAGAGAGAGAGAACATTTTTTGAGGAAAGTGTAGGCTTAAGGATTGGTTTTGTAAACTCCGAAGATATTACTGGAAAACGTATGGTGTTTAGGATGACACATACACAAAAATAGTCCAAAATAAAAATTTCTTAGGCTTCTTAATGACCATAATAGTAATGTTGGCATGTTTCCTTTTGAAATAGAGTAATGTTAGAGCAGTCTAGCTAAACTGATTTTCCATAAAAGGTGTTAGATTTCACACAATCACCTTAAAGAAGTTGAGACTAGTGCCTTTTTCATCCTCAGGCATAACTTCAATCCTATTACTTAATTCTTTTGTGTCATGTTTTCCTCCCCTTATCTAGACTATTTCCACATGTCTATAAAGGGCTAATAAACTAGTTAACAAAACCACTTTTATGTTTTGCATCTCAGGGAAATATCAGTTTTCCAATATAAACACAACAGGAAAAGATAGAATTGAAAGTGGATGAAAGCCTATCATATTACATAAAAAAGAAGAAGCAAGGTTTTCATGTAATGAATGAGGCGGCAGTCCTATGCACCTTGGAAGAATTCAAGGGGACATGTATGGGATTGCACCATCAGGCTGCAATCCTATGCAAGTTTAGTTGAGAGTAAACACCGCTGGGCACAATTGGACTTACTTCTCAGTAGAAGTGCATAGAGTGTGGGGGGAAAAGGCACTTAGATGAAGAATAAGGATGATTTAAAAGATGCTAGTAAAGATTTAAATGATGGAATGGTCTGCTTAAAATACAACGTTGCAGTGTTTGGCTCAGCATTTCATTTAGGTCTTGTTTCACTGAAAATCTAAAATGACAGTAATTTTAAATATGGATGTCACAACTGTCTTTTTTATGCATACTACCATTTTGTGTCCTCCAGCCCCTTCATTGTTTGCATATTATGCAGAGATCATGAGCTTCTTTCTCTTTGTCAGAACTCTGTTCTTAGTTACATGAGCACAGATTTGGGAATTTTCCCTGGATGACAGCAGCCCTGCATTTCACCAATGGGATGTTGGCAAAAAACGTATCACATCCTGCCCTGTGTCTTTGCCTTGAGCTTTTACTATATATCCCTTCTCTTGAGTAGTAAAAACTACCACCATTTAAGATCTACATTCCCCATTGAGATCAAGCCCTAGAGTAGCCATCCACAATGTTTTGGATGACAACCCCCATCAGCCTCAGCCAGCATGACCTTGTTGCTTGGGTCTGATGGTAATTGTATTCCAAAAAACCTGGAAAGCACCAGAATGGGAAAGGCTGTCCTAGAACTTAAAGAGTCAAAAAGGTAGCCTATAGAAACTTTTGCAAGGTTACAGTTAGTGGGATTTACATTTGCTCATCACATTGCAAAAAATTACAAGTGTTCAAATACAGGTAAGGAATAAATGGCTTCTTTGTTTTCATAATCTTCCCATAACATCTATTTGTTGCTTGTATCACAGCTACTGTGATAGAGAATCATAATTGACCAGCACTATCTCCAACACATACCCAGTGGTTAAAATCTGCAAAACTGTAGGAACAGTCTCTTTAGAAATGCACAGTAAGAAAGGGAATTTGTTTTCATTCGGATAATTTTACTTGTGGAGACTTGTAATTCATAAAGCGGTGTTTTATAATTTGTGTTTTTCTTTTTGTTTGGAGCTCTGGAGCTCCTCAGATTAATGAAGATAAATGTATAATATATTCATGTTTATCCTTTGAGGAGATTCTCCTTCTTATTCCCTTTCTAAAATGTGAAGACTACTCAACGTTTCAATTGAGTTTGGAGTCTCTCTCTTCAACAATGCCAGAATAACGTCCCACGAAAAAGAAATACGATGTAATGGAGCTAAATGAAAACGAATGCAATTGCCAGCTAGTATTCTGTTTGCATGTGCACAGTTGATACCTTGAAAGACCATAAAAGCGAGGATTCGAATTAGTCTGCTTTGTGGCAACTTTCAATACTGGTTACCCACTGCCTTCAGCAAGTGTGGAAATTATGCAGCCTCTTAGATCCTACAAGGCTTAGGTAGGCTGTGATCCAATGAGATAACATCTATTCATACAAGAAATAGTGGTGTGTGCACTGACCACAAGTTTCCGTTTTGCCCTTCAGAAAACAGTTTTGCCCTTCAGAAAACAGTTTTGCCCTTCAGAAAACAGTTTTGCCCTTCAGAAAACAGTCCAGGGACCATCAGCTCAAGGACCACCCAAATACCTGGTGTTCCAGTCCACCACCTCCACCCCACCAACTGAATTCACTATTGGGAAATTTAAAAACAGCTACAACTCATTTTGACAGTGGATGAAATTTGCAAGTCCCTCCAGAGTGGATAGACCCTTCAAAATTACTAGCACATTGGTTTTCGAGCTTTTGTGCTGGGCACAATTCCTTTTGTAAAGGAGATAGCTGTATTATTTCATTTGGAGGGCAGAATTGGAAGAAATTTTCAGACAATATTGCCCCTTCTCAATGTATTACTCTTGCCAAATTTCAGAAGAATTTCTCTTATAGTTTTAGGATAGGTAAAAAATGAGTCCCTTAATCTCCCAGGCTAGTGTCTTGAGGGCAATAGGTCTGAAAACTGTAGATATGAAAGCTGCCTTTGGGTAAGAAACCGACCAAATTCCAGGGGAATAGGTCTGGGGCTTTTGTGTTAAGCACCTGTGGCATTTATTTTGGGGGGCAGATGAACAAAACAGTTTTCACTTTTGGGGTAAAATCACTCCCTCTGATTATAATCTTGACTTGACATTCATAGCAGAGCTCCTCCTCTGCCCCCTTCCCACCATGGTGTCTGCTGTCCATTTCCCCATCACTTAGAGATATTACTTTTGTTTTTATCAGATGCTTGTCTGCAGCATTTTTTGACATTTGGATCGCTGAGGTGCCGTGAAATGCTTCAGGGGTGCCTATTTTTATTCATGACACCTTGAACAGAGCCTGCTTTGCTTCTGTAAAGCTCAAAATCTCTCCAAGGCATCCTTCTTGCACACCCCTAATATATTTCACAATTAGCCTTTCCGTATATATTCCAGTATCTCAACTGCTAAACCTCCGGTCCTTTTTCTTTTTTTGTAAATGACGTGTGTTGCGGGGTAAAGAATGGGGCAATTGACTTTTAAAAAGACTGGAAAGTTTCATTATAATTTAAAAATATGTGCTCCAATCCAATGGGAGGGGACAGTTACAAACAAGTATTTGCATGTGGGTTTCCTGGGCCAAAAGGTTCCAATATCTGGATCAGACATTGAGCTCTATGAAACAGACACTCATTATCTGTTTCTCCTATTAGATTGAGATGGTGGACACATATCTCTGGATCTTGGTGCAATTTCACCCCCCCCCCTTTTCCCTTTCTTTTTAAGAGCACTGTTACCCTGGATAGGCAAAAGCACAATTGTTTTAACTGTATATACTAAAGGAAGCAAGTTTGCCAAAACCAGCCTTCCTGGACAATACTACTGCTATTGAGCATACCCAGCTCCCATTTGTGTGCACTGTTGAGATGTATTCTGTCAGGATCATCTTGTCTGATGCTTTTATTATTATTATTTTGTGTACAGGAGTTGTTGTTAATTCTTTGTTACTTGTACAACCTGTAAAATAAATTAAAACTTTTTTTCCAGTACTTCTTTTGTTGAGGTTTTTGTACACAATAATTTCGTTTCACCAAAAGCCATAAATAGAAAATTAACACATATCAGGATCACCTCTCTCCGTATGAACCTTCCCATCCTCTGAGACCCCTTTTCATGTGCCTCCTCCATGAGAGGTCCAGAGGGTGGAAACACAAGAACTGGCCTTTTCTGCAGTGGCTCCCCATTTGTGGAATGCTCTCCCCAGGAAGTTTTGGCTGCCACCTTCATTATACACCTTTAGGCACCAGGCAAAGACATTCATTTTTAACAAGGCCTTTTGGGCTGATTGACACTTGATGCCTTTTTAATGCTGAGGTCCCCCAAAACACCCCTACCCCAATAACTCACACATCACACATAATTTTTGTTTAAGGTTTTTGGCATAATTTTGGCCACAACTTTATTAAACATACAAGATGTGAGTGGTTGCTTAGGCATTGGTTATGACTATCTGCCCCCCCGCCTGGGGACAGAACTGACTCCCGGATTCCAGCTAAAGCCAGTGAGGGGAAACAAGATCGGGGATAGCTGGAGCTGCGACACAGACCCTCAGCTTCTCCCCGCATGCTCCCAGGGGCTTACGCAGCCCAAACCCGATTCCAGGGGTTTGGACGAAAGGATGGTAAGCCCCTGAATTCCTTTAACGGAATTCCCTTGCAGCAGCTGCATTGGAGGGGCAGGCCCAGCCAATCCATACCCCTCCACCAACCAATTTAAACCAATGCCTAACCGCCAACCTTACACGTTGTGACAATTTGCTACGCAGTAGGCAAAAAACCAAATGGCACTCACTAATCAGCCAGATGGCAAAATTCCTACCGGGCCCCTGCCCCAAAGCAGACGACCCCATGACAAGGTCAAAGCACAAGCCCAAAACAAGGGAGGGCGGGCGGGTGATCACTGTGGGCACTGTTTAAATAATCTCTGTTCCCACCCCCAAATTGGCAACATCAATTTTACCTCAGCAACACAAACAACCAATCCTTGCCAGATCCCTCAATCCTAACCTGCCTGGTAACTACAGGGTGTCTTGCTTGGCCCCATCTGCAAAACGCGCTCTCTTTTAATGAGAACACGCTTTATGGGAGGGGGCATTATGGATTCATTTTTGCTTTTATTTCCATTATGTATATTGTGTTTTTCATATTGTGATTTAATGTTGTGAACTGGCCTGAGATTTACGGCTTTAGGGCAATATACAAATTTAATAGATAATAATAATAATAATTAGCCTGTTAGATTTTGTAACACTTCTGTAGAATTCTAAGGCCTAATATATAATGAAATTAACATATTTATCCAGTATTCATTGGCTTTGGTGCCACCTACTATTGACTTCTCTGCTTTTTACCCTAGTGATCTCAGTGGCCACCAGCCACCATTGCATAAAGGTGATTTGCTGTTAGGAAAAAATGGGCACGCAATTGCATAGTTTGGGTTTTCTGCTTGAAGCCATTCAGTACAATGGCATAGGTGTCACTGAGCACAGCTGCGTAAGACTTTACCAAATAATTGCCATCATTGCAATCAAATGGTACACATGACTTGACATTCACTGTGCTAGTCTTCACACTAAAAGTGTGAGAAGCATTACTTGCAAGGAGACAAGTGACACTGTGAACACACACACACATTTACCATCATGATCCATCCATGCTTTCCAATATAAACAAGCAGGGTATCTATACTGGCTTCAGATTGTAAAACCAAAAGTGTCTTCTAAATGACTCCTTCAAAATGACCTTCATATTGCTTCTTAGAAAGCACCCTTCCACATGCTTAGAACAACCCCTCTTTGTCCTTTCTTGTTTGATACCTCCATTTATGTGAGGGATCAGAAAAACAACTGGAATACTGAATCATCTTCCTGCCCTTCAATTTTCCCATTTGCTTCTATTCTCAGCATTTGATTGATTGATTGATTGATTGATTGATTGACTGACTGACTGACTGACTGACTGACTGACTGACTGATTGATTGCCTCCTTCACTTTATTGCTGTTAAGCACTTAGTAGACCAGAACACATGGCTGGTAGGTATGCTTGAAGACTTTTGCCTGGTTGGTCCAAGGTGAGCCCTTGAGAATCTGAAATCATCACATGCAAAAGTGTTGGTTGAGTCCATCACCAAGTTTTTTTGTGGACCTGATCTTATTCTGGATATCATATTGCTTTAAATGCTTGCCAGAAAGAAAACAGCCGATGGACCACTTAAATTACTGGGAATCATATATCGGAAAGATTTTTTTGTTTTGTTTTTGAAGATTACTCTTATTTTAATGCACCACACCATTATGTTAATTTATACCAGGCTTCCTCAACCTCAGCCCTCCAGATGTTTTGAGACTACAATTCCCATCATCCCTGACCACTGGTCCTGCTAGCTAGGGATCGTGAGATTTGTAGGCCAAAAACATCTGGAGGGTTGAGGTTGAGGAAGCCTGATTTATACCATAAAGCAGGGGAAGAGACATGTTATCTGGGTTCATCATTGTAAGACACTGCTTAGGGGTGAGTTCATTCTGCCAAAAACAAGGCTTAAAGAATCACCCCGAAAAAATATATATTTCTCTGATATTCCAAATCTTTATCCAGAATCAACAGTTGATTCAGCCTGTGCAAGGTCCCTTTCATAACTCCAAAACATTTGTTTACACCAAAGCTTTATTTAGCAATAGAGAGAAATGTTTAACTATCCATTAGGCTGACAAATGCATGAACACCATAAAAAGACAGCTTGCCTCAGCTACCTCTTAATTTGACAAAATTAGAGAATTAATGTAGCCTTTCCCCTCTAAAATACATGATTCAATCAGAGGCCCCCACCACCTACAGCTTTTCCAGTGCATAATGCTTTTTCAAAGAAATTATCTCATTGTAGCTGGCTAGTTTGGAGGGAAAAAATTACAAAGCCATCCATCACTGTCCATGAATGAGATAAGAGTATTAATGTGGAACCTGTTTATCTCCATTCAGGTATAAAATTACAATTATTTTAACATTAATTCTTACCATTCTGTGTTTTTCTTTGCTCTCAAGGGTTATCAGTTCACAAATTTGCTCCTAATGCATAGCTAATAGCAAATCTTTTTTCCTCATTAAAATAGGCCCGTGATATTCTCTCTCAGGAGCTCCTGTAGGTATGGGCTATTACGCAGAGTGCACAGCATGCTAAACCGCCATCTTAAGTTCACGTTGTTGGTGGCAGGAGAGCTTGACAAAAGGAATACTGCCAAAAAGTAATAAAATAATGCCCAAGAGAAAATATGCAGTCAAGAAAATATACTGCAGCGCCACAAAGTTACAACAAACCACCATCAAATAATGCAAATCATATTTTTGTGGCTGCTTTGTAAATCTCAGGCAAGACTGGGCCCACCATCAGACACAGTGAGGAGCTAATTTGGGGTGTCGTGAAAGGCTAGCTATTTTTTTCTATTAAAAAACACTATCTTTTATAGATATTATACAGAACAATAAGATTCAATAAGCTCCTCTCTGCCCCACTTGGAAGAACAGATTCATACAAGAGCTACAGAAAAGATATCATTTGAAAGTCATCCTACTAAGAGATGTTAAATAAAAGTATCTGTAACTTGCTGTGAGTTGCAGGTGGTTGACAGTCATGCTCTTTGTATAAGCATATGCATATATATATATATATATATATATATATATATATATATATATATATGCTTTCGTCGATTTTCACGGGTACAGGAATGCAGGTTTTGGTGTCCTCGGGTGTCTTCCCGTGTAAAAGTTGGGGTGTCTAGGCGACGTTTCGACGAGGTCTCACTCGTCATCTTCAGGCTGGTGCTTTCGGCTTCTTGTTACTGGAACAGAGCAGGATCTCAGTGTTTGAGTTCCTATAAATACTGTTGAGGGGGTGTGGTGTATAGCCTCCAATGTTCTGGGCAGAGAGGAAGTTCCCAGGCTAGTGTGCCTTTTCTTCTTTTGTTCCTTAATTACTTGAGGGATATCTTGAGTGATTTCTTGAGTGATATCCTGAGTACCACTTAGGTGGGTCATTAGGTGTGGATTAGTTGCTAACACCCCAAAATACAATTCACTATGGAAATAGAAGCCAACAACCAACTTCCCTTCCTTGACGTCCTAATCTACAAAAAACCTGATGGCTCCCTAGGACACACTATCTACCGGAAAAAAACACACACCAACCGCTACTTACATGCACAATCACACCACCACCCTGCACAAATAAACTCCGTAGCCAAGACTCTCATCTCCAGAACCAAACGCCTGGCTGACAAAGACCACTTGACAACTGAGTTACAGAATCTCTCAAATGTGTTAATTGCCAATGGATACCAGCAAAACAGGGTTACGAAGCTAATCCAAAAAGAAACACCCCCCAAAAACCAAGACACAGAAGAAAACAATGGCATGGCCCTCCTTCCTTATATCAAGGGCACTACAGATAAAATTAGCAAAATCCTCCATAAACACAATATCAAAACAGCCTTTTGCACCAACCAAAAAATAGCCAATATCCTCAGAAACCCCAAGGATAAAATCCAGTTGGAAAACCAAGGGGTCTATGAAATACCCTGCAAAGTCTGCCCAGCCACGTACATTGGACAAACAAACAGACGAATAAATGCACGTATCGCAGAACACAAGAATGCCGTC
This sequence comes from Podarcis melisellensis, assembly GCF_964234715.1. Taxonomy (NCBI): domain Eukaryota; kingdom Metazoa; phylum Chordata; class Lepidosauria; order Squamata; family Lacertidae; genus Podarcis; species Podarcis melisellensis. The sequence goes on from NC_138543.1 coordinate 25,479,417, forward strand.
AAAAAAGAAGAAAAAACTTCCTCTCTTTTCCAACACATGAAAGAAACAGGACACGAAATTAATTTTGCAGATTCCAAATTGCTCTTTAACATGGAACATCACCACAAGAGAATAATCATGGAAGCCATCGAGATAGAGAAACACCCTCACAACATGAACAAGCGTGACGACACATCCCGCTTGCTAGACATCTGGAAATTAGCCCTCCCCACAAAAACTGACACCAGATCCAGAGGCACACAGAACGCCATCACCAATCAACCACACCAGACCCAAACCCAGACCCTCTCCACAGATAAATTACAGACACCATCCAGTAGCCAAACCATGGGGGCACCTCCGGATGCTGCACCCCCCTGCAATCCCTACACAGATCTGGCTGACACAGGCCACAAAACCACAGCTCGCCCCTATACACGAAGCCAAGCCAGAGCACAACTAAGTGCAGTACAGCCATCTTCTCAGAAAAACTCTTCACAAAGTTCAAGAGGTCAAGACACAAAGACTTTAGCAACTAATCCACACCTAATGACCCACCTAAGTGGTACTCAGGATATCACTCAAGAAATCACTCAAGATATCCCTCAAGTAATTAAGGAACAAAAGAAGAAAAGGCACACTAGCCTGGGAACTTCCTCTCTGCCCAGAACATTGGAGGCTATACACCACACCCCCTCAACAGTATTTATAGGAACTCAAACACTGAGATCCTGCTCTGTTCCAGTAACAAGAAGCCGAAAGCACCAGCCTGAAGATGACGAGTGAGACCTCGTCGAAACGTCGCCTAGACACCCCAACTTTTACACGGGAAGACACCCGAGGACACCAAAACCTGCATATATATATATATATATATATATAATAAAAATCAAATCATGTGTTCTGGAACGTCTCTCTCTTGTCTATTCTTTGTTCACCTAGTTTACAGTCAATTTATCCATTAGTGCCATGTCCCCGATTTGATTCAGCCACATTTTATATAAGTCAACATTTAGAGTTCTTCAGTTCCTGGCAATGGCCAAGTGAGCAGCTATTGTGAATTGTAATATAAGCTTTTTAGATGAAAATTATTCAGCATCTCCTTAAAACATAAATAATAAAGGAATATTGGGACTGAGAGCTACCTGTTGTTTACTTACGGTACTTATTTCACAAAAAACATTTTTTCCAAAATGAGAAGACAAATTCACCACATGTAGGCAAACAAAGCTACATTTTTAGAGTTTCTCCAACAAGTTTTTGGGAGAGTGTCATTGATTTTATTGAGTAGTACAGGGTGCATAAACCATCTATGAGTGAGTTTTAGTGTGTTTTACCTCACTTTATCTGAAGAAGATCTAAGAGAAAACTTCTCCCAGATTCTATTCCAGGAAGCCTCATTTATAGTATCGTTCAAATGTCTCTCCCAGTGGAGTTTCAGAGCATTTAAAGGTTTGGAAGAAAAATTGGCCAATGAGCTGTGGTATATATTATATTTCCAGGGGAGTTAATGACTAGGTTGCCTGGGGTGTGATCCCCCCCCAACATATTTTAAATTTAAAGTCTTTAATAATAGGTTTAAACTTTTCAAGTAAAAGTAAGTTTCTTGGAATCAATGTACCCAGATATTTTGTATATGTTTTCTCAGTGCTAAGTCCAGTAATGTTGTGTAATTTAGCTCTTAATTCCTGTCAGGTGTGAATACCTAGCAGATCAGAGTTAGATACATTTACGATAAAGCCCAAAACAGAGCCATACAGTTTTAGTTCCTGCATCACTGCCAAAAGTGAGATTTCATATTTAGTAATAATCAATGCTACATCATTGGCAAACAGGTTGATGAGAAAGGCTAGCTAATTAGTTCTTTCATGTATTGTCTTGCAGGGAGAGGAATAAGCCCTTGTGTAACATTTTCTTCTTCTGCCTCAGCTGTCATAATATCTTGATTGGCTTGGGCGCTATATACCTTGACTTGGAAACAATGATATCATTTGCTGCAGCAAATCTCTTCAGCAGCAAAATGTCTTGAGCCAACCTTGCAGTCAGGGCAAAAATACAAGAAATGTCCTTACTGCTACTGGCTGAGAGAAGCACATTCCTGTTAGTTGTATTGGTCCTAACTAAGGACCAAACCATGGGCAGCTTCCCACTCCCCAATCAACTCTCATGCCGAAGAAAATCTTATCTCAATTCAAACGTTTGATCCATGTAGCTGGTATATTCCGCAGTATGTTGTTGCAACCTTTTTCCATCATGCACTGGTACTTTACAGCCAATTAAAGATCCAATTAAATGGAGAATTTCTGTTTCTTAATGGCGGTGTAGGAGTGTTGTCACCATACGAAGTGCTTTTGCACTCAGCACCTCCCTGCCTCCCACATTCCATGCCGGAGCCATCTCTCCACAGGAGGTTGCCAACCATGTGCATTTTCCCTTGTTCCTTACAGGAACCTGGATAGATATTCTTGAGTAGTTTCCTTGAAAGGATGAAATTCCTGTATTCTGCCACATTGCTGTGAAAAAGCTCAGTATACAAACCACTGCTACTGTTTCAACCAATGCATTTTTGGCCTTAGTGTGAAATGGGCCATAAATAAGAAATTAATCTCCTTTCCAGAATGCCACTTTCCTCACCTCTGAACATTTCTTGTTTCGAAAGGTTAAAATATAAATGTAAATACCTGAAAATACCACTATTGTGATTTTTGAAACAATTGCTGTAATGCCAGTTATCTGCTAGGTACTAGGGGTGTGCATCAATGACAAGATTCAGTTCAGAACCCTCTTTCATACCCTCCAGCATTTCTCCAATGAAAATAGGGACATCTATCATCATCATCATCATCATTATTACCCTGCCAGGGCCAGATTTAGGTTTGATGAGGCCCTAAACTACTGAAGGTAATGGGGCCAACAACAAACCAGTGATATTTTAGGAAGCAGGCTAGCAGACTTACATCATAGGAGTGTAGACAACACAAAACACTGTTGCTGTGTGTAAGTTTTATTTTATTTTATCTTATATTTTGGAAATGTGCATCCAGTTTTTTTCCCTTTAAATTTTTTTGGGGGGGCCCAAGAGAGTGGGGCCCTAAGCTGTGGTTTGTTTAACTTATACATAAATCCGGCACTGTACCCTGCCCATCTTACTGGGTTTCCCCAGCTACTCTGAGTGGCTTCCAACATAGTTTATAACATGCATGCCATGGAGAAACTGGATAGAAAACTTTTTTCTCCTTCTCTCATAATAATGGAACTCATGGACATCCAATGAAACTGAATGTCAGAAGATTTAGGACAGATAAAATAAAGGATTTCTTTAATGCAGCACATCGTTGAACTATGTTTCTCATTCCTCCAGGAGGCAGTGATGACCACTAACTTGGATGGGTTTCAAAAGAGGACTGCACAATTTGACGGAGGAGAGGACTGACAATGGCTATTCGGCATGATAATTATGCTTTACCTCCACAGCTGGAGGCAACAAGTTGCTGGAAATCACAGAAGGGAGAGTGTGTAAGTGTTTGAAAAAGAAAAGGTTCTGACCTCCTTTTTACTCCTTTGCCTAGTCCTCAGACCTTAGTTGGCACAAAAGAGTCTTTGAGAAAGAGTATTGTGCTTCGAACCCCAAAACCCATCCCAAATGGAAATAAAGACACAGTGGAGACAGAATTTAGTTTAAATGTTAATGGGCAAATTTTGGCCACAACTTTATTAAAATACACAAGTGACTGGTATTGGCTTAGGCATTGGTATCAAACTATATCTGGCTCCTGCCCCACCCTGCAGGAAGCCTGGAAGGGTAGACAACCAGCAGGGGGACCTCCATCAGTGTATATTGATTGGTGCTCACCCCTGGGGTTCCCGGGGGTCCTGGCATGGCCCTAGCCCCTCTCCGGGCTTCGGATGAGATCCAGACCCCCAGATTCCTTTAACGGAATACCCTATTCATTGGAGGGGCAGGTGATGGCCACACCTCCCCTCCCCACATTCCCCTAAACCAATGTCTAACCGCCAAACCTTACAAAGTTGTGACGATTGCTAAGAGGTAGACAAAAACCAAGTGGCCAGAGCCAATCTGCCACATTGGGAAAAAATTCTATCTGGCCCCCATTCCAAAACAGGCGACCAACCAAAATCCAAAGCAAGGCCAAACATGACCTAAACATGGCAGGTGTTCGGCAGCGCAAAGCAAAAGGAGGTCCCTACATCACGCTGCCAAATAGATACCCCCAACCTTGCCACACTGCTGATTGGCTAAAGGCCATTGGCATAACTGTGGCACCACCGGCTTGGAGCGGGGCAAGCCCCACCCACACGCCGCTTACGGAAGAGTTTCAGGGCTGCGCACAACATGTACCCTCTGTTAGGAGGATCCATCTTCTTGCAGAGCATTGCCGCTTTTATTCTTAAAAAGTCTTCTTCTCCAACCACAACCAACAACTTTTACACACACCATACACAACCAGCTTTCTACCATCCAACCAACCCACCAACACTAACATTGACCATTCTACAGATACAGGTACAATTTGGTGAAAGGTTGCATGAGTCATTGACTCATGCTGACTTAGTTCTTTTAGCATTAAAGAAACAGCGGCCAATTTTTAGCCGTGACAGAGTGCTTGAGTGCAGCTCCCTAGTTTCCCATTGACATCTGATTGGCCACTGTGAGAACAGGATGCTGGACTAGATGGGCCATTGGCCTGATCCAGCAGGCTATTTTTTTGTTAACATGATTTTTTAATATCTATATATGAAATGAGGAAGAGTGGAGGACAAGTACAAGTAGATTCAGAGCTGATGAAGTGGCTGGGCCAAAGCCGAAAGGACGCTCAGTTGCAGATATGCCTGGAAGCGAAAGGAAAGTCTAATGCTGTAAAGAAAAATATTGCATAGGAACCTGGAATGTAAGTACCGTGAACCTGGGTAAGTTGGATGTGGTCAAAAATGAGATGGCAAGAACAAATATTGACATCCTGGGCATTAGTGAACTAAAATGGACGGAAATGGGCGAATTCAGTTTGGATGACCATCATATCTACTACTGTGGGCAAGAATCCCGTTAAAGAAATGGAGTGGCCCTCATAGTCAACAAAAGAGTGGCGAAAGCTGTACTGGGATGCAATCTCAAAAATGATAGACTGATCTCAATATGAATCCAAGGCAGACCTTTTAACATCACAGTAATCCAAGTTTATGCACCAACCACTGGTGCTGAAGAAACTGAAATTGACCAATTCTAGAAAGACTTACAACACCTTATAGAAATGACACCAAAGAAGGATGTTCTTCTCCTTATAGGGGATTGGAATGCTAAAGTAGGGAGTCAAGAGATAAAAGGAACAACTGGCAAGTTTGGCCTTGGAGTTCAAAACGAAGCAGGGCAAAGGCTAATAGAGTTCTGCCAAGAGAACAAGCTGGTCATCACAAACACTCTTTTCCAACAACACAAGAGATGACTCTACACATGGACATCACCAGATGGGCAGCATCGAAATCAGATTGATTATATTCTCTGCAGCCAAAAATGAAGAAGCTCTATACAGTCAGCAAAAACAAGACCTGGAGCTGACTGTGGCTCAGATCATCAGCTTCTTATAGCAAAATTCAAGCTTAAACTGAAGAAAGTAGGAAAAACCACTGGGCCGGTAAGATACAATCTAAGTCAAATCCCTTATGAATACACAGTGGAAATGAGGAACAGGTTTAAGGATTTAGATTTGGTGGACAGAGTGCCTGAAGAACTATGGATGGAGGCTCGTAACATTATACAGGAGGCAGCAACTAAAAACCATCCCAACGAAAAGGAAATGCAAGAAAGCAAAGTGGCTGTCCAACGAGGCCTTACAAATAGCGGGGGGGAGAAGGCAAGCAAAATGCGAGGGAGATAGTGAAAGATACAGGAAATTGAATGCAGATTTCCAAAAAATAGCAAGGAGAGACAAGAAGGCATTCTTAAACGAGCAATGCAAAGAAATAGAGGAAAACAATAGAATGGGAAAAACCAGAGATCTGTTCAAGAAAATTGGAGATATGAAAGGAACATTTCGTACAAAGATTACCATAATAAAAGACAAAAGTGGAAAGGTCCTAACAGAAGCAGAAGACATCAAGAACCTCTTCTTGATGGCAAGAATACACAGAGGAACTATACCAGAAAGAAATTGCTGTCTCGTATACCCCAGGTAGTGTGGTTGCTGACCTTGAGCCAGACATCCTGGAAAGTGAAGTCAAATGGGCCTTAGAAAGCACTGCTAATAACAAGGCCAGTGGAAGTGATGATATTCCAGCTGAACTATTTAAAATTTTAAAAGATGATGCTGTTAAGGTGCTACACTCAATATGCCAGCAAATCTGGAAAACTCAGCAGTGGCCAGAGGATTGGAGAAGATCAGTCTACATCCCAATCCCCAAGAAGGGCAGTGTCAAAGAATGCTCTAACTACCGCACAATTGCACTCATTTCACACGCTAGCAAGGTTATGCTTAAAATTCTACAAGGAAGGCTCAAGCAGTATGTGGACCGAGAACTCCCAAAAGTGCAAGCTGGATTTCGAAGGGGCAGAGGAATCAGAGAACAAATTGCAAACATGCGCTGGATTATGGAGAAAGCTAGAGAGTTCAAGAAAGACATCTACTTCTGCTTCATTGACTATGCAAAAACCTTTGACTGTGTTGACCACAGCAAACTATGGCAAGTTCTTAAAGAAATGGGAGTGCCTGATCACCTCATCTGTCTCCTGAGAAATCTCTATGTGGTACAAGAGGCTACAGTTAGAACTGGATATGGAACAACTGATTTGTTCATAATTGGGAAAGGAGTACAGCAAGGCTGTATATTGTCTCCCTGCTTATTTAACTTATATGCAGAATTCATCATGCGAAAGGCTGGGCTAGATGAATCCCAAGCCAGAATTAAGATTGCCGGAAGAAATATCAACAACCTCAGATATGCAGATGATACAACCTTGATGGCAGAAAGTGAAGAGGAATTAAATAACCTTTTAATGAGGGTGAAAGAGGAGAGTGCAAAATATGGTCTGAAGCTCAACATCAAAAAAACGAAGATCATGGCCACTGGGCCCATCACCTCGTGGCAAATAGAAGGGGAAGAAATGGAGGCAGTAAGAGATTTTACTTTCTTGGACTCCATGATCACTGCAGATGGTGACAGCAGTCACGAAATTAAAAACCGCCTGCTCCTTGGGAGAAAGGCGATGGCAAACCTAGACAGCATCTTAAAAAGCAGAGATATCACCTTGCCAACAAAGGTCCGTATAGTTAAGGCCATGGTTTTCCCTGTAGTGATGTATGGAAGTGAGAGCTGGACCATAAAGAAGGCTGATCGCCGAAGAATTGATGCTTTTGAATTATGGTGCTGGAGGAGACTCTTGAGAGTCCCATGGACTGCAAGAAGATCAAACGTATCCATTCTTAAGGAAATCAGCCCTGAGTGCTCACTGGAAGGACAGATCCTGAAGTTGAGGCTCCAATACTTTGGCCACCTCATGAAAAGAGAAGATTCCCTGGAAAAGACCCTGATGTTGGGAAAGATTGAGGGCACAAGGAGAAGGGGACGACAGAGGACGAGGTGGTTGGACAGTGTTCTCGAAGCTACAAACATGAGTCTGTCCAAACTGCGGGAGGCAGTGAAAGACAGGAGTGCCTGGTGTTCTCTTGTCCATGAGGTCACAAAGAGTCGGACACGACTAAACGACTAAACAACAACAATATGAAAAAGCTATGCCTTCATTACTCTTACAGCTCTCTTGAGAGGCTGTACACTGTGTGAAAGTAAATAAATAGGAGACACAACTTGTGGTATAATTGGCTCTTAAAAGAACAACAGACTACACTTGTGATACTATTAAAGTTTAAAGTCTGACATAAAAAAAACTTTCGGCGGAAATCTGGAATAACTGGTTTCTAGTTGGGGTTAGCACTATATAAAAAAGACTTGCTAACCCTAATTAGAAAGTATAGCATTAGGTCTCTACTTCAGGCAGCAAAATGTCTCGGCCTACCACTGTGATGATAAAAAAATGCAGAATGAAATATGCTCACCAGCAATCCCAGAATCAGAAATCTATGAAATAAGTGAGGAGCCTTTTCTTCAGCTTCACTAGGATCTACACTATTTCAACAAGATGCTTGGGGAAGTTTCATGCAACATTAAAACATGTGTTAATAAGACCTTAACATAACGTGGCCTTGAAATGAGAGTGCTTTGATTGTATTTTCATTTACTTTTACTGCCCCATCGTTTATATTGCTGTCTGTAGGACCCCATCAGCAATAAATCTGTTCTGCCTCAGTTCCTTAGTTAGTATTCCAGAAAGATATCTGTGTTTAACTGAATCAGACCCTTTCAAAGGCAAGCAGCCATATCCCGTCTGAAGCTCCGCAGCTGATGCCTTCCTAACAAAACAATATCCACTTTTTAATCAGCGGCTCGAACATATGATTGCATTTCTGGCTCTCAGTCTATAATTGCACTGTCGGCTGTGAGTTGTATCATAGGGGACTGTGAGAAAGACATGGCATCTTGGGGAGACATATGTGTGCTCCAGCTGAAGCAACAATAAGACTGCTGATTACAATCTTAGCCTACTATGGAGTGATCCTGAAATGTAGTTTGATATAAAAATAGCTTTTTCAGCCTTTGTCACATAATAGCACGCCAAAGTTGCAGGGCTTGGACAACCAGGGCGAGTGTGAGCTTCTGGCTTGCCATTCTATCTGCCGCAATTCACAGCACAATGTGTGGGAAGACAACTGAAGTCTGAAGATGTCTCTCTTTTTTATCCAGTGACCTGCTGAATAAAAGGAATGCACTTTGGGGGAAGAGATTACAGCTTGGCAGTACAAAATATGGCTCCAAAGGCAGTAGGTTTATTTTGGTTGACGTATTATTACTTTTTACAGGAAACTATGTGTGCATATGCATGTGTGTGTGTTTTAGTGGCATTTGGAAGTGTGCTATGTTATAAGCAGGGAACCTCTTGGTCAACAAAAGAGGTTTAAAGATTGCCTCAAGGCAAATCTAAAAAAAATAGTATAAGCACCAACAATTGGAAAACACGACTGCCAGCACTCCCATTGGAAAACAGCCTTTACCAAAAGCGTCATGGGCTTTGAAGACACTCGAACTCAGGACGCAAGGGAGAAACGTGCTAAATGGAAGACATGCTTGGCAAATCCACACTGTGATCAACTGCCACCTGGAAACCAATGTCCCCACTGTGGAAGGATATGTGGATCCATAACTGGCCTCCACAGTCCCTTACAGACTCATTACTAAAACCGTATTTATGGAAGACAATCTTACTCGGCTACGGGTGATCAAAGAGGAGGAGGAGGAGGAGGTGGAGAAGCACTGCGGGGAAAGAAACAAGGACCACAAGTTGGCAGCTCTTGTGTACATCTGCATCTATGCATACATAGATGCTCCCCTGGTTTCTTCTAGGAACAGGGAAGGTTCCCCACATGCAACACAAACTCAGAGATGATTGTAGAGTGGTTGTTTTTATAGAAGACACAGTGAAGCTCCAGCATATGAGTTTTGGGGCACACCAACAGCATTTTAAAAGAAGAGATGCATAAATGTTTAAGCATCTACTTGGACCTGAGTGTCTGTGTTGATGGAGATGATAGTGTAACACCTCATTTTGCGATGCCTGACACAGCAAATGGTATCCGATCCTCTGCATTTACCAGGTGGCCCTAAGAAAAACCTTTTTGTGTTATCCTGCATCTGGTAAATGATTACAGAAATCATCTATGTGAAAGATTTGAAAGATTTGAAGTGCACTGTAAAGATATGAAGATGGGTACTTTCACAATATTGCAGGGGTAGCCAATGGGGTGGTTTCCAGATGTTTAGTGTTATGTTGTGGGCGAACATATCAGACGACACAGCGATTCTTCAAACAGCTCTCGTTTATTCAGAGGCCAGAACCGAACTGAGCTGAAGGGCTCAGTCAGCCTGCTTATATAGAGCTCCAGAACACGTAACTGTAGCAACTTTCTAAAACTATCCAATCACTGAACGTCACTTTCGATCCTTCATTTCCATAACTATCTACAGTATCCCCCTGCTGGCCCAGGGTGAGAACTTCAGTACATAACATTTAGGACTACAACCCATCATCCCCAGCCACTGGCCATGCTATCAGGAGATGATGAAAGTTCTAGTCCACATTGGGGATCTAGAGTATTGTGTGAATGGAACTTCTTGGGTTACTTCATGATGCACCAATACAACAAGTTGTGATGTTGGACCTGAAATGGGGGACATAACAATTTGTTGTGACTGCTGCTTGGCTCAGGTAGTGGCTTCAAGGTTCAGATTACTGACTTTCTGGCATGAAATGAGAGATCCCAGCACCCATTACATAGCGTCATTGTTATGAAAATGTGTTTATCTGTGTATTTACTATTTGTTTAGTACAGTTATGTACCACCTTTTCAATTAATTGTCCAGGACTGTTTACAGCAAAAATATAAATCCCTAAAACAAATCACAAAATGCCATGTAACAAAAGCAGTCATAAAACCACCCGCAGTAACATAAAACAGAATATCAGCTTCAACAGAGAAAACAAGGGGAAAGAAAATAGCCTTTACATGGGGACTGCAAGAGAGCAAGGTAGACATCTTGGAGGAGGGCTTTTAAAAAGCACTTAATTCTTTGCAATGATTTCCACTGTAATTTTTTGCCATGGGTTTTACAGCATAGCATTGGGTAGAAAGATCTAAAAACTCATTTATTAAGCAGGTATGATAGTTTTGGGGTTGTTGTTTTGTTTTGGTAGTGGCACTCACCCTGTGGAACACCCTCCCACCAGATTTCAAGGAAATAAACAACTATCTGACTTTTAGGAGACATCTGAATGCAGCCCTGTTTAGGGAAGTTTTTAATGTTTTTAATGTTTGATGTTTTATTGTGTTTTTAATATCCTGTTGGAAGCCTCCCAGATTGGTTGGGGAGGCCCAGCCAGATGGGCGGGGTATAAGTAATAAAGTGTTGTTGTTGTTGTTGTTGCTTAAAAGTATACCTAATAATGTAGACAGGAGGCCATATCTGGATCAGGAACCTGGTGGGCTGGCAGCACTAAAAGGGCTTTACCCATTTTCTCCACACTATAGCCCCAGTTCAAATCAGGGTCCCACCCTGCCTATTAGGAGCAAACATATCACTGGAACCCTTTACAAATTGTGTGAACAACCTCATATATATTTTGCCCCCAACAAAGTTAGTCTGAGGATCACACTGCATGTGCTTTAATGAGGATTTCCCATTTTGAATCTACTCAATGATCAGAATATTTTTCAATTATCTAAAGAGTTGGATATAAAAGAATATATGTTGCCATATTAAAGAGCTCATGGCATCCCATTTTTGAGTATAGAACAGGACGTTTATATTCGAATGCCATTTTAAGCCTAGACAAACTGATATTGTGTTTACAATTTACTACCCTCCAGTTTTTATATGCCTCTTCTATAAAACAAAAATGCTAATGACCTGCAATCTCAAGTGATTGTAGGGATACAGAATACAAACCGCTTCTTACACCTAGGAAATGCTACATAAAATATTCATAATACAACAAACATTAGGACTTGTTTATGCATTTTGAAAGCATGGTATTTTCATTCCTGACTTTGTGTTACAACTCGGCTGTCATTTTGAAAATATCTAAGTGTTAAAACATCAAGAAATGTCAACAGGGACAATTAATCTTTGTGAAATGCTCCCGAAAGTCACATAGGTGAAACATTGCCATGGCGTATCCAACCTGGGCTGTATTGCAATGGATTAATATTGAACTACTACTGAAACTGTGTGAATTTGATGTTTGACAAGAGACGAGGCTGAATGAAGAAGAAAAATGCAGAAACAAATAAAATATAATATAATTAAATGACACCCTACCCACATTCTAATCTTGAATTTGACATCTATGGAATTCAAATATACATGCTTTACTTTGCTGCATATTTTGTGATTTTAAATCTCTGCTGGGGTACTTGCCCCAAACTGGATCTTGGCAACCAGGAATTCTCCTTTTATATACCTCCTCAGGATCTTTCTCCCTGAGTGGCTCCTTGGTTTCCCCAAAGACTGGATAAGGATTGATGATGGGCGCTTCCTTCTTCTCATCATCCTCATCTGGCCAACAGCCCCTGCCCTCCACAATGTCTCCTTAGAACCTATGGCACTTATTGACTTTGCTGCTGGCCCACCTCTTTGAGTGTCTTTGCCTGGCTGGAATGTGTCCTTGATTTAGGTGAATGCCTCCAGACTGTCAGGATGAAGAAATGTAGGCCTGGAAAACTCTGATCTACCCACAGCCCTGCCCACAGCTTCCTCACACATATCTTGCCCTTGTCTCAATTGTGCCACATGCTGAGAAGTTTCCTCAAATTTAGCAGGTTTCTCCTCAAGTTCCTTCACTTTTTTATCCATCCTTTCTATCTGTTGTGAAAGTTGGGCTGTGCTATCTTCTATTTTAACATTCGTTTTTTGGAACAGCTCCACCATCTTTAATTCAAAATCCTTCCTTTGTTGAACAAATTGCTCCATTGCAAACTCTGTCAAATCTGGTTTAGGGTCTGTTTTTTCAGTGGTTTTTTTCTGTGCAGAGCCTCTTCTGTCTGCTTTCCCCCTAGGCCTGGAAACCTCTGATCTGGAGAGATTGGTGGGTGTGGGTGTAGCAATATCTGGCTTTGGTGTGCTTGGAATGTAGTCAGCTGTACAAAGGAAGAATAACACCTGTGGGTGTACTAGCTATTGCGTCTGACCCCACCAATCACCAGCATGTAGGCTACAGAAGGCTTCCCATGGGAGAATGGAGCCAGACTCTGCTACACAGAATCAAGAAGATTGTTCTCCCCTCTGTTCCATCCCCTTGTGCTTGGACTGGTTCCAAACTCCATCTTCTCCATAGCATTATCAAATACCGAATGTCAAATAGAGAACATCCAAAATTAGATACCAGGTGCAATGTTAAATTGGGCAGAATGCAGCAAGCTTGCTTTGGCAATCCTTTCCGATCAATGACCCTCTTCTGCCACGGTATTGTGGCACGATGGATGTTATTCTTATCTAGGTATAGTAGGCTATATTGAAACGTCAGAGGTAGGAATAAGTCACGGTTCAAGGAAACAGTCCAGTCAGGCAAAAGTACCTGAAGAGGATACAGATTAAGTCCAGTGAGGGTTGTGGCCTGGAGATAATCCAGAATGTGAGAAAGGCCTGGTCTTGGGCTGCATTATTTGGCTGCAAATTATGATTTGCTGCAATGGAATCCTTGATCTGGACCTTGTGCAGAGTAGAAATGAATGCTCTCCACCACAAGAATGAGTATGCAGCCCTATCTTCTGTTTAGTCCTGAAGGCAATTCAATAAACTTACTTCTCTCTGGTCCCAGAGAGAAATCCTAAGTTACTTGCCTGTTTTATAATTGCAGAGCATAGCTTCTGCTGCTACGTGCTGCAAGCTCCTTCTCCCAACACACTGAACTTCCGTGCTTGATCCCTCAGACTACAGGGAGACACTGAGCTCTCTTGTTTCATTAGACACTGTTTTGGTTTCCAGTGATGATTAATCAATTAGCCTAAATGCTCAAACAGGAAATATCCAACCTTTCCTTACTGTATTTGCTTTAGTTAAAACTCCTGTCAAACGTAAACCTCTCTTTATAGTGGTTCATATACAGTGCATGCAAACACAGCATTTTATGCTTATTAACTTGCAACTTTAATATGAGATGCCCATCCCCTGATCTGGGTCTGATGGAGAGGTCTATTCACCCACCTACTAGTTGTTGCCAGGGATTTGAATCAGAGCTTCTCTACATGTAAGAACATAAGCAGGACTTAAACACAAGATCACTTTCCCCTCCTGCGGTTTCCAGCAACTGAAGAAAACTGTCTCTTACCACAGAGCCAGAGCATAGCCTGTCATGGATGTAAGTACAGTCATACTTTGGGTTATAGATGCTTCAGGTTGCATTTTTTGGGGGTTATGGACCCGCTGAAACCCGGAAGTACCAGAACGGGTTACTTCCAGGTTTTGGCAGTCGCTTATGCGTAGATGCGGTGCTGTGGGTTGTGAATGCTGTGGGTTGCGAACGTGCCTCCCGCACAGATCACGTTCACAACCCAAGCGCCCACTGTATAAGTGGCCCCTTGTTGAGCGGCCATTTTTAAGATTTATGATGCTGTTGGACTTTTACCTGAAATTAGCTTTATAGGAAAGCTCAGAAAACTTCAGTTGTTCTCTGTGTTTAGGCAGTACTTGTGCTAAAAAATATTGCTTTAATTGAATTTGATCACCGAAATCTTAAATTTGCTTATAGTTTGCTGCAAAATGTAGGTCCTTTTGACAGATGGTGTTGTGTTTTTTTTTAAAAAAAACAATTTTCGCAAGCAATTCAGTGGAAATGCTCGTGGAGCCAAGGCAAACCCATTCACCTGTCAAAATGAAGTTATTCCAACTGGTAGTGGAAATAAAGTGGGGGGAAAGAATGGATAAAAGACATCTAATTCACCTAAAATTGCTTTTGTTCTTCTTGGATTTAAAGTAAACTGTGTATATCAAGTAATCAGTTTTGGTATAGCGCATTTCATTGTTGGAAATAATGGATTTTTCTTTCTGATGAATAATTGGAGGCCAGACTATTTTTGAATAAAATATATATTTATTATTTTTCTGAAGAAACCCTAGAATGACAGCTCTTAAAATCTTGTCGTATATAATGAAAGCTGAAATTGCTTCTATTGTATTATCCTGGCTGTACTATGAATTAAGAACATATACCGTGTCAGAATAAATAGAATAATTACTTTCCTGTCCACTGCCTTTTGTTTAAATGATGACCAATTCACTAAAACCATAATTGGCTCTTGTTTTGCTAGGCATAAAGAAGATGCCATTCATCGATAAAGGCTATAATTAAGACTTCTGCTTTATTAATTTTATTTCCAGGTCCCTTGTAGTATTTCCTTGGTCTGTGCTTTCTCTAAAAATTAGACAGGAATGAAATGGAAAAAAGAAAGAATGAAAGATACATTTCCACTGGATGTAGCCATGATCTGTATGAAAACCATCCGAAAAATAATTTCTCACCAACAAGGATCCATCTATCCCCAAGTCCCGCCCCTATCCTGTTCAGATGTTTTTACCAGGGCATTTCAGGTTTATTCTGTGTGATATGCATCTTGCTTGCAGGCCTATCAGCAAGGTCAATTAAGTTGGTACATTCAAGACACAGGGCCTCCTCAGTGTTGGTCCCATATCTATGTAATTTTCTCCCCAAGAAGGTACAAAAGCCTCCTTTCCAAAACTTGTAATGCTATACTATTCTTCTATTGGTCTGCATTGGGAATTGCTTCATGCTGCTGTTTTAGTTTCAAAAATTGATATACCAGTTTTAAAACTTTTATGATACTGATTGTACAGTGCCTTGTATAAACTTTGGGTTTTCAATGGTAGCATAAAATCCCTATACATTTTATGAGGTTTGTTTGTTTGTTTCTATTTTTTCATACAACCTTTTAAACAAGCCTGCCACCTGAAGTTAACTGTGATTTAAACACAAATATATTCCCTTAAAACCAAGGGGAAATGCTCAAACGTCATGTATTGTAATGTCCATATTCATAGCTTTGGAACTATCTTTTCTGCCAATTATTAAGTTCATTGTCATTCTCAGAGCCATTTTTTAAAAACATCTTTTTACTAGCCAGCAAACTTGGGGATATACGGAGGCAGGCATGTATACATGTGGGCTGCTACTTTTGGATCTTTTCCCGTCACTTCAAATTCTATCACTGTGTAATTCCTAAAAAATGATTTCTCCATTATCTCGTTGCGTGCTCAGACACAAATTGGCACAGATGGGACAGTATGGAAAATGGATGCATCAGTTGGCGGCAATTTTATATTTCCTTTCATATCTTCCGTTGGTATCAAACAACTGTATGTGGTTTGTATTTTTGCTTGAGTATATTTTCTTTATCTGTTGGCTGCAGCTGCTGGAACTCAACCAAATCTAACCTTGTTTTCTTAGGGCAGCTTTGGAGATGTGTTGCTCTAGCTCTAGTCTGCAATTCCAGGTGTAGAGGAGAGATGAGTCTCAACGGTGTGTTGCTTTCAGTATGTTATTAGAAATAAGAGCTTGTTCAAAGCATTGGACTTTTCAGCGTGGCATGAAGAACCATGCTTACACAGAAATATGCAGCTAGGTCAGACTGTATGCAGAGAATCCATACAGGAGTCTGGGCCAAGAAAAAGCCATAGTGTAGGGCTGGTTTCATAAACTGAATCTCAAGCCAAAAGGAGCTGGAGGGCATGGCAGGATACCCACAGTGTAGTATCCAATTGCGACATTCAACATACAGTAAACAGCTGAATGAGGAGAGAAGCCATTTTCAGCAATCCACCTTCCCCATAGGTTAAAGGAAAAAAAATAAGTAAAGGACCCCTGGACAGTTAAGTCCAGGCAAAGGCGACTATGGGGTTGCGGCACTCATCTTGCTTTCAGGCCGAGGGAGCCGGCATTTGTCCACAGTTTTCCGGGTCATGTGGGCAGCATGACTAAACCGCTACTAGCACATGGAGGACCATGACAAGTGCCAGAGCGCATGGAAATGCTGTTTACCTTCCTGCCGCAGTGGTACCCATTTATCTACTTGCACTGGTGTGCTTTCAAACTGCTAGGTTGGCAGGAGCTGGGACGGAGCAGCGGGAGCTCACCTTGTTGCGGAGATTTGAACTGCCGACTTTCCGATTAGCAAGCCCAAGAGGCTCAATGGTTTAGACCACACGGCACCTGTGACCTCCCGAAACCTGTTCTGCACAGTCCTCCAACCCTCTGAGGCTGATCTGGGGTATGGGAGTTGTATGGGGCAGAAGTAATCAACCCAAAAATGTTTTCCTTTCCATTCTGCTGATAGAACCTTTGTCATCAGCCGAGCAACACTACTGGGGTATAAAAGGCAGGAAACAGATGAGAGAGAATTTGGGAATCTTCCTGAAAGTTGGTGGGGATGATTTAACCATTCCCATTAACATCTGGGAGAGTTCTGGTGTCAGGAAGAAGCAACAGAGATTAGTAAATCATTTCCTTCTTTCTTTTGACCGAGATCAGCAAAAGGATAAGGGGAAGTGAAGACATTGTCCCTAGTGAAGTACCATCTCTATGGTAGTATCAACACAGTATATTCAGAAACAGTGGCTTTTCCAGATTTAATAAGCCTCCCAAATAACTGTCCTCTTCTACAAAATAATGCTTTCAGTACATATTATTTGCATCATGGGGGGGGGGCGCTGGTGGGGGCTTGTTTTATTTTAGTGTGAAAACTCACTCTTCAATGGGTATTGCTGCCCCTTCCATAACCCACTGAATCAACAATTGTCTGTATATGAATGGTATATAAAGCCATATAATCTTACTTTCCCCCCATCATTCTTAATCATGTAGATAACCTTTTATTCCCTTGCCTACACAACAGAGATCTCCAAGGCACCTATTGTGTGCCTACAATAGGTTCACTGGATGGCTTTGAAAGAAGATTAGACAAATTCATGGAGAATGAGACTATTGATGGTTGCTAGCCATGATGGCTGTTTACCATCTTCAATATAAATTATATGTTCATAAGTCACACTTTTGTCCAGCAAATCTTGCTGTTTGTTGCCACCCCTTTGAGTCATTTAAAAAAAAAATGTGAAGAGCTATAATTTGTGGTGAGGGAGAGAAACAAGAAGTCCAAGTATTGCGGCATATAATATTTTAAAATGGTCTCCCTCTCTCTCTCTTTAATTGACTAAATTCTACAGTTCTGTCTTTTTAAACATTTCTAGCTGCTCTGAAGAAAATGGAATTGAAAGGGGGAATAAAACTCTTGCTGTTGAGCTGACTCACTTGGGCTGTCGCCTTCTTGGATTGGCTCAAAATGCTGAATGTGTGAAAAACTTGAGTGTGAGTCAGGGGGTGGTGTGTAAACCTTAATACTACTGCATCAGATTAGATCTGAGAGCTTAATTCAGTTTTGAGAAACACACTTTCCCATGACGATTCCTTTTTGTGTCCCCAGTCGACTAGGGTTTACTAAATTATTTTCCTTGGCTTTTGTAGGCATCTTAGGACAAATGCATTCTAGAAGTGGAGAGCAGATGGTTTAGAATAACACATTAACTAGTTTACAGCAAGGATTGATTGCTTCAGACCAAGGAAACGGGTTGATTAGTAGAAGGGTGTTTGTTTTCCAAAGACTCAAAATGTAAAATATTTCATATCCATGGGATTATTTTAGCTAGAGGGTAGGCTATGGGAATCTAAACAGCAGCTTTTGCTTTATACTTGGGCAGAAAATGAGTGCTCTATTGCCTCCCACTATCTGACTTTATTTTCATTTTCATCCTACTAAGTAGAATACTAATGTTTATTCATGAAACCAAACAAAGGACAATCTGCCCATCATTTGGACATCAAACGATATTTCCCAGCAATGAAGAAAAAAATGTTTGAATCAATGGAATCAGGAATCTGCTTTGCTAAGAGTTTTGCCTTGGTATTATTTTTTCTCTCTTTTTAACCATTTCATGATGTATTTCAGTGCACAACAGAAGCAAACATACAATCTAGGGTTAAGTGCCATTCAAGGGAGCAGCTTCTCATCTGACCACCAGCTTTGTAACCAGATACTTTCTCCAAAGGTAGGAGCAAGAATAACCCCTCTGCAGCACAGCTGTACCACACAGGAATATTTGGGGAGATTGGGTGGGGCATGCAGGCTCACCAACAGTTCCTTAAATCTGTGCAATGGGCAATGGGCTGCTTACTACAAAGTGCAATGACTTATTAGGGACAATAACATGTTGGTGGAATCCAGTGTCAGTGGGTTGACGTTTGCTTATGCAATTGGACTTGTGCTTCCTCTCACCTGCAGCTCCCCCAAAATGCTCCAGAAGATTGGTGCCTACAATGGGAAGAAAGGAAGACCAGACCTGTTGTGCAATTAGAAATCCTTTGTGCAATCATGTGGTCATCATTGGCTATCATTCATTGAGTTTTAGCAGCTTACTGTTTGCATTTCATTTTCATGTCTCCATTGTGGCACCTGTCATATAGCCTTATCTTCTCACTGAGTTGGGTGTTTTCATTGTCAATTGCCTACATACCTCTTCACCCAGACTTTTTCTCATCCTTAATATTATTAATACTTCTTCCTGATGTCGATGGTCATTGTGATGATTTTAGTAATTGCATTGCCCAATACTGATTTTTATGAAATGTTATTATGCTTTATTATAGGATGAAGTGCTTTGATGTTTCTTTTGTAAATGGAAAATGCCATAGAAATCCTTTAATTAATTAATAAATGTCTGGTATTCAGTGACTGTAGACTCAAATACATACCCTTGATTTTGAAAATAGCCACATTAACAATGTGTACGAAAAGGATGTATAGAAAGACTGAAGTGTGTTTTGAGTGCAATTTGTGCAAATAGGTAGAGTGCTGTAAATTTTCCACTCTTACTGAGGAGAAAATTTCAATTCACCTGTGGTGGAACAACAAACCAGCAACCACTGGTTTTATCTTTCAAATGCTAAAATTCTATTGGCAGGCTGAAGATGGAGAAGGAATGAAGAGGAGCAGACATTGCTTATCATCTAATCTTAGCATGAATGGAGTCCATATGATCTTCAGTGGGAACATTAATTGCACGAAGGCTGACAGCATCTGAAGATTACTTGGGCAACTGCCTGCATCAAAGGAAAAGGTGGCCCTGTGCAAAATATTGATTAGGTCTATAAAATAATATTGGTCTTTGTTGAAATAGTCACACAGAGGCCACACAGAAGCTAATATGTTACCTAGAAATTGCTGTTACTCTCACACACGATCACGCTGGTATTCTAAAGATAAAATGCCCCCACAAGACATTGAAACGTCATTTTTAAAGCAGCAGTTCTATAATTTACTTTCACTCACAACATTCCTTTTATTTCCACCCCTGCCCCATATTTCATCCCATGTACCTTTCGTGACTTTTCCAAATACAAGTATAGTAGTTATAAAAATGTGGTTTCCTCACTAAAATTGGAATGACATACATATCACCATTAATTAAGGTATTGCCAGCCAAGAAAACTGGATTAGAAGATGGCTGTATGATGTTAGCAATGGTATGGAAGAAAGCAGACACAGTCCTTAAATTGGGGAAATGTTGTAACTCAGCAGATGAACAGATCTCTGTTTTTCTGTTCCTTCTGGGTTTCACATTTTTCAAGTTAAATACCATTTCATTTTAAAAATGTGGATTGTTAAGAATTCTCCACGTACAGGTTTGCTAAATTGTGGATAATATATATATATATATATATATATATATATATATATATATATATATATATATATTATTAAAGAGTGCAAAGAAATATTAATTCAGGGAAGCAGAGATAATTTAATCCCCAGTGCGAACTATTTCCGCCATTTACTGTGGGTTACTTTCCTTACAGAAGAGGGAAGGGTTTCGTTTGAAGATAATCTAGAACTCTTACAAGAGTTTATTAAACACAAACACAAAAGAACTAGCGAAGCTTTCTAAGTGGTTAATTAGGAATAGCTGGTGTGTGTCTAATGCCTTTCTGCACAATCTTTTGAGCAGCAAATCATGATAATATATGTTTAACTTTTCTTCCAGAGGCATAGAAATGCATATCTCATAGGTTTGTCACAGATAGCTACGTCAGGATTACACTACAGATATTGTAGGTTCTTTTAAAGAATCCAGCTATTATGTATGTTTTAATATCTCACTCAATTTAAGAGGAAATGTACATAGCACAATTAACCGTAGATATCTTCTCTGGACCATATGCTTTTAAGATCACCAAAATAAAAATGAGATCTCACTCACGTAAGTGGGAAAAATAAGTTTTCTCTTCCTACATATTACTCTGTAAAGTACACTTCACTGATACTTATGAATGGCCCATCAATGTCAAGCTTTTCTTGGCACTAATGGATCAACATCATGACTGATAAGTTAGAAATCTGCTTTCTCTCTTAAGTAAGTTCTCATTCACATCCTAAGAACTTCACACAGACAGCAGTGAGCAATGTTAAAATTAATTTTACTCAAAATAAAATTGCAGATCCGAATGTAATAGATGGGTAATAAGTTGCATGGAACTCATTCATGAAAGAGATATAATTAAAATGATGGAGAGAGTTAATAAAGTACAGTATAACAATGAAAGAGCCCTGAAAGATCTTTCAGTATAAGAAGCCAAGTGTTATTCAAATGAGTTCTGGTTTTTTTGTATTACATTTTACTAAGTTTTACTCTCAGTAAACCCACTGAAATCAATAGACCCAAGTTAGTTTATTTCAACGGATCTGTTTAATGAGCAATGGGGAATACATTCCTAGAGGAGACAATCTGATTGCCTAGCATAGGATTGTCTAATCTTTAATATGGTGTTTTAAATTGTTGAAGCCCACCTTGAGACCTTATGGTAAAGGGCAACTGATGCCTAAAATTAATAATGTTAATAAAATACTACTAGTGGTAGCAGTAGTAAAAGCAGGAACGTGAACCTGACTGGCAACAGCTCTCCAAGATATCTAGCAAAGGAAGATGTTTCTCTTCATTAAGGCTCCCTGATTTGACTAACTGTAGATGCCAGGGACCGAACCTGTGACCTTATACATACAAAGCAAATGCTTTACTACAGTGTTTAATAAGGCTGGTTCCTAGTTTAGTGAGTATAGGCTCACAACCCGAAGCAGACACAACAGCCCAGCAAAAAGGGAGGAGAATATTTGCAAGCAGCTTCTCAGAAAAGAGAAGTGACTTCTCAGTAATGCTACTAGGTACACAGTCTGAGGGAAAGAGGTTTTTTTTTAAAAAAGGTAAAGGACCCTGGACAGTTAAGTCCAGTCAAAGGTGACTATGTTTGTTGCCGCCCTCATTTTGCATTCAGGCCAAGGGAGCTGGCATTTGTCCGCAGACAGCTTTCTGGGTCATGTGGCCAGCAGGACTAAACCGCTTCTGTCGCAATGGAACACCGTGACGGAAACCAGAGCACACGGAAACACAGTTTACCTTCCCGCTACAGTGGTACCTATTTATCTACTTGCAATGGCATGCTTTCGAACTGCTAGGTCGTCAGGAGCTGGGACAGAGCAACGGGAGCTCACCGGGTTGCGGGGATTTGAACCGCCAACCTTCCAATCAGCAAACCCGAGAGGCTCAGTGATTTAGACCACAGCTCCACCTGCATCCCTAAAGGAAAGAGGAACTACCCTTCAAGCCACTGGGAGTATAAGCAAGAACATAACATACAATCAGAGTGTGACATGCTGCCTTTCTTAAAGAACCCTGACTACCATTGTGTGATATCATTGCCCATAAGCTGAAGCTGTTTTTCCTCGTAAGAGTCCTGGAGCGATTGAGAGGCTTGTACCTTCACTGATGATCCCTTCCCTTCTTGATCACCTGCTGGGTCATTGTTCAAAGCTGAATTGTCTCTGATTTCTCCATGAAGACCTGGTGATAAAGCTTCCTGGAACATATTTTTCTGACAAAAGTTTTCTCCAGCTGCTTTTGTAACACTGAGCTTCCTGCTAAGTCTACAGCTCCTTTTGAAGTTGGATAAGGAGTTTACATATGGTTTGTGATGGGGAGACAGGCAAGATGTCTGAGTCACTAGGAGTATGATGGGCTCTTCCAGGGCACCAGGGCTGCTGAGCTGCTCTATGGAATTCCACACCTTTTCCTTGAGGAGGTCTCTCTGGAGTCTTCATTGGTTGGGCTCCTGATGACTACATCAGCCTCACCAGCAATTTTTGGCAGTGACTACACGCAGGTGGTGCTGTGGGTTAAACCACAGAGCCTAGGGCTTGCCAATCAGAAGGTCGGCAGTTCGAATCCCTGGGTTGGGGTGAGCCCCCGTTGCTCGGTCCCTGCTCCTGCCAACCTAGCAGTTCGAAAGCACATCAAAGTGCAAGTAGATAAATAGGTATCACTCCGACGGGAAGGTAAATGCCATTTCCATGCGCTGCTCTGGTTTGCCAGAAGCAGCTTAGTCATGCTGGCCACATGACCCAGAAGCTGTACACCGGCTCCCTCGGCCAATAAAGCAAGATGAGTGCTGCAACCACAGAATCGTCCGCGAGTGGACCTAATGGTCAGGGGTCCCTTTACCTTTACTTTTTTACTATTCATTGCAACAGCATTTACTTCCCAAACATGCTTAAAATCAGGATGTACATGTAGAACCACCAGAATAAGCCAAAGGGTTTAATTTTGCCATCCTGAATCATTTCACTGAAATACCATTTAAAAAACCCTTTGCATTTTCTTATATGTAGGTCATAGGAACGAAGATGTTGGGACTTATCTTTTTTACCATCATTATGAAACTTTGCATGAGCAAATAATCTTAAACAAAGTTGTAAACATGGATTTCAAAAGGCAGAGGTTGCTCTTACCTTTCTGTGTTTTCAGTTTGGTGGTGAAAGGTGGATGAGAATGGCGGGGACATAGTATCAGGAAAACATGATGGAGTTTTATCAAAACATTTCATTCTTCAGTTGAGAGTATGAAATCACAATGTTATGGGCATTCTATGGCGAAAGATGAAATCCACTCTATTTCTCTCCCTTCCAGTTGTCCCTCTCTTCTGGGAAATACAAAGTATCTCCTGTTTTTATTATTATTATTCATATATTTTCAAGCCTTGTGTGATTTCATTTAGACATTTGATATTCACAAATGCCAATTTATTCACTCTGTCTTCCACATTATTCACTTCTTCAGTTCCACTGACCCATGATATCACTTTCCTAATCTTCTTGTTAGCTCCATCAACTATTTCTACAGCATTCATCAACTGGCTTAGTAATTTCTTATAGCCCCATCCCAAATTGCTTTTTAAATGCCATGTAATGTCAAATTGTAATCTCTCTCCACAAAAGTTATTATTTACTGCAACATCCTCATGATTGATTTTGGTAGGAGAGGAAAAGACATTGTCGGGTACACATATTTTTCTGACAAAACTTTCCTCCAGCTGCTTTTGTGACTCTTGAAACCATCATTTTGATCTCAGTCGCAAGAATGTGATTAATAATGTTCCTTCTCCTTGATAAGTAAAGCCAGCTTCATATTCTGTCTGCATTTTAAATGAAATCTTTAACAGACATGCATCCAGGAAATAGTGAATATCAGTTTCTCCCACGTCAGGAACAATGGCCTAGATTATTTTAGTTTCTGGCTGTTGCAAATTTTAAAACCCTCTTTATCACATTCTCTTTTCATTGTTTTTAGTACTTTACATGCAAAATATAAACACAGAAACTTCTGCCTTATAGAGAGTTAGCCCAATGGTGCATCTAGCTGAGTATTATCTGCATTGACTGGCAGCAGTCCCCAAGGTTTAGACAGAGGACATTTCCAATGTACCTGGAGATGTTGGGGACTGAACCAGGGCCATCCTTCCCCCATGCTGTTTTGGAACGTGGGAATTAGATAGACTCACCTTTGAATGCAAACCGAATCAAATTTCTCCTGCATCCCTTCCCAAAGTTAACCCCTGTACATTTTTCCATTCTTTTAGGAAATCACTGACAAACACAGGCAACTCCCAATTTGCAGGGAGGTTGTTTTCCAGATCATTGCGTGCATAAATTCACCCGTCCCCATTCCACCCCCATTCTGCCCATGCCTTGTCTCCACCATCACCACCCCAGTCCTCTTCCAGGTCCAAAAATGGAGCAAATGTGCGCGGTCATGCATGCTTTGAACACATGCAAAATGCTCGTTCCCTGTACTCAAGTTATGCTCTGAGTTTAGCTGAAAGAATGTGTTGCCCCTTCTGTATCCAATTATCAGTCATGAGTGTCATTGCTTATGTAGCCAAAATGGCAACAATCGTGAAAAATGGGACATGCAAGTAGGTATGGGGAAAGGTAAAGATACCCCTGCCCATACAGGCCAGTCTTGACAGACTCTGGGGTTGTGCGCCCATCTCACTCAAGAGGCCAGGGGCCAGCGCTGTCCGGAGACACTTCCGGGTCACGTGGCCAGCGTGACATCGCTGCTCTGGTGAGCCAGAGCCGCACACGGAAACGCCGTTTACCTTCCCGCTGGTAAGCGGTCCCTATTTATCTACTTGCACCCGGAGGTGCTTTCGAACTGCTAGGTTGGCAGGCGCTGGGACCGAGCAGCGGGAGCACACCCCGCCGCAGGGATTCGAACCGCCGACCTTTCAATCGGCAAGTCCTAGGCACTGAGGCTTTAACCCACAGCGCCACCTGCGTCCCAAGTAGGTATGGGGAAAGCCAAAGTTTGCCGAAATAGGGAAAAAAACTCTAAAGAGAAGAACCTCTAATACAGCCCATTGAGGACTGAGCAATCTTTGTGGCCGTGAAATGCTGGCTGGCTGCTGAGGGAAGAAAAGGAAAATAAGGGGCAGAAAAGAAAGGAGCAGCTGTACTCCTGAAGAAGATCACTCCCCTTGATCACATTTTGTTGCAGGTCCCCCTTGCACAATTGAAGATCTGGTGCTGGGCTTGTATAACCGGGTTAGGGCTGCCATGTCCTACTTAATTTCACGGAAACATCTGCTTGGCTACAGCTGCAATCTGAGTGCTAGGCTAGGTGGTCTGATTGAGCAGCGTGCTTCTTATGGGCTTACAATTTTATGTGTATTTAATAGAGTTCCTACCGATGCATGAGATTTGTCCTATTAAAGATGATTTGATGTGCTGCAAACAGGATTTGAAAATACTACAAGGATACAGTTATTGCAAAAAAAATCAGATGAAAACTGCAGCAGAGTGAAAAAGTAATGAAGCACTAGGGTTTGAGAACAAAACACATGGTGGATTGCAGTCAGTCTCTCACAGTCTTCAGAATAAAATCTGGAATCATCAGAACCTTTGTATGCCATCCAAACTCTGCTCTTTAGTCAATGCGAATTGCGAAGGAACCAGGTTCAATTTGTTTTGGTGCCTCTACTAACATAAGATGCATTGTAGCTAACGTAGAAACAATCACACTTTAGTTTGGGTGAGTTCAACAAGTGAAAGATTCCTGCCTCTTAATTGCTTCCAAGGATGTTTTAAGGTTAATTGCATTGGGCATGTCAGAGAAGTGAAGAAGTCTAGGAAATACAGTAGACCGGTGGTAGCAAGAGGGCAAAATTGACAGTACAGTATTTAGTTTTCTGGTATGCTAGGAAGAAAAGAGAAAGTTGGCCTTATTAGCCAAAGGGGCAGAAGGGAATGACAACGCGCTCTGTTCAAACAAACAAGGGCAAGTCAGCCTAGCCACAACTGAACACAAGATAGGAATGTGGTAGAAAGTCAGTTCAGATTGCAATTTATCGTGAACCAAGCTAATCTTCACTTCCTGAAACAACACACCAACAGAAACTGAGCTGTCCTTTGAAACTCACACTTGTCCTCATGGGCATAGCCACAAAAAATATTGAAAAGCATTGAAAGTACTCAATTAACTGAGGTTCTGCTTCCCTCCCCAGCAGAAGCCTGCCCCCCAAAACCTACCCCCTGTAATGTCCTCCTCTTGGGGTGACCTCAACAATTTTGGCTGTCCCCCCAAAAGAAAAATCCTAGCTATGTCAATGCTTGTACAGATATTAGGGGAGACTGCATATTAGGGGGGAGCGCACATCAAAATACATTCTGTTAGGGAAATTGCTGCAAAAAAATGTGTATTTTAGAAGACACTAAAATGCTGGCGAATTATCATGAGGACTTTTAAAAACAGCATTTGCTAATGGGTGTGGTAAACTGAGTTTAAGATTGGAAAAAAAATGAGAAACTGAAATTCACCTGTTGTTCATTCCTGTAGCTCACCACTTAATTTGGGCCTTGAAGTACTAATCTCCTACCTCTACTGTTTCTTTCCATTCCCCATCTGTCCTCTTTTTTTTTCTATTGATGTGAGTAGCTTTAAGAGACCAGGTGTTTTTTGCTCAGATGTCCATCAACCTGGGATCAGGGCGTGGCACAGTGGGTAGCTCTGACCCAAAATCTCATGCTCCTCCCCAACATCCATTCATACAGCATGAACATCTCCCTGTTTATTGTTCTAATTTGGGTTGCTTTTCCATGAACCACTTCAGCTGATGCAACTTTCTTGCTTTCTAGGAAGGCCTCATTGTTTCTTTGAAAAACTCTGTTGCTTGCACGATTGTGGCACATAGCTCTGTTTATCTTCTGAGGTCAAATGACACACGGCCTGATGATCTTCAGGATTTGAAATAGCATGGTTTAGCCCCGTGTGTTTCTTTGTAACACCCAAATTAGAAGCTGCATGGCAGAGGGGAAGATGATCAAGGCTGAGACCGGAGGGTGCTGGGGGCAGAGTTTAACTCTTTCCCATCATACTATGTCCTGATAAAAATCTCTCCCTTTTGAAGTAGGTCCAAGCTAAGCCTCCTCAGAAAAATTGCCATACCCTCACCCACATAAATCCGTCCCTCATAGTGGACAATACTGTAGACAGGTGACCTGTTTACCTGTTCGGCCTGCTGTCCAAAGACAACCTCAAGACTCCTGCTCTCCCTTCATTTGTTTCTTCATCTTTAAACCAGAGTTCTTCAAATAAATGAATGTCTTCTGCATATTAGGACACATGCCCACCCTTATTCCCAAGGAACAGGCCCCCTGCTGAACTTTCTGCTCTTACAAAGATGGCACCTTCTCCCTCTGTTTTCAGAGGTTGCACTTTTGTTCACTGTTGTTGTTGTTTAGTCGTCTTAGTCGTGTTCGACTCTCTGTGACCCCATGAACCAGAGCATGCCTTGGAAACTCTTACTTTCTTCTCAAAGCTTCTGCTGTTTTTTTGTCCATGGAGTTTTCTTGGCAAAATACTGGAGTGGTTTGCCAGTTCCTTCTCCAACTTTTGTTCATAGGACATATTTAATTCAGGTAACTTTTAACCTTCAGCAGAGTGGATACAAGTCATCAACCCGCTTCATTGTCCCACAGCATATTTAACTTTTGAGGGAATACCAAGGGGCTTCAACACTGTGGGACTTCTTTTTTTTGGTTCATGGCTCCATCTATCCTCAGCTTTTTGTTATTTAAATTCTCTCCACATAGGCACACTTACTTTGCCATTAAAGCTCATCAGACAGATCCAGAGAGCTCTCATTCACTGTCCTTTATTTCTATGGATAAGTGGTTAAATAGCAGGCAGGAGGGTTGGCAATACCAAATGAGCCCAAGATTTGAGAAGGGAGAATGCAAGGTGGTTGAAGTACTTAAATGACAGCAATTAGAACAATAATCAAGGGATGAAATGGGTTTTTTTAGTGCAAACGGAGACACTAATATGCTTTTCTCCCCTTTCCAGAGTTGTTTTTTTAAAAGAAAAATACAAAAATACAAAGGATAAAATGAACACCTGCTGAATGCTTTCATCTCAGATTGACTTTAATGAGAGTTGTAAGCACTCAACATCTCCTCTGATTGGCCGAAGGAAACCATAAACACTTTAATTTTGATCCCATGACATCCTTGCATCTTCACATCTCAGCAAGAAGGACGGTTGATTACTGCTGCATAAAACATTTAGTGCTTAAAGACAGCATTCTGGGCGGAAAACAACATTTTAGAAAGTTACTACATTTCCCTGTTTTGTATTTGTTATCATCTCTGGAAACAATCCCTTTCTTTCCTCATTAGTTTACTGAAGCTCACCATAAAAAGTAATAATTATCCTCGAAGGCAACATTTTTTTTTTAAAAAAAAGAATTGGTTCAAGTTATAGCTTATGATAGACATAAGCAAAGCATTACACCGTTTCACTATCCATAACTTTCCTTCTGTGCCTCTAACAACTTCACAGTAGGCAGAAATCACACAGGTGAATCTTTGCCCATCATTGTATTGCCAATTGGGGGGCTGGTGCATTTATTGAATTTCCAGCTATTACTCATGCAACATATTGTGTGTGTGTGTGTGTGTGTGTGTGTGTGTGTGAGAGAGAGAGAGAGAGAGAGAGAGAGAGAGAGAGAGAGAGAGAGAGAGAGAGAGAGAGAGATGGATGGATGATGATAATATGTTTAATGCATTGCAATAAAAAATGTTTTGGGAGTTTCATCTGGTCAATATAATTCTGAAGTATATGAATATAAAAACTGGATGTGTCTGTAAAGGAAAGAGACACTGAGTTCTGTGTACAACAGATACACCCTCACCATTGCAATCTGGGACCAAAAGAGATGGGATACAGTTAAATGAAATACAGAACCCACTGGGCAATCTCATTCCAGCTGTTTAATGCCTGCTGGCCACAATGTTTCTAATACCTTCTGGCACTTGCAAAACTTCACATGGTCTATGAGCATGACACGTCATCAGAATGAAAAGGACACATCAAGGAACAATGGCGGCAAAGAGGCCGAGATCACTCAAACAGCCTATTAGCTGTAACCTCGCCATGGGACAGGTGCAGAGCTGCCAAGAAAATTGCTTGAGCCATCAGGTGAGATGCTAGATGCTGCTACTGCGAAAGGAAGAAAATATGTCATCCGCCACTCTTGAGTTCGGTGATAGTTACTGCCTTGGGAGAAGGAAAATTATGTACAATACAATAAGGAGGATTTGTGGCACCATCACTGAAAGATGCACCTGGTGTATGGGATTTGGTACATGCAGCTTCTTGACCATTCTTTTAAAATAATGTTTGTGCCTCATTGTCATGTTTGTAGGAGGCTTCCTGCTGCAAAAAGAGAGAGGGATAAAATAAATATAAGCTTCTCTATTTTCTCAACTAAATCACTCTACTTTTATAAATGCCCTTAATAGGTTCCCAGCATGAGGCTGTTGCCAGCACTCACTGTTTGGTGCAATCAAAGCTGTCAATGGTGTGAAGAGCTGGTTACTTTGCTGGCCACTTTTTGAAACAAAATATGAACAGCTGCCCTTATGGATTTCTGTTGAAGATCTGAAGGAAATAGCTTCAGGCCACTGTTTCCTCTGCTTGCACGCAATCAGCAAAGCAGTGTTGGGATTTAAAGACCCCTGGTTGAATTGGAGTGTGTAGTTGTGCCTTCAAACTGCAACAGGGTAGCAATTTCTAAACAGCAACTTATTTATCTGTTTACATTGTTTGCATGCTGCCTGATTAACGGTGTCATCTGGGTCAGTTTATCATAAAAGGTCTTTTAAAAAATCATAAAACCAATCAATGAGAATGAAATATACTCGGAGTCGAGAGTAGATTTCATGCTCTTTATTCAGCTCATAGTGGTGAGGAGGAATGGAAGTTCCCCCACAATATCTGCTTTATATACATTATTTACACAATGGGCTGCACGTGATTGGCTAATTCTGGGATTCTCCTGTAGGCCAATCAGGTTGTGGATTCACTTCCACCTGGAGCTGGATTGGGTGGCTCCTGCGGACCAATCATGCTGCTGCATTGTTCTAGGACCAATCAGACTGCTGCATTCTGAATCCTATTGTTCTAGGATCAATCAGACTGCTGCATTTTGGATCCTATTCAACTCAGTACATAACAGAGAACCATAATAATCAAACAGGGGGGGAAACCCCAACTGCAGCACAAAACTAACTCAATAAATAAAAACAGCAAGACAATACTGCAGCGCTAACAATACTGAATATCTTAAACCAATCTTAATATACTTGGAAAAACACTAAGGTCTTCAACTGGTACTAAAAGACCACAACATAGGTGCCAGGTGAGCATACCTTGGGAGCATACCAACTGGGGCACCAACAACAAAAAGGCCCTTTCTCTGGCAACCACTGACCATACCTCATTTGGTGATACTGCTAAGAAGGGCCACTGAAGAAGATCTTGGAATCTGATTAGCAAGCCTCCTCTATAGACACATGCCTTCACATATACACATACCAGGAATCTCATGAATTAGGATCTTTTGGCATTAGCAATAGTGTGTCTTGGCAGATTTGCCCAGTAATTTATAAAGGTATGTATAAAGGTCTTATCCTGCCAACCTAGCATTTCGAAAGCACGTCAAAGTGCAAGTAGATAAATAGGTACCACTCCAGCGGGAAGGTAAACGGTGTTTCCGTTGCTTCTCTGGTTTGCCAGAAGCCACCTTGTCATGCTGGCCACATGACCCGGAAGCTGTCTGCGGACAAATGCTGGCTCCCTCGGCCTGTAAAGTGAGATGAGCACTGCAACCCCAGAGTCATCTGCGACTGGACTTAACAGTCAGGGGTCCCTTTACCTTTACCTTTATAAAGGTCTTAAATACTGGGATGTTTATTGAGAGCACAGGCAGAATCAAAATGTGTGCTTTCACCTTCTTGTTTAACTTTTCAATGTTTTCAACTTTTCAATGAGGAAAAGCGCAGTAGCAATATGCATATATTTCTGAGGTTTGAAGAGATTAGTGAAATAATCATAACTACAGCTAAGTAACACACACACACATGCAAGAAGATACAGTGGTACCTCGGGTTAAATACTTAATTCGTTCCAGAGGTCCGTTCTTAACCTGAGCACGATTTCTGTTCTCATCCTGAAGCCAGAGCACGATTTCTGTTCTCATCCTGAAGCAAAGTTCTTAACCTGAAGCATTATTTCTGGGTTAGCGGAGTCTGTAACCTGAAGCGTATGAAACCTGAAGCGTATGTAACCTGAGGTACCACTGTACTAGCACACAAGGAATACTGTAAAAGGAGGGGGTTGCTTTCAGCGCAAGCCTTCTCTCTCTCTCTCTCTCTCTCTCTCTCTCTCTCTCTCTCTCTCTCTCTGCTCAGGTTTCAGACTAGGTCCCAACTATAGGAGCCAACTCCTAGGGGCTGAGGTCCCTTCAGTCCCCCCATAAAATATCTGAGGGGGCCAGGCCCTCTCAAAGTTGATGGGCATTGCCATTCAAATTGTGTGTGCACTGTTTATTGTGATCAATTCTACCAGGTGGGGCATATCTGCCCCCCTCATATTTTATTCAAGTTGGCACCCATGAACAATTGCCAAACTGGGGGAAACAAAACAAAACTGATGCTTGCAATATGATACAGTGAGTTTGAGGACCAATTATGACACTTACTTGCACAGATATATGCATATATATTTAACGATGTTTTATTGATGTGTTGTTGATATGAATTGTTAATCATGGCAGGAGGGAGATGCAGAGGGAGAGTCACTTTTCTCTGCCATTTAGCCTTGCACTGAGCATGCTGTGCCTTGACTGGCATTTTAAAGGGCAGTCAGTACATGATGAAACCTAGCAGACTAACCTCATTTCATTTCACATTCTGCTCCCCATTCTCGCTCGGAAGTTCTTGTAAATCTTTTTAAGTAGACAATTCTGGGAATATTAAAAGTGCCTTGTTATGTCCTCCTTAAAAGGCATGGATGAATTGGCTGGCTGTGAATAAAGATAAAGTGATGCTAGTATTAGAAGGGTTGTCATCATGGCATCAAATTTACCACCATCAGTAACTAACTATCAAATGCAATAAGCATCTTAATTCCTAGAAACCTAGAGCTACCAGAAGGCAGGCAGTGTCTAGGATTATGAAGGTAGAAATATTGAACTATGGCAGGATTCTGTACTCTCATATATGTCAGACACCAGATGCTTACCTAGGGTGGTCTTAAACTACGATTTCCCACTAGGGCTTTCCCCTCTCCTCTTCCCATGTGTGCCCCATGTCCTCCCCAGAGCTGTTTCAGAGGACAAGCATAGTCAGGTATCATCATCAACATCATTTCCAATACTCTAAAACATTTCCCCTTGGTAAAACGAACCATGGATGGTTATGTCCAGTCAAAAGTGACTATAGGCTTGCGGTGCTCCTCTCGCTTTTCAGGTCGAGGGAGCTGGCGTTTGTCCACAGACAGCTTTCTGGGTCATGTGGCCAGCATGACTAAAACACTTCTGGAGCAACGGAACACCATGACGGAAACTAGAGTGCACAGAAATGCTGTTGACCTTCCCGCCACAGTGGTACCTATTTATCTACTTGCACTGGCATGCTTTCGAACTGCTAGGTCAGCAGGAGCTGGGACTGAGCAACAGGAGCTCACCCCGTCATGGGGATTCGAACCCCTGACCTTCCAATCAGCAAGCCCAAGAGGCTCAGTGGTTTAGACCACAGCACCACCCGCATCCCCTTGGATACAACCTTGAAAAAGCCCATGAGAAGCCCAGATCTCACATGCTGTAGCAGCAGATTTCTTACATCGGCAGGACTTTCGACTGGATGACCTTTGGTTACCCTCCAATTCTTTGTCATGGCAACAACTGCAGACAGCTGGGATCTGCTGCAGTTGCCCAAAGGGCAAGTTAGACAGGATGATGGCAGAGTCGAGGTTTTATAATGCAGCTTGCCACCAAATTAATTCCTATAAAAGCAGGGCTGGGTAGCAATATAAAGAGCAGACAGGCTGGTACAAGAAGCATGATGAACTCTTTCCTTCCTATACTTCTCCCTTCCATTCCCCCCCCCCCTAACTGGAGGGAGGTGATCACTGCAACATGCTATACATGTACTATGCTGGCCCTTCAAAGTATGCATAAGCCTAGCAGGGACACTTGGCCTTGATGGCCCTGCTGTTGAAGGATGCTTGCAGCTAGTCCCCTGTATTTTAACCTAAGCCTAGCATTTTGTTTATAAACAATTATGTATATGCATTTTGTGTGTTTCTTTGCCAAGTTCCCAGATAAAATCGCTGGAGAGGTAGCAGCATCTGAAGACAGCCCAACTTGGGAGGACAGGCGTGGCAAAAGTGAAAAGAAAGAAAAGATGGAAAGTATCAGCGAGGGAACTGACTTTTCTCTGCATGTGGTCCCACAGAGTTGGGCTTGCTGCTTTTTGATAATGTTTCGAACAACAGAAGGACAGCTCTATTCAGAGCGAAGGTCAGCAGACTCTAAGATTATGTACATCAATTCCACTTAATTAGCTTCTTATGTGTTTCACATTTCCAATACATTAACTAATTAGTCGCTCTTCCAAACCATTATTTTTATATCCTCATGAGTGAGCTGACGAGCTCAGCGTCCCTTTGCATTTCCCATCTCATTTCATGCAGTAACTCACTTTTGAGGCCCAACTCCCTTGTGACATGCGATAACTCTCCTTATAGTATTGTGCAATAACTCTCCCCTGCCCCCGTGAGAGGCAATTTAATCTATGTAATTAACTGGAGTTTGTGTAGCTCTCTATCGGAATGACTGCATGCACACGAGTCAATATTTGAATACATCAATGGGATTTTATGATTCTTGTCGGCCATTTACAACATGCATGATCTTCAAATTAAAATAATGGCTCACCCTTTTGTTAGGCAACCAAAAGGAAGATGCTGAGGAGATAACATCACTGTCCAGCTGCAAGCTCTTAAACAAAACCTACAAGGGAGTAAGCCTCATTAAGCACAGCAGGACTTCCTTCTGAGTAAACATGGATAGCATTGCAGTGCATGAGACTCCGGCAGGGTCAAACCTAGCTGAAAGAATGAAAATCTACTGGGGACTTAGTGGCTACTTACCTAACTGCCATTGTTTATTGTGCCAAAGTCACCCGCTTTTCCAGCATTCAAGGGATCAAAGCAACTTAACAGCATGAAATGTAAAAGAAGCGGCTATCAATAAAAGCTAATTAAGCAAGAGAATGGCATGGACAACAACAGTGTGACTAATTACTTTAGCCACAGTTGTGTGACAGTCATCTCCCTCCCTCAAGAATGTTATGGAAAGACACTGTCCCCGGAACATTCTGGAGAACACAAAACAGTGGTCAGAGCAGTTTCCTTCTTGGTATCAGTGGACATGCCAGGCCAAAGTATTTATCTTCTTGCCTTATCTCTAGTTCTTTGAATACCCTAATGGACACCCAAATAAAGGACACCATTGTGGATAATCATGAGGTAAAGGCAGAAAGAGTTCAAAATCTATGGTTGATTCAAATTATGGGTGCATTTCACCACATGGCTTCCATTCATACTTATTGCATGAAGTATCTTCATTAACCTTTGCTATGGTATATCTCCAGACTGTGGCCCATCAGATATTGTTGAACTACAACTTCCATCATCTTTTACCACTGGCCATGCTGGATGGATATTGGAGCTCTGGAAAGCATCAGGTTGGAGAGGCTGGTATATATGTTTGATGTATGGAATTGCCTTTGCCATACTTTTAGGGAACCTCAGGATACTCTCATATAGCATTTAGAATTAAACTGGGGTGGGCCCTAGCTGGCGCTCCTTCAGGAACTGTGATTCCATCCAATTCATAGACACTACATTGTAAGAAGGTGGCTGAGGCATAAGGCAGAGCAAGAAATTTACTCTGGATTTGCAGCTTCACATTCTAATAATTTTCAAAAGGTATGCCATCCCTTCTTTAGTTACAGTAGGTGCCCACAACATGTCATTTCCGGAAACAACTGAAGACATTTTTGTTTCGACAAGCTTTCCCAGCTGTTTAAAAATAGTTTTAGGTCTCTGCCTTGAGTATTCTTTAAAAACTTATATTTAGTTTATATGGGATGTGATCCAAGGTAAACTAATTGTCTGGCTCTACTTCAGCAAACAGTTTTCTGTTTCTATCGAACCAGCTTTGCAGAATTTGTGGGTCTCTGTATAAACTGAATAGCAACACCATACAAGTTTTATATTCCCCGGAGCCTTTATAAACCTACATTGCATTGTTTTTTATTGTTTTAAAAGCCATTTTTAGTTTTTAATATGGGATTTTCAATTGCCTTGAAATTTATATGAAAGGAAAGTCGTAAAATAATTAAATAATAACAATTGCCTGGCTCTACTTCAGGAAAGAGTTTTCTGTTTTCACCGAACTAGTTTTACAGAAGTTGAGGGTCTTTGTATAAATTTAAAAAAACAACAATAAACATGCTATATATACTCTGTGGCTTTTATATACTCTTCAAGAGTGTATAGAGTACAAAGTTACTTGAATTGCTCCCTCTTCAACTGTCTTAGCTTGATTTAAGACCTACAGGATAAAGCAGCTGTATGATCTTGAAGCCACTGCATCTGTTTACTATCCTTATTTATTCTTGTTTGATTCGTGTTCTAAAAAATCACTTCTGAGAAGTTCAGAGCTGTGTAATTCCAATCAAACACTTAACAAGCCTTGGGGCACTTAATTCTTATGACATACTTTGCCTCCCTTCCCTTTGAAAACATCGTTTTGCCATTGGCTGTTTAGTGGAGGCATTAAATGTTCAACTCTGTCTTTAAGCAGCAATACATTGGATACCTTTGTTCATTGTCCATAAGGCACATTTATTGATTTGCATTTCTTAATTAAAATAGGAGAGATCTTTCCCACCAAACTAGTTTCCTAGCAACATAACTTCATTTCATTAGACTGGTCTGCAATTTCGCCCGGACTGTGTCCTCAAAATGTAAACTAGTTTTTTCCTTCTATTAATGTTTTTATATGTAAAGCTCCATTTCCAAATCCCCATTACCTAACTTACATGGTTTGTTTATTTTTAGTGCTGTGACAAAAAGTTATCCCGCATTTTCCCCATCCATTCTTAATTGATTAATGAGAAAAGAAGTTGCATTCAAAAACAGGAACAGAAAATGTCAGTGAAATTCTGGAGGGTTTTGGTGCTGCTTAACTTACCAACAAAGGTCCATATAGTAAAAGCTATGGTTTTCCCAGTAGTGATGTATGGAAGTGAAAGCTGGACCATAAAGAAGGCTGATCGCCGAAGAATTGATGCTTTTGAATTATGGTGCTGGAGGAGACTCTTGAGAGTCCCATGGACTGCAAGAAGATCAAACTTCTCCATTCTGAAGGAAATCAGCCCTGAGTGCTCACTGGAAGGACAGATCGTGAAGCTGAGGCTCCAATACTTTGGCCACCTCATGAGAAGAGAAGACTCCTTGGAAAAGAACCTGATGTTGGGAAAGATGGAGGGCACAAGGAGAAGGGGACGACAGAGGGCGAGATGGTTGGATGGTGTTCTCAAAGCTACAAACATGAGTTTGACCAAACTGCAGGAGGCAGTGGAAGACAGGAGTGCCTGGTGTGCTCTGGTCCATGGGGTCATGAAGAGTCGGACATGACTAAATGACTAAACAACAACAAAACTTATTTTTGAGGTGACCAAGGAGAGTTTGTGAGTCTCCATTGTTGTTGTTGTTACAACAATGGCCACACTTTTAACATTGGGGGGGGAGGTCTGGTACTGCAAACCCTTGAGTACCCCCAGAGAAAAAGCACTGAATCCTTCCTGACCCAGGATTTTTACAGACTGGAGCTGACTGAGTTGTCCCATCTTGGATGCAACAAACCCTGTGACCAAACACAGCAGAAGCCTCAGACATTTCACTTTCTGGTCCAGAGTCTTGACTGTACAAATATGAGATCCGGCGTAAGGCATGCCTGGCAGTGAAAGCAACATCTGCCTCAGAGGTTCGCTCTGGTTTTATCTTTAAGTAACATATGTTAATTAAGTAGGTCAGACAAATGCATTAAACATGCTCACCAGTTCAGCCTCAAGTGACAAGCAGGCAAATCTGTGTAGCAAACCTACTTGCACTGGCTAACAAGAGAGAAGCCGCTGAACTAGAAATAACAGGAGTTCAGATCAAATTCTTCCCACTGAATGTTGCAGAGACGAATGAATATGCAAGCACTTGAAAATCTAGTACCTGCAGGGGACTTCTATTATCACTCACAAAGAGAGGTGTGGGGGGAGCCTTCAGTGCAGTCACTGCTGAGATACGGAAACTCTAACAGACCATTTACGGCTCTCCGGAGTATATGCTGGCAGCTTAGCCCCATCTAAACCAGCACTACAGGAAGATGAGCTGTACAATGAAGGTCAGGATCTCCTGAAGAGAAAGGACATCTTTTAACCTCTGCCCGCCTCACTTTCCACATGTTCCTTGCAAAGGAAATGAATGGCTGATTAGGAAGTGAAAGGCCATTAAAGATTTCCATGTCTTTTTATTCCTTTAAATTGTAACTGTGTTTAGGTAGTTGTTTGCTCTGTTTCTGGCATAAGAAACTTCCACATTATAATTCCACTTTATTCTATTGCTTAGCATACTTTCATCTTCTGAACTTGTGCAATGCAAAGTTTAATTTTTATGCAAACAACCTTACACTTTGACCTCCTTACTTGGAAACAAGTTTCCATCAAATCAATAGGACATCTTCCAAAAGAAAGATCTTAAATCCCGCTAAAGTTGGGATATTTCTGCTGGATATTTACTGCTGTCAAACCAACTATTAATGTTTGGCCACATAGGTACATGAAGGGGCTGAGGATCACAGAGCTGTAAACTTGCTAGAGAGAACTCTGTGACATCATTTCCCTTTTATGCCCTGACAGAAAGAGGCATAACTTAATATGCTCCTCCCTGCCTAGGCACGCTATATTTTCCACCATGTCTATAACATGAGAGCTTCTGTAAGTCTGAGCTCCATCTCAGACTCCATTTTTAACCTAGACTTTAGTATACATATGTTAGTAACTCAATTAGCATTTTAACCCTGCCTACATCAATCTGCTGTTATTCTTGAAGACGTAAACTTAGTGAGTAAATGTTATTCACTCCTAGTGCTCCTAGATGAGAAAAGTCACAGGATCAATCTTCCCTCCAGAAGAACATTTTAATTTTAATTTTACATTTTAATTAAGATCCTGTGACATTTTAATTAAGATCCTAGGAGAACCCAGGAGTCAAGGCACCACCATGGTCTGTATTATAATTATTAAATCCAGAAACGGGATAAAAAGAGGGGACAAAACACTTGACACTTCAGGAGTCTTTACTTCAAGGAATCTTTAGGGAATGCTTTTCAACTCTATCCTATTCATTGCTGCTAGGCTCTCTTGCCTGCATTCTTTGAATGTCAGAGTAAGCGCTCCTAAGGCCTGAACTTGCACCTCGACCATTAGCCATGCTGGCTGGGGCTAATGGGAGTCATAGTCCAAAATGTCTAGGGGGCTACACCACATTTAATGCTTTAATTATATATTGCCTGAATTCTGTGTGAACCACCCGGAGAACTTAGCTGATGGAGCAATCAGCAGATGTTCTAAATAAATAGAAATACAATAAATATCTTACGTGATTGATGTGAGAATAAGGAGTGAAGCGCTCTCGGCATATTACAAGTGCAATGGCAATTAGGAATAAAAATAGTGTTATGCAAGCTGAACAGATGCTAACCAACTATTGATAGCATCCCTGTCCTAGAAAACCTGCCCTTTTCTCAATGGGGGCAGCATGCCACCCAGACAGAAGGAGAGGAGAAAACAAGAGCCATCTTTTCTGAGAATAAATGAATAGTGCTACGGTTGAGGTTCCAGGCAGGGTTGGTAAAGCTAACAGTCATCATTTTAAACCTCTCTTTCTGTGGCTTGAATGATTTATGTTCTCTGTTTTTCAAGCTCAGGGATGGATGGATTTGAAGCGAGATCCTGCTGCACTCACATGGAAGCTTATTCCATTTTCCTGTTAATTTCCACACTATATTTGAGCTTGTGGGAGAGTTGTGTATAGTAGGAGAGGATATATTGATTAAATATTATCCTTCCTAACTCATGCTAGTGAGTCATTCATATATATATATGCTCATTCCCTGTTTACATAGCAAGAAGCTATTTGCAGATTCATTTGAATCTCTTTAGTTAAGCAGTCCAATCTGGTATGCCCAGATTGGAGTATATTCCTGGTAAGACCCCTTTGATTCCCTCCTAAAAGAATAAAGACACAAGAGTCTTCCTTATAAGTAATGAAAAGTTTACTCACATTCAGTTCACAGTATGATCCCTGAAGGCAGGCTTTAGCTTGTAGTTACAGATACAGAGTGGCTTACATCCTTGTAAGGATGGGACCATGTGCTGCTGGCAGACAACATCAGATTCATCAGGAGCAGAGGCCAAAATGGGAGGGAGTGCATCAAGAGAGATAAATGGTTGTGTGACTTTTGTGGGGTCTGCAAGGGTCACATCCACCTACCTGGTCACATACAGGGGGAGGATGCTCCAGACCAGGTGTAACAAGAAACTCTACCTTGACTGGAATCACACCCTAGCCTGTGTCCACCCCAGGGAAACAAGGAATATTGTATTTGACTGCTCCAGTGGATTACATCCCACAGAGCTTTCATACAATGTAATGAAATACAACACACGTTTAGCACACATTTCTGTGTCATTTGATTCCAGAAAATCAAAAGTCTGTTTCCCGCACCCTTCACCCAGAAAATCATGGGAGTAAAGTGAGTATTTGGGGCAATATACCAAAATACAGTTCTTTCCTGCTGTTTTCATTGAGGAGGGATCGTGGGAGAACAGAAGCAAGCAAGTGTGCAAGGCGTGAGGGAGTAGCAAAGTTGTCCAATGACATTCGCTGTTGTGTCATGCCACACCCACGGGTGGGAATGAAATTTAGCACAACGTGCCAGTAGATTGGTCAAAAAGCCACAGTTCCGCAACACAACAGGTCCTGCAGGGTGAAACGAGCATTAGAAAATGGGGCAGAAGTGCTGCTATTGTACTCAAAAATACTAACGCAATATTCCCCCCATCTGAATGCTCCCTTGTCTGCCCACAAAATATGCAACTTTTCGTTCTTGGCCTTCCATCCAGAC
Source organism: Podarcis melisellensis (assembly GCF_964234715.1). NCBI lineage: Eukaryota > Metazoa > Chordata > Lepidosauria > Squamata > Lacertidae > Podarcis > Podarcis melisellensis. Next base: position 25,520,059 of record NC_138543.1, read on the forward strand.
CAACACTTTTGCAGTGTTTAATGTGGGTACTGCTTGCAGCATTTCCGCAAAGTACAAATCTTCATGCAGTGTTCTACATAAATGGGAGGAGATATAAGAGTGGGAGAAGGAAGAAGATTATCAATTGGGGATGGGAAGAATCAGAGGCTTGGTGATGGAGAAGTCTTGGGGGCAGGTCATGATCACAAGGCATAGGCTAACCAGGCTTTCAGGACCATTCCTTCGGCATCCCTCTCACTTCTACTGTCAAATCAAGTTACAATAGAGAGAACTAGGATACATTACACAGTAGACATGGATTAAAAAGGGTTTCTTAGATTATCGGGACTATATATCAGGGACTCTCCTGGGGATACTTTCTTTCAAACTACATTCAAATACGAGCAACTCTTAGATACTCAGTAAAAAAGAATCTCATTAACCGTACATAAAGCCCAGCAATTCTAAGGGAAGGTTCCCAGCGCCTTCTGTTAAAAATTGTGTATCTGCATGAAAAATGAGTATTTCAATTCATGATTAAATAACATGTACAGAGGAATATAAATGGCACTATTAAAAGGTAATTTAGATTAGCCTCAGTTGAGCATTTGGCTTGATTGGACTGTTATATCTTGTCATATATATTTAGATAAAATAGACTAATCAAACAAAGAGCACAACTGAGGCTGTGGCAGAAATGAGATATTTTCGGTGTCCGAATAGCTTGTGAATTGCAAGGTCTGAATGACAGACCCTATAATATGAAAGTTGCAGGTACCTTCTTGCAGAGAGTGCCATGTGTTCAGGTGATTCCTAAGAAACATCCTGTTAATCATCTATTTTGTCTGGGGGTGGGTTCCATCCTCATTACTGAGTCCTGTCCTTGAAGCCAAATCAATGCATTCAGAACTGTCAATTCCTCTGGTTGTTTTTGAAATCTGATTTCTTCACAGAGCACTGTGCATAAGTAGTTTGTGCCAGCCAACTCGTTTTTTCCTCCTCCATATTACCCATGAGAAGGTAAGCACTGATAACATGTTACCAATGAATAAATGAAAGCTTGACAGGATTATTGTACAATAATTTGCATCAAGTAGGGTTGCCATCTTTCAAAAAGTGAAAATCCGGACACAAGAGTTGTTGTGCTCTTCTTCTTCTTCTTCTTCTTCTTCTTCTTCTTCTTCTTCTTCTTCTTCTTCTTCTTCTTCTTCTTTTTTTTTTTTGCAAAATCTCAACAAAAAGGAAGAGTTTTTCAGCTATTCATATTCAGCTTTTCATATGAGGTTGCTTCCACTTGCAGACATGAAAGCTTTGTTTCTGTTTTTGTTTTAGGGGGCCTTTTTGTTGCTGATTGCACTTCCTGCTGCAGTTGCCAGTTTCCTCCTCCTCCAAGTCAGATATTTATTTATTTATTTATACCCTGCCCATCTGCCTGGGTTTCCCCAGCCACTCTGTGTGGCTTCCAACAAAGTATTAAAATAAAGTAGTCCATCAAACATTAAAAGCTTCCCTAAAGAGGGCTGCCTTCAGATGTCTTCTAAAAGTCTGGTAGTTGTTCTTCTCTTTGACATCTGGTGGGAGGGCGTTCCACAGGCGGGCGCCACTACTGAGAAGGCCCTCTACCTGGTTCCCTATAACTTCTTTTCTCGCAGTGAGGGAACTGCCAGAAGCCCCTTGGCGCTGGACCTCAGTGTCCGGGTAGAATGGTGGGGGTAGAGACGCTCATTCAGGTATACTGGGCTGATGCCATTTAGGGCTTTAAAGGTCAGCGCCAACACTTTGAATTGTGCTTGGAAACGTATTGGGAATCAATGCTAGGTCTTTCAAGACCGGTGTTATGTGGTCTTGGCAGCCACTCCCAGTCACCAGTCTAGCGGCTGCATTCTGGATTAGCTGTAGTCTGGCGAGACAGTCCATCATGCAAAAAAAAATAAAAATCTTGATTCAATTGCATTCATTCATACATTTGTTTAATGAATTTTTACCTCACTTGTCAGCCAGAAAAGCTCCCAGGGCAGTTTACAAATCCATAAAAATAAAGCTGTCCCTGCACATTTTAAAATGCCATGAAGCACAAAGAAAAAAGATATGGGGAGGTAGGGAGAAAACAAGCAAACCCAGGCACCAAGGGAGGAAGTCAACTTTGTGCTTTTTTGATGGTTCCACCAGTGCTTGCTAGATTGAGTTATTCTGACCCCTCCTCCATGCTCTTCTTTTGACCCCGCAGGGCAGAACTGAGCAAGGCATGGGGTATGCCTAGGAGGAGAGGAGGAAATCCCTGTTGCATTTGCGGGACCCCCTGCACTAGTGAGGCATCTGATCAAGGCCTGTATTTTAAAATGAGCTTAAAGATTTGCAAATGTTTCATGCCGGGCAGAAAACCAGCTGGCTAAGAACTTTGTCAGTTGTTTATCCTCCTGGACTAGGGCCCCCCTGATTTATAGTAGTAGCAGGAGACAGGTTTCTCAAGGTTGTAAAAGGGAAATACAGGCTGGGAGCAAAGGTTACACTGACCCTACATATTACAGAATACAATCAAGCTGCAAAAGCACTAATTAAGAGTTGGTAAATAGTAAGATCTCTGTTTAGATAGAACTTAATACCACGAGCCATCTGTTTTAGCCATTTGTTTTGGAATGTAGGGGCAACAGGGGCAAAAGGGGCAAAAGGTGATCTGGTAATTAAGGTGCCTTGTTGAGGCAAATGTAAGATATATGGCTACTTGTCTGCCATTTATGGATAGAAGGAAATATAGCTCTTTGTCTCCCATAAAAGGTAATAGGAAATGGGTGTATCTTTTATGATTGGTTCTAGCAAACAGCCAATAGGAATTTCAACCAGGCTGATTGGACAGAGGCAGCCAAAGGAGGAGCAAGGGGGCTGGGTTGAGGAAATATAAGTGCTGGCCATCAGGGCTGGAGGGCAGGCAGAGCTTTGGTAACCATATACCACTGTGCCTATCATTTATTTGTCTGACAAATAAATTATTATTTTAATTTCTCTATTGCTGCGTTGAATATTTCATTCCAGCTAAGCGTTAACCACAAGCAGGGTGCTACACTAGCATCTTCTAGGGCACTGGGATAACTGAATGCAGGCCTAAATGCTGAATGTTGCAAGGTGGTTCTTATGACCAGTTGGCCTTGTATTATGCTGGCAGGTAATATACACAAGATTTCTCCATGCTGGTCACGTATCTTTGGAATTCCCCTTAAAAACCACCTTCTGAGGACATTTTTATTCCACTCTGCATTTATTTGACTTAGGCTGAAATTTATTTCTTCCTCGATGCTGCTGGACAGTAGCAGCTAGTGTGGTGGCGGCAGCAGAACTCACCTGGTGGCCTATCAACAAACCTTCTAAAATATTTGTGCCTGTCAGTCTCCACCCTGACTCTGAATTGATTTCATGTATGCGTTGTTGTTTCCACCTGTTTTAATACTTGCAGGGTTTTAGAAAATTGTTTTGATATGCAGTTAATTTAATTATTTTAATATATGTTGTTATATTGTAAATGGCTTTGAGATGCCTTATGGAAAGCAATTCATAAATGAAATTAATAACAGTGGTAATAATAGTATGATCCAAAACAGTTACAATGGTTGCACATTATACTGTTGATTTCAGCAGTCAAAAGTTGGAATAGCTCAATGCACAGTTCACAAATGCCTGTTCAGTGCATTCTTTGTGTTATGCTAGCGCAAGATTGTTGAAAATTACTGCCAAGCTGAAAATGTCCTTGGAGATTTTTCTCTGGCAAACGTTCCTGCCTTTCAGGAAGGAGAAAGAGCTACGTTTGTGAGGCCTTGCCCTACTAGGGAGCGACTTGCCTAAAAAACACAAAGACGTTAGAGAATTGCCACAAACAATAGTAATGCCTTCCCCTGCACTATTCTGCCCTTCATGGGATTGCTGTCCCTTTTACATGGGAACTTAGTTTATCATCATAAACCCATCCTTAGAACTACAGGCTCAGGGACAGCTTTTTCCATCAAATGAACAAGACTAGATAGCCTGCAGCTGGATTTGCAGCTGCAACCTACCACTTAAGAAAAGGCGCCGTCAGACAGAAGAATGCAACAAAAAAGATGACTCCAGCTTTCATCGGAAAGACCTAAAGTAAAAGTATGTAGAGAAAAGATTACTGGAACTCATGTCAAGAGGGTGCTGTCGATGAAATAAAGCGCCTTTCTGCATTAGGCTACATAACAAAAAGAAAAGAACAGGGAGGAATATATCCAAAATGTATTGCAGTATCCTTCAGGAAAGGTGGGGTGAAACCCTGAACTAGTGGTAGAAATTGTTTTGACAGCACTCTTTCCCCTAGGGATGTAGGCTAAGACAGTGATTTTTTCCCCCAATAAAAAATAGGTGACAGAGCTCACCATGAAGTTGTTACAGTAAGTCACCAGGCGACTCAAGGCAGCCCTGAATAGACACTGGTTTGACAGTAGCCATGTTCACTGCCCACAGAGGTGCTAAAAACTATGGCAAACTAAGCGGCGGAGTAGGAAAGGGGTAGAGAAGCTACTGCCCACTCTCCTCCTGCTCTCCTCCCCTGGGTCAGGCCTGACCCGGGGGGCGGAGCTGCACCAGGCACAAGCACCGCAGCTATGGCACAGTTCATTGTGGCACAGAGCCAGGGTCTGATGAAAGAACTTGCTGTGGGGGTGCCTGTTTGCGTCCCCTCTCAAAATTGCAGCCGGGGCCCCATGGCACACATATACCCCTCTGAGCAAGCTGTCTCCCTAGCTGGTTTGTAGGTCACCCCTGTTTCTGGTGCAGGACAAATAAATGCACCTCTGCTGCCTCCCTTGTCATCTTAGATTCAGGCAGATGGCTAGGGCGCCAGTATGGTGTAGTGGTTAAGAGCGGTAGCCTCGTAATCTGGTGAACCTGGTTCGAGTCTCCGCTCCTCAACATGCAGCTGCTGGGTGACCTTGGGCTAGTCACACTTCTGTGAAGTCTCTCAGCCCCACTCACCTCACAGAGTGTTTGTTGTTGGGGAGGAAGGGAAAGGAGAATGTTAGCCGCTTTGAGACTCCTTGGGGTAGTGATAAAGCAGGATATCAAATCCAAACTCTTCTTCTTCTTCTAGGGCAGCTCAGAAGTACCTTCTCACAAATGCATGTGCGTGCAACAGTAGATGCCTGGCTGGAAAAATTAAAGCCTGCCACCACTACACAGGAGATGCATTGAAGGAAAGAAAATATGAATTGGAGTCACTGATCTATAAAAAGAAGCCAGCTTCCACTTTGACTTGAAATGTTCGTTTTGGGCTTCTAAGAAGCACTCAAAGGCAAGACATAGGCAGGGGGAGTGCTGACCCACAACGGTGCCCACTTGAGAGGTGCCGGAACTGCACTCCAGCATGCTCCAGTTGAAAAAAAGCACTGGGTTAAGGAAGGATTGCTGGAAGATGTATGGGACAGGGTGGAGTGGAATAGTATAACATATACAGTCATACCTCAGGATAAATGTGCTTCAAGTTAAGTATTTTCGGGTTGCGCTCCGCGGTGACCCAGAAATAATGGAGTGTGTTACTTCCGGGTTTCACCGCACGCGCAGGCATAGACAGTCAAAATGACGTCACGCGCATGTGCAGAAGCGGCAAAATGCAACCCGCGCACGTGCAGATGCGTGGATGCGGGTTGCGTTCACTTCAGGATGCGAATGGGGCTCCGGAACGGATCCCGTTTGCATCCCAAGCTACCACTTTATGATTGAAAAATGTCATAGATCACTGACTCAGAAGGGAATTTTTTTAAAAGTTTAGTGGGTAATGGCATAACCCACCCTTCACCGACATGGCAACCTCCAGGTGATTTGAACTAAGACTCCCATCAGCCCCAGACTAGGGCTGGTGGCCGTCGTCATCTGAAACACCTGGAAGGTTGGCGAAGGCTGGCATAATTAAACGTCAAAAGGTGCAATACCATTTAGCTCATCACAGGCAACTGTTCTCAATCAAATCCACATTATGTAAGAATGCTATAGCAATGATAATCACGGCTCATCATTTTGCAGCACTTACAGAACGTAAATTGCTTTACAATGCATCTTTAGCCCAGCGACAGAGTCATCAATTTTCCTGACATTACAGATGTAGAACTGAGGCTGAGACAGAGTGAAGTTGAAGTGAGACAATGTAGCAATTACTGTATTGGTACCCAGTGCCTGGGCCAGGTAAAAACAAACAAACAACCCAACTATCAAAGCTGAAGTAAAGCTCTCATTCTGCACACCAAGGATGGGACACTTGTGGTCCTCTGGATACTAATTAGACTCCTGTCAGCCCTAGAAAGGTCAGTGGTCAAAGACGATGGCTGCTAAAGTCCATCTAGAAGGGCCATAGATGCCCCATTGCTGCTTTAAACATTTACCTGAACACAGCTGATGGACTATATGGAACTGGCTGAAATGACTGGCAGAATTCGAGACTCGGGAGAAGAAGAAACGGAGGAAGTTTGGGAAAAATTTAAGGACTATTTGAAAAAGCATTATAAGTTGTATGAATGTTAAAAAATGCTCCTTTCTAGGAAAGTACAGCTTCAGTATCGGTAAATTTTTGAATTGGTAAATAAGGCACAACAAGACAGAAGTGGTGTAATGAAATAATTTTATTGTGTTGAAACTAAAAATTAATGGATTTGGATTGAAATGTTTAGAGACCAGATATCACGATAAAATGGAAGATATATTATTATGTTTAAAATAAGTCAACAAATTGCTGAGGTTTTGGATTTACAGAGAATGCAGTGCTCGGAAGATGGGGGGAGCCCATTAGATTTATGGAAATATGTTTTTGCAATTTGAATTTTGTATATTATAAACCTAATAAAAATTATATTAAAAAAAAATAAACATTTACCTGAACACAATGGAATTTACATCTGAGCAAACATCTACATTCATGACTTGAAATATTTTGCCCTGTGTAAGGGCCTTCCATACTGGGATTTCAAGAATCTTGAGGGATGCTACTGTAATATCTTTTGAATTATGGTGCTGGAGGAGACTCTTGAGAGTCCCATGGACTGCAAGAAGAACAAACCTGATTTCCTTAAGGAAATCAGCCCTGAGAGTACACTGGAAGGACAGATTGTGAAGCTGAGGCTCCAATACTTTGGCCACCTCATGAGAAGAGAAGACTCCCTGGAAAAGACCTTGATGTTGGGAAAGATGGAGGGCACAAGGAGAAGGGGACGACAGAGGACAAGATGAATGGACAGTGTTCTCGAAGCTACCAGCATGAGTTTGACCAAACTGTGAGAGGCAGTGGAAGACAGAAGTGCCTGGCGTGCTCTGGTCCATGGGGTCACGAAGAGTCGGACACGACTAAACGATTAAACAACAACAACAACTGTAATATCTCTTCAGGTGAAGGATATTGTCCTGCTCATTAGATTCCCAGAGGCATTTAGTTGGCTACTGTGAGAACAGGATGCTGTTCTAGATGGGCCTTGGTCTGGAGCTCTACTTATGCTCTCCTCACACTCTTTTTTGGGGGGGAGGGAGCTCAGGTGACTAAGAACATTTGCCATTGGTTATTGTAGCTGATAGTCACATGGAGTCCTTTCTGGGGGGTACTCAGGGGTACGCAGTACCAGCACCTTCTTTTTCAAATGTGGCACTTATTGAAACAACTTCATGGTGAATATCAGCACCTTTTTTCTTTTTTTTTAAAAAAGCACTAGTTACATGGAACTCAGGGGGAAATTCAGTGAACCACTGGTTTGGTCAGTTCTGATGCTTTAAAAAATCCACTTTTTGCCTAATCAAGAGAAATAGATTACATTCAGAGATTTGGCTTTGCTAAATAGAAAGTGAAGATAATATGTATCTTAATACCTTATATTAAGATATGACTTTAAACACATCTTAAAAACATGTGCACTGAGTTTGATAGCTTGCTTTTTGTGGGTGTGAGGCAGGTGCCAGGAGGGAGCCAGCAGCAAATCACGCTGTGCAAATGGGAGTTAACTCTCTATTAGCAAACACAAAATCGACACAGGAGTTTCAGGTCTAATGAGCACAGCAGCTCACCTCCGGAAGGTCTTGCGTCCAGGAAGCAGTAGCTGAGACTGAAAATCCCTGCATCCCCACAGCTGCCTAATTCCCTTCCTCTCCAGGGCTTTTCCCAAGCGACTGGAGACTGGAGGGGCACAGGAAGGGGTGGTCCGCCCCGGGTGCCCTCACTGAGGGGGGTGACATTCAGCACACCACCCGCCCATGGCTCCCAAGCCTACCCCAAGCCATCAGGGTAAGAGGGGAGCTGCGCTGCTTTGCTGGTGGCATGCCCCCCCTTTCCCCTTCATTTTGACAGCTTGGGGGAGGCTTGGGAGTCACGGGCGGGCGATGGGCTGAATATCTGACATTGGGGCTCGCTCTGCCCCTGTGGCTGGCTCGCTTCACCCCTGGCTGCAGGGTGCGTGTGCCATTCCGGGCACCTGAGTGGCTATCCCGCACCTGGGAGGGCACCCTCTGTGCCACGCCCCCCTCAGGAGCGTGCCATGCCCCCCCCTTGGGAGTGCATTCGCCCTGGGCAGCGCAGGCATATGCTCCACCGCTGACTGGAGACTGCATCTGCACGGTGCCAATTCTGCCATCCAATTCTCTCTCCCCCACCTTTTTTAAAAAAAATATTAGGCTTATGCATAGGTTCCCAAAATGGCAAGCAAGCCAATGGGTTTCAGATAGCCCCTGACAATATGTCAAAACGGTGAGTTTGAAAGAGCCACAAAAGCAGCATGTTGTTGTTGTTTAGTCGTGTCCGACTCTTCGTGACCCCATGGACCAGAGCACGCCAGGCACTCCTGTCTTCCACTGCCTCCCGCAGTTTGGTCAGACTCATGCTGGTAGCTTTGAGAACACTGTCCAACCATCTCGTCCTCTGTCGTCCCCTTCTCCTTATGCCCTCCATCTTTCCCAACACCAGGGTCTTTTCCAGGGAGTCTTCTCTTCTCATGAGGTGGACAAAGTATTGGAGACTCAGCTTCATGATCTGTCTTTCCAGTGAGCACTCAGTGAGCTGATTTCCTTAAGAATGGAAAGGTTTGATCTCAAAAGCAGTATAGAATAGCCTATTGCAGACTATTGTAGCTCTCTTCTCCCCCCTCCACTCCTTAAACGTGAAATCTCTTATGATTTAGGACAATTTGCATGCCACCAACTGCCTAGGACTGAGAGGGAGCTCTCTTTGGAAAATACACTTTGCATCACAAAGGTGAGGACCCCATTCTCTGGAGGGAAGCATCCTATTGATTTTTGTTGTGCTCTGGTAAGCAGATCAGGGGCAGGGAAGGACTCTTGCTTACCTTGAGGAATTAAGCTTTTGTTGGACAGCAAAAAAGTGGCAATCCATTATGTATAAGATCCTTCAAATCGGTACTGCAAAATTGTGCTATAGGTACTTTTGGGAACATTTGCTTTTCTTCTAGAGAATAGGACAGAAAAAAGCAACCTTTTTCATCTTCGACAGCCACGCTGATTTTGATAATATTTAAGGCCTGAGGGGAGAACTCTAGTGTTTTAATAAAAAGGAAAAACTTGTCTAACATGTTTTGTTTCCCTTTTTTTTTCAAAGGGTTGTCTTGAGATCACACGAAGGTAGCATTTTTCTCTCTGCTTTGTTTCTATAAGACCAGAAGGGCTGGTATTGGGACCTGTGCTTTTTAACTTCCTCATAAACAATCTAGAGCTGGGAATGAGCAGTGAGTTGACCATGTTTGTGATATTAAATTGTTCAGGGTCATTAAAACACAACTCAATTGCAAAGAGCTCCAAAAGAACCTCTCCAAACTTAGTCAATGATGAGTAAAATGGTGATTAATATTATTATTATTTATACACCACTCATCTGACTGGGTTTCCCCAGCCACTCTGGGTGGTTCCCAACAGAATATAAAAAACATCAAACATTAAAAACTTCCCTAAACAGGGCTGCCTTCAGATGTCTTCTAAAAGTCAGATTGTTGTTTATTTCCTTGACATCTGATGGGAGGGCATTCCACAGGGCGGGCGCCACTCCTGCGAAGGCCCTCTGCCTGGTTCTCTGTAGCTTCCACTTCTCGCATTGAGGGAACCGCTAGAAGGTCCTCAGTGTCTGGACTGGACGATGGGGGTGGAGACGCTCCTTCAGGTATACTGGGCTGAGGCAGTGAATACAATTCAGTGTACACAAGTGTGAAGTGACACATGTCAGGGCAAATAATAATAATTCTTAATTTCACATATGCACTTATGGGAGCTGAACTGGTGGTGTATGACCAGGAAATGAGATTTTGGGCTCGTAGTGGGTAGCTTGGTGAAGATGTTGATCTAGTCTGCAGCAGCTGTGAAAAGGGGAAATCTCATGCTAAGCAGCATTATGGAAGGAAGTGAAAGTAAAACTGCTGATATCATAATGCCGTTATATAAATATATGGTGCAACCGCATTGGGGATACTGTGTATAGTTCTGGTTGCCTCACCTGAGAAAGGCTATAGTAGAGTTGGGAAAAGTTCAGAAAAGAGCATCCAAGGATCAAGGAAATGGAGGGAAGTTTGCAGCATTTGAGACTTTTTAGTTTAGAGAAAAAGCAAGTAAGAGGTGACATGATGGGAATTTATGAAACGATGTACGGCATAGAGAAATGGATAGAGAAAAGTTTCTTTCCCTTTCTCATAACACTATAACTTTTTAAAATTATTGGAAAGGGTTCAATTACAAAGAAATAAGCCAATGCAAAGAAAAAGAGAAGAAGAAAAGAAAAAGAAAAAGGCACAAAAAATGTGTATATGAAAAATAACCTAACCCATACATTCTTTTATAAATTTGATACTGTATTATTATCCTAATGCATATGTAAATATTAATAGTCTGCTACATAAACATATTCCAAATATTGCCATATTTAGCCAAACAAAGACTAAACAGTCCGTTCATAAGTTGCAAGGGTTATCATATTGTCTATCCATTTAGGAAAGGGGATCATATCTTTATTCTTCCAGTTCATCAATATCAGTCTCTTGGCTACCATTGGAGTGCGTATAATTTGTTTTCATCACACTAGAACTTATGGGCAAGCAAGGAAGCTGAAGGTTGGAAGATCCTTCACAGATAAAAGGAAGTACTTCTTCATGCAGCGCCTAGTTGCATTTGCAGCCACAGGAGGCTGTGATGGCCAACATCTTGGATGACTTTGAAAGAGAATTAGACAAATTTGTGGAAGAGAAGGCTATAAGCCATGTTTCCAGCTGCCAGCTGCTGCAAATTTCAGGTGGGCAGAGTGTTTCTGTGTTCATGTCCAGCTTGCAGGCTTCCCACAGGCACCTGGCCGGCCACTTGGAAGACTAGATGGGCCACTGGCCTGATCCTGCAAGCTCAAATTATGTTCTTTTAAAAATTACATACATCAGACAATCCAGCTACAAAAGGATTCCTTGTTTACCCTAATCAGCAGTCACAGGTTGTATTTTATGCTTGTAATTCTGAAATTGCTTGACAGAGACAAAAACGTTTTTAATGTTTAGAATTAGATATGCAAATATTTGAGCAAATCTGATGCGAACAGGTGTTGGTGAGATGGATGGATGTCTCTTCATGTGCAAATATTTACAGCTGTCCAATTTTGCAGCTGAGCATTTATACTGTGCTTCTATTTTGGAATAGGCCAGCCAAAATGGGGCCTTCAATTTGACTCTCTCTCTCTCTCAATATGTTTCCAAAGCAAACAAAGTCTGTTAACATATTTTTTTGTGGGGGGGGGGGAATCTAGGCAGCCCCAGACAGAAGATTAAAATTCAAAAATGGTCATGGTCTGAATTGTGCAGTCAGAGCCACTGTTTAGAATTGTTGTTAAGCAGCAACAATGTGGTAAATTAGTCATCCGCCATAGAAATGCTAGAAAGAATGTAAAAACAGAATAACAAAAAATATCAATAGTCTAAGAAAGTATTCCCCAATCAGACGGCCTCCAGGTTTTTTGGACTACAACTCCCATCATCCCTGACAATTGGCCACAGTTTGGGGAAGCCTGGTCTATGAATATGACATAAGAGGAAACACTGAAGTAAATGATTGCTTCTTTCCATCCTATTCCCTTCTTCAAAGGATGAACTGTTCCCTTCCATCTTTCTTTTGAAATGCTTTCTACAAGGATCAGCTAATGATTAAATTCGCTACAGGGAACTCAGTCATGCAGCTGATCCACCTCCATCTCTACCTGCTCCAAATTTAATGTCATGTGTGACATCAGGTGTGAAGTAGGTGGGCATGGTTGGTGGTGGGGGTGGAAGAACCTTACAAGTCAGACTGAGACACAATCTGGGCCAGATTTGGCCCTTGGGCTGGAGGCTCCACATACTTGCCTTATAAGTTAATAGCAGCACTTTGCTTTGGACTCAGAAATATATTTGCAGTTGTTGCAACTGTGTATTATGATCCAACCACTTTGTCCCTGTTCCTAGTCTTATCTGCTGCGTTCTGCACCAGCTGTAGTTTCCAAACTGTGTTCAAAGCGATCCCCACATATAGCAATTTATTCCTAATTTAGTCTACTAAACAGAATGCCTGAGATGTGAATGACTGGACTCTCCCATTCCCATGCACATTGCAATAATCTAGTTCATAGGAACAAAATCATTACGCAAGGTACATTCATCCATACTAGCTCCTTGTTGCTAGCTTCTTAATCCTTGTTTTAAATGCAACTGCTACATCGACAACATTTGCCCTTTGGTTCGCTGTCAGGATCCTGGACACTGATCTTTGCATCACACGTAGGATCCTTCTGACATCCTCCGGTCCAGAAGAAAAGATTCTCTTTTACAAATAATTGCCCAGAATTTCCTTGGAGCGAAACACAGGCATGAGCAGGTTCTGTGGTGCGCTTAATACTCTACCGTCTCCTCGGCCAACTGTACTTTGATGTAATTCCAGATGGCAGTTTCATACTTGTTCCTTTATGATATCCAATCCTCATTGTGCAAGGTGATTATATTACAAAAAGAAAATAGCAGTTGAACAATTACATCTCAATTACACATGTTTATTGAGCGACAAGGGAGCCATCACTAGCCACTTCCTGCTCAGTTTAGCTCAGTTATTAGTGATAAGTACCACAAGAGAGATTTCAAGTGTATGTCAAATAACCGATCAGCTTTTGTGAAAATGACAGCCCAGAGTTCCATAAATGTTCCCCTGTTGGAGATGTTCATAAGAAGAAATGTGGCCAACTAACAAAAACAACTTTTTTCTCTTCGGTTATTTCTGCTTCCTTTTCCCCATTGTTGATCACAAGCAGAAAGAAGAAGGAATCAACATTTTAAGCTAGCAATTGCCGACGGGCAGAACAGGATGTTGTTGTTGTTGTCCTTCTGTAGTTATTTTTGCTCTATTGGAAAGACAGCAGTTTAACACGGCAGTCTGCTCCTCTGCCTGCATGTGGGCTCTGAACCGGAGGAGAGGGAGGGAGAGGACGGCAGGCTGCTGATTATGGATAAAAACTTGTCTATGAGCTGACTGCATTCCAAAGATCTGGAGGAAGGGAAGAAGGAGTTCCTATAGACCAGTGATGGGGAACCTGTGGCCTTCTAGGTGTTGTTGACTAGTGGAAGGAGAACTCTGTTAAGAACCCCTGCAGTGACATTGGTCACCAGGGGAATTCCAAATAATAGGGAGCATTGGTGATGGTAAGTGTTGGTTATTTAGCGGAGGGAAAAATACATCTATCACATATGGTGGAAGTGCAAAAAGGTGAAGGAATTATGACCTACAGCAACAAACATAATTAGATAAAATTCCCAAATTGATGTTGCATTAGATACCTGGGTATGTCTATTCTCTGTTGAACTAAAAATGCCATTCTTATACAGAGCAAAGGTTGCCTATATCCTAACCATGTGCACTGAATTATGGGGAAAACCTCAAAAACTGAGGGCAGTATCCACTGCAGGAGTTCCTTTAGCACGAGCAGTCTTCTTCTTCTTTCTTTTTTGGCAATCGCTCTTAGCCGAGTAAGATTGTCTTCCATAAACACAGTTTTAACAATGAGTCCCTAAGTGACTGTGGGGGCCAATTCTGGATCCACACGTCCTTCCACAGTGGGGACATTGGTTTCTGAGTGGGAGTTGATCATGGTGAGGGTTTGCCAAGCGTGCCTTCCTCTTAGCACGTTTCTCCCTGAGTTTGTCCTGAGTTTGAGCGTCTTCAAAATCCATGACACCTTTGATAAAGGCTGTTCTCCAATGGGAGCGCTTGCAGGCCAGTGTTTCCCAGTTTCCCTCTGCTCAGTGGGCCTTCCTTTTCCTCTCCCTGTGTGCCCCCTGTGCCCCTCCAAATTTGTCTTGGGGGGTTCACCAACCCTCCAAAGTAGATTTGAGAAGAGGAGAAGGTGGGGGAAGTTCTGCCAGCTTTCTGGGCGCATAGTATACAGCAGTTGTGAGAATTTGGGCTTATTATTATTATTAGCCTATTATTTTATTCCTTTTTATTTGAAAAATCTATTAGTTGAGCAATGGACAGTATTCTACTAATGTGTCTCTTGGTGGAAGTGTTTCCATTTGTGCAATGAGACATACAACCCTCCCCCTTCCCCCAACCTGCTCTATAGGGCTGAGGACCCCCTAAAACAGATTTAGGGGGCACATGATGAGTGGAGAACATTTGGTTGCAGAAGTAGAAAATCCTTGTGCTGACAAAATGATTCCCTTAGCAATATGTTGGACTCCCCACACTCTATCTCTCTCTGTATCATGCATGTGTGTGAGATACACACACATGCACACACTACAATACACAGTTGATATTATTAGAAGGTATAAATAGCCAGGATTGATGTTACAAACAAATGCTCCCCCGCACAAAAGTATCGTACTATATTGTTTTAACTAATTAAACAATGCAAATCCATAATTCATAATTGGTAGTGTTCCATATCTTCTGCTGCTCTCAATAAAGTTTTGCCAGTTCACAAAGAATTCATCTAAGCACAAAGTATGCAGTACCTGTGAGAATCTGGGCCAATTTCATAGTTCTTTCCTACCAAATAGAGTGTGTTCCGTCATAATTGAAATAAAACAGTGAAAATACTGGGGTTTATATAGGTTCTATTCTGCTGTTCGATATCTCCTGCAGATTTTCTTCCTCTTTGATCCCAGGCTTTCTATCTTAATCTTTTATCACCAGTTCCTCTTGAGCCCTGTCCATCTCTAATTCTTCTTTCTACGATGTGTATTATGGAAGAATCTGAAGGGAATTGAAGGTCATTTTGTCCAGCCCTTACTCAGAAGCTGGGCCTTCCAAGCCCGACACCCCTAAATTATCCAGATTAGTGGACCACAAGCAGAAAGCAATCCTGAGTAGGTTGCACGATATCAGAACTCCCTATAGGATAAGTTCTTGCATGCAACTATTTTCACTTTGCTTGTTAATTATTATTATTTTCTGTTCTAACCATCAGCCTTTACTCTGCACTTAACAGAACTCTGCTTTTGCCACTGAGTTTCTTCGGACAACAAGCAAGCCCAGCCATGAATTCAGCATGTGCTATTAGTGTTAAAATCAGAGAAATCAATGGACATTTGGGTCAATAAAAAGGAACCCCCCCAAAAAGGCAAAGTAATTGCTCACATTTTTGCTTGATAAGGAAAATCAGCATTGAGAAACAGAAATTTTTTTTGTGGGACAGAGAGAGACAAAAATAAGGAAAAAGTCCCAAGAAAATTTTATATTATGTTTGCTTGAATTTCACGTAGGTTAGTTTCATCAGTACCCAAAACATTGCTGAAGAGATTTATGTCTCTGAACCTGATCAGTAACCTTTTAAAAGCTCCACTCACACATTATTTGACCAAAGAACAGAGGAGGTAGCAAGTGTCACCATATTTTCCCTCGTTGTGCAATTTCTCCTGGCCCCTCTCATCTTTCAAGTGAACATCTACAGCGAGGAGCTTTTGGTGTCTGGCTTTTCAGGATTCTGAATCATACAGGGAGCCTCCACAGATACAAAATTGAGGATACAAAACTGACTTGTGTGAGTGCTTGCAGCGTGTGGAGAGGGGTTATCACCCACTCTCCATTCATCAAATGATTACTCTCATAAACAGGGAGGGTACAATTTGCATCCCAACCAGGATACTGGGATGAAGAGTTTTAAACCTCTCTGCCCACCTTGCCC
The DNA here is from genome assembly GCF_964234715.1 of Podarcis melisellensis. Lineage (NCBI taxonomy): Eukaryota > Metazoa > Chordata > Lepidosauria > Squamata > Lacertidae > Podarcis > Podarcis melisellensis. The sequence continues at coordinate 25,536,197 of NC_138543.1, forward strand.
TGTGTCTTTTGCATTTTGCTGTCATCACCAAAATCTGGTTGAAAATTTTGCTTAGGCTTCCAGACTGGGGGTTAGCCAGCCCTGACCTATAAGCACCAAGGATAAAACCATATTAAAGTTATATGATGTTAGGATATTTCCGTTCCACCTTAAGAAGGGACCAGGTTGTTGTGTCACAGCCTGCGTGTTTCCTGTTCACAGGAAGTTTCTGTTTTTGTATATAGCTTTTGTTCTCTCTCTGTGCCTGAACATCGAAGCAGGCAGTCATGTTTTTTTTTCTTTGTTCTGACCAACGCTGAATAAAGTTGTAAATAATGCTCTCCTGAGTGCATCTTTCGCTGTGCGAACTCTGCAAAGGGTGTGCACAGTCATTGGAATGTGGACAGATATTTCTGAGGCTTGTGTCGCTAATTGACTGATACTGCGTATCTACAAGAGGTCGATGGATCATCCGGGAATCGCCGTGGGGGCATGATGGCCTTTGTCTCCCTGGCAGTATCCCAACATATAGACCCCTGAAGTTCCTCCTCTCTCTATTCTGCTAATAATAATAATAATAATAAAAAGATTTTGCATTCATTAAACCAGGGGTGTGAAATTTGTTTGGGGCTAAGAGCTGTATTAGCATGGCAGGAAGTGGTTAGGAACCACATTCCAATAGTGGACAGGGCCAAATCCAAAAGTGAGTGGAACCACACACACACACACACACACACGTCTTAACAGATTCACAGACTCATAAACACACAGTGACAGACATTAACACACAAAACTACAAGTCCTGGAAACAGAGGCAATATATCTGAGTAAATCCACTAATGTTTCCTTATTTATTTATTTTATCATACACACACACCAAAAACACACACAACTAAATAGTTAAAAACAGACATGCATTGTGTGTGGCTGTATTCTTAAGTGCCTGCATAGTGCTGGTGGGGTAGAAAAGTTTCCCTGCTTCCTTTCCACTTTTCTCCATAGACTTTTAAGAAGAAAGTTTGTTCTTTTAAAACAGCAGATCAATGCAAATATAATGTCAGCACACAGCGGAACTGTAAGCCTTGCTTCACACCTATTCAAAGCCTCAGATTCTAAAATGCAACCGCATCACCAAAATTGCATCAGCGACATTTTGTATATTTGCAAGGAGCACAAATCTATCTCTTTGCTGAAATGTTTTATCTCTGTGTTCTGTTCCTGTCGCAACAGATCTCCTTGTAGAAGCTGCAACTCCACAACCTCAGAGCCCTTTTCCCCTCTAAGCTGCCCCCAACCAGGAACAGATGACAGGGGGGAGAGGACTCAGCGGGCCAGAGGATATCTTGAATGCCTCTAACACACAAGCTTCTAACTTTGTTTTCACAGGTTTATCTCGGTTGATGGGCTCAGTTTACTCTACAGCAAGGAGCAAGGGCAGCGTCCTGGGGCAAAATATCCCTTGAAAGGAGGCAAAGAAACAGAGAGAGTGTTTCATGGTGGAAATGAATCTGTTAAGCCTTCACTTAAGCAGAGCTCTGGCTGCACATGGTAGCCTCATAGAGAGGCCGACCTGGAAACAGAACATTTCCAGCAGGAATTTAGTTCAGTAGAGGAGCTCTAAATGTCTGTTTCTTCATTTGTGTCAAGCGATAGGCATACAGATGTGCCTCATCTTCCTACTTACATTGTAAGTGTAAAAACTGCTTTTTTCACAGATGAAAATAAACTGGAGCTTCAAAGTTTGATGGAAGACAAGTACCAAACTAATTTTGTTTGGTTGTAAAAAAACAACAAGATTGTAGCTGTGAAGTTTAGCGGTGGAATTGTGGCCGCTTTAAATTGTACAACTATCATAATTAGGAATCTTATCAGAGGGAGAAAATCCATAGATCTTAGTGAGATACAGCAGATTTCAAAGAATGTCTCTTTTATAGCCACAGTTGCTTTGACCACTTTCCACATTGTGCATTATAACGCCAGCTTTGATGGTCTTCTGAAAACCAATGCTTTTATGAGCTGCTATAAAATTTAAAACTAATAGCATGGGAATTTAGGGCTTCTTTCCTTTTACAAAGGTTTTAGAACCATTTTAGCCGGGGAGGGGGCAGATTTTTATTGGACATCTCCACCTCGCGGGCCAACGTTGACAGATGGATGGGGCAACCCACCTGCCATTCATATGACATCATTATGATTGACAGGTGTGCTGCCCTGCTCACCTGCCAAAATCCCTTGCACGGGGTTCCCAAGTGCCTAACAGTCATGCCACCCTCCCTGGATCCCAGGGCTGGGTTGGTGTGCGGTGGGCTCCCTTTGCCCTCCGCACCCTGCCCCCCTCCCTCGGTGCCAATAAAGTACACTCTGCTGCTGGGTGGCTGTGGTTTCTCATGGGCCAAATGGTACTACAGGCCAAAGCTTTCCCCACCCTTGAGTCACAGCAACGGAACCTTTTCCATCACTTTTCCAGGTTGCAGAAAAACAGTGCGTGATGACTGCAAAACAAAGGGCAGACATGAGCTGGTACCATTTGCACCAAATGCTCCAGAACTCTTTGACCCCATGCTGTTGTCTTTTTCTCCCCGAATGATGCAGGTGGGTTTCCCTCCTCGCCTTCTCATTCTTCAGCCTTGCTTGCTCCGCAGCAAGATCTAATAAATCAAAGAAAATCCTCGCAGCAACACGCCAACATAAACAACAGGCGCACAGATGGGTTTTATTTGCTCGGATTGCTGTCATTTGCGGTGACATAATTAGAAGTCTGTCAAACACTCCAGTTTGAAGAACGCCCTTCACTGAGAGCAGATTCGCTCAAGGAAATGTGCCGGGTGTCAGGCTGCAAGCAGGACTGTGGCTGCATACACCCTATGCCTTTAAAGAACGCCCAACACACACACACACACACAACCCCCAAAGTATTATGGACACTGTAGTTTGTTAAGGGTTACTGGGAACTGTAGTTCTGTGAGGGGTAAATTACAGGGCCCAGAATTCTTTCAGGGCAAGAATGTTCTCTGAATACGCTTTAAAGGCTTACAATCTCAGCAGTTTCTGCAGCAAAATGCAAGCAAACATCCATTAGCCAGCAGACTGAGGAATGCTTTTATTGTGTATGTTTTGGTTTTCCAGTCCATTTGTAAAGTATCTTGAGGATCATCAGTTGATCAAAAGGCAGAATATAAATCTTTTAGATAAAATAAATGGGGGCTATTGAAAAGTAACTTGATCTTTTGAGCTCTGCTTCTTTCATTTGTTTTTTAAGCACAGAACCGAAAAACAGGAAACTTTGACCTCATCAGTGCTGTACATTTAAAGCACTATTATACCATGGCTTCCCCCCAAAAGTCCTGCCAAATGTAGTTTGCTAAGGGTGCTGAGAGTTGTTAGAAAAACCCCTAGTTCCCTCACGGTACTACAGTTCCAGAGTTCCCTGGAAAGAAAGATTGGTAATCCACTTTGCAAATTGCAGCTCCAGTGTGCACATATATCCAACCGTCCAGTCAGTGCAAGGATTTATGCTTCTGCAACAGGACTCCTCTCTCCCCAAATCTGCTCTGGATGCCTGGAGAAGTTCAAGAAGAAATTTAGGGTGATCATGGGAGGAGGAAAGTCGCACTGCACAAGTGCAAATTCTTGCGCTAACAGGACAGTTACTTAATCTCATATTGAATACAAGCCAAAGACTTCCTTTCGCCATCTGCAGTCTCAATGAAAATGCCTCCTGCTGCTCTAATCTTAGAAATTAGTGCTCGTGATCCCATTAGGAGCTCTTTTTCCTAATGCTAATAGTGGTGGGAGTGGGAGAGGAAAAAAAGAATTTTTTTTGCCAGAATTGGCAGCTGGGGTGGAGAGGGAAGGGTTATTCTCTCCCCCCCTATGGTTTCCGTGAAAACCGCCCATTCCTATTCTTGTCCAAATAGAGACCCCTGATGTAGAGGCCAATGTCACATTTAGTATCATGTCTAATTTGACTCCCAGACAGGCGGGAGCAGATGAGCCTTAGGTGGAAGGATGCACTCAAGTTTTCACAGGCGGATACAACTTGCGCTCCTCTCTCATGTCAGGAGCGCCGGGTAGCTCATTAAGATGGCTTTGTTTTGAAAAAGCAGGCATGCTAAATTGGCAGATCCCTACAAGTTCAATTCATTACTCCAAAAGGCAATCATTCTCAGTCTATTCAGTCTATTCAGGGTAGCATAATACAGGCATTTATACACTGCCGAAAAAGTTATTTGTACTGATTTGGGATTCATTATGAAGTGTTGTGTAGCCTACAACAATACTGATTGCGGTTTTCAGCCCTCACAGTGGAGTGGGGGGGGGGGAGAGAAATACACTTCCTTAGAAGGAGCAATTGTAAAGCAAACAAAACCAAGCCTTGGGTAGGGCTACTAGTAGTTGGTCTTTGGCTCCTACATGTTGCATAGCCTTCCATTTATCATGACAAGAAAAGCATTGTGCTATAGGCTTGGCATAATTGTGCATCTGCCAGAAGGGTAAAAGCAGGAAGGGGAGACAGACCATCATATGATCAACGTACTTGCAGTTGAATACCGTATACAGTGGTACCTCTGGTTGCAGAACGCAACTCGCTTCTGCGCATGCGCGTGACGTCATTTTGAGCGTCTGCGCATGCGTGAGCAGCGAAACCTGGAAGTAACCTGTTCCGTTACTTCCGGGTTGCCGTGGGACGTAAAGAACGTAACCTGAACCGAACATAACAAAAGTAGACACATCACCTTGCCAACAAAGGTCCGTATAGTAAAAGCTATGTTTTCCCAGTAGTGATGTATGGACGTGAGAGCTGGACCATAAAGAAGGTTGATCGTCGAAGAATTGATGCTTTTTAATTATGGTGCTGGAGGAGACTTGAGAGTCCCATGGACTGCAAGAAGATCAAACCTATCCATTCTTAAGGAAATCAGCCCTGAGTGCTCACTGGAAGGACAGATCCTGAAGCTGAGGCTCCAATACTTTGGCCACTTCATGAGAAGAGAAGACTCCCTGGAAAAGACCCTGGTGTTGGGAAAGATGGAGGGCACAACGAGAAGGGGACGACAGAGGACGAGATGGTTGGATGGTGTTCTCAAAGCTACCAGCATGAGTTTGACCAAACTGCCTGAGGCAGTGGAGGACAGAAGTGCCTGGCGTGCTCTGGTTCATGGGTCACGAAGAGTCGGACACGACTAAACGACTAAACAACAACAACGACATGACTGTACTAATAACATTAGTTCAATATTTAAGTGTCAGCCTTGTGCACAGTCTAGTAGTTGTTGTTTTTTAAATCTGTGCTAAATGAACATTGATGCTTCTCTGTAACAAAGGGTTTCTGCAACCATCTGCAGGCATGATTACCCTCGAGTCCATTGCGAATTGATGGATTGCTGTCTAATGAGAGAAGGTCCTCCGCCTTAAATCACAAAAAGAGTAAGAAACGAGGAACCATTTCCAATCCCAGGTTGCCGCGAATAAAAGCAATTAGAAAAGGAAAAGCTCAAATCCACAAGAAAATATCAAGAGGAGGTACAACATAAACATAATTATTCTAGTCTTTTGATAAAAAAAAAAAATGACCCTCCCATGAACACTATTATACATGCTGGCCCTCCTTCCCTCTAGAGTAGTATTACATCTGAGTTCGAAATCAAACAAAGGCATCATAGAAATTTCTCTGTGAAGAAATAAAGTGCATTTTTCTGTTACAAAACAGAAGCTGATTAATGTATTGTTGGTGCAGTCCCTAAGCCTGCAGTGCCAAACATCTCTTGTACTGAAATACTTAGCAGTGAACACACTGAGAATTATACGTGCTACTTATACAGGGATGGTTGTTTGATGAGTGAAAGAAGATTTGCTCAGTTGACTGCCCAATTTTTTAAAAAGGATCATTGTTACGACAACAAAGAAGAGAGTAATTGACAGGTTTGGTACCCGATAACTACAAAATATTAATCAGACAAGATCACTTTGCCAAAAAGCTAACTTTAGCCAATTACAGTGGTACCTTGTGTTATGTACTTAATCCATTCCAGAGGTCCGTTCATAACAGGAAACCGCTCATAACATGAGGCATGCTTTCTCTAATGGCGCCTCCTGCTGCCACTGCAATTCCACTTGCATCCCGGGACAAAGGTCGCAACAAGGGGCATCTACTTCTGGGTTAGCGGAGCACGTGACCCACAGCATTCGTAAGGGGAAATGATACGTAACACAACGTACCACTGTACTAAAACCACACATATGCACACAGGAAAAGCCTTAGGATGGCAAACATACATAGCTGTCTTGTGTTTTATCCTCACAAACACCATGTGAAGTACAGTACTGGGTATTTGAAATCTGAGTCCCTCGGTTCATAGCACATCTTATCCACTTAAATATTTATTTACTTGGTGCACATGTACTGAATTTATGAAACTTTTAAGGATGGATCTGCACTGCTCACACGAATTATTCCATTCTAGCATTACACCTGAGCCAGCAGAAATTCCAAGGAAGGTGTTATCTATTTATATGAATGTTATTATGAACACTAAACTTCACACTGTGTTCCCCGTCTTGGGCGTTTGGATGTGCTGGAACACAATGTTGTTCTTCTATCCACTTGTAGTGTGATGAAAGCCTGTAATATTACAATGAACATCTGAATAGCTAACAGGTCCTAACATACATTTTGATAGCAATTTGCCCTCCTTCAGAATTTGATCTCTCAAAATTCAATGGCTCTGTTGAAGCTATTATAGTATTGAATGAAGGATACTAGTGCTAAGAAGGCTGTTAAAAGGCACTAAATTTAAATATTCGGCAAGCCTGGTTATTGAACAAGTTTCCCATTCTAATTACAGCTGTTTGAGACAGCAATTCTGAAATTCCTCACTAAATCAAGCTGATCCTGAATATATCGCCGTATATCCCATTCCTCTCCAAATGCAAGCCCTTCTTCAGTGCTAGTAAACCCAAACCACTAATCCTGGTTTCAAATCAGTTTTAGATCACTTTAATGGGATAGATGGGATGCATAGGAGAAATCACACTTTTCAAGCATGTATGGGGGGGGGGAGTGGAGAGAAAAAAACTATACATTTGAGAAAGCTCAAATATACTCTATCAGTATAGGGTTCCTTTATTAAATTTAAAATAAGAACAGCCAAGGAAATTTCACACCTCAAGCTGAGCAACTAAAAATGGAATTGGAAGAAAATTGCTTCACACAGAGAAGTTTCAATGTCTTACTCAGTTCAAAAAGAACAGGTAAGTTTTAAAACTGGGTATTTTTTAGGGATAGGGGTGCTCCCCTCCAACATTTCCAGGCATACCTCTTCTATTCCTAGCCTTCCAGTGTTGGGCAGGAAGGTCTGAAGAGAGCTTCTAAATGCAGTTGCCTGAACACATTTAAAAGCTCCCTTGCAATTAGGAGTCTGGATGATGCAGGGTACTTGGATCGTAGGGAGGCTTCTAAGTGTGTCGGGATGAATGCACTTCTTCAGATCTTCCAACTCAATGAAGAAAGGTGAGGAGTGCAGTAAGTATGCCTGGAAACCTAAGGTAGGGAAGGGGATGCATGTACCTCCATCTTTCCATTCTAAACTTTCACACATTCTTTTTGAATGCTTGGAGATGGCTTCTATTGGAAGGGTTTTCTTTGGACAGTTTCCATCAAGGCTTGCACATAACTGCTGGCAGATCTCTTAGCAGAGGATCGGGGAACCTTTTTCATAGAATCGTAATGGAACTGTAGAGTGGGAAGGGACCAAGAGGGTCATCTAGACCAGCCCCCTGCAATGCAGGAATCTTTTGTCCAACTTGAGTCTTGAACCCATGACCCTGAGATAAAGAATACCATGCTCTACCACAGGCATAGGCAAACTCGGCCCTCCAGATGTTTTGGGACTACAATTCCCATCATCACTGACCACTGGTCCTGTTAGCTAAGGAGCATGGGAATTGTAGTCCCAAAACATCTGGATGGCCGAGTTTGCCTATGCCTGCTCTACCATCTAGCATGACACCCCAGGGAGATTTCCCATGGGAAAATCTCAGGTATTGTAGCTCAGGACTGTAATACCTCAAGGATTGCCTCTTTCCATATGAACCCACCCGGACTCTGAGATCATCTCTGAGGCCCTCCTTCATGCGCTTCCTCCTCAATATATAAATTCAATAAATAAATAAAATGTAGGAAATCTTCCTGGGACCTCATGCCAGTGGTGAGCAGGGTTGGAGATACTCCAGTCTGTCTGTCTGTCTGTCTCACACACACACCCTCCATTTCTCTCTTCCCTTTTTCTCATTTTCCCTTCCACCTATCACATCTCACCCCTTCCCACCACTTTCTGTGTTAGGGGGATTTCTGGGGAACGCACACACAGTGAGAGGAGGATTAAGGGTTTTGTGTAACTTAAAGGCTATAACTGACACCATTCATGATCTCCCTTTCATTAGGAAATCCATGGTGTTTGAAAGAAACCCAATGTAAACTGAAGCTTCATTTATTTATGCTTGCTGAGTAGGCTTATCATTTTCAGAAACGTTCTTCAGAGTGACCTCAGCCGGCCTGTGAAAGACAGCCAAGGACATCCTCACCAAAAGTCTTTGGTTGATTACTATCAGCAAATTTCCTGCTGTCCAAAGTATTACATTCAAAACCAACAGATACAAAATACAAGTAATGAGTGTTAGGAATACTGTAAACATTTATTTGCATCACTCATACAGATCTATAATGTACATCCAGTTTACAAAGGAGAGGCAACACCCCTCTGACACGGGTAGTTAAGTTTGGCAATATATCTGTTAAATGAAAGAGTAGGCGCTGAGAGTTCACATAAGTAAGTTATCACACTTGACACTCATCTAAAAAAATTAAGTTGGTCAAGAAACCCACAAATATATCTCTGCTAGTGTTCTGTGGAAGGGGAGATCACCATACAGAATTAACATAAGCAGAAAATACCCTGTTTTAAAATAGGTTTTAAATTTAGTGCACATTTCCCATAGACTCCAAACTTAAAATATTTCTGTATATACAAAAGGTACAATAAAATGTTACAGTGTTTATTGCAACAAACTAAGGATGCCATAATGCAGACCACTTGTATATACCCAACCCTGATATTGGCTTCTTATTCCTTCTGTACAGCCTTCTTTCGTTGCTCCACAATTGTAATATTCTCCCAAAAGGCACATACTTATCTACAAAGAAAAAAAATATTTTTTTAAGTAAATACCATTCGTTTGAAATCTTTTAACACACACACAAAACCCCCAAATCTCCGCAATGCTGCACCCACTTGAAAGCAACAAGAGGATTTCATGTATATTATATATCCAGCATTTAACATACTTGATTCTTGCAATGACCCAAAAGCTGAGTTCAAATTTCCCTCTACACACACCAAAAAGCCCCTACCTTAGTCACCAAGCCACCACAAAAGAAAGAATGCACTGCAATTGAAATAAAAGCGAAGAGAAGGGGAAACGTGCATTTTGGCATGGATTGGTGGGGGGCTGTGACTATTTCTTCTGTGGCTTCTAGGCTGGAGCTCCAAGCCCAGGGCTTCAAACCCCAAGACTCTCCCCCCACAGCTGTGAATAGGAAGACTTCTCTTCAATTACAGTAGGGCTAGGGAACGTGTAGTCCCAACAATACGAGTCCCATTACCCCTGACCATTGGACTTGCTGGCTGACACTGATGACAGTAGAAATCCAACAACATGGTGGCGGGGAGAGATGTCCCAGGTTTCCCAGCCGTGATTAACAAGGTGGGGGATGACTTCATATAACAGACCAGTAGCACCTTTCACTCAATGGTACACATCTACTCCAGCCAATTAAGCTGACATGTTTGTGTTTTGAATTGTGGCCGTAACATTTTACGATGCAGAAGTTGCAAAATGCAATGCTTTTCGTTCTCTTATTTCTGACCTCAATCATCATGATTAGCAAGCTAGACATTGTTTTCTAATCCAATTTTTCTGATGATGATGATATTTAGTAGTACAGTGGTACCTTGGGTTAAGCACTTAATTCGTTCCGGAGGTCTGTTCTTAACCTGAAACTATTCTTAACCTGAAGCACCACTTTAGCTAATGGGCCCTCCTGCTGCGCCGCCAGAGCATGATTTCTGGTCTCATCCTGAAGCAAAGTTCTTAACCCAAGGTAGTATTTCTTGGCTAGCAGAGTCTGTAACCTGCAGCGTATGTAACCCGAGGTACCACTGTAGTAGTAGTATTACTATTATAACCTGTTGTGCCCCAGCTACTCTGGCAGCTTCCAACACATAAAAACATAATAAAACATCAAACATTAAGAACTACCTATAGAAATGTATCTTACTGAGATACTGCATCCCATTTTACTCCCATCCCCCCCAATCTTTTCTTGCCACCAAGCCACTGTCCTTTAAATCAATCTCTTTCCACCCCCCTCTTGCAGCAAAAAACACAAGCTTTACAGTTCCATCCTGTCATGAAATTGTAACTACCAGAGCAATAATATTCAGTCCACTCAGCAATTTATTTTTGGTACACAGTGCAATTTTGAGCATACTTTATCTACACAACACACAGCTAGCTATTACTTATAGGATGCAAGCAGTTCAATAAATAAAGGCATTATTGGATGTTAAGATATTGTTTAAGTATCTTTTAGAACCATCTCATAATGGCACTCAGGAGAAGAACTCAGTTTTCCAAGTATTTCTCTTACTTCAACATTTATATCCTTTCTGCACTCGCAGCATAATGCTTCTGTGGACGTTTACTTTTTTCATGTTTATAGCAAATAAAATAAGTTGCACTGTTTTTAACTGTTTGCTGCTGACACAACTCAAAGAAGTGCAGCTTTTGACCACATCGTGTTATAAAAATGGACTTTAGGAGATGACTTGCACCACTTAGGAATGCTAATGATTAAGCAATATATTAATACCTTGAAGAGATAAGGGTTCCATTTGCTTCTGTGTTTTTAGATTTTGCAACACTGTAGATAACTTTATCAGCATAGCACTGAGAATTTCCAACTCAGGCAATGTCGTATTCATTACTTGTATATATATATTTGCAGCAAGGCGTAACATGCTCTATGGATTACAAGCAGATAAGAGAAGTCTGTTTGTAACCTTGCTCAGACAGCTTTCAAATCTGTCATTGTGACCAATGTTGCATACGTTTTGGAAGCATAAGAATATATGAACAGCCATTTGTAAGGTTGCTTCACAACAGTTAAACATAGTTATTAGTACTCAAGACATATACAATGTAATTCAGGAGCTTCTTTTTCCCTTGCTGACTTAGTAAACCAGTACCTGGGATTTGCAAGCTGCAAGCAGAGGCTTCCATGACAATGATCCTGTAACCAATGCTATTTCAGCCCCAATAATGGCTTGTCAGGGAGAAGGCAAGAACCCTTCTTCCTACACCTAGCTTTATTCAGAGAGGGGATATTTTGGTATCGAGGAGCAGGGAACACCCAGGTGCAATGGGACAGGTGTAAATTTGCTATAACAATGAGAACAAATATTAAGAAGAAGAAAGGGGGGGATCCTTGTTTTGAAATAAGCACTGTCTTGGTGGATACCTGAATGTGAGCCTAGGGCAATTGCTACAAAGAGGTCTCACTCCAGCTATTCTTACAAGACAGAACAGGCCGAGAGTCAGTCCCCTCTCTAATAATTAATAACCACGCTAATTATTTTAAAGATCTGGATGTGTTGAATCAAGATGTGCAGTATTCTTCAGGAGATTGGGGGAAATGTCCTAGCACCCAGTAACTGGGTAGCAGAGTTACTTGATGGCTGCTTCTCTGCTACAAAGCATTCATGGGAGAAGATCCAAACAGGGAAATTGGTGAGAGCTATGGGCTTAACCCTTTGGCTTAATTCATACCTAGAGTTGTTTTTCCATTGTGAGGTTTCAGGCACATGCTTGCAAGTTGAAGCAGCTCAGGGATGCGAGTTTCAGGGAAAGGGTAGCTTCTGGAAGATGTGATACACATCTCCTTCCCAACATTTCTCATTGCACTTTACAACCCCCAGAGGATGCTTTGCAATGGAGAAGTAGTGGCTGTTATGGCTAGTGTTACTGTAGCATGTCAGGATTCCTGAACTTGGAATTGGCATGACTAATATACAGCAAGGGTATGAAAATTTCAATATATGCAAGGGTGAAACACAAATTAAACACTCAAAACAGAACAACACATACTCGGTTTTAAAAAAATAATAATCTTGGAAAATATAGTCTGTAAGCTTTGGGGCAGATACCATGATGGAACTGTTTCTAAACCTGAAGCAGCAAAGCAACCTCAATTTTTTTATAAAAGCAGAGGGAACCATGAATTCTAATAATGTTTATAAAGTACTTTGCAAAATTAGGAAATGAGACAGCATGTATAAGAACTAATGGGGAAATAGGGCATTCAAGCAAGTTAGCTATATTCCAGAGAGAGACTTGGAAAAGATTGCCCAATTTTGTTGAGAAAACAAAAGCCAAAGCACAGCCGTAAAAGTGCAATTATCTTACTGTGCTTTCCCATGGGAAATGAGCTGTATTCATATCAACAATGAACAACTGATTGTTGCTATTCCTCTAATATTGAGTATATTTCACTCAATTTCCCCCATTTTAGCATACAGAACTGTATTACAAGTAATTATCAACTAGAAGTGCATCTATCTAAACTGTGTTGTTTTTGTTTTAAAAAGAAGTTGTTTCTGTATCTTGAGACATATACACAAAAATAACAACCATGCACTAGCTCAAAGATTTAGATTTAGACAGAATCTCATTTTTGCCTTCCTGTGCAATTTTAGTAGAGCTGGCCAAAAAACATTGGTAGGCTAAGAAGCTGATCCTTTCTTAAATCAAATAGTCTTATTTGAAGCTATGGCCTTAACTGCTAAATAAGTAAACAAACTCAAGTAAAGGTACAATTTGCCATGAAGCTGTCCAGTCTACAGCAATATCCACTGACACAACAAACACAACTCCTATTCTGCCCAACACCTTAATACTGAAAATAATGGCATCCAACTAGACAAAAACTGTATGCTAGAGGCCAGTTTAGTAGTGTTCTATGTTTTACTTGCTTTTTAAGGCAAACTAATTTTTAATTCTGCTGATTCTTTTAAAGAATTTTGTAATATTTTAAATTTACATGTCTTCTGTATAAAAGACATGAGAAAGCTGCTGCTATTTGTCTAATAAAAGAATTATCTCAAATATCACTGGAGATGGGAGTGTCAACACAGCTTTACATCTACAGTGGTACCTCAGGTTACATACGCTTCAGGTTACAGACTCTGCTAACCCAGAAATAGTGCTTCAGGTTAAGAACTTTGCTTCAGGACGAGAACACAAATCGTGCTCCAGCGGGGCGGCAGCAGGAGGCCCCATTAGCTAAAGTGGTGCTTCAGGTTAAGAACAGTTTTAGGTTAAGAATGGACCTCCGGAACAAATTAAGTACTTAAGATACCAATGTACATTTCAAAACTAGGTTGTTACAAGTGAAATCCCATGCCACAATAAATCCAATTAGTCTACAACACACAAGGAAGACCTGTGCCACCTGAGAGACTAACACAGCTACTATTTAGGAAATGAAATACTACCAAGAATATCATGTAAGGATAGAATCCTTAATTAAGTAGACATTGCCATTATTTTTGGAGTATAATAGCTTACAGAAAGCCTGGTATGCGTTATGACTTTATAAGAACAGGGACAAAAAAAAAATAGGCAATTTAAGTATTTAAATAAATAAAATGCCCATAGCACTAAAACAGCTCCATGTAAAGTATGCTACAGAACAAATAATACAAACGACTTATTCCTAAATTAAATGTCACAGATCTAAGATTCTCATCCTCGGCCTCGGTCCAGTATACCTGAAGGAGCGTCTCCACCCCCATCATTCTGCCCAGACGCTGAGGTCCAGCGCCGAGGGCCTTCTGGCGGTTCCCTCATTGCGAGAAGCAAAGCTACAGGGAACCAGACAGAGGGCCTTCTCGGTAGTGGCGCCCACCCTGTGGAACGCCCTTCCAGCAGATGTCAAAGCGATAAACAACTACCTGACATTCAGAAGACATCTTAAGGCAGCCCTGTTCAGGGAAGTTTTTAACGTGTGATTTTACTGTATTTTTGGTTTTTATGGAAGCCGCCCAGAGTGGCTGGGGAGGCCCAGCCAGATGGGCGGGGTATAAATAATAAATTATTATTATTATTATTATTATTATTATTATTATTATCCATAAGTTTGGGGAAAACTATTTCCCTCATGTCTGATGTTGGCAATTTGGGCAAGGGAGGCTGCATGCAAGTAGGTTGGCAACTGTCCTTGGAATGCCCCAAGACAATATTACACAGATGTACCGTGCCTTCCTTAAAAGAACAACCACTGCCTCTGGTCACAGAGGCATTTTTATATCTTGTTCAAAACATCCACTTCATCCATGGATGCAGAATGAAATACATCATGCTTGGTTTCCAGTCATATACAGTTGTACCTCAGGTTACATACACTTCAGGTTACATACGCTTCAGGTTACACACTCTGCTAACCCAGAAATAATGCTTCAGGTTAAGAACTTTGCTTCAGGATAAGAACAGAAATTGGGCTCCGGCGGTGCGGTGGCAGCAGGAGGCCCCATTAGCTAAAGTGGTGCTTTAGCTTAAGAACAGTTTCTGGTTAAGAACGGAGCTCTGGAACGAATTAAGTTCTTAACCGGAGGTACCACTGTACCTCGAAATCTGTTCCCTCTTACAAGGAGAACATCCTAAACTCTGTCTACCAACCTTCGAGGATGATTGGCATCAAAGAGTGTTGTGTCGTCGTCATCATCATCTTGTTCCAACGGTGTCAGCTCTGTATTTTCTATGTTTGTGTCCAGAACCCCATACCTCCTCGTCTTTCTGTTTCTTCGTCGAAGTCTGAAAAAATGTGAAAGGTTACAATTTAATAACTGAATTAGACTAATAACAACATAATTAAAATACCGCTCTGAAGGAAAACTTAAGAAAAACTAACATGAATTCAAGTGTACTAACAACCATCTGGATAAGCATTGCATTATTGTAATTCACATGCGTAAGCAGGATGCCCAATTCGACAGTCAAGCACTAAAAAACTATTGATTTGCATAATGTGATTGCACAATTTTAGCTTGCTTCAAAGAAAATTCAGCTTAATTTAGCAAACAGTATGAATAATCCTGCATTTTATCTTGCCAGATCTTACTCCCTGAACTGTAGAAGTCCAAAATGGAAACAGGGAGGGATGTGCTCTTCCATCTTTGAATAAGAAAACACTCACACTCACAAAACATTCTCAATTTCAAGCCAAAAGCTCCCACCAAGGCACAAGTACAGTAGCACCTCAGGTTACAGATGCTTCAGGTTACAGACGCTTCAGGTTACAGACTCCGCTAACCCAGAAATAGTACCTCGGGTTAAGAACGTTGCTTCAGGATGAGAACAGAAATCATGCAGCGGTGGCAGCGGGAGGCCCAATTAGCTAAAGTGGTACCTCAGGTTAAGAACAGTGTCAGGTTAAGAACGGACCTCCAGAACGAATTAAGTTCTTAACCTGAGGTACCACTGTACCAGAATATCATATTCTAATTTTGGGAAAATAATACAATATTGCTACTGTAAGACTCAGCCAATGTAGCTATTGACTTGTGCCCAATGTTTCACATGTTGGTCTTTGAGTATTTTTTATGTAGCCAGAACAACATCTATGCACAAGAGAGAGGTACCAGATGTTTCTGGGGAACCCCAAGTTTTGAATGTCAAAAAAAGCCCTTGGGGGCAGAGAAGCCCAAGTGGAGGAAGACAAAAACAGTCTAGTGAGGACTGGGGATGTTGACAAAGAATGATGAGGACATTGGATCAGAGGGGAATAGAATAGAATATTCTGAAGATGACTGAACAGGTGAAGAACAGCAGGACCTATTTCTATGACTCTGTGATGGAGCTGTAAGACTGCAAACAGGTCACAGTTTATTTGATTTGATCTGTTTTACAGAAGCTTAATTATACTCAGATGATGCAGTCTATACTAGAGATCTTACTTAAGCCACTAAATCAAAGGGAACAAAATTCACTGAAAACTTGTCTGAAGAAATTCCAGTAAAATGCCAACTGTCAGGGAATGGCACAATCATGTGCTTGGTGCTGCCACCTTATGGCAGGGCACTGTCAAAATAATTTCCTGATTGATTTCTTAGCATATAAATGCTGCAATCCGATGCACACTTACTTGGGAACAAGTTAAAACAAACTTTCATTTTGTTCTCATTCAGAAGTTTCATGCTACAAGTATGCTGGGTGTTTTATGATTCTAATCACATCCATATTCAACAACCAAGTGAGGCAGGATTTTGTTCTTGCTTAACAAATTACAGGGTTTAAAGAGAGTTACTAGTCCAAGGCTGCCAAAACAAATCTTAGCTAAAGATGAATCGGATGAGGGAATCATTTGCCAAAATGCAAACTATAGTGTTATTGCAAAGCTGTTAAAGAACAAGATGAAGGACTGTGTTGCTTGTTTCCCACTAAATACAGTCTTATGCAACAGCCTTAATTTCACAGAGAACAATATATGACAAACGGTGCAAGGCAGGCTTAAACTTTTTATTATGTAAGAATATAAGGCCAGATGTCAAACACAGTTCAACAATTTGGTCAGAAACTATCTCTATATGCTTTTCACAAATAGGATGATTGTGAGAAAATCTGTAATTTAAATGTATCATTATAAGTCTGATGACAATCAAATGCAGAACAGGAGTTTAAGCATTTATGAAACTCATTCTGATGAAATGCATGCATTACACAAATGAACATTTTAAGAATACATTTGCCTGAGTTATGTGAAGAAAATGTAACTTCTCTCTAATGTAATTTTTGTTCTTGAAGCAGAAAAATAAGTTGAAACAATAAAGCAGCCACTTCATTTTAAGTATTCCTTTTCTACAGAATATTCCTTGAAAGTGAGCACACTTCCATGAATTCACAAGATGTAGATTTAATATCCAGAACTTTGTCAGTTGTCCTTCAAAAGGCTTACTCTGTAATTTGTGCAAATGCCATTTTAAATTCTCTCCAGGTTGCCAATTTTATGCTGAAATACATTTTGGACATTCTGCTTCTTTATTTAGAATATATGTATCTTCTGGTTAATGCAAAATGAGACTGACGCAACATGTGACATGTACCGACTTGTAAGTCGTTTTTCTCAGAGACTACTGTCTTTACAGAATATGATGCTTCAAATCATAAAAGAGCTCTGCTCAACAAGCCCTACAGTCCAACCTCCTATTTCACAGTTTATGGTTTTCTTATCCCCTTTCTATTTTTCCTGTTATATTTTATGTATTAATTTTTATTCTGTAAGCAAAGTTCAAACAAAGGGCAGTCAATTAATACCTATAATAAAATAAACAAACATTTTCAACAGATCCTTTTGGAATGCTAAGAGACAGGATATGAAATTGACACCTCTCACTGACACCCATATGTTGCATGTTATCAGCATGCTGTTTACAGGTATACTGCTGCTGATCATGGAAACTCTACTTAACCCTATCAGGACTAACACTTGTGGATAGATGTATTCTCCATGAACTTGTCTAATCCCCTTAAGAGCAAAGTCAGCTACTATAATCATGTAGTGTAGCCGTGAATTTACTAAGTAAATTCTACATGATTTAGAAAAAGAAGGTGCGGGGGTGGGAGTGCGGAGAGAGAATTCATAAGGTTGAAAAATCAATACATAATTTCATAATGTGTTGTCACACCATCCTTCTGAAGGCCATTGCTAAAGATAAGCAGGCCTGGGTCTGGTCACTGCTTTAAGGGGTGAATTACTGGGAACCACCTGCCTTTAGCTCCATAACATAAGGAAAGTAGGATACAATAACAATATAAGTTCTAATAAAAATACATTTAAAATACATTGGTAAACCTGCACATGGGTTCTACCATTTCAGACTGTATTATTATTATTATTATTATTATTATTATTATTATTATTATTATTCCAACTGTAGGTTGGATTTGCATGATTGAGTTGTCCTTAGCAAAAAAAAAAAAATTATATACTGTACATCACACAAACACGCATGCATGCATATACATTTATATACAAAGGAAGTTAGGCTACAAAGTGCCCTGCTTTTCTATATGAAGGAGTCAATAAAGTTTGCACCAACTTGGCAGCCAAGCCAAAATCTGTGGTCATAAGACTCTTCCTTCAGTGTATGTTTTCTCAGAAGTTACTCCCACTGAGCGCAATATGGCTTAGATCCATGAACCATGTTGCAGTCAGGGTGGGAGGCTATTGAGGAGAGGTAGGACCTGCTGCCACTGGGCAGCTGAGGTACACAGAATGCCAGCCATCACTCAAATGGCCCCTCCAACCCTTCCTCTCCAGAACACGGGAAAGTATGGGATTTGTTTTGTTTGGGGTGTGGAGTGCCTGGCTGCTCACTGTCCAAACAATCAACTCCAAACTTCCTCTCAAATTGGAAGCTGCACCAGGACAAGTAGCTGTGTTGTGCCTCCAACATGCAGTGTAACTAAGGGGTTGGGCATCACAATGCTCCCTCTAACTCCAAACTGCAAGGCAAAGCTGAGGTTTAATTATGCTCACCAGATAGCAGTGGAAGTGAGTATGGAGCATAACCAGAAACTTAGGCCAGATCCTGAGCATGTTCGGCTCAGTCACATGACTCGGCAACCCACCTTCAGACTATTTTAAAGGCTTATTTTTACTCTGCCTGGCTTAAGCAAAGCCATGCTACTGAGTGCGGCTTGGATCTGGGATAACATTTTGTGGTTTAACTAACACCAGCATCTTGTGCATATAGATTACCCTCTAGGCCGTTTTCTTCTTCAAAACATAGAAGCTGCTTCAAATCCTTGATATTTTGGTTGCCCTTCTATGCATTTTCCCCAGATGCATACAACATCCCAAACAAAGTCACACTATACCACAAACAAATTAGTTCCCACACAGGACTGGATTACAGAGAGGTGTTTGTTTCATGGCTTTAAAAGCCCATTGCTTACTTGTTTTAGATACATACACTCAGGAAAACGTGCAGTTTTTTATATAGATCTACCTGCGTACTGAATATGTTAATCCAACACAAGTACTGCTAGTTTCTCAGGGTTTGTGCCACAGGCTCCCCAGTCGCCTGCCTTGAGTCTACAGTGGAACTCTGCTAGTTACGACTTCTCTCTCCAGTCTTGTTTAAATACAAAATGATCATTATTCTAAGCTGCTGTCCCTTTCACTGGGTGCAAAGCCTGCCCAGAAACGACCTTCCAGAAACACATATGATAGCACTTAAGATAAGGAGTGCCAGGCTTGAATCAGATACACCAGCGACATGTGCTCTATCAGATACACCAAGGTAAACAAGGACCAGGGGAACACACGACAGCCTAAAAGGGGATGTTTCGCAGGTGAGCAAGAAGAGAGGGCCATGGGTCATAGAACTGAAGAGTTGGAAGGGACCCCATGGGTCATTTAGTAGTCCAACCCCCTGCAGCGCAGGAATATCAGGTAAAGCATCTGAGACCGATCCAAACTCTGCCTTAAAATCTCCAAGGAAGGAGAGACCACAACCTCCTGAGGGAGACTGTTCCACTGTCAAACAGCTCAAAGTTTTCTCTGGTGTTTAGTCAGAACCTCCTTCCTTGTAACTTGAAGCCACTGGTTCGCATCCTATCCTCTAGTGCAGGAGAAAGGGGGGAGGGAGGAAGCTTGCTCTCTCTCTCCCACATGAAAGACCTTGAGATAGCTACCATATCTCCTCCATGCATATTCCTGCATTGCGGGGGTGAGGTTGGACTAGATGGCAGTCTCATCCATGATTCAAAGTGTTGGTGCTGACCTTTAAAGCCCTAAACAGTCTCGGCCTAGTATACCTGAAGGAGTGTCTCCACCCCCATCGTTCAGCCCGGACACTGAGGTCCAGCTCCGAGGGCCTTCTGGTGGTTCCCTCCCTGTGAGATGTGAGGTTACAGGGAACTGAGCAGAGGGCCTTCTCAGTAGTGGCACCCTACTGGATATCAAGGATATAAACAACTATCTGACTTTTGGAAGACATCTGAAAGCAGCACTGTTTAGGGAAGTTTTTAATGTTTGATGTCTTACCTTGTTTTTAATATTGTGCTGGGGGCCACCCATAGTGCCTGGGGAAACCCAGGCAGAAAGGTGGGGTATAAATAAATAATTATTATTACTATTATCATTATTAGAAACTTCTTTCTTGTAACTTGAAGCCACCCTCCAGAGCGGGAGAAAATGAAGCTTCCTCCCTCCTCTTCCAGTGGAAGATCTCGAGATGGCTATCATCACAAGGGGTGTTGGACTAGATGACTTCTCGGGGTCTCTTCCATGATTCTAAGATGCAACAGGGCTGAGAAAGGGAGAAGTCACCCTAGCCAACCTCCCCCCCCCCCTTCTTCTTGGAGCGGGGAGGGGGACGGGACACCCCTCAGACTCAGTTTCCCCAAAAGCCAAGTGGAAAGGAGGAGGGGGAGATCCCCAAACCCTTCCGAGATCGACTGATCGATCGATGGCTGGGTAGACAGATTACAGGGGTCCCTCCTGCTGCCCCAGGCTCACCGCACGGTCCGGATGACGAAGTAGACGATGAGCGCGGCGCTGGCCAGGACCAGGACCGAGAGGGCGCGCTGGGTCATGAGCTGGTTGCGCTCAGGCGGGGCGGGCACGGCGGCGGCCACGCTGCCCACCCCACTCGCATTGCTGCTCCGCGCCGCCTCGCCCACGGGGGAACCGCTGCTGCTGCTGCTGCTGCCCGGGGCGGGCGCGGCGTCGTGGCCGCCGGGCGCTGCGGAGGCAGACAACGACGACGGCGCCGGCGAGGAAGGCGGCGGTGGCGGAGGCCTCAGGACCCCCTGAGCCGGGAGCGCTTCCCCGCCCCACAGCGCGGCCAGCAGCAGCAGCAGGAGGAGCAGCCCCGGCCCCAGCCGCCGCATGGCAGCCCGTCCAACCGTGCGCCCGCTGGGCGCGGCCTAAGCGCCGCCGCGGGGCCTGTCAGGAGAGCAGGAAGCAGGAGCGGAAGTCCTCATCTTTCCCCTCACACGGCGCGGCCATGGAAGTCTCCCGGCCGAGACTCCCGCCCTCGCGCCTCAGGCGGCCTGCTCCCACGTGACCAAAAGGGCCGGTTATTCGTGCGCAGGCGCAACAAGGGCCCTCGGTCTCGCCTTTCGCCCGGGAAGCTCGATGGAGGAAAGAGGAAAGAGGGGCGGTTTTTTTCCTGTCATGTCTAGCAGCCGAAGAGCCCCACTTGTAAGAGGGGCCAGGGATGGGGTTTTCGGGGACCCAGACAAAACTCAAATGCCTCCCCCGGCGACACAAGGCCACCCGTTTTTTGTTTTGTTTTTTTAAATAAAAAATAAAAACAATTCCCCCCCCCCAAGTATTGCTCCCTGTTTGCAGGCGGGGGGGGGGGGGATGCCAGATCCTTAGCCACATCCTGCACGTTCCTATCGACGCCCATGGCAAGTCTAGCTTGGTACACAACTAGTTCATGTGTAGCCAGTTTGTACATATGATTTAACAATATTTGGAATTCATGTTTATAAATACCGTATTAGGTTTAATGACACAAAAATGCAATTTATTTTGACACTTTATATTGTCTCTCTCTCTCTGTGTGTGTGTGTGTGTATACACACACACACACACACACACACACACCTAGACAGCATCTTAAAAAGCAGAGACATCACCTTGCCAACAAAGGTCTGTATAGTTAAAGCTATGGTTTTCCCAGTAGTGATGTATGGACGTGAGAGCTGGACATAAAGAAGACTGATCGCCGAAGAATTGATGCTTTTGAATTATGGTGCTGGAAGAGACTCTTGAGTCCCATGGACTGCAAGAAGATCAAACCTCTCCATTCTGAAGGAAATCAGCCCTGAGTGCTCACTGGAAGGACAGAGCCTGAAGCTGAGGCTCCAATACTTTGGCCACCTCATGAGAAGAGAAGACTCCCTGGAAAAGACCCTGATGTTGGGAAAGATGGAGGGCACAAGGAGAAGGGGACGACAGAGGACGAGATGGTTGGATAGTGTTCTCGAAGCTACCAGCATGAGTTTGACCAAACTGCGAGAGGCAGTGGAAGACAAGGTCCATGGGGTCACGAAGAGTCGGACACAACTAAACAACAATAATATATGACCATATATGTTGCCCAGATGTATATTCTTAATTATATATATATATTCTATTGCCACCAACTGTTTTTGTCAGCCGGTATTTCTACCTGAAGAGCAGACAGACAGAAAGAAAGGAGCGACATCTGCAACCATAGGAAAGTAGCCGCCGAGAGCGCCTTTCCTTCAGCACAAATGCATAGTGCAAACCCGTCTCCTGACACCCAGGATTCAGGGCCAAACTCCAGGCACAGGCTGCCATAAACCAGTTTGCACTCTTACTCACCTAGGCCCGTATTTCCTGTTCCAGCAGCGGCTCTCATAGGAACACTGGAAATTGCCTTACACCAAGGTGGACCATTGGCCCAGCTGGCTCAGTGTTGTCTACACTGACTGGCAGTGTTTCTTCATGGTTCCTCTCTTGTGCACAAAACACCTGCCTCCCCCTTCAGCTCTTTGTTCATTCCATGAAAGATCTGATGACCATGTCTACTTTGTTGTTGTATGCCACCCCAATCTCTGAGCGGTGCAAGATTCAATGAGTTCCAGGTGTTCATCCCAGGTCTGAGTTTCCTTTTGGAAAGGAGACACAGCAGAGACTGGTATCTATAGGATATATGACTTACTTACAGACATATCTAATCTGAGATTACGATGGAGCCTTAGCATCCCAAAAGGGTTTTGCTTCTCCCATAGCCACAGCCTCGGATTCAAGCAGAAATCAGTCATGGTTTTTTCCTGCTTTTTCAGCCTGTAGCTTTTTCCTCTAAGTCTAAGCTCAGGTTTGTCCTACTAACTATATAAGAGAGGGAGCCCCCCTTTGATGTAATTTTGCCATCAGCATGGCGTCATTTTTCACCATGAAAAGGTGGTGTTGGTGTTGGAGTTATACTACCTTGGCCAGCAGTTAGAAATTGGCCAGATTTTGCTTCATAATTCTACAAATTTATCAGTATTCCTCAACATGTACATGACACTGTTTTATCCACACTCCTCTTGGCAGTCACATAATATGCCTTTTTCTTATGATGTGCTGATGACATTTATACTGCTCTATTTAAAGCATATAGAATTGGGCTATTAGTTACAGACTACTGTGCCAAATGGATGCTGATTTTTACCCCGTAAAACTACCGGTAGTCCCATCAATTATAATGTTTTATGCTTGGAGTGTTGTGCATGTTTTAGAACTTTTATCTTTCCAGTTTCATATTTGCATTTGTGTTATTCAGCAAAAATAGGGTGTGCTGTTTGCTGCTTGCTTGCTAGATTTTTATATAGGATATATAGATTTATTTATTTTATAATATTTATATATTTTATATATTTTGACCATATAGTCAAAATAAATTGCAATTGTTTGTCATACAGTGTTTCAGGAAAAAACAGTTGGACTATCCTTACTTGAAAACTTAAGTTCCATTGTGTTCAGTGGGATCACTCTCTTAAGTAAGTGTTTGAAGGACAACAGTGTGAATGTAGTGTATGAGCCTTGGACTTTTGAGACCTATGCCCCATACATTTAAAGCTGTATTATTCAACTTTAAACAGTCAAGACTTCCCCCAAAGAATCACCCGGAACTACAATTCTCAGAGTGGTTTAACAGTCAATCCCTCTTCCCTGGGAATTCTGATAATTGTTTCTCTGTGCAGTGAATGGGGATCTCTTAGCAATTTTCAGCACCCTTAACATCAAACTGTATTTTGGGGGACGTCATGACTGTTTGAAGTGGTGTGATACTGCTTTAAATGCATAGTGCAGATGGGGCCTCAGATCAAGATTTTGCTCTCTCTTTTTGTTGTTAGAAACTGATTTACTTTTGAAATTAAAGAGAACAGAATGGAATATACAGAAATGGAGGCTTTCAGCAGTCACTGGAATTTAGTGTTTATTAAAAAGGCTGTCTGGCACTCTATGTCTGCCACTCTCCTTCACTTACAATGGAAGCTGTGGTCCATTTCAAATATTTTACATGACAAAAGGGAGACAGATCTTGAATTTCGGTAAACTGCACTGAAGCTGCTAAATAATGTATTAAAATTAAGAATTTACTTGACGGTTACTGTGGAGAAAAAGATTTTTCCCCAGTTCCCAAAATAGTTATTGTAGGTGAATGGTGAGAATTTACATGACAGTTCATTAGTTGTAGGTTACATTTGTCTGCCTGGGCAGGAAGATTTTTATCTGTATATTAGCAGGATCCTGGAGAAGAAGGGCACTTAAGAACTCTGAAAATAATGTGTTTCTCAGTTCTTTTTTTATCAGCTGAACCAAAACTTTACTCTGAGCTATTTTAGACCAGGAGGCATCAAAATGGAAAGGTCTGTCCTTGCCTCTCAGACTTCAGCCACAAAGCATAGTGGCTTCCACTGGATGAAGCTAACTGCCTTGCTTCAAGAATGGCGAGCCGCATGCACTTGGAAACTCACAAGGAAACCATCATGTTGCCCCATCCCATAGCCATTCCATTGCCAAGAGTGGATGTGTTCTCCATTTTCCCCTTCCCTTTTAGCTTGAGCTGTGCAGCCAAATCCTATGCATGCCTAATTATAACACAAGCACTGAGTTCAAATGGTTGTCTCCATTTCCTAGGTAGTACTTAACCCCCAATGTAATGGGAGTTGGGGTTGCTTGTGCGTAAGCCGCAAACTGCTCCAGGCTGAGTTGTATGGCTAAACCTTTCCCTGGCTGGACAGCCCTTACACCTTGGCTGTCTCAGTCACTGGCAGAATCCATCAGTGGGCGTTTCCTGAACTTCTTCCAACATAAAAATTCTTTGACACCAAGTCTCCGCCTAGCTTCCCTGTGCGGAAGCTTTCTGCGCAGAGTAGGCGTGCCAAGCGGAGGTCCTGTGCTCTCCTCGCTGATCTCGCTGGAAGAGTCTCGGAGCCCTCCCTCCAAAGCCCTCTCAGCCTCCCCTTTCTTCCTGGTGTCACTCTGATTTCCTTCCCCAGCGGAAGCTCTCCCTCTCTCCTTGCTGGTTCCCTCTCCGGCATCATTGGGGAGCCTTACCTCCCCTCTTGGCTCCGATGGCAGTTCCCTGACACCCAACTCACAGAACTGTTTTAGGTTCACCATTTTTTAAAGTACTGTATAAAAACCATACTTTATACACCTAATCTGAAACTTATAATTGGAAGAAGACCACTGATAGCTTTCTCTTTTCCACAGTGGCCAAGAAAATGTTCCTGGGAAGCCCATAAGTGAATATGAAGAGAACAGCCCTCTCCTGCTTCCAGTTGCCAGCAAACGGTATTTGAATCTGGAGATTCTGTAAAAAACAAAACCAAAAACACCTAGTGGTTAATGGGCGATGGTTGAAGAGTGTAACAACTAAAGGGAGATGGGAAAGGTTTCTCTCAATATTTTACTCTGTACCTAAGAAATTGTACCTATGCTCTCTACCTTGTACCTAAGAAGGCTATATTCTCTGTATTTTAGAAGTAAATTTCTGAGCTAATTTTACTCCTGCAAAAGAGGCCTCCCGCTTTAGGAATGCAAGATAAGAAAACGCACACAAAGAAGACAGTGAGCCAGAAATAACCAGACCTGTAAAAGAGGCCTCTCGCTTTCTATTTTTAGGAATGCAAGATAGCAAAGGAGACAGGACGCTTAGCTAAAATAGGGGCTGCTTAGAGGGCTAGCAAGCAATAATAGACGTGCCATTCTATATTAAGAAATAAGTTGAAAACTTTCCAGTTGATTGGGGAAGTTTTTTCTTCGAGGGCGTTTGGGAGGGAGGGAGTTTTCTCAAGGTATAAGAATGTTTGCAGAAGCGTTCTTCGGGGCAGCCAGTTTTTCAGAACTGATTCTGCTGGCTGTCACTGTGCACAGATAATAAACTGCTTTCCTCCAAAGAAAGGATCTTTCCTGGAGCTTTTTTTCGCTCTCTCTCCGGATCTGGGGACGCGGGCCAACGATTCCCTGGCATGGACTAGGCTCAGCCTACATCTTGGTTCCCTGACCGGGAATCTGCCCCACCTCAGAGGACTGGGGAGAGCCAGGCTCGACCTCAGGTGAACAGCTCTGATCGGCGATTGCAGGCTCCATGCGCACCCTGCCAATTTGTGGGGGGAGCCAGCCACACCGCTCTGGAGCAAGGACCCAGGTCGAGGGAGGAAAGAGGACGGCGCCGAGGGGAAGGGAATCCGCAGCGGAAAAGGTAAGCCCAAGGGAAAAGGGCGTGGGCCCAAGGGAAAAAAGGGAGGCCTGATCAGCCTCACCTGGTCATGCAGTACAGTGCAGCCAGGAAGGGAAAAAAGGGCGAGGCCTGATCAGCCTCACCTGGTCATGCAGTAGCGTGCAGCCAGGAAGGGAAAAAAGGGAGGCCTGATCAGCCTCACCTGGTCGTGTAGTAGAGTACAGCCAGGAAGGGAAAGGGTGTGAAGGAGAACTGGGCGTGGCAGGTGTGCCACCAGTAAGGTTTGGTAAAAAGGGGAACAGAGGGGAAAATTATTTTGGTGTGTTTAGTGTGTTATATGTTGAAATTATATTGATGTGTTTTGTATGTTGTAATTTTGGTGTGTTTAGTGTGTTACATGTTGAAATTATATTGATGTGTTTTGTATGTTGCATGTTGCATGTCAGATATTCTTAGTGACTGAATTGTCAAGTGTGGGCCAGGGCTTAGTGTCCCCCTTGGCCGAGCGATTGTAGGGCTGTAGTGTGTGGAGTGTGAAAGAATTTACAACCTGTTAGGAGCAGATTATCTGAAAATGGGGTCTGGGGCAAGCCAATATAGTCCCCTGGAATGCTTTTTAAACAACTGGAAAGCAGCCACAAAAAAGAACATCTTGAATGTCCACCCAGATCAGATCCCTTATATTTCTACTTGGAAAACCAATGTAGAGAAGAACCCACCATGGTTGAAAGCCTGCCGAGGCGACGCCCCACAAAGTACAGTTTGTGCAGTTCGACCGACAGGGAAGTCAGAAAAGCCCCCAGTGATATCAGAAAAAGAAGAGGAGGGGGAAGTCATTAAACCACCTCCACCTTATGCTCCACCAACTGCCCCTCCCCTGGACCCAGGTCCCCAGGCCCCGGGAGGAGCTAGCCCCCAGCCTGAACCCCCCAAGGCTGATGAATCAGAAGAGGAAGAGGAGGATGATGAGGAATTTGTAAAGGGATTGGTTGAGTTAGCAACGAAGGGGAGAGAGTGGACTCAGTATCAGTCTTTGAGATTGCAACAGTATGTACAACCCTATGCAGAAAAAGTGGATGTTAGCCCCCATGTGTTGGCTGCAGCAGGATGCTCCTCAACACAAGGGAAGAAATGGCAGAGGGAATGGATAGAAGCAGCAACCAGGGCAGCCTTCCATAAGTCCCATGAGGCACAGAAAAAAGGGTGGGGCCGGAGTAATGCCCCTCCGAAGGGTTTATGACCCACCAGGACCTCCAGGGGCTAATGGAGCGGCAGCAGAACGGACCTACACGGTCCAGCATATACCCTTTTCAAGTGCAGATGTCTGTAACTGGAGAAATCAAAACCCATCCTTTGAGGAAAACCCAGCGAAAATCATAAAGCTGTTTGAAGGGATTTTTAAAACTTATAATCCCACTTTGATGATGTGCAGTATTTGATGGATGCGCTGCTAACCACAGAAGAAACTAGACGAATCCATGCTGAAGCCCGAGCACACCTGAGAGCGCAGGGAGTGCAGGATCCAGCTATGGCAGCAGGATATCCAGAAAACACCCCAAATTGGAATTATCAGACTGTTGATGGCCAGAACACCCTCACTACCTACCGCCAGAATGTGTTAAATGGTATGAGAAGGGCAGCTAGGAAACCCGCCAACTTTGTGAAGGTTAGAGAGATAGTGCAGGGGAATGAAGAGGCCCCAGGAGCATATTTAGAACGCCTGAAGGAAGCCTACCGCCAGTATACTCCTGTGGACCCAGATGAGGCTGCCAACGCCCCTATCATAAAAGCTGCCTTTGTGGCCCAAGCGGCGCCCGATGTCCGCCGAAAGATCCAAAAACACGAGGGGTTCATGGGCCACACCCTTGAGTGGATGTTAGAACTGGCTCAAACCACTTATAATCAGAGGGAGGAAGAGGCACAAAAGAAAAAAGGAGAAGTACCAAGCAAAGAAGTTGATGGCGATACAGGCTACCGCACCCACCCCTCAGGAAAGAGGAAGTGCCCGGAGAGGAGGGCAAGGCCGTCTGGGGAGGAACCAGTGCGCCATCTGCCGGCAGGAAGGGCACTGGAAAAGAGAATGCCCACAGGCTCACTCAGGTGGAAGAGGACGAGGAGAGCGAATCCCAGGCCCAATCCCCGTGGGACCTGGGCAAGAACTGAGACCTTGGACATCGGCAAATACAGGCAGGGGTGGAGGACGTGGACAGGGACCTCCCTGGCACCCTCCAGCCCAAAGACAGCCCGCCGCGATGAGCCTGAGAGAGGAGGAGGAAGAATACTAGGACAGACCGGGCCCAGCTGATTTAGGTTCCCGTGAGCCCATGGTCAAAATACAAACAGGGAACCGAAACCTCTGCATGAGTCAACCAGAGGAACTGAAAAGGACCCCTCTGTGTGGGGAGAAGAGTAACAGCATGCCTTCAAGGATCTGAAAAAGGCATTGCAGCAAGCACCAGCGCTGGGCATCCCAAATCCTGAGAAGCCTTTCTCCCTATTTGTGGATGAAGACCAGGGAACAGCAAAGGGAGTGCTACGCCAAAAATTGGGAAGCTGGCAGCAGCCCGTGGCATACCTATCTGAGCGCCTGACGCCTACAGAACAAGGTTTACCGCCATGCATGAGAGCAATAGTGGCAGTAGCCACCCTACTGAACAAAGCAGACAAATTTACCTTTGGCCAAGACACTGTTTGTGTGACCCCGCATGCAGTCCCAGCCCTGCTTGACATGAAGGGTACCTATTTCCTCTCCCAAGCAAAAATGAGAAAGTGCCAGATGCTATTGTTGCACCCGCGTTTGAAGTTTCAGGTTACCACCGCCCTCAACCCAGCTACCCTGTTGCCGGTAGGAGAAGGTGAGGAGCAGATGCACGATTGCATTGAAGTGATGGATGAAGTATATTCCAGCAGACCTGACCTAAAAGATGAGGCAAACCCCCACTGGCCTTCATGGTTTGTAGATGGAAGCAGCTTTGTTGAGACTGGACAGCGGAAAGCAGGCTATGCAGTAGTAGCCCTGGAAGACCAGGTGATCGAAGCAAAGTCACTCCCACCTGGAACATCGGCCCAGCTGGCAGAGTTAACTGCGCTTACCAGAGCCCTGAGCCTGGCAAAGGGACAGAAGATAAACATTTATACAGATTCTAAGTATGCATTCCTGACTTTACATGCCCATGGAGCCTTATGGAAAGAAAGAGGTTTGCTTACCTCCAGAGGAAACCAGGTGGCCCACCCACAAGCCTTATTGAACCTTCTGGATGCTGTATGGGAGCCCGAGGCAGTGGCAGTTATCTATTGTTATGGACACAAGACTGGACCAGGGGAAGTGGCCAGAGGAAACCGATTGGCAGACAGAGTAGCCAAGAAAGCAGCCCAAGAACTGGCCCCCGCCTCGGTTATTGGAGCACTGGTCCCAGAAGAGATTTTAAGCACTACTGACAAGCCAGCTTATACGAAGCAGGAAAGGGACACTGCGGACGCTCAGGAGTTGACGCTGTCCAAAGAAGGATGGTACCTTACCCCTGATGACAGGATATGGATTCCAGAGTCCCTTTCTCGGCAGGTCACTCAGAGATACCATGATTCAACCCACATAGGACCAGGTGCTACAACCAAGCAGCTGGAAAAATGCTTCTATATAGCCCACCTCTACCAACTGGCAGCCCAGGTCTCCAGGAAATGCCTGCTGTGTCAAAAGAATAATCCCAGAGCCGGACCACTGGCTCCCCCAGGGATTCAGCACAGTGGAACTGCACCTATGGAAGATCTTGTCGTGGACTTTACTGAATTACCCCGTTGTGGACTGCACCGCTACCTGCTGGTAGCAGTGTGCACCTACACCGGATGAGTCGAAGCATGGCCCACAAAGACTGAAAAGGCATTTGAAGTAACCAGGTGCCTGCTTAGGGAAATCATCCCTCGCTATGGACTGCCAAGGTCCATAGGATCTGACAATGGACCAGCATTTGTTCATGCAGTCCTACAGGGACTGGCAAAAGCGCTCCAGATCAACTGGAAGCTGCATACTGCTTATAGACCCCAGAGTTCTGGAAAAGTAGAGAGAATGAACAGAACTCTAAAGAATCAGCTGTCCAAGCTGGTACAGGAGACCGGGTCTAATTGGGTGACCATATTGCCCTTGGCGTTACTCAGGGTCCGCAGTCTCCCGTCAAAACGGACCCATTTGTCACCTTTTGAAGTTATGTTTGGGAGACCGGTTCCATATGTTAGAATGTTAACTCCATATGCTAGCCAAGATGTGCAATTGAATAACTATGTACAGTCACTCTCCCAAGTTTTCTCTTATCTCAATAGGTGGACCCAGGCTCGCACCCCATGTGTGTTAACTGAACCGTTCCATCAGTTCGAGCCAGGTGACGAAGTGTGGGTGAAAGACTGGCAGCGAGCCCCCCTATAGCCCTGCTGGAGGGGACCTTACACTGTGCTACTCTCCACACTTACTGCTGTGAAGGTTGCTGGCATCACCCCGTGGGTCCACCATACTCAAGTGAAGAAAGCCATTTCCAACTGGACAGTAACACCAGATCCAGAGAACTCCCTTCGGTTGACCATCTCCAGGCGCCCGGTAGACGACCGCCCTGCTGGTATCACTCCAGAGGCTGATACCTCTACGCACGGTTGAAGAATTGGATGGGAGGGGCGCCCGCGGGCAGCGCTCCCAACGTACCTGCTCTACGAACTCACCCACCTGAGAATATCCTACCACAGTACAGGGACAGAGTGAGACTTACAATAATTTGGATGGCATCTTCCCAGGTGGATGGATGGGGAGGATATTTACTATGGTGATAGGTCCAATAATGCTTCTATTGCTTTTCTGCTTCTGTATGCCCTGCTTGATGCAATGTATGCAAAATATGATGGAGAAGATGATGTCTCGCATGATGGGACCTCGCGTGATTGCTTTCATGAGGGATTATAGACTCCTTCCCCAGAACGAATCTAAGTAATAGATTGTTCAAAAGAAGAGGAGGGAGTAAAGGGAGATGGGAAAGGTTTCTCTCAATATTTTACTCTGTACCTAAGAAATTGTACCTATGCTCTCTACCTTGTACCTAAGAAGGCTATATTCTTTGTATTTTAGAAGTAAATTTCTGAGCTAATTTTACTCCTGCAAAAGAGGCCTCCCGCTTTAGGAATGCAAGATAAGAAAACGCACACAAAGAAGACAGTGAGCCAGAAATAACCAGACCTGTAAAAGAGGCCTCTCGCTTTCTATTTTTAGGAATGCAAGATAGCAAAGGAGACAGGACGCTTAGCTAAAATAGGGGCTGCTTAGAGGGCTAGCAAGCAATAATAGACGTGCCATTCTATATTAAGAAATAAGTTGAAAACTTTCCAGTTGATTGGGGAAGTTTTTTCTTCGAGGGCGTTTGGGAGGGAGGGAGTTTTCTCAAGGTATAAGAATGTTTGCAGAAGCGTTCTTCGGGGCAGCCAGTTTTTCAGAACTGATTCTGCTGGCTGTCACTGTGCACAGATAATAAACTGCTTTCCTCCAAAGAAAGGATCTTTCCTGGAGCTTTTTTTCGCTCTCTCTCCGGATCTGGGGACGCGGGCCAACGATTCCCTGGCATGGACTAGGCTCAGCCTACACAACCACTGCATAGATTCATCAAATTATAGAGGGGGAAGAGACCAACTTCAGTTATTGTTTAATATTAAAAAGGAAACTAAGAAGCTTATAACGCCCAAACACTACATGGTGCACCTTTCTTTAACAAAACTGGAATAAATAAGATTTGGGTTGGCATTCAACTAACTTTTACTCGGAGCAGATCCATTGACATTAGTGAACATGGCTAAGTTAGGCCCATTAATTTCAGTTGGTGTAGTTTAAGTAAAGGTTGGTTGAATAGCTGTTAGATATTTAGAAGTGAGGACCAGTGGTCACTGATCATTGAACTGCATTGTGTTGGTGGATTTGGGAAGCCTAGGTTCAAATGGTTGTTCAACAGTGACACACCCTGTATTGCTTTAGCCAAGTCGTGCTCTCTCACACACAGTTGTTGTGCAGGCAAGAACTGTGAATCAAGCTGTACTGAAAACTGCTATAGAAATGGATAAATAATAATAGTAATGGGAGTACTCATGGTTTGATCTCAAGATGAAACTGCTGGGAGGGCTTACAGTGAAATGTGATTAATATGGATTTTGTGATAAGCCTGCAGCAGTGAGTGCAGAATTATGATTATGATATAATATTAGCGCTTGGAAGTAAGAGGAAAAACGAAATAATATATATGAGTCGCAAGTGAATGTTGCTAAGTTCAAGCTCCCAAGCCTACTATTTTTGCTCAAAAGGAACAAAAAGACAATGAATAGGTGTACACTTTAGAGTACAAACATAATTTATCCAATTGCCTGGAGGGCGTCTAAAACATTTGAATAACCAGAAGGTCAGATAAATGGGAGAGCTATTTAGACAGATTGTCATTGACATGAGATTGCTTGGGGGACATGCAGAAACTTCAAGTTATAAAAGGCTTAATAACATCACATATACCATAGTTATTGCCATTGCACATTTAGAGGATAAGCATCCTGTTCTCATTGTGACTTATCCTCCATTGGTCTAAACCTCTTTTAAAGCCATCAAGTTGGTGGTCTTTGCTACATCCTGTGGGAGCAACTTTCATAGTTTTAACTATGCGCTGTGTTAAGAAATGCTTCCTTTTGTCTGTGTCAAGTCTTTCGGCTTCACTGGATGGGCCTGGCCTCTAGTATTACCATACCGTCTGACCTTTTCAAGCCTGAAACTGGGACTTGCATCTTCCAGAATGCGCTCCTGGGTGAGTCACATGACCCACGCCTCACTCTTGCCTCAAAAAGGTGATTTTTTTTTTGGAGCGAGAGCACAGTGCAAGAGCCCAAGATCATAGCACCCAAAATGGCCACCGTGATCTCGCATGAAAATTACTAAGAATTGTTCTAAAGCATAAGAACTCATTTGCAGCTTCCTTTCTCTTGAAAACGGGTCTCATGAAGGAGAATATTCTAGTGGATTTTGCCTTAAGTGGATTGAAATTGCAGGAAGGCTGGTTTAAAGATGTCTATCGGAGCTGCCTTTCCCTTTGTTTGGACTCTTAGGACTTACACTGCACCTGAGACATCATTGTTCATTTTAATGCCATTCATGTTAAAAATGCTTGGAGCATAATAGTTTTCTTTCTTTCTCCAAACCTTTATTAGGCATTACAGATACAGACCATCTTAAAGCATCCATATACAAAATTTTTGAAATATACACAAAGAAGCAGCCATGTAAGATATATAGTGGTACCTTGGGTTACAGATGCTTCAGGTTACAGATGCTTCAGGTTACAGACTCCGCTAACCCAGAAATAGTACCTCGGGTTGAGAACGTTGCTTCAGGATGAGAACAGAAATCACGCTGCAGCGGGAGGCCCCATTAGCTAAAGTGGTGCATCAGGTTAAGAACAGTTTCTGGTTAAGAGTGGACCTCCAGAATGAATTAAGTTCTTAACCCTAGGTACCACTGCATAGTAACATAAATTTTCATTGGTGTGTCTTTCCGCTAAACTTTGCCATTCACCACTCTATAAGAGATACTATTGTCAGAAATGCAACCACCCTTGCAGTTACCTCCGGGTTAATATCAGGCAGGTAGAATCTGATGTTTTCATTATGCCATGATGTTAAACTACTCAAAAGGGGGGATAATGCACATTTACATAGCTGGTTGTACAGTGGGCAATGGAAAACAATATGGTGATGAATTTATTTCCTCGGATGTAGTAAAGAAAAGAAGCGTAGTTATATATGCTACGAAGATTAGCCGCAAAGCTTTTATTTAAAGATGAAGAAGGCAGAATGATAGCGATAAAAGTAGTATATCAAAGAGAAAAAAATGGTCATTGTGGGAATCTATGTACCAAATGAAAAGAAAGCAGAATTTTAGGATAGATTGTTGGATTATAGCGACGAAAAAATTATATTATTAGGAGATCTAAATGAAATAACATCACTTGATATGGATAGAACAGCATGAGAAAGAGAAAGCAAAGAAGGGAGATTTCCGTGAAAAAGCCAGTGTCCAGAGGTAAAAACTTGGATTTGCTTTGATTAATTTTGCATACCACAATATGGATTATTAATATAGTACTAGAAATGAAGAAATGAAGAAAGGATAAAAGGAGCAGTTTAACAAATAGATAAAACAGACCTGCTTAGAGGAAGGTGGAAGTCTATCGGAGAAGAAAAGGAATTAGGATTAAAGAATATGGTGACATAAGTCTGTATATAAGAACTTACGGATTTGTGGTTGTATGTATGTTTTTGGTATGGTTATTTGTTTGTTTGTTTTCTAATATATCTTCTTTTGTTTGCAATTGTCATTTTATTATTTTGGTGACTTTACTGTTTATGTTTGTCTATTAAGTAAGAAAATTAATAAAAAGCAATTAAAAAGAAAATAAGAAAACAATAAGTGATCCTGTTATCAGTTGTATTTAAAAAGTAGAACTTCGGGTAGCAGATTTTATTTACAGCTGACTCAATGTTTTGTTTCTCAATATCCCTTAATCTAATTTGGATATTGTGATAAATATATTGATCACTAGAATTATACAATAATTCCAAGTCAATACCAATAGATCTAATTTTGCTGTGTATGAGTTGAAGCCATCCTTAAGTAAATGGGAATGCAGACTTTAAGGCTGGGAACAAAAATGGCAACACAGCCAGTATTTTATAGTGCTAGTCCACACCCAATATTTCATCATGTGCGTATCTAAATCTGCAGAATTAAGAATATAATATATTCCTTAAAAGGCTGTCTGATCATCATATACATCAACAAAAGTTAATATTGTGTGCTTTATTACACACTGGCTTATTGTATTAGGAAAGATACAAAATCCTGGTAGCTTCAAACTGCCAGAATGCATCACTTACATTTATTTAAGTTCCTGATTCCTGGCACTGTGCCAAGTTGCCACAGTGATTTATGCTGCCATGAATTCAGTGCAAACCACCTTTCAGAGCAGGTCGATGACACAATAAGGATGGATAAGGAAATTTTCACACTGGCGTTATTTATCTGAAAGACGCAAGGCAGTACGTTGTTCATGATGTACAATAATGAACGGCATTCAGAAGTGAAATGGGGATTATATTGTCCTCATAAAATAGGAAGAAAGGAGGGTGAAGTGAAGGTGTTAAAATTGAAAAACAATCAAAAAGAAAGCACACTCAAAAGTTTCAGAAAACAAGTAATTAGACAAAAGTGTTGTGTTGCTGCCATTGCCCCACATAGGTACTAGTGGTGCTTAGGAAATAAGAGACAGAAAACAGGAGATTCTGCTTATTCACATCACCTTATCTGAGGCTGAAAGCCATGTCTGGTCTCCAGAGGGGATCCAGTCCGTGCCAAAAGTTGGTCTTGAATTAGTCACGGGTCACCTTCACTCGGGAGCTCCAGAATGTAACCATTCTGAGCAGGATTTGCATTTGGTGCCTAAACAGTGCTAGAGTCAAACACTGCTTCCAAATAACAATTGAAAGCACATGGTTTGCGAGTTCGTTTGCAATAGGGCTTGCATTCATCACTATTTAAATACAGGGCCAAATACAAGCCCTACTGTTTTCTAGCGGGGGATCCACCTGGTGCCATATGGTATCACGTGATTGGCTGGTGGGGAGGCAGGGATAAACAATTTTGAATCCAGATGCCTGGACCAAAGTGGTTCCCTATACCAACTCAAATGGAGCACTAAATAGGTTGATTCCATGCAGAGATAAATATGAATGTACCTTTTTGTGTCCATCATTATTGAGCAATAATCAAAGAAATCTCAATTCATTATGCTTTGGACAAAATGTTTTAGCTGGCAGGTCTCTGGGTGGCCTGCCCATTTAATTTTCATGTTTTCTTTGCCCCTATTCTTTGGTTTTTGTCTTCGTTGATGGTTTTATTGTACTTGAGAGAGGATCAAATATTCATTTAGAACTTTAGGATATTCAAGGCTCAGAGTAGCTATTATAAACAGTGGGCAAAAAGCAATCTATTAGTCTGTGGTATCACATGACCAATGCTATGTATATTGAGGGGGCGGAGAAAACATGTTTAAAAATTAATTCTATTACCCTGCATGCCACCTTCATTTTCCTCTCATGCATGCATTTATCAGGGCTTCTTTTCAGAAACAGCAGTTACTTAAGCTTCCCTATCTAGCAAGAATTTATCTTTACCCATCAGTGCCGATGTCTAACTTCCATCCGCACTAATGATGGGGAGGGTATGGTTACCCAGACTCAATGAGGCAATAAATAGTTAGATATCACTATTTACTTGAAAGGTTTCCAAGTAATATATATTAATAGTATTCTCTCCACCAAAGGCAAGTGATTTCAGTGTATTTTACATGAACAGCTGATTTAAAAAGCAGACACTGGGAGAGAGGTAGACTCAATAACTGGACATGAATCTATGCTGCATGAGCATCAATTAACAAGAAAGTACTCTTTTCTTAACCAAACACTCATTTGACCTAGAAGCTTCATGGTTTTTAAGTGGTCAGAACATCAGTATAAATATTTACAAGAATACTTTTGGAGTTACCATGTTGACCCTTTGTCAGTAGTCAAGATTCGACAGACAGCACACCTACAGGTTTGTAGCTCCATTACCTGGCTGTAATGCGGGGCTTCCTTTCCCTTGTAACATTTCTTTGAAACTACAGGTGAATACACATCAAAGAAAGCATCTAATGGAAACAATGACCCTAAGATTCTGTAGTGTGAGATAAAACACATATTTATGTGCAGGGAGGTCACTACTCCTACCTCCTTATAGTCCCGCATGCCACCCCAAAACTGGCTACAGAAGGCCATTGCTGTGAATCACAGAGTCCTTGATTGCATATGTGGAGACTGGCAGACTCATGGCTGCTTGAAAATCTTCTTTTATATTATGGTCAAAGACAGGCAAAGACGAGAAAAACAATCACAAATGAAAACTGCCACTTGCAGGTCTCTGTCACGGAATGTGCTTTGGTTCTGTTAATTTCTGTTGCTCATTGTCTACTTTTCCCCTTTCTGAGCCAATAGGAACACAGGGAGCTTCTCTATACATGTCAGACTGTTGATTTATCTAGCTTAGTATTATGCGACTTACAGCAGCTCTCTGTGTTTTCAGACTAAGGAGTCTTTCCTTGTGCTAGTGCCTGGGTGTGCCAAGGATTGAGAATCTTGAACCAGGCCTGGAAATTGTGAAGCTCTTCTCCATTTGATCCCAAATGGGTGGAGCAGTCCAGTGGGGCTGTGTTTCCTGGCCCTGCCCCATCTATCACTGGCCCCTTGGTTCATGTTTTGGGGCCATAGGTCTGAATAGGGTCTATATGTACAGGCTTTCTTTTGATTAAAAAAATCACAGGAGAGCTTGCACGCATAGAACAGACTCCCCATCCTTAAAATGTCCCCCCCCACCCCATGCATGGTTATGGGCAACAAAGCTGAGGGACTGCAACAGTGGGGCAGGGATGCAGCCCCCCTTCTGCCTCAATGTGACTACAGTCATGCGCAGAATGTCATAAGAGTGCCAGTGAAACGAATCATGAATAGAATCTGTACATTTTAAAATAGCATCCACAGCACCATCTTTGTGTTTTATTTTTTGGGGAAGGAAATAGAGGAAATAGAGAAAGGTTGCTGTGCACAACAGTTTGAAATGGTGGAAGAGAATGCTTGGTACCGTAGCTTCAGGAACAGGACCCCCACACAAAATGGTCACCGCCTGTATTTAAGAACATAAGAAGAGCCCTGCAGGATCAGTTCCGGGACTCATCCTGTTCTCACAGTGGCCAACCAGATGCCTATGGCAAACCCCAAAGCATGACTTGAGTGTTTGTGATCTCCCACAACTGGTATTCAGAGCTGTCCTGCCTCCAACTATAGAGGCAGAACATAGAGGTAGATGTAGAACCATGGCTAGTCGCCATCAAATAGCTCTATCCTCCACGAATGCAATAGATTTGTAGTCATCACCTCCCTGACTGATATGGTCAGTCTCCCAGTCATTCTTCCAAGGGTCACGCTCATTTCACATCCAATTTTTCCTTTCCTTTGTGATCCCACAACACATGTTGAAATGCTGCAGTTCCCATTAATAAGGAGAAAAACAGAGCCAATTGTCCAGAACACATTTAAGCTTTCTCCTTTTGGAATACCCCCTTATGCTGTTATAATAACTGTATCAGAACAATGGCTATGCGGGAATTTCAGTATATAGGTCATAATACATATACATAATATACATAATACATATGGTGCAAAAGATCAAAGGTATGGGGAGAAAATTTTCAAAGGAGTTTGACATTTACTGTTTAATGACTGTAAATGTGATGACTGAGATAATATCACAATCTCCATAATCAAACATAGGTAAGAGCAAATATTTGACAATGGAGCAAATGGCTATATTCCTACAAATTGATTTTTAAAACCTGAGCAAATGTATTTCCGGGCAGCTGACAAGTACTGACTCCAGATGGCGAGGCACACACTTCAGACTCCGTAGCTATGAAACAGGTTTATGGATTTATTTTCTTTTTAAATCAGCATATTAGTCTAAGCCATTCTTCTATGAAACACACTAATTGCCAACAGTTACTAGTCACATTTTCTGCATTTAAGTGCTATTATAAAATAAGTGTCTTTGGCTACATGCATATTTTCATGGTTATGTAGGCCATAAAAATATCATTAGTAAAATTGCTACAAATATGGTTCCTTGTGGCACTTCTTTTTTTATGACAAAAAAGCGGACACAATCTATTTTTGAATGAGAAAGAAGAATTCCATTGTTTGAAACTGACACTACATTTCTTTGACAGCGGCAGATAGTCCCCCACCAAAAAAACCCCTATCTTCTATACAAATAAAGACCAATATAACATTCTTGGATGAGCACATACCTGGAGGCGAGTGCCATTGGACTTAATGGGAGTTAACTCTGAGCAGACACAGATAGGAATGCGCTATAAAAAAACCTGACGACTTTCATCTGCATGCCATTAGGCCCAGACTTTTCTGAGCTGCTGCCTAAAGAAGCATATTCTTTTTTCCCAAGTTCTAATTATAAATGCATTAAGGCTTAACTCCTCCGTTGTTCACAACCTGTGGAAATGATGTCAGAAGGTTCTCCGCTCCATGCTGTCTCCTAGAATTATAGCTGCTTGGTGCTTGACAGCTACAAAATGCCTTTCCAGGACCCAGACCAATAGCAAAGCTATCTGAGGGAGATTGCTGGGTGACTCAGTTCAGGAAGGATATTGTATGTATGTCCAGGTCTCACCAAGGTATAGTCCCAAAATATCGTTTGGATTTGGAGATGGTGGTGGGAACTCTGTGTGTATGTGTGTGCGTGTGTGTGTTTGAAGATAAAATTGGCTGACACTGAAGCCCTAGATAGGAGTTTGCACATAGTCACAGTCTTTATATGGAATTTGGATGGTCATGCTTTTGAATTATGGTGCAGGAAGAGACTCTTGAGAGTCCCATGGACTGCAAAAAGATCAAACCTCTCCATTCTGAAGGAAATCAGCCCTGAGTGCTCACTGGAAGGACAGATCCTGAAGCTGAGGCACCAATACTTTGGCCACCTCATGAGAAGAGAAGACTCCCTGGAAAAGACCCTGATGTTGGGAAAGATGGAGGGCAAAAGGAGAAGGGGACGACAGAGGACGAGATGGTTGGACAGTGTTCTCGAAGTTACCAGCATGAGTTTGACCAAACGGCGGGGTGCAGTGGAATACAGGAGTGCCTGGCGTGCTCTGGTCCATGGGGTCACGAAGAGTCGGACACGACTAAATGACTAAACAACAACAACCAGCAGACTTTCCGTTGGGATGCTGTTCATTTTTTGCAGGTTTCATAAGAATGTAAGGGAGTTCCGATTGATCAGGTAAAACACCCATCCAGAACTTGGTCCTCCTGTTCTCACCGTAGTCAACAAGATTCCTATGGAAAAGCTGCAAATGGGACCAATGGTGTTGTGTGGGTTGCCAGTGCCCGGGGCTGCGTGGAGGGTGGGTGGGTGGGAGGGAAATGGACGGAGTACACATGCGTATTCAGCTGCCTAACAGCATCCGTGTACCCCAGGAGATAGGAGCCGCAGAGATAAGACAAGATTGCTCTGTTGTTTGGAGAGGTCACTTCCTGGTTCAGTTAGAGAAGCTGTTTTCAGTGGAGCCCAGCAATGAAAGCCCACAGCTGTACTGAGGCAGCACCTGGTGTTGAAATTTTGCACCCCTAACAATTTTGCACCCAGGACAACCGTCCCTGTGCCACTGCCCCCCACCCCCCGCTATGCCACTGAGTGGGACTTGAATAGTGCCCTTGTGATTCCCAGCATATTGCCCCAGACAATGGAGATAGAACATAGCCACCATTTTAGGCCACACCAAGGCCTTTTGGGAGGGAGAAACACAATGGCCAATTCTTTGCGTTTCGAAAACAAAATGATAGTTGCTTTTCAAGGGGAGTTTGAGAAGCCTCATTTTGCGCGAAGTGATGCTTCAAGAACTGCCTTCTCTTGATTCCAGGACAGGAATGAATGTTTTTTATCGAGTGATTCATGTTCGCTTTGCTTTACATCCACCTGGGAAAGATAGAAAATGATTTTCTTGATTTAGTCAGACAGTGGAAACAAATGGCAACTTTCTGCATGGATGCAATTTTCCCAACGTCCCATGTGAAGGTGGCTCTAATTATATAGGGAGCAAGCAGTGTCCGTGTTGAATGTTACCAGCTGCAGTTTCCTCTCAGCTGCAGAAATTACCTGAAGTGCATCTGGTAAAAACAATGCAGTTTGCTGTTCAGCAGAAAACCAAACCTTATTTTATTTTTATTTATTTATTATGTTTATATACCAGCTTTTCTTCCAAGGAGCTCAAGGTGGTCACATGGTTTTCCTCCTCCCCATTTCCTCCTCACAACAACCCTGTGAGGTAGGTAAGAAATGGTGATTAGCCCAAGGTCACCCAGCAAGCTTCATGGGCGAATGGGGATTCAAACCCTGTTCTCTCAGGTCTTAGTTCAACACTCTAGCCATTATGCCACACTGGTTTTACTTTGTTATGGCATGGAAGAAACAATATGAAACTTAATGAGAAACCTTTCTAATCTCATTCTTATTTCCCATGTGATGCCAGTCGAAATAAGCAACATGGGAACTGACTTGTTTATTTCTGATCAGATCATGGTAATGCTATTTTAGAATAGTTTCGGTTTACTGGAAAATGTAATGCTATACAGTGGTACCTCAGGTTAAGTACTTAATTTGTTCTGGAGGTCCATACTTAACCTGAAACTGTTCTTAACCTGAAGCACCACTTTAGCTAATGGGGCCTCCTGCTGCTGCTGCGCCGCCAGAGCACCATTTCTGTTCTCATCCTGAATCAAAGTTCTTATCCTGAAGCACTATTTCTGGGTTAGCGGAGTCTGTAAACTGAAGCATATGTAACCTGAAGTGTATGTAACCTGAGGTACCACTGTATTTCACTAGTAACTAGATTAAACCCCACAGTGTTTTCAGCTGTACTACACAGCAGCCCCATACTTTATGACAGCGCTCCTCCCCCCCAAAAAAGTATTGATCTTTATTTTGATATTACTGCGCAATAGAAGGATCAATGGAAAACCATGGCGATCAATAGACAGGGTGCCGTACATTCATCCCTGCTATTGTTCATTCACATATCTAGCGGAATTTTTCTATTAATCAAAGCCTGACAAAGAAAGCATGATTCCTTTGAAAGATGTGCTTAGAGATATAGCAGAACACAAGCCATTTGACGGGGCATAAATCAACCACTCTTCATCTGCATTCACTTGCCCATTTTTCACCCTGAGACATGTTTTGATAAATGGCAGCTCACGTCCCTAAACGGGCACACCGGTGTTGAAAAATTACCGTTACAGTGGTACCTCAGGTTAAGTACTTAATTCATTCCGGAGGTCCGTACTTAACCTGAAACTGTTCTTAACCTGAAGCACCACTTTAGCTAATGGGGCCTCCTGCTGCTGCTGCACCGCCGGAGCATGATTTCTGTTCTCATCCTGAAGCAAAGTGCTTAACCTGAAGCACTATTTCTGGGTTTGCGGAGTCTGTAACCTGAAGCGTATGTAACCTGAGGTACCACTGTATTCTGGTCAACCGGATCTGCAGTTGAAAATAAATAAAATTAGGTGTTTTTTAAATATTAAAAATACAAAGCGTGTTCTCATTAAAAAGAGAGCACGTGTTGCGGTTGGGGCCAGCAAAAGCATTCCTAGTTGCCAGCCGGGCTGTGGCAAGGTAATTGATTGATTGGTGGTTGTTGTTACTAGGCTAAAACTGATGTTGCCAGTTAAGGGGTGGGATCAGAGGTTATACCAGGTCCACAGAATGTTCCTTTCTCTTTCGCTGTGGACACCGGATCACATGGAGCACTGGGACTGTCTGGAGGACAGTGTTTCAATCTTCTCATTGTCTGGTTACATTTATTTATTTCCCCCTTCTTTTAATCCTCTTTAGTCCCTTAAATAATTTAATTCCCCCCTTTTCCTGTTCGATTTCCCACCCCACCCCTTACCCTGCCCTGTGGGAAGATTCTCCCTGTATCTCTGGCTTGCCTTTCCCAATAGGGAGAGGGCCCCTGGTAGGGGCTTCCTTTCGCAAAAAGGTTTCCCCCATTTCTCCTGTTGTAAATTGTGGGGCTAGTCAGGGCTGTTCCCAGCTTAGCTGGAATCATTTTCGTTTATAGCACCCCCGAAGATTGGCTTTATTTGAGTGTGTGCAGCGCTGTTGGCCAAATATTAATCTAGCCTTGGGCGGGAGCACTATTTTGAGTTCTTTTAATATTGCTATGAGACTAAGATTCTCAAGAGCAGAGGCGGGGAGGCCTATTTGGCCTGCACATAACTTCCAAGCCTAAGTCTGCTACAGGTAGCAGTTAATTGTTAAGTCTCTGACCTCTCTTAAGAATGTATCTTCTTGCAGGCTCAGTTGCTGCTAATGTATATCTGAGGCAGACAGGGCGGTAGAGGCTCTCTGTGCCTCCAATGACTATGAGCACTCTGTATATGCTCTTGAACTATGCTGTTTCTGAACAAGTTTATTTTCGTTAAGTTTGTTTTGCCCTGATAGTGGCGACTGCCATTTTAGAGACGAGCCATTGTGGCTTAGTGGCTAAAGTGTACGACTAGGACCTGGGAGACAGGGTTCATATCGCCCTCTTAGCCATTGTTATAACAAAACAAAACAAACTGCTCCTTTTGGGCTATTCTGTAGTTCGGCCCATTTGTG
Organism: Podarcis melisellensis; assembly: GCF_964234715.1. Classification (NCBI taxonomy): domain Eukaryota; kingdom Metazoa; phylum Chordata; class Lepidosauria; order Squamata; family Lacertidae; genus Podarcis; species Podarcis melisellensis. The sequence continues at coordinate 25,579,838 of NC_138543.1, forward strand.
GTAAAAGAACTTTGGGTTTCTTGAAGGGGTGCTTCCCTCTAAAAGGGCAAGCAGGGGTACCTGGACAGGCTGTGGGCTACCTCAACTCTGCTATTTCACTGGAGACATTTATGCCTGGCCTAGCAGGTGATCCTAGGGCTTTTTCCTAGAATTCGTTGGCCTGGAAGCGTTTCCGGCCTGAATAGTGTCCCCATGTGGTCCACGAAGCATTGGTTTCACCGGTTCCTTACATGGTTAGTTTTTGCAGACTATGACAGGGTTTTGCAGATGCCTCCAGAGCTTGCCTCTCCTGCAGGGGATGACTTGCGGACGCCCCAGGTGCCTTCTTCCATAAGGAAGCATTTTTGGAGGCTGCAATCCAGGAGGAGGGCAAAGAGGAGCAGGAATGATAATTCAGACATCACCTTGGACCTCTACAGGGGTCAGGGTGTGGCTGTCCTGCATCTTTAGGGATCATCCTGGATAGCTCAGCTGGTCAGTGCATAGTGCCGGTAATGTCTAGGTTGCAGGATTGGTCCCTATATGGCACAGCTCCATGCTCCCCCATTGTTCTACCTGGACACTTAGGCCCAATGTCGAGGGACTTTTGGTGGTTCCCTCCCTGCGAGGGATGTGACAGGTGCCACGTTTGCAATATGCAAGCAGGAGAAAGCACCTTTGTGTGCCCGCACTGCAGTTTGCTCTGTGCGTTGCAGGACACGGCGCTGCACGGGCTACATTTGCATTGCATTGCGTGAGAGATTTGCATTTGCATTGCACGGAGGTGTGCATTGCACAGAGGGTGTGTGTGCATTGCACAGAGGGTGTGTGTGCATTGCATGCACAGAGTGTGTTGTTGCATTGCACGGAGTGTGTAGTTGCATTGCACCAAGTGTGTGAGCATTGCACGGAGTGTATAGTTGCATTGAACGGAGGGTGTGTGCAGCGCACAGAGTGTGTTGTTGCATTGCGCAGAGCATGTTGTTGCATTGCACGGAGTGTGTAGTTGCTTTGCATGGAGTGCGTGTGCATTGCACAGAGGGTGTAGTTGCATTGCACAGAGGGTGTTTTTTGCATGGCACAGTGTAGTTGCAGTGCACTGAGTGCGTTTTTGCATTGCACGGAGTGTGTAGTTGTGTTGCACAGAGTGTAGTTGCATTGCATGGAGTGTGTGTGTGCTGCACGGAGTGTTTTTTGTTTGTTTGTTTGTTTGTTTGTTTTTTGCATTACACAGAGTGTGTGTCTGAAAAGGAAGCTGGCTCGGCGGCAGCTTTGTCGGAACTTCTTTAGGGGTTCTGGCCAGCGTAAGTATTATGATGGCAGCACAAGATGCCCCCTGCCCATGAGGGGGCTGGAAGCTGGCAAGCAATACCTCAATACCTTTTGCCATATTCCCATTTTATTTGGGGATCCAGATGGATATCGTTGCTAAACATACCACTTGCCTATGGAGAAGCTGTCTGCCTTGAAGGAAGCTATTTTGTAATACTTCCTCTGTGGCAAGTGATGCTTCATCAGATCCGATCTTGCTGGGTCACTTAATTAATCTTGCATGCAGAGTGGTTGCCCCAGGTCGCCCCTTCCCTTCCCACTAGGCCAGGCTCCCTGCGGCCTGTGGTCCCCTTACCTTTCTCGTGCAATGGTTGCAATTCCTAAATGTTGAAGTCCCCTTGCCTTTCTCATGCAATGGGATCTCATGCAATGGTTGCAATTCCTAAATGTATGCAATAGTAGTTGGCCATGGCAGGATACCTGGAACTTGCACAGGGATTTTCAGGTTCATGCTGATGCTGCTGGATCTTTGCCCTTTGGATTTTTAATTTATTATTATCATTATTTTATTTATTTATTTATTTATTTATTTATTTATTTATTTATTTATTTATTTCAGGAGCTGCTGGTGTGCAAAGCCATGGCCTCAAGCCCGGTGTGGTGAGGCAATCATGTGACCTAACTTTTCTTGAGTTTTCCCCATTGTAGTAACAGTTCACATGTGGCCCGAGGAGTTCAGTGAACATCGGATCTGCTTTTGGTCTGATAACCAGGCAGTGGTGAGCGTCTTGGCAAAACGGTCCTCACGCTCCAGCTGAGTCTTCGCCCCTCCACTCACGCTTTTGAGCTGCGCCGCTTAAGGTTTAATATTGTGCTTTCTGCTCCTGATTACGGGATCCTCTAATGATGTCACTGACACTCTATCCCATTTTCAGATGGAGCGCTTCAGATCCTGGGCTCCAAACACTCAGCTACTGCCAGACTTTTCCAGACCACCTGTGGCATTTTGACAACAATTAGTAATTACAGAGAGCAGCAGCTTCCATTTCCCCTTCTGCTTTTAGCTCTTATGGGAAGGCCTGGATGGATTTCTTAGCCTTAAGCTGGCAGTCCTTGGCCATTCAGATGAACTGGCCCCCATCCTCTGAGCAGATCCTGCAGTATTTGGTCCACCTGCTGCAGATTGGGCATGCTGTTATAACTATAAGGATTCTGTCCGCTGCAATGTCTGTTATACTGAAGCTTTAATTTTCAGAGACCCTGGTAAGGTTTGTGGTGTGCAGGGCCTTGGAAGGTTGGAATAGGCTCCAACCTCATAGGACAGTGGGCAGAAAGTCGGTCAATTTTACCTATGCAGTATCTGCAACAAGTTAAAACTTATAAGCTGGTAAAAGATCAAGGCGAGTCTCCTTTCAGTATTCCATTGCATTTTGGTGCACTGAGGGTTGGGGTAATGGTTGTTGGAGCTAGCACGGGGCTGAGAGTCTGGAGGCTTATTGCTTCAGGACTTTTCCTTATCTGGCTTTGGAGCTTGTCATTAGAGTTGGGAACTCTAAAACAGACTTAGTGGGCAGGAGTGCCACAATCTGGCTTCCTGTCACAGGTAAGGAGGGCCCTTGCCCAGTTATGGATACCAGAAATATTTGGCTTTTCATTACCGTCCGGATATTTTCCCGGATCATCTCTGGAACCTTGGCAGCACTTAGTTGTACAGGGAGTAGCTGCATCTGTTGCCCCATCCACTCTGCGGTCATATAAAAAGGCCTGGGCTGACTTTTTATTGTTTAATGGTCAGCCGGTCGATGGGGTACTGACCACCCCCCACTCTACCTCGCAGGTGCTCAAGTATTTGGCCCATTTATTCCAGATGCGCCGAGCGGCTAGGACGCTGCGACTTCATTCGGCAGCGATTTCCTTTTTTAGTAGGGCAAATTTTAACAGGGACCCGTGTGGGAAGTTTGTGGTGCGCAGAGCTTTGGAGGGATGGGGGCGTCTCACTCCTTCCAGGCCTCTTCCCAGACGGCCCATTACATTTGAGTTGCTGTCTCAGATGCACGGTAAGTTGCGTGGCATCTGTTGGTCTAAGTTTGAGGCTCGCCTATTTGCTGCAGCCTTCTCATTAGCTTTCTTTGGGGCCCTGAGAGTGGGAGAGGTGGTCCTTTAGCCTAAGAGGGACGGAGGCTCTAGGGGTTTGTTGCTGCAAGATGTGAGTCTATCTATGACAGACCTGCAGCTTAATGTGCGAAATTCAAAAACAGACCAGCTGGGTAGAGGAGCTCTCCTCAGGCTCCCGGCGACTGGGGAAAGTGGCCCTTGCCCGGTAAAGGATCTTAGAAAGTATCTGGCGCTGCGGCCTGAGGGTGAGGGGCCCCTGTTTATTCAAGAAAATGGGCACCCGTTGGTACGGCATCAATTCACTAAAGTGTTGCGTAAAGTTATTGCAGCTTGTGGCCTGGCGGCCTCTGAGTTTGCCCCCCACTCCTTCCGGATTGGTGCTGCTACGACGGCTGCCCATTGGGGCTTATCGACAAAGAGGATAAAGAATTTGGGCCGGTGGAGGTCGGATGCATTCAGAGCATATGTGCGGAAATGATGTGTGTTGTGTACTTACATTTCTGCTTTAACCCTAGGTCTGGCCACTATTCGTATCTGGATAGTGGGGCACAGTATTGTGCATTGGGCCGCTGTCAGAGCTCGCCAGTCTGGATTGGGAGATTGCCTGGGCCTTCCGCAGCACGTTCAGGTGTCCTGGATTTGCAGAACGGGGATGCGCTGGAAGGAATTCTTACCGCTCATGCAAAGGCGTGTTCTCCGGCTTGGCCCTCCTTCGGCGATTGTGGTGCAGCTTGGGGAAAATGATTTGGTTTCCTCTTCTTGCTATGTGCTGCGAATGGCTATTTTGCAGGACTTAAGGGATCTGGCGGCTATGGTGCCTGATTCTACACTGATTTGGTCACAGTTGCTGCAACGCCGCATCTGGCGGGGTAGTCCGTGCCCTGCGTCCACCGAGAGAGTTCGGAAGCGGATTAATTCCGCGGTGGGCAAGTTGGTGGTGAGCTTGGGTGGATTGGTGATTCCTCATCCTATGATATCCTTTAGGGCTGCTGATTTATACAGGGATGATGGGGTTCATCTTTCTACAGTTGGGAATGGTGTGTGGTTGGATGCGGTGGTGTCCAAGTTGAAGGTGTGGTTTGGTTTGTGAGTGGTTGGCGGCGAGCATAAGGGCTCGGGTGGCGGTTAGGCATTGGTTAAATTGGTTGGTGGAGGGGTATGGATTGGCTGTGCCTACCCCTCCAATGCTGCTGCGGAATGGGAATTCCGTTAAAGGAATTCTGGGGCTTACCATCCCCCTTGTCCAAACCCCTGGAATCGGGTGCGGGCCGTGTAAGACCCCAAGGCGCACGCAGGGAGGAACTGAAGGGTCTGAGTCGCAGCCCCAGTTGCCCTGCCTGTTCCTCCACACTGACTTACGCTGGAATCCGGGAGTCAGTGCTATCCCCAAGGCGGGGGGGATAGCTAGTCATAACCAATGCCTAAGCAACCATTCACAATCTTGTATGATAATAAAGTTGTGGCCAAAATTATGCCAAAAACCTTAAACAAAAAATTATGTGTGATGTGTGAGTTATTTGGGGAAGGGATGTTTTGGGGACCTCAGCACGCAAACCATCTGCGATAGTCATTTTATCCCATTATTCGCTTGTGAGCTCGGCAATCATTATCTTAACAGGCAGTTCTAGAACAGCAAAACTTCGCAGGTCACATTGGGCAAGGTCCTCCTTTAGATGCAACATGCGAGCAATCTATAGACAAGCGGAGAGCATAAAGAAGGATTGATCCACACACCCCAAACAAGGCAAATTAGACCGGTCTGTGGAGAAACTGGAAATAAGGACCACAGCAATGGTGAGCAATAAAAGGGAAAGTGTCAGGTATAATTGCTTAGCATTCTGGCTTTCAGTGGTGCAACATGAAGAGGAAGCAATTTCACTTGCCTTTGATAGCAGTGCAGCACATTGTGGCCATACCAGGAACAGAAAATGCTTGTCGTTAACAGCATGCCAGCTGTAACAGTTATCTCTAGTGGCATTTCACAGTGCCCTCTGGCACTCCAACTATCACACCCGGCTGCCATTTCCCTGGGCCGTTCCATCCAAGTATGTCAGTGTATAGGGAGGGAAATAGAATTTACTGCTCTCTGTAACTCCACAATGAGTCTAATAATACCAGATGGGGCCAAAGGCACTCTTTTGGATTGCAATCTTTGCACTTTATTGCAGTCAGGAGGTTCTGGCTAATAGGGCCGCTTTAACCTGGATGCTGGTCAGTGTGGGAACATGTTGGGGTCTGGCCACACTGTTGCCGTAAGCCAGTACTCACCAGAGACCACAGATTCCATACCCTCCAACATTTCTCCAATGAAAATACAGTTGTACCTTGGTTTTTGAACAGTTTAGTTCTCAAACGTTTTGGCTCCCAAATGCCACAAACCCGGAAGTGACTGTAACGGTTTGTGAACTAGTTTTGGAAGTTGAACAGGGCTTCCACAGCTTCTGATTGGCTGCAGGAGCTTCCTGCAGTCAGTCAGAAACCACACTTCGGTTTCCAAATGTTTTGGAAGTCGAATGGACTTCCGGAATGGATTCCATTCGACTTCCAAGGTATGACTGTAGGGATAACCTATTTATTATTATTATTATTATTATTATTATTATTATTGAATAGGACACCCCTATTTTCACCCTATTATTATTATTATTATTATTATTATTATTATTATTATTATTAATACCCTGCTCATCAGACTGGGTTGCCCCAGCCACTCTAGGTGGCTTCCAACATATATAAAAACATAAAACCTTAAACCTTAAAAAAAACTTCCCTATACAGGGCTGCCTCCAGATGTCTTCTACATTTTGTATAGTTACCGTATTTTTTGCTCTATAAGACGCACTAGACCATAAGACGCACCTAGTTTTTGGAGGAGGAAAACAAGAAAAAAAATATTCTGAATCTCAGAAGCCAGAACAACAAGAGGGATCGCTGTGCAGCGAAAGCAGCAATCCCTCTTGCTGTTCTGGCTTCTGTGATAGCTGCACAACCTGCATTCGCTCCATAAGACACACACACATTTCCCCATACTTTTTAGGAGGGGAAAAGTGAGTCTTATAGAGCAAAAAATACAGTACTTATCTCCTTGGCTGGGCTGGGCTGGGGTGGGTATCACATATTTCCATACCCTCTAACGTTTCTTTGATGAAAATAGGGATGTCCTAAGGAAAAGCGGGACATTCGAGCATCAAATCAGAAACCGGGACAGCTTCTGTAAATTTGGGGCTGTCCTTGGAAAATAGGGATACTTGGTCTGGGATTCCCCTGATTCAGTGTTAGAAGATGCTGGTCTCAATAATTCCCGGATTAGGCATGTCTTAAAACTTGAGGAATTCCTGAAACTCCTCAACAAGAAACGGTACTGTAGGTGTCACATAGATGTAGGTGTCCTTCCTGGACTCCTTTGGGAGAAAGGGCAGGACAGAAATGTAATAGATAGATAAAACCAATCTGAATTTGTCTCTCTTCTTAAAAGCCAAGTGGAGGTGGCGACAGTGCCACATAAGACCTACACTTTGGAATTCCCTGCCTATTGATATCAAGAAGGCGACTTCACTGAACTCTTTTTGGAGCCTGCAGAAAACATTCTTGTTTAGTCAAGCCTACTCAGATCCACAGAAAGCTGGTGTAATTTTAATCTGTTTTAGCCTTTTAACTTTTGTGTGTTTCAAAGTATGGTTGTGAACTTTTTCTTGATTTTACTGTTTTATCTTTTGTAAGCAACTTCGAGTGGTGTATAAATTTTATGAAATAAACAATAAATAATCCACTTCCTGCATTTGCTAAAAAAGTGTTCAATGTTACTTTTATACTTATGCCATCTAAACAAACTTTCATTGTTACCTGGTGATGTATTTTTGAATAATAATCACATCAGTTAGCACTTTCCTAATAAATAGCATGTATTATACTTGTTTTCCTCCGATGTCATTCCACCCAAGCTATTGATCCAAGAATTTTAAAAAATAAGAAGTGAGGAAAGTAGACGTTTCATACTTAAACGAGGCTCTTTTTCACAGATTATCCTCAGGTAATATGCTTGGGTGCCTGCTGATGAGGGTGACTGAAGTCATGTCCCTCCATTATTGATTGTGATGAGGCTTCCAGGTACTGAGAAGAAACTATTGAACGGTTCTGGATCTCCTTTGAAAACTTGCATTTCATATTACATCCCTGAATAAAGAAACAAGTGACAAGATAAGTGCAGTCTACACAAAACACACAAAGACACCCTCTCCTATTTGACACTTAAAGTAAAGCCATACTGGGCATTTTTAATAGGGATGAGTTATACATGATGCCACCTTGGAAGATGTTTCAGAAATTGAAGAATTTTGTGAACCGACTCTTTGCTGAAGTAGGCCACAGGGAGCCTATTAAGCCAATTCTTCCTCTCTTACCTTGCTATCCTGACAGCTTCTAGGCCATATACAGAAATTTGATCTGCAAGTGTGCAGAACTGAGCGTTCCTTGTTAGTGATGCCCATGCTGTGAGATGTCTTTCCCAGCAAACTTTGTGTGGTCCTCAGTTTGTTTTCTCACATGTTAAGGTGTCTTTATTTTGGAAGGCTTTTCCTGGTGTTTCATCTGTTTTAACTTGTTGATGCATTTTAACTCTGGGCTGCTTGGCTTTCTTTCTGTCAGGGAACTGCCATCAGCTCAGAGGCGAGAGGTGGAAGGGCAGTTGGGTTATAGGGAGCCTCCAAAGATCGTGAGAAGTAGCACTTTCTCCGCGGAGGAGGGAAGCCACGGCTCGAGTGGGGAAGGGGTTCAAAGCTCGGAGGATGCAAGGGAGAGCCACAGCATCAAGCAGGAACAAAGCGGGGGGGGGAGGCAGGTCCCCCTCTGCCCACACCTTCTTTGCGCAGTCGGTTTACGCGCAGAGAGGGAAGGCATAGGGTGGGGGTCAAAAGACTACTCTGCTGGGGAAAGTTTAAGGATCGCCCACTCCCAGATTCTGCTAGCGAGTGAGCAGACATGGACCTGAGTCAATCTGCACTGTGAACATTTTGGACAGATAATAAAGCCTTGAAAAGACCTGTGGGGAGTCTTGCCTGTTTGCTCTCGAGCAACCACACAGGCACACATAACACTTGCTGTTTTGAAAATTGTACTGTTGGTGTTCCATGCTATTCAGAATGCTGAATTAACACCTCAGCCCTTGTCTAGTATCCTGACCTTTCCATAGTTCCCAGTCAGTTTTGGAGCCCTCGGCTTACTGGTCTCCATCTTGCTTGAGCCAGCATTTCCTTTTTGTGGCAGAAATCACCTTGGATCAGGACACTAATAGGGTGTCAATCCATTTTTCTCCACAAGTATCTCACCCTGAGCCACCCATTCATAGTGGCAAGCCTGTTTCTTTGGAGGGGAAGCAGGTTATTTGAAACAGTGTGCCATTTCAATGGAATACATTTGAGTTATAAGTCATCTGATACCTTCTCTGCATCCCACCTCCAAGGGAGTTTTGCAGGGTGTTCATAAGAATACAGGCTTCTCCTGTGGTGGTTCCCAGTCTAGGGAATGCTTTCGTCAGGAAGCCCTGCCTGACGCCAGCTTTGTTTTCATTTCGGTACCATAGAATAGAATCACAGAACTGTTGAGTTGGACGAGACATTGAGAGTCATCTATTCCAACTCCCTGCAATGCAGGAATCTCAATGATAGATGACCATCCAATCCTTGCTTTAAAAACCCCAATGAAGGAGCATCCACAACCTCTTGAGGGAGACGGTTCCACTGCTGAACTGCTCTTACTGTCAGACAGTTCTTCCAGATGTTTACTTGGAATCTTCTCTTTTTTTGCAGGCATTTGGGAGCACCAATGATTGGGTGTTTTTATTCTGTTTGTTGTTGTTGTTGTTGTTTTGAAGCTCTGTGTATTTTCAGAGTACTTACTCTATTTTCTTCTTGTAAATCTGTCTGGAATGTATCAAGTCTAATGGCCTCAAGGAGGAGCAGAATGTCTGAAAACATGCCATTTGGATGAACAACGCAGTAGTTACAGATAATAGGACACAGGCAGGATTTCCACTGAAATAATGGTAAAGCCTAAATAAAACCACATTAGCCCACATAGCGTAGTTGGTTAGAGCATGGTGCTGATGATGCCAAGGTGGCAAGTTTGATCCCCATATGAGACAGCTGCATATTGCTGCATTGTAAGGGGTTGGGCGGACGCGGGTGGCGCTGTGGGTTAAAGCCTCAGCGCCTAGGGCTTGCCGATCAAAAGGTCGGCAGTTCGAATCCCCGCGGCGGGGTGCGCTCCCGTTGTTCGGTCCCAGCGCCTGCCAACCTAGCAGTTCGAAAGCACCTCCGGGTGCAAGTAGATAAATAGGGACCGCTTTCTAGCGGGAAGGTAAACGGCGTTTCCGTGTGCAGCTCTGGCTCGCCAGAGCAGCGATGTCACGCTGGCCACGTGACCCGGAAGTGTCTTCGGACAGCGCTGGCCCCTGGCCTCTTGAGTGAGATGGGCGCACAACCCCAGAGTCTGGCAAGACTGGCCCGTACGGGCAGGGGTACCTTTACCTTTAAGGGGTTGGGCTAGAACAGATGATGCTCAGGACCCCATCCAACTCTTCAATTCCATGGTGGTGACAACTAATTTGAAACCACACAAAGGCATCCCTTAGAAGCTAAAACAAAACTAAATAATTATTTTCAAGTGCTCACTCTTAGGGTTGGTTTGTTTTGAACCAGCAGGAGAGGTCCGTCACATCCCATACATGCTCCCATCCCTACAGTAGCCATAGCTTTGGAATCCATCAGTGTTGGAATATTTTGGCAAGGCCCCTCTAGCAATCCAGAGCACTTTCGTATCCAGCAGTGTTTTTGGTGCGGGTGGGTGGGTAAAACCGAGGTGCCAGTACTCACATCTGGAGAGATGCGCCATGGGTGCAGCACAAAATGCCTGCCATAGGCAGCAAAATGGGGGGAAAAGATGTGAAGGTAAAAGTACTCAGTACTAGTGAATACTATCACAAAAAAGCCCAGATATTTGTTGTCCTATGAGCCCTGCGTAATCTGTTTGAATAGAGGTGGTCTTTCTTTCAGCAGAACTGCCAAATATCCACCACAAACAAAACCAAGGTCTCATGCCAACTTATTTAAGCTCCTTTGGGTGGGGTATTACTTATGCTTGCTTAAATCTTAAACATCTTTGACTAGCCCAGCCGTTTTGACTGCCATGTGTTTCAATAAAACCATGCATAGGTGTGACTAACTTTGGTGTGTCATCTGAGGCTATTCCTTGCATGGTGCTCTTCTGCAGCCATGGGGTGAAGCAAATTCAAATACACCAGCAAAAATGGAAGCATGCACAAATTCAAAAGCATGTGTTTAGAAGTATCTTATTCTCTGACTCAAGGCACTCAGTGAGACTCATTGCTGAGACTGAGCACACTGAAATGCATATACTAATGTGGCAGATTGATGATTACTCATATATTGTTATATGCAAACATTGGGAAAATTAATACAGAATGTCTATGTTGCACATATTATAAATTTGTCAGGGATTGTTTTGCTTTTAATAGCAATGACAAATTTGGCTTGCATTTTCTTGGCTAGATAAGAAATAGAGCATTTAGTTGCATGAAGCCATTTATCCTTGTAATCTTTTTTCATTAAATTGCAAATGTCTCTCTTTGCCACAGCTCTGCGTATTTGATTTATTTTAAAAGATGCAATATAAACTTTTAAAGATTAAATCTTCCATATGATTGCTCTTCCAAACATCTTATTTTTATTATCCTCTCTTTCTTCAAAATAAAGATTCCTCAAAGTTTTACTCACATTTTTTTATTATAATAACTGTGATGTGTCTTTTTCTTGCTGCTTGGACCCCAAGTTCCAGTTGCATTTGCAGAAGACACTTCCACTTCCAGGGTTTTGTAGGAAGTTCGGTATTTGGTGTTCTGTTACACCAGAAGCAGCTTAGTCATGCTGCCCACATGACCAGGAAAAACTGCGGACAAACACCGGCTCCCTCGGCCTGTAAAGCGAGATGAGCACCTCAACCCCAGAGTCGTCTGCAACTGGACTTAATTGTCCGGGGTCTTTTACCTTTTTTAAAAAAGTATGCCTGGTCCAAACCCCACTGGAACTACTGGGAGGGGCAAATGCTGGCTGAACCAACCTGAACCTGGCACAGAGAGAAAAGGGGTGAAAGCCATCAAAACACAGAGAGCCAGCTCAGCTAGCATCACCATTGGAATGGGGACTACCTGTTGCTACAAGCGCAGCACAGGGTGTGGAGGCATCACAACATACCTGCCCACTTCCAAAAGCTTACTCTGGCTGACTTGGAATGCTACCAGTTCTTCCAACTAGACAGGGAAGTCATTAAGGAGCTCTGCCTGATGCAAGCCCAGGTCCAAGCCCACAGGAACAAGGTGCTCCAGAAAATGTTCCTGGGTTTGCCCTACCTGGCCACAGGGGACTTGCTGAGGAGCTCACCATATCTCCCAGTCCTCCAGTAGCAGGTGTGATTCTCCCTTTCTGGACTTCATGGTGGACCTTGTGTTTGTGGAGAGTATTACCTAGGTGCAAAATGCCTTTCACTGAGTGCCCTGAGATCTGTCTCCTCAGTGCAAATTCCCTGAATCATCTACATGAGGAGCTGCACTATGGAAGTGAAATAAGCTGAACATGGGCTGTAAATTATGCTGGATCCTGAGTCCTTTTTCAGAGTTGTGTACGGAGGTGAACCTGAGCCCATTTCCTCCCCGTTAAAAATGTGGTCTGAATTACACCATTTTTGGGCTAGTGGGTGTCAGGTCACACATGACTGAGCTGAATGGAGTTCAGTATATGGTCCTGCCTGCCCGGCCCCATTCCCCCAGAATGTCCATTTTTCAGGGCTTACATCAGGGTAAGACGTAGCCAGGATGGAGGAGTTACATGGCATATCTCCAGCTGAGCTCAGGTTGGGGACTTATGGATGTGTAGCTGGCTGAACCAGAACTCAACTGGCTGAGCTGGAGATGCACTGGATCCTAACTTGCTCACCACGTTGGATCTTGGATTTCAATTGCTACCTCTGTTTAAACCTTAGGAATGCATTCCAGCCTAAGCTAACTTCCAAGTCACGCTGAAATCAACGAGAATTAAGCACCCCTAACTTTCTTTGGGTTGCACCTGCAAACAACAGTCCTGCATTCAATTAGGAACCCTTAAGTCATGTTGATTTAAGTGGCAGTAACTCAAGGATAACTATGCACAAGATCACCCAATTTAGGTGTCTAAATAGTTGCTTAGTTTTCAGATATGCAAAATATCCATCACTCTCATTGATCCCAACTAATTTAAAACTCTGCTAGCTAATTGCCTGGAACTCTGATTCCCAATCAAAGAGTGCTTGTGTTATAAATAGAACCTATTTTGGAGTTCAGACCTAGTTGTTAGAGTCTTGCAAGTATGCAAGAGCCTTCTGAATTATGTTAGAGTAAGGAACATCTAGAAATGGCTCCCTTTAGCCTCAAAATCCTTTGGTTTCAGATGAGATCCAGGAAATGTGGCACATTGTTGTGGCCTAAGAGCTGGTACAATGTTTTTTCATCTAGCCTAACTGTGGGAATAATTGTCATCTGAATGGCATGAGTGATGTAATATTTTGGGAGGGGCCAAAAGTCACTAGCAGAATACATGCTTTGTAAGCAGAAGGTCCCAGGTTCACTGCTTGTTATTGATGGTTAAAAAAAGCACATGGGACAGTGGTGGGAAAGCTTTGGACTTCCATATATTGTTGGACTCCAACTCCCATAATCCCCGGGCAACATAGCCCATGGTCAGGGCTGATGGGAGTTGTAATTCAACAATGACTGGAAGGCCGTAGCTTCTCCACCACTGTCCCATGTGCTATTTTAAAATGGAACTACCGTAATAATAATGGCCCCAGACTAGAGTGGTGATAAATACTCAGGGATGGAGGATGAGCTGGTGAAGTCTGGGCCTGCTGTACTGCCAGCTGAGGAACAAAACCAGGGGCCTGGCAGTGATCCCAAGGCTGTAAGTCAGGAGCCTCTGTACCTGAACTTGAGTCCTGTCTTCCTCCAAGTCTAATGCATCCATGGAGCCTATCAGCTCCCTCTCCACAAAACTGCCCAGCAGAGCAAGGAGCACACTAGGTGAGAAGGCAGAGAAGCTGGGCCTTTGAGAAACCACCTGAGGTGGTCTACGGCCATACTACCCTGAACACGCCCGATCTCGTCTGATCTCGGAAGCTAAGCAGGGTCAGGCCTGGTTAGTACTTGGATGGGAGAAACCACCTGAGGTGGTGGCGGTGGCAGCAATTTGAGCAGAGGGATTCATATAGACTTAGTCAACTCCTGCTTTTGATGGAGCAAAATTTGCATTTTGAGGTGCTATCTGAGGTGCTTAAACTCTTGCTGCTTTGCCTCATGGGTTTTTATTTTGTTATTATTTATTAAATATATATACCACGCTTCGTCTGAAGATCTCAGCGACATCAGCGCCTGCTCCTATAGGCCAAGACAATGTCGTCCCCCACCATGTATTTTTTGAGGGGGTTGGGCCTCCTCAATACTCAGAGGGCATTAGCTCCACCCCATCCAATCCTCATGATGTCACACGACTGATGTCAGGACATTGCATTGGGCCCCCTCAATCAACTGGAGAAGATGACGCCTCTGCTCAGGGCAGTTCACAATATAAAAATACAGGATGAAAGCACAAAATAATTGGGGGGGGGATACAATATTTCCTCTCCCTTCTGAGGAGAGATCAGAACAGCTATAGTCACATACTTCTCAACTGTACTAATTTGGAATAAAATTGTGACTCTTTGGGTGAATGCTTACTTATACAACATAAACCCCAAAATGTTAATATTTTCAGGGTTTAGGTATGTTTGTTTCAAGTCATTTCTATTGGGCATTATTCCTCCATTGTAAACTGAAGATGCTTATTTGGCATGTAAGAATTAACATCATTTTATTCCACCTTGGGTTTTTTAGCTTGGCTACACCCAGTAGAAGGTTTGCAAATTCCAATTTCATGTATAGTCAGCTGCTTGCCTGTATATCATTCTGATCTGCAGAGCCTCACAGAACTGACTGAAAACAAAGTTATATCCAACAAGGGGCACACATAAGAAAGTAGCAGCCTTAAAGCTGGTAACACCCTCTGTATTTTTCATTGCCTTGTCAGCTTACTCCCTCCTGACAGCATGGTATCAATATCCTGTCCTTCTAAATACAAGTCCTGATATTAACTGTCAGCAATGTAGAATCCTCAGTAATGTATGTCAGAGATGTATAATCAAAAACTAAATCAGAATGTCAAAGTGATTGAATCGGGAGGTGTAAATTCTCATAAAACTGCAAATTCATCCTCCTTCAGCCGGAAAATTGGCATTTTTTGTTCACAGACTCTTTTAAGTGGCCATAATTTTTTGTCCATTGGTTTCTCCCCCTTCCTCCCACTGCTGTGTAGCAGTGTTTCCCGCTTATGACAGTAGGCAGGAGAAAGAGCACAAAAGGCCCTGGGGGGAAATAGAAGATACCATAACAGCCTCATATCTGTAGACTGAAAGGTGTAGGAAGTGTAGGTTTGCCATATCTTGAAGAGCAAAAAAGGGGACAGCCTGAGCCACTGCCAGTCCAAGCCAGAAAAAGGGGTGCCCTGCCTGCTCACCTCTTTCTCAGGTTCAGGCTGGCAGAGGTCACAGCATGCAGAACAGTCTGAGCCTTAAGCCTTGAGCCCGAGCAAAAATCCCCAGACATTTCTTTTAAAATGTAAAAATGTGCCCAGATGTGCATGTTGGCTCTCCAAAAGAGGACATGTCCAGGTTTTCCTGGACATATGGCAACCCTAAGGGAGAGCCTTAGGTTAGCAATTAGCAGCTTTAGTTACGTGATGGCTATATTCTACCTCTACTGTTGGAGGCAGAAGGAAGGTTATCTAGATCATACAGTATGTTAGCATTAGGGTTGAGGGAGAAATTCATTTTGGGTTGCATTTAAATGCAAACCTATATATAACATGTACTTCCCCAAACTATACATGTCTCAGAATGAAGCTAATCTTCTAAAATTATACTTCTCCAGATTATACAGTGCAATTCTCCTGCCAAAAGCTGTGTGTATTAGGAGAAAGTGTGCATAGGAAAATGCCTATAATGGTGAAAATAACACACAAGAATGCATTGTAGGGGGGGGGGGTTCTTTCAAATGTGTATAAATTAGGCAAAAATCAGGTTGCAATATACCTGGGATTTTCCAGACATATCTGGAATACTGGTGTTGGCAGCAGTGTCCAGGCAGAAATTGGCAAAAAAATTCGGGAAAATCTGGACATATGGCAGCCCATGCCGGCAGTGCAGTTTTTGCCGATTTTACGATTTTACATGAAAACAGCTCAAAAATTTGGGCAGAACTAGAAAAAGCTCAACAACTTTGCTCCCCCACCCCCCAAACAACACTTTTCTGTCCAGATTTTCACTGTTTCAAATATGGCCACCCTAGGCAAAATAGCACATAAAATGTGTATATCAAGAGAAATGCACACTAAAATGCTGATTTGTTTTCATGGGCATTTTTATTTTAATTAGGTAAATATTGCAAACTGATGTAGAAATGTGGTGAACTGAAGACTGGACAAACGAGAAACAGAGAGAATGAAAATGACGGTCTTGTCCATTCCTAGCCCACATTTCTTTTTTTCTTTTTTACAGATTGGCTGGCAGCTTGCCATGTGGAAGAAAGCCTAGTGGAGTGGCACCAGCAGCCACTGTTGGTTTGTATTACAAGTAGAGCTTTCATTATATCTGGTCTCTCTCTTTTTTTTACACTGAAGTGGTTTGGAGCTGCTGCAATGGCCCGGCCTACTCTGCCTCTGTCAACCGGAGATTTGTGTTCTATGTCACAAGCAAATAGCTGAGCATCTTCAGTGGCCAGCGCTATGTAAATAGCAAGATACAGGAACAGGGTATGAGCAGCTGGCTAACCTTGTCCAATTTGCAAACTGGGAAGGTTTCCAAGAGCAACGCAAGTTAACATAATCAATGAAGGTCAAGGAATTGAAGCTGCTGCGTTTGCACACACGGTTTGTTGGCCTAAAAATATGCAGACTCAAGTATAATAATAATAAGCTGCAGAGAGAATGTGTCAAGATAATGAAGAGCGAGACCAAAAGTGCAAGTAAACAAGGAGTTTCCAAGAGCATCAGGCTGAAGATTTACGGCACGAACTAAACGCAATGGCTAAGACCTTGAATTTTGTTTGGACAAAAGCTCTAGGTGTTGATATGACAACAATGGGGAGCTCTGGTTATATCAATTTAACGAGGAATTGCAAGACTGAAAAGCAAGGGAAACTATGCAACAGGCAATATAGCAAGTCTTCTGTAAGAAGTACGTAATGAATAAGTGTTTAATGTCTTCAGAGCTAAGTAAAAACTGGTCCAGAATGCAAACTTCTGAAAATGCCAGAATGGGAAACTCATCTCTGCTAGTGTGGAGAATCAAGTCAAGTTCTTTATTACGGTCATAGACCAGCATAAGCAAAACATCTAAATAAGTAGCATAACAGTATGAATCTAAGTGAATAATTATTAAATAAATAAGAGCAAGAACCAAACATATACATAGAATACTTAATTAGGCATAGATAATGGGTGAGTAAAAATTTATAAGAAAAATTAAAAGAAAAAGAAAAATTAAAAGAAAAGTGTGGAGAATCAAAAGTACTGTACAAAACAACAAAATGTGTTTCTCAGTTTTCAGTCTATGTCTGTAATCAGTTACTTATGCTTCAGGAGATCCAGGAACAATAGAACTATACATAGATAAGATGTGCAAGTCTGATTCAGCCTGTGACGCATCAAGCCAAACACAGAAATCCAGTTACGTACTTAAGGTGGCCTGCTGGGTGTTCGACAATTTACTTGTTTGTATTGTCCCAGGCAGGTAAGGAATTATATGTGGGCTGCCATATGGGGTTGGTAGCTTATGCTTACATTAGTGGATCAGTTACAGATAGTTAGCCGTGTTGGTCTGCCATAGTCAAAACAAAAAAAATTCCTTCCAGTAGCACCTTAAAGAACAAAGACATTGGATTCTTATCTCATTATACATGACAAAGCCATTTTTCACCTTCTCACCTCTTGCTTTTTCCTGTAAGACCTATTACAGTTGTTAATAGTTGTCAACAGGCTCATCACAGCTATCTGCCAATCACCCATTCCCACCACCCTTCTGAGT
This sequence comes from Podarcis melisellensis, assembly GCF_964234715.1. Taxonomy (NCBI): domain Eukaryota; kingdom Metazoa; phylum Chordata; class Lepidosauria; order Squamata; family Lacertidae; genus Podarcis; species Podarcis melisellensis. The sequence goes on from NC_138543.1 coordinate 25,597,421, forward strand.
AATACCCCTCCCCACCTTCTCACTATATAGAAGGGTCTGGTGACTTCTGTTTCAGTGTATCTGAAGAAGTGTGCATGCACACGAAAGCTCATACCAAGAACTAACTTAGTTGGTCTTTAAGGTGCTACTGGAAGGAATTTTTTTTGTTTTGATTAGTGGATCAGCAGTTGTTCAGATTTGGCCTAAAGGACACTGGTGCTTCCTCAGACCCTACTGAGCGCTAATGTCAAGGATCTACAGGGATGGCGTCTCCTTTCCCTAGACAGGCAGGATCATTCCAAACAAAGCAGCTACTCTTGCCTACATACAGAACACCCATGGTGGCTTAAAAAAACACTGCAGGACATGCCCGCATCATATGCCTCAGAGAGGTATTTTCATATTTACATTGGTTAGTTCAGATAGATGTTGGCAATCTCTTCCGATAAAGGATTAGTTCATGTTTTTAACTTTTATGTTCATCCACTGAGGGGCTCTATTTTGTGAATGTAAAGTCAAATTTAAATGCATTTACAATACATACATATTTACAAATTATGCTTTCTGGCAAGCTCAAACAATGACATTTACTTCCAGTAACACGAGTTTCCAGTTTTATGTAATATTGTAAATCAAATGCAGTCCTGATAGAAGCAGAAGCATTCATTTTATGTGTAATACAATTTTAGGGTGTGACTCAAGGTGAGAAACAATCATTTACAAATACACTCATAATCGGGAATTATTTCTCAGACAAGTGTAGCTTTATAAAATAAGTATAAAAGTATTGCACTTTTGTAAATAGAAACGCCCAAATTCATTGAATAAGCTATTTCTGTACCTACTTTGCAACATGGCAAAGTGTATATATTGTTACATGCCACCCCAATCTCTGTCAAGTGGCTGTGCGAGATTCCAGGGGTTATAGCCTCCTCCCTGGGGTTGTGTTTCTGTTGGGAAAATTGAGGTCTGCAATGGAAGGGGTGCAGAACAGCACCTTTGTCTGTTAATGTTTTTGTTCTCAACTAGCCTGGGCAGGCTGGTTTGTACCAGCCGGCCCTGGAATTCCTTGTCTGGCACAGTTCTGCAGCCTCTCTTTTGCATTCATATCCCAAATATTTGCGAGATTCTGAGATTCATTAATTTATTGGGTTTGGGGAGGGGATTACCCCCCCCAAAAAAAACTTACAGTCATATCTCGGGTTGAATGTGCTTCGGATTGAGCGTGTTCGAGTTGCACTCCACGGCAATCCGGAAGTAACAGAGAGGGTTACTTCCGGGTTTTGCCGCTTGCGCATGTGCAAACGCTCAAAATGACGTCACGCACATGCGCAGAAGCGGCAAAAAGCGACGTGCGTGTGCACAGACGTGCCGTCGCTAGTTACGTTTGCTTCTAGATGCAAACGGGACCCTGGAACGGATTCTGTTCGTATCTAGAGGTACCACTGTATAACAATATTTGGCAAGGAGCCAGGGACAAATCACAGTTCCTTGCATCACGACATGCAATGAGCCTGTAGTTAAAATGATGTCTGCACTCTGACCACATGCACTGCAAAATATTCACTGAACTTCCAGTTTCACATACCCTTCATGCCATCCTCTTGAATTTACTTGCTTTTGCTTGGTCTCGACATGGGCTGCTTGCAGCTTGAAGGGGGTTTCTGTGGGTGAGTCTGTTACAAGCCAGCAATAGACAAAAGCAGCAGGGAAGGAGGAAAAAGATATGTGTCAGTCCTGAATGAGAGAGTCAGTTCAAAGATGGACTAACTGGTGGCACTAACTGTGCCACCAGACTAACTGTGGCACATCTGAATGTACTTGACTCTTGGGAATCATGGGAACTGTAGTTTTCCCTTCACAGAGTGAGAGTTCCCAGCACCCCTTAACAAACTGCAGTTCCCAGGATTCTTTGAAGGAAGCTATGGGCTCTTAATGTGCATTTAATGTTCTTTTAAGTGTATGGTGTGGGTCTGCCCTACGTTCAGACTTCGGATAACACTCAAATAGACGTCAGCTGGATCCAGTTCCGCAAAAGAAGAAGCCTTTGAAAAAAATAAATAGAGATGAGGATCTCCCCTTTGAATCCTTTCAACCATATACTGTACCTTTATTATCAAGGTCCCTCCATCCCTATTGAAGATACAGGGAAAACAAAATTTCATCTCTGATTGCACATTTTTCAGATAGGAAGGGGCCTCAACTACTTTTCACAACTAGACCCCACTAATTCAGAGCAAGATTTTTGCCTTGTGCTGAACCACAGTTTTCTATCGCCCCAAATGCCATGCCTGTGTTGGAACTTCTTCGTTAATTGCCATCTGCACTGTCATTACATACGTCAAACTGACAAGCAGGGTCGAGTCTGTTCAGGATATAATGGAACTCAAATGGAATTTACCATTATTTGGGATGCTCATAATATTTTATGACAAGGTCATTGGCTTTGCACGCTGCCATGAATCTACTTTTCAAAATACATTTTTCAAAAGGGAAAAACCAACGGCTGCTCACCTGACAGCCATGTTAAGAATTCATCGTTTTTCAGGTTTACTTGCAAAACTCTAATTATATGCCTAACAATTCAGGATCAAATAGTAACTTGATAACTGTTACACTATCACCAAGTACACAGAACAGTTTTGAGCAGGGGTGGCTAACCTGTGGCCCCACATGGAAGTTGCTGAACTCTAAGTCCCATCATCTTCAGCTAGTGTGATCACTTGTCAGGGGTGTGTTGCAGTCCAACAACAACTGGAGAGCCACAGGTTAGCCACCCCTGGTTTAGCAAACATAGCACCCATGTTTGTTGAAGAAATCCCCCAGCACCACAATGGTGGGAAATCATATCCTTCCAGCAGAACCAAAGAGATTGTCTTCTGTGACTCTTCTGTGATTTCCCTCACCATTTTGGCTAAGGCAATGGAGACTTGATAAAGGGCCTTTTTGGTGGTGGTGTCATGCCTAGCCTTGTCTTTGTACCAAACACAGAGTTCTCAGGGAATGAAGCATACCTCATACAGGCCAAGGACCTTGAGGAACAGGCAGGATCCCCTGAAAACACTGCCCAACATCCCCTTGAAAGTCCTTCTAAGTTGAGGCTTGGTGAAGAAACTATGGAGCTGTCAGAAGATGGGGAGGTAGCAGCAAGACATTCAGATACAGGCTGAAACAATGACAGAGTATGCTTCTGCAGACCCAGACTTGTCATACTGTTCATGAGAAAGTGATAACTAAAACCCCTTCACTATCAGCAGCCTTGGTCAGGGAGTGGTCTAGGAGACCAGAGTACAGTGGTACCTCGGGTTACATACGCTTCAGCTTACATACGCTTCAGGTTACAGACTCCGCTAACCCAGAAATATTACCTAGGGTTAAGAACTTTGCTTCAGGATGAGAACAGAAATCAGGCAGAGGCAGCAAGGTGGCAGCGGGAGGCCCCATTAGCTAAAGTGGTGCTTCAGGTTAAGAACAGTTTCAGGTTAAGGATGGACCTCCGGAACTAATTAAGTTTGTAACCCAAGGTACCACTGTATATAAGCTCTCTCTCTTGAGCCTTCCTGCTTGATGGAAACAATATCTCTGGCTTCTTGCTCCTGATGTTAGTTCCTGCTCCTTGCTGCATTGTATGTTTCTGACTTCCCTGTGCTATAGATGGTGGACTGTTGTCTGACTTCCCCCTGGTTCATGTTTGGATCTGGCCTGATTCTCTGTGCTTGACCTTGGTTTGTTTGGGCTATGTTGCATCTGAGGTCCTGCCTCGCTGGCAAGTTCTTTGGTGAGAGGCTTATATCTGCCAGACATGGGACCCCCACAGGTGGTGTTTTTTTTAAAAAAAAAATACTCAGGGGTTTTCTTGGCAATGACTCACTGACCCACTGTTATCAGAGGGCTTGTGTAGCACAGCAAAGAAGGGACTGGGCTTTGAATCAGGGAACTTGCATCTTTCCTCTGCTGTGAATTCAGGTGGCTTTAGGCATGGCACTCTCTCTTGACCTCACCTCCCACAACTGCATTATGGGTGCATAAAACTGGCACACCTTATTTGTTTTAAGGATGGCACCTAGATAACCTATATGGAACACTTTGAACACTTGAAAGCACTCTTCAAATGCTACTTATTTTCAGCACTAAGTGAAGACTTCAGACATTCCAACATTGTTCCATCTTGCCACTGTCACTAACGCTGCATAATGTTCTGTTTTATGCAATGAAAGAAATGTATTGCTTTAATGAGATTGCAAATTGCTGGGTTTAATGGTTTGCCACTCTCGCAGCTCTTTCAGAGTTGAAGAAAGGAGCAGAGATCATTGCAAATAAATAAGCCAACAAACCTACTGCTTCTTGTGTACATATCTTTTTTTAGCTATGAGTTTTAGCTATGGATTTAATTTCGTTTTTAAGAACACCCATTATAACCTCTGTCTGACAATAAGCTTATTGAAAGGCTTACTTTCCCTTCATGGCTGAAAGAGGGTGCTGGATTTTGTGTGTGTGCGGGCGCACAATAATATAGATGAGAATGGCAACATTCTGCAAGGGGGCAATGTCAGATAAGGTGGAACAAAAGATCAAGAGAGATCACACAGGAGTATGAATAATAAGATGATACGCCATGACAGAACATAGGGTTACAAAGCACTAGGACTGTAATCTTTTCACCTGAGGGCATTCACCTTTCCCAAGGATAGTATCTGACTACACATTCTTTTGTGTATGGGCTTTCTTATATCTTAAGATTTTGTTATGGGGCAAAGTTATAGAAAGGATACAGGAATGGAGACACTGGCAGCAACATAATCTTTGAACCTATGTAATCTTTGACCTATGCCATCTTTGTATTCTCATGTAAAAAGCAGTTCATCCCAAAAGGAGCTGCTGCACACTGAGTCAAAATCCCTATTTCTTTTTTTTATATATAAATTTTTATTGGGTTTTCACATTTTATAAAGACAAACAACACATATGACTTCCCCCCACCCCCCCACATACATCCCACTTCCCCTATTTAATTCAGCAAGTTCTTATTCCTCTCTCTAAACTTATTCTCATTATTTTCCAACTTAATTCTCCCTATTAGGCCCAATATTATTATCCTATTCTCTTATATGCGATAGATCCTTTTTCTAAGATCAATCAAAATTTTAATACCATAAATTTCCCCTTTTTTATATTAAAATATGAGTCAAATTTACAATAACCAAAAGTCCTAATTTTTTTTAAAAATCTGTTTTCCCCTCCCTCCCTGCCCGGGTATCTGTCCCTTCCCAAATAGCTCTCCTCCCATAAAACTCCTAGCCGGGATTCCTCACGTCCACCGCTCTCAAATCCATTTCAGTCTCTCTCTGGCTTTTCTGCCGATAGTCCTCTTTGCTGGTCTTCAGGTCTCGAAGGATGTCACGATTGCTTCGTCTTCTCCCAGTTCAAACCTAATTGAAGAAACTTGTTGCCAGGGTTCTACCAGAAATCCCCCAAATTCCAGATGGTCAAGGCCAGAAAAGAGGAGGAAGTCCCAGTTGTGTTTCTTTACTCCTTTAAGTTTCAAAATTCCATGGTTTCCGGGGACTTCTTCCTTAACTTTTCTCCTCAGTCTCGTCTATTCATGTTTTGTAATCCAAAGGGTTTCTTTGTTTCCTGGCAGCATAGATTTCTGTTCAAAATTTTTTGTCCACACTTTCCCTCCTCCGACTTCCTTTTCCACCAACTCCAAGGATATCATTTCTGGTTCAGCTGCGGAGACTTTCAAAAACAAGTCTTTAGTTCCGTCAACAGGGTTGCTTGTTTTAGGACTCAAGGACGTAAGTTGTTTGTCCATTTCCATGGAAATGGAAATGGTCAAAATCCCTATTTCATCCATTCTGGTACTGTCTACTCAGACCCTACTGTGACTCATGGTGGTCACAGTGTGGTCCTGAGGTCCTTCCTAGCCCAATGATGCAGTAGCCACGCATCATTTCACTTTCTACTTTGGAAAAATCACAGAAAGTGATTGATTCCTACCTCATTACTTTCACTAGTCTCTTTGTGCTCCTGGCTGCCTAGTTTGAAGAGACAGATGAAACTGAGAGGCTTTTTTGTTCTTCTAATGTTACTTCTGACTAGCTCCAGCAGCTCTTGAGAGATCTAGGCACATATCTTGACAGAAACACATAAAGCATAATCATAATTTATTAGGGGTGTTTTTAATGTTGTGATGGAATTGTTTCATTGAATATTTTAATTATGTATGGTTATTTTTAGATTTATTTTATACATTTGTACCTTGGAAGGTGAATAGAATCCATTCCGGAGGTCTGTTCGACTTCCAAAATGTTCGAAATCCAAATTGTGGCTTCTGATTGGCTGCAGGAAGCTCCTGCAGCCAATCAGAAGCTGTGGAAGCCCCATTGGATGTTCGGGTTCCAAAGGAACGTTTGCAAACTGGAACAATCACTTCTGGGTTTGCAGCATTTGGGAGCCAAAATGTCCGAGTTCCAGTGCATTCGGGATCCACTGTACGACTGTACTTGCAAACTGCTTAGAGGCCATTTTGGCAATCATTATAATATAATGTAAGAGCACAACCCAATTCATCTTAATACCTTTACTTCAGTGGAATTTAGATCCAAGAAAACATGCGGAGGATTACAGATATTACACCCCCAAGTGTGCCTGTTACTCTGTCTCACTCATGATTCAGCCCTGTCTTGAACCCGATATCTCATATTACAAAGGCTTGTGGTCTGTCATTTAGACCCTGCATCTTTTGGGGAGGATTCATAGCTACCACTCAAGTTGACAGAGACACCACAAAGATAGTATCACACTATCTTTTACAGTTGTCTCACAAAAGACCTTCACATGCATCCCAGCCTTGTGAATGCATTCAGACCATGCTTGAACAAATGTCCAATACAAGTTAACTGGGTGTCATGCTTCCATACTCCCCAGTCACTGGAGTTAAAGCTGGGAGAGCAGAATGCTCTCCCAGAAGAGCTCTGCACAGCCAGTGACCCCGAGGAGCTGATGAATCCAGCCATCTCTGTCTCGTGCTGAAGGTCTCCTGGGCTCATGGTCCCATCCACGCCATTGCCACCACTCTTCACAGCCACTGGCAAATTGCCCAGCTAGTTGGGCATGTGTCAAGGGCCAGGAGTCAGCTTCCCCTGCAGCCTGAAGGGAGAGAACGTGGATTGACTCCACCTGCAGCTGGTCAGCCTTTTAAGGACACAGAGGAGAAGGCACTGATGAGAACCAGCTGGCTTCAACCTTCTTAAACAGGGCTTTTGGCAGCGGTCAGATGCTGGAAACAACTCATGTGGTTTCTCGCCCTACCTTGCTGCATCTTGCTCTCCATATGGACTTTTGGCTTTGTGATCGTAGATTCTTTGACTCTCTAGATCATCTGACTATGTGGATTGCTGGTTTCCCAACCCTTGGAACAGACTAGACTTTGCATGTGTACTGGGCTTTGAGGCTAGTGTATCTCAGAGACCCTTATCTCCTGTCTTTTTGGCCTCACATTCCACCCAGCTCTGCACTCTGTAGCTTGGGACAAGGCTATGGCAGCGTGGGGCTCCTAGGGAGATTGGGAAAACAATATGTAAAAGTTACCTGGATTAGAGCCTGACTTGGAGTCTGGAAAAGGTGGCACCTCCAGAAGTTGGCCACTGGACATGCTGGTTGGGAAGGATGGGAATTGGGTCTTCTACATCTGAAGGGTACCCCACTGGCTGGTCCTACTCCTACTCTGTATGCTCTCAGTCAGCGCTGCTTCACTGCTAGAGCAACAGCTCCTTTAGAGCTCCAAGCTGTAGTGCAGAGGCGTTGTGATCTGGAGGAACGGACAACTGAGTTCCTTTAGCTTCTCAGTATGAATGGATGTTGGATTGTGATCAGACAGGGATGCCTGTAAACCTCCATTCTAGATTACTGCAAAAATGGCATTTTGTAATTGTCGGGGGAGGCAGGGAAGTGAGCTCACCATTGTTAATTAATTACGCTGCACAGTAGGACTCCTTTAGGTACACCTTATTAGTCCAACACTCATTAGAATCTGCTCTGCTGGAGAGAGAGGATGTTGTGCATTGTAGTTCTTTTGTAGTATAAACTTATTCAAACAATGCTCGCCCCATTTGCTAAATTTCTGATTTTCCAAATCCCTTGGATATTCCCTATGGGCCACAAATATAAAGACACTTCCATTATCTGTGGGCAAAATGATGAAGCAGGCAGAATGTTTAATGGTTTCATACCAGCTAGAAGGATTAAGGTACAATAAAATTGGCTTTAGGGCAGACTTTCTTATTGATTTCAGCAAGGAAGGGATTAGGCTCTCAATTGTGATCAATGGTCTTCCTAGAAGTAGTGACATGACAATGACTCAGGAAGTATTAGCCATTATGGTGTATGGATTGATCTAACCTTCATATAGTCTAATTTCTTTTGATTGCTGTGAAAGATGGGGTAGAATCTTTGAAACTCTGTTCTAATCTCCCAGGAGTGCAGTGGAAAGCGGAATGGCTTTAGAGATATAAAGGGACCTTTGCATATAATTAAATGTAGTGAAAGAGTCATGTCCCCTAGCATCTTGCCTAATGCCTTAAAAGAAACATCTGTATCTCACTACAGCCATTCCTGCATCTCACGGTTCTGCAGGCATGTATTAGATGACGGGACATGAATCCATTCCCTAAAGAGACCTAACAGGCTCCCTTTTCATAAAGTTTCAGGTGCTCCTATATATTAAATTGAATGCACTGGTCTTTCCTCAACCACACAGCACTCGGTCACATTCTGCTACCTCACAGGGTTATTATGAGGATAAAGTGAAGACAGAAGCATGTAGGCCACCTTGAACTCCTAGGAGGAAAGGTGAAATAAAAATGCAATAAATAAGAGTTATTGGATTAAACTCAGTCAGGCTGTGAGTGCATTTAATTTATTGCATTTCATGTTATGTTTGAAAACACCTTATCACCTCTGAATCACTGGGGGGAAATTCTTCCTGAGATAGATTTGTATTTTAAGCATGTTATGACCTGCTCTTTCAAGTAGATTATGAATAATAAAGAAAGAATAAATAAAATTATAATGGTATAAAATTAGGGAAATCTGAATGCCCCTAAGAAGCATATGATAAACATTTTACAGGTTCTACAGCCTTGTAATTTCAGTAGTTTAATAATACAATTGTACTGCAATTCTGGAATGAGATTAGGAAGCTGTCATACATCAAGTCAAAGCATTGGTTGTTTGAGCAGAGTTTTGTCTACACTGCTACTGTCTGCATACACTCTACCTTCGAGTTAAGCCTTTCCAAGAACTCCTAGGGGTTTTTTTATTTTGCAAAATAAGCAACTCCAATTTTCTTTCTTTCTCCTTTTATCAACACTGAACAGGGAGTGCATCATTAACTACACCAGAAGTTACTGTTTGCTTTTATAAAGTACCTAGAAGCAAAGTGGGTAATAACACTAAAAATGGACTCGGCAAATAAAAGTTTGGTAGATTTCTGCCATCACTTGGCTATGCAAACTCGCAGTGTAACTAACTGGGGGATTTATTGTGTTGGTGCCCAGCAGAATCATTACACTGAATGATATATTCTGCTTTCTTTGAGTGTTAACTCTCTATTTTTAGAAGGTTGCATGACAGGAATAATAAAAAGAATCTGTTTTTGTTTGAAATCTGGAAAGCAAAAGGTTGAGTCAGTGGCTGGTTTTCTCCATGCAATTTCCTCTTTGTACAGCCCATGGCAGCCAGCAACCATATCCTCACTTGATTGCATACATGTGAGGGCTCTCATGGAAGTGTCTAGCTTGCATGTACAAACAAGCTCCATGTTGGATGTTATTAGGAGCTACTGGGCTAGAACAGAAAACCTTCAATTCAATATACAGCTGCCCCACACCTAGCTTTCAGAGCTGGAGCTCAGAGCATCCGAGCAGTAAAATAGTCTCTGGTCTTGGACCTCCACCAAGCTGGTCATTGGGCCATCCTAAACAGGAAGTTCTACAAAGGACTTCCTGTTTCAGCTAGGACTTTGTCTGAGCGGCAAGGTTTTCTTGGCTCTGGTGTGCACCTGCATGTCCCTGTCAAAATTTCTGATATGTGGCTCTGACTGTGGCCTATGGCTCAGGCTTGAATAATGTTCAACTTCTGCTCTGTTTGCAATCCAATAATTATATGCCAACAATTTCAAACACCCGCAAATTTCTAGGGCTGCAATACACACCACACATCAAAAACACATTATTTTCCCCAAAGAATCTTGGGAACTGCACTTCAAGGGTATTGGGAATTGTAACTATGTGAGTAGTAAACTACAGTTCCCATGATTTTTTAAAAAGGGGAAGTAAAGTGCTTTCAATGTATGGTGTGTATACAGTCCTAGAAGTGGCCATAAAATAAAAAAACTTGGGTCAATATGCACAATTATAGAATATTTCTTACTTTACTTCAGATTATCTTCACAATCAAGGCTGGTTCACACATGCAAGCTGATCACTAGATGGCAACAAACAATTGCTTGCACGCATGAATGGGTCATCATAATAAAATGTCTCAAACTATTTTCATGTTGCCTTTTAAAATATCAAATGCAATGTTTGTAATGGATTAAGTTCACAAGTTAAGCTGTCTGTCATCAGTTATCCAAGAGCCAACTGATATACTGTACATAAACAGATGAATCAATCCTAAGGGCTGTACAGTTTCTTTCCTTAAAATGTTTGTTGACATTTGCATGCTGTCAAGAAATCTTTGTGAAAGATGCCAACTAGTCAAGACTCATATAATGTGAGGAATTATCTGTGAAAAATCAGACTTCTGGCCAGAATGCTTGTAAAGGGAAGACCATCAGAAGGTTAGGGAAGGTGATATACCTCTTTTCACCAGCTCAGGGAAGAAGGCTGTTGAAGGTGTGTGTGTGTGTGTGTGTGTGTGTGTGTGTGTGTGAGAGAGAGAGAGAGAGAGAGAGAGATGACTTTGGAGGACACAGGTTGCTTTCAGACTGTCATTATTTTGCAAATATGATTTGGCCATATGCTGGCCAACCTAGGCTACACAATTAAAGCACAAGTGTGTTTGGTACTGTTGTGCAACAAACTTGCTTTTAAAAGCACAAGACAGGTGACGGAAATGCAATGGCGAAGTTGGGTAACAGGATGTAAGGACACAAGAAAAGCCCTTCTGGATCAAGTCAAAGGCCCATCTGGCCCAATATCCTCTTCTCACAGTGGCCAACCAGGTGCCTATGCAAAGCTTGCAAGTAGGACCTGAGTGCACCAGCAATATCACCACCTGTGATTCCCAGAAACTGCCATTCAGAGGCATACTGTCCCTGACAGTGGAGGTAGAACATAGCCATCATGCTTTGTAGCCATTTTGAATAAACATCCACGAGACTGGACTGCAAGTCTTGGAAATATAAGAACTTACAGCTGCTTGTGTTTCACCCTGAATTTTACTGTATGGATGTCATCTCCTATAGCTATAGAAAAATCAGACACCTGGGTTTTGGTCATGCAGTGAGATGACTATTTTTAATGGTAATTTTAGGTTGCCTCATTTTTTCATGGGTACCTCCTTTCCATGGATGGAAGTGGAGGAAAGGCAATGTCCCCCTGAAGCCCTCAGGTCACTTCTTGTGCAGGACTCTCCTCTTCCAATATTCCACTCATGTTTGGAAAATCTTTGGAGAATTCCTCAGACACCTTTTCTGACTCAGATAGAAATAAATCAGGCGAATGTGACTCCAACCAATCGAGAAAGGAATGTACCATCAATGTGATAGGTCTAGCAAAATAAGAGGAGTCCAGGGTACAACCAATGGAAATCAGGGAGAGGGCACACAAAAAGTGTGAATTGAGGTGTGTATACAATTGTTTCTAGTCCAATCCTATTGTGTTCATCACCAGGTTAACATTGTTTTTTCATGTCATTTTGACAATTCCATTGTTCCTGAAAATGCAACAGTGAAGATCTTTCTCTGATTTCCTCTACACATTCAGCTGCCTACTTTCCTCCGAACAATAATAATGACAAGGGTATGATAACTCAAGCATCTCAGAAGAATGTTGTCATTTCAACACCGGGATAGCCTCTACAAGTGAGAGGCATTAGGAGGTTTCTGCTGGAGTAATGGGTAATGAAGAGGAATGAAAACCAAATCGTAGGATTTGTCTTTATTTAAACTTAATGTCCACAGCTCTCTGCTGCCATAATTTGGATAACTTGCCTAGGTCTGTTTGCAAGACGACACAGTTTTGTATCTGACTCTCTCTTTTGAGCATCCCCTGATTTATGTAAATTAAAAGCGAGTGTAAGCCTTTCCTAGCTGAAGCGAGCTGGTGTGCTGCATAGAATATTTTCTTCTCAGAACGCGGCTGTGCCTCTGAATCCAATCCCTCCCCCAAAGTGTACCTCTGGAATTACATGTCGTTCTGCCTCATAACATGCAATAAATCTAATATAAATGCAGTATTCCTTACCTTTGCAGAGCTTTACTGTTCTATAAAGCTGTGATAATAAAACTGTCATGGCCAAGTGGTTGAACCAAAGTACTTGGGTCCAAACTGGCTTACAGCCTTATCTGTAAATCAACATCTCCAGCATCATCCTTAGTCTGGCAAGTGGAGCACAACTATCACGTGACCTGTTTGCTATTAGAATCCTCTCTTGATTGTCCCGTTTTCCTAGGTGCAAAGAAGGGGCCAGTTTTGCAACTATGATGGGGCCAAAGTTGGCAGGTGAAGATCCAGTTTCCAAGGCATTGTCTGGAATGTACTAGGTTTCTAATGCACGTTCACAGAACATAATGGAAAACACATATTTATCCCGTACTTTGTAATAAGAGGCTTCTATATGATGTGCTGTTTCTCAAACCAGCTTCACACTGACCGGAGTCCTTAAGCTGTTGCTATTTTGTCTCTAGCCAAGGGCTGAACACCTTTGCATAGGGTAAAGACTCACCCCTCCTGTCAAACGGCAAAAGAATCTGACATTAACAAAGCTGTGCTGATGTGAACAGTTAATGGGGAAAGCGCTGGGAAACTCACCAGGTAGGGAGAATTTCACTGCTCTCTAAGGTGGCAAAGTCAACACACCCTGAGTGTGCTCAGATGGATGTGAACGCTAGGAACTTAGCCTGTCTTTTAAATAATTTTTTATTAGTTTTCCATTTAATAATATATGTTCACATTGATATTGTCCTCTTCACATCTCTAGCTCTATAGAGCCCATTGACTTCACTCCTTCCCACCTCATGGCTTTCAAAATTAACCTTTATCTTGTTGCATTTTGTGCTTTTTCCAATTCTAGATCACTCACTACATAAAATATTGAGATTGAAATTAAAATAAACGGGGAGAAAGTTCATCATTACAAGTCTTCGGACAACCCTGCTAGTGATGTGAATTGCTTACAGTAATCTTTCAAATATTGTATAAATTTACTCCAGTCCTTGTAAAAAAAACTTGATCATGCTGGTTTTGGATTCTTCCAGGCAGCTTTGCCAGTTCTGCAAAGTCCATCATTTTCATCAGCCATTCTTCTTTCGTTGGGACTTCTTGTTGTTTCCATTTTGGGGCTAGGAGAATTCTTGCCGCAGGTGTTGCATACATAAACAGTCTTTTATCTTATCTTGGCATCTCTTCCCCCACTATAACCAATAAAAAGGCTTTTGGTTTTTAAACAAAAGTATTTTTAAACATTAGCCTTTCAACTATACTCATTGATATTTGATCTGGCTATGAAATACTGGTTAAGTATTTTTTATGGTTTTTTTTAAAAACAACAACAACGTGTTAGCTGCCTTGTTACATGATATTTCTTATTGCTGAGAAGCTGACCAATGCAAGCTCCCTAATATCACTTCTAATCATGATTTAGGAAAAATGAAAAGTTATAGCAAACATATAGTGAAAACTCGCACCAAATCTTCTCCTTGTCCATTCTGCTGATGGATTCCTTCAGCTGGGCCTGAGGGATAGCTCAGTTGGCAGTGCATAAAACCCTTAATCTCAGGACTGTGGGTTTAAGCCCCATGCTGGGCAAAAGATTCCTGCAAGGTAGGGGGTTGAACTAGATGATCCTTGTGGTCCCTTCCAATTCTCCAATTCTGTGATTCTATCAGCAGAAAGGCTCCAAATTAGATTCTAGACTGCAAATTAAGAGGGTTGTTCAGTGCCAAGTTGCAGTCATCCATAAGAGATCCCCATATTGTCGTCTCTCTGTTTTCTCAAAATTTAGCAGAGTTCCCCCAAGCGACAGACTTTCTAGTGTGCAGAATACATTCTTTTTCCTTGATGCCACTCTTGTTGCAATTACTACTGAGGCTCCTACAGAGAGCTCATGGCTCATGTTTTCCTGTATACCTGCAAGCCCCTGAGGAAATGGATTTGGTATGTGGAACATACACAAGCTCTGTTTAAATGAAAGGTACGGTTTCCTCATCAATCAGTTTTTCTTTTTTATAGCAATGACAAACCTTAAATTTTCCATTTGGTAACAACTGGCAGAGCTAACCAGAGCCACTGATTTTTTAAAAGCCAGAAGAGGTAGAATTTAAAGAGTCCAGAGCAAAAAATAAATCTCTGCCTATTGTTTATGCAGCAAAATTGCCACAAGCAGTCAGATCTTTACTGACAGGAGCAGCTGATCAGACTTCAGTGTGGTTGGTCTCAATGGTGAATATCTGACTTTGTGACAGATTTAGGAATGAAAATGGCAGCTTCATTGAAGTTTTCTTCATCTGGGTCAGCTATACACAGCTCTGAGCAGCAAGCGACAGCAGTTTGTTTGTCTGTTGTTATGTGTTTTGATCATTCAACACAATCTAGGAAGCTGTCATGGAAAACAGGCATAATAGTTTAGGCCAGCTTTCAATAATCCTCTTGCAGTCAATTTATCCTTTACATTGCATTCTTGATTTGCAAAATGCTAATAAAATTAATTGTGTTCACCAACCCTTCAGTGATGTGAGTCACAATCATTTCCATTTGACCGAAACAGTTACTTCCCTATGGATTTATTGCATATTTTATCGTGACTGTGCTCCAAAGAGTTCAAGGATAATATTCCCAGTTCTCCCTCTTCCTTTCATTTGCTCAACAATCATTTGAGGTAGCCTAGATTGGTTGGTGAGCTCCATGGCTGCGTAGGGGTTTAAACCTAAAGTCCTCCAAGTCCTAGTGCAACCTTTAAACCAATGCATTGTACTAGATTGTCACATAGCTAAATTTGCTTGGTTATGGCTCTGTCATGTTGTCCATGCTGGCTGCTTGATCTACAAACTGGGTGGTAGCCAGCAAGAACCATAGCTTATTTGAATAAGAAATTGTGCTGAAGCTGTCAAATGTGGCACTGAATAGGATCTGACTGTTTTGTTTTTATTTATTAAATGTGTATGCCAGCCTTCATCCAATGATCTTAGTTTCCACTGGATTGCTGACTAGGAATGGGTGTCTTTTGAAGACAACTCAGAGAAAGCTGCTTATCCCTACTGCCAATCCATACAGAGGCAGTATTAGCACACCATGGTGTATGGATTCCCCAAGACCATAACTGGTATGCTAATGATATGTATATATAGGAGCTCTTTCATATGATGCCTCTTTCATATGATGCTTAGAACATCTACACGAGTAAGGACTGTATGTATATGTTTGCACAGCAACACCATACCCTCCAACATCTTCTAACTGAAATCTGGGGCACACACCCCACCAGGCCACTGCTATCCCGCTCAGACCTGCCACCGTTCCCCTGGCACGGGACCTCACCGCTCCCCCCCCCCCCCGATCAGGCTCCATATTTGCAAGGTCTCTGCTGAGTCCCACCGAGGTGGAACCACACTGGAAGTGCACTTCTGGAAGTATGGCCCTGCTTCCTGAAGCACATCAGCAGCCACAGCAGGTCTCCGGGCCTCAGCAGATGCCTTGCGGAATGGCAGAGGAGAAAGCAGGACATCACAGATTAACATAAGAAGCCAGGGCAACTTCTATCAATCAGTGATGCCCTGGAGAAATCGGAACTATTGGCAGGTGTGCAACATCACATTTAAATTGGGAATCTGTGGTACTGGAAAGGCACTCCACACATGCTAGAAATCATTCCCTACTTTCTTGGTGTGGGAAATCAGCCCTGGCAAATGTGAATTAAATAATACAGCATTATGACTTCATGTGTCCCGAGGCTGTTATTTAGTGTTGATGATAGGATGGAGTCAGGGCTGGTCCTACCATTAGACAGGGTGAGGCAGTGGATGGCCAGGGATGAGAAGCAGTGTTGAAGTTCTGGATGAAAAAGCTTTGCATGCCATGCAACTGACTCCATGCCCCCTAAACTTTCCAGCTGCTCTCAAGTGATGGGGAGAATGCTGCCCCATCACCATTGCTGAAGTCAGATTCAGCTGCTAGTCTAGTCAGCTTCTGTCATGCGGAATGTGTGTGTGAGCATGAGCATCTTTGCCTCAGGCAGCAAAATATCTTGAGCTGGTCCTGGCTGCAGGGCTGAGCAAAGGCTCAAAGTAATGATTACCAAGATCACAAAATGAATCATTTGCAGAGGCAGGATTTAAATCCATGACACCCTGTCTTCTTCTTCTTCTGTTTTGCCATTATCAGTCATCTCTGTACACACTCCCTTTGATTAGCTTACACGCAAGAATGTTTTATTTTTATGTGACAACTGCAGGCTACAGACATAAAGATCAAAGATTCAAATCTAAAATTAATTAGGAAGACACGGGGCTAACCTTTCAGCCAGAAGCAAAAGAGCACAGGATAAAAATGTTAATGCAAAAGGGCAAATCAATCTAAGCATTCATAGCAGTAATTAGCTGGCCAGTGGTGCTAAACTCAACCAAAAGAAGCAATAGCCGTTCAGGGTCTTATTCTACAGGTTAATTTTTTCATTAGATGGGCTTCCCAAAATGCATTGATTCTCTAGTCAGAAACAATTGAAGGAGACTCTGTTTGTGTACAGCATCTAAACTACCAAACACTTTGCAGCAACTAATAAGTAATCAGAACATTGGTAGTGCCTGTGTTTGTTCAGAACGATAAGCTTATAGCAAAGAGCAATAACGAACAACACTTTTAAGGAGAAAAGCATGTTGGGGAGGGACCCATTTTGAATGGTAAAGTAGTGAATGGATAGGGCTGCTTAACCTTTTCATCCTGGAGCCATTCTCTTGTGCTCTTTTCCCTCCCTCTCCAGCTGCTATTTTCCTTTCCAGTGTCTACTTATGGTGGGATGCTGTGAGGGGTGAAAACAGTCCAGGTGGCATTTGGAGCAGGGAAACGGCCAGCAACTTAGATTATTGATTTATGAAATTTATCGACGGCTTCACAGCATAAAGCTATCAAAGCAATTGGTGTACGTTGTAAAAACAGAATCAAACACAGATACACAAAATCTCAGAACAATAAAATCAGTTTCAAGAAACAATAAAACCATCGATACAAACTTTAAAAACAACAAAACTACACTTACAGTTTTACAATATAACATGTGGAAAATATGTGAAGATGATGGGAATGAATAGAGGAGGAATGTTAACTGAAAAAGACCCAAGAAAAGTGTTAGATTGGGAAAAAATTATTTTATAATTTTTAATATTTCATTCTACCATTACAATAATCATATAATTCTACACGATTACATAAACATCTATTCCACATCCCATTAAGTTAAAAAGGAAACAAACATGAAAATACAAAACATTGCAAACAGGCAAATATCAAATATAGAATAGGCAATTAATCTCTTCTCCAATAATTGCATCTTGAAATGTGTAAGCAACTCATAACACATTCAGTTTAAGCTTATCTTTGCTAAACCAAGCTCTCTTTTAATATCAGCTATTGTAAATGTCCAGTTAGCCATTCCTTCTGCAGTCATTTTGCAAGGTGGCATCAGCATAGTTAATTTTATCATTTCCAATTTAGAACTTAGAAACATTTCACTTCATAAGGATCCAGGCATGCTGGCTTGAGTGCTCTTACTGCTCCCTCCTAGGAGACCTTCCCGACTCTAATTTGACTCATTAGAGTCATTGCGGTGATGACAGAGGAAGCAGCTGCTACTGTAGACCTGGCCAAAAGGCACCTTAACATCTACATTTACCAAATGCTAAAGAGTCCATTTAATTCCTTGTTCCTGATTTTGTTAAAAACTCTTTTCAGAGAAACATAGAATGTCATCAGCGGTGAGCAATTTGTTTATTCACTTTAGTACTATAAAGTACCAGAGCTATGTCAGCTTCAATAAATGCAGTTTGGCTTCCTTTGCTTTTTGAGGAGGGTAAACATGTACAGTGCTGGTGGCACTGTGGTCTAAACCACTGAGCCTCTCGTGCTTGCCGATCAGAAGGACGGTGGTTCAAATCCCCTTTACGAGGTGAGCTCCCGTTGTTCTGTCCCAGCTCCTGCCAGCCCAGCAGTTCAAAAGCATGCCAGTGCAAGTAGATAAATAGGTACCGCTGTGGCGGGAATGTAATTAGTGTTTTCATGCGCTCTGGTTTCCATATGCTCCTGTTTCCGTCACGGAGCCCCATTGTGCTAGAAGTGGTTTAGTCATGCTGGCCACACGACCCAGGAAGCTGTCTGGACAAACACTGTTCCCTCAGCCTAAAAGTGAGATGAGTGCCGCAACCCCATAGTCACCTTTTACTGGACTTAACCGTTCAGGGGTCCTTTACCTTTTACCTTTACCTTTACATGTACCTTCAGGTTTTGTTAAAAATATCCTTTGGTATGTTTAATTGGTTCTACCTTAAACCAGCAGGAATTCTTTGTTCTCTGTATTATAGGGAAAGAGTGTTCTCCTCATGTATTTTTTATAGTAGACTGAGCTTGTGTTCATATTAATCATCTCTGAAGGAACTAAGGATGGACAAATTTGTCCATTTCAAATTTGTTTTTCAATATTCTTGGGTGCTGCCATCTCCTCTAATGCATAAGATCATTTCTGCATCATGGCCACATCACCAGCCCTGATAGACAGTCCTAATAGCTCAGTGGGATAATGAGGAGAACAACAGGATCAAGCTACCAATCTTGATATGTTGATGTCCTCTTCAAATCTGATGTAATCTCTTACTCTTCACGCTAGCCATGAATTTCTCTACAGATTCACTCAGATTTTATTCATCTTGCTTACCGCAGATGTAATGGAAATGCATGCTGTCGTTGCAGTGAAACAAATAACTGCTTATGAGAATATAACAGAAAGAAAATTAGATATTGACTGAGGAGAGGAATTTCTAATTGGCTGTGAAAAGTTAATTCACTATAGAATAGAAAATGAGTTTCAGAATGGATTCTTTCTCAGCGTTTCCTATGTCCTTTAGGATTGCTAGTATATTTGGCATGGGAGATGATATTCCCTCTTCTTGCTTATCTATTACCTTGTTTCTTTTATTGCTGCCATTGCATATTTCTATATGAGTGCTCCAGCTAGAGCTTCTTGTAGCATCACATCATGCAAATTAAAGGCAAACATCTCCTTCCCTATACAACACCAGAGAGTCATTTGTAAAGTATTTTACATATCAAGAAAGAGGGTTAGGACAGCAAGTTGCAACAAGAAAGGGCCTCTCTTTCCCCCCTTCAGTGAAAAACTCTTGAAATGTTATGCTAATTTTATGCAAGGGAATATTTCTGGGAAATATTTCTGGTCAAATCAATAGCCATCTTCAGGTTACTACTTCACAGGTGGACGTGCAAATGTTTGCACAAACCACATGCACAGAACAGCTTGTGCAAAAGGCACAGAACTAAAGGGAACGGTATGCATTAACAAAACACTTTCCCCGGAACAGATAAGTTCACTGAACAAGCAAGAATTATAATAAGAAAATACAACCTGGCTGTCTGTTGGGATGTCCACAAAGACCCCTCACAGTCTTCTTGTGTGTCAAAGGCAGGACCTAGAAGACGTGAGTTGTTGAGGTCAGCCTCCCCCTTCCTACTTTCTCCTCAAACCAACTAGCCATTCCAGGGTTTTTTCACCTCACACCATCTCCCGTTGTTCTCTCAGTCCTTCTTTTCTGAGCATTCTCTCCCCTTACTCATCCCACACCCACAGTGGACGGCAAGGTGGGCAGCAGTGCTCACCCAACTTCCTGACGGCCGAGTCATTGCTGCTTGTTGGGAGAGAGAGGTGGCAGGGAGGTTGGCATGGTGCAAACACACTGACAGGGGCACCGGATGAACTCCAGCGGTGCATCTGCACTGAACTGCATCCCTGCCATCTTGCCTCTCCTAGGAATCAGCTGTGATTCAGCTGTCAGTGAGTGCCTCTGCCCCACCATGAAATCTACTGTCTTCCACCTCTGTTTTCCCACCGTCACATTTCTTCATTTCTTTTATAATGTTGGTGTGGGCAGAGAATCAAAGCCATTTCACTCAGACTCTCTATTAGTTTAGATTCCATTCTATCTCTTAAAAAAATATATGAAGCCAACTGCTCATTTAATTTGGACTCTCAAGGACATACGTATTTATGAAGCAACCAGACACTAATGTACGTGTTCTGAGGTTTAGAATCCCCCAGCTGGTTTCAAAATATAACCAAATAGAAATCGAATTGACTCTATCCAGCATGCTTCACAAATTTATCATGAGATTATCCTAATACAACAATATATCTCCTTTTTGCTGAACCTCCCCCCACCCCCGTTATGTAAAAACATACTACAAGACCTGAAAGGAAACATGAGATAAATGCACACATTCCAATGTTTAATGGTGTATTATCTTTTGCTACGTTGATTAAAAGCCTTTAAATAAGCATTTTACATTTAAAGACATCTTCTTCTGATAGAGAAAAAATGAGCAGTGATTGAATTTGCACAGCTTGCTGGACCACTCTTGTTGCCAGCAACTTTACTTGATGATATGCAAGTGTGAATTACAGCTCATTTTATTTCATTTGCCTCCTTTCTCATACTCAAATAAGACTCTGGTAAGATTTGCAACTATCTGAAACAGCCAGCTATCCCATTATAAATGATATATTTCCACATTTTTTACCTTGAAGCAAGCACTCCCGACTTCAACAGGGGCTTGTTCAAACATCAAAGTGAAAAAGGTTATCTTATGGAGAACACCTGGATTTTCTGTTTTCACAAATATATTTCAACATTTGAGGATACAAGCTGCCAATTTAACCGGTGGACACATTGTTTCTGATCCAATGAAGAACTAATCTCTTTACATTTTGTTGGAGGCGGTCACCTTTCAGGAACCCCAAATTCCTCAGAGCTTAGGGCAGTTCCTTTCTGCTAACTTCTGGAACACAGACTGCACTTCCTGAGACCAGAAAAGACCAGCTCATCAAGGATGGGGAAGAGAGTATGTGTAGATAATTTTTTCCTCCTCCTCCTCCTCTTCTTCATCATCATCATCTTCTTCTTCTTCTTCTTTGGCGATCACTCATAGTCAAGTAAGATTGCAAAACTGTGCATCAACTTGAATATATTAGTGAAAACAACAGAAAGCACATTATGTAAGGGGCAATTGCTTATAAAAAAAAAGTTTGGCAAAACTGTGTTTATTGGGCAAAATTCACCCTGGAATGGGCTCACCTGACTTCATCATTGCCAGGAATTCCTCACTGCTGAATAGAAGAATTAAAACTACACATCCCAGTGTTCCTGGCAACTATGATGAGCAAGCTAGGACGCATCTACTACTTCATTGCCTTGAATGTTGCAATCCTGAAATATTATACCTCTAGGTCAGAGTTTGATCCTCTTGCCTGGCATGCTGTACTGTGAGCTGGAACTAAAGTGATTTAGAAACTGTTGCATGAGGTGGGAATCCGTTTTGGGTAACATTAGCAGGAAAGGGAAGCTAAGAAGGTCTGACTAGTTTCAGTTTTGTATATAGCTTAATAGCAGCTGACTGCTAAGCAAAATTTGTTCCTTCTAATCCAGTCTATGTGGATCTTGCAGATACCACAAGATCTGCAGCCAGTGAATAAACAAAAAATGGGAAAATGCACTTGGAGGAACATACCCCACATGAGGTTGCAGAAGCATAGGTCTAAGACTTTTCCAAGGCTGCAGTCTTATGGTCATTTCTCTCTCTACCTGATCTACTGAGTCCACCCTCTTTTTAGAGCCTCTGCCCCAATTTTCTGAGTTCCTTGAGAGGGAACCAAAACAGGCTGTTTATGTTAGGCCTGTTTACCACTGTCATTTGGGGAGCTTTGGGCTGCGGGGGTCCTCAACTTTGGCCTTGAAGTCCACCCCTAGCTGCACCATGGTTGGTATTAAGGCAACGAAGTTGTGCTCTTCAAGCTTCATCTTGGAGTTCTAGCTCACCCAGGGGTGGTGGGGGCAGTCCCCACTGAGGAGGGTGACAAAATGCCAGGTGGCACTCGCCATGGGGCCTGCAGCATGCCTGAGCCAAGCGTCCCTCCTGTGCTCCAAATGGCCCACCCGCTGCCTCTCCCTCAGCTGTAGGGCGGCTGAGTGGGAGGAGGCAGGCAGACTCCTCGGGGGCCCCATGGAGCATCCTGCCCCAGATCGCCCCACAGGTGGCTGGCCCCGCCCTCACGGCTGGTCCCCGCCCCTGGGTACAGGGCATGCACACCTGATCGGTGAGCTCACCTGGAATATGACAACCATCATAAACTTGATTCTGCTGAAGAGAGCCTCAAGGGGAGCATTGCCTGTCTGGGGACTGAAGAATGCCCATGTGTTTGTGTTTTCTTACCCTAGGAAGCCATCTGTGATACTAATCAAACATTCTGGGACAAATTCTATTATTTACTCATGTACTGCTTGCTTCTTTTACTTGAAGACTGTGGAATGGTGAAATAAGATCAGCAAACATGTCAGTGTGATTTAATATGCCATGTGTTGGAAGATCAACAAGTACGTTTCATTGTAATCCATCATCTAACAACCCCCCTCACCCCCCCAAAAAAACAAGCCAGTGTTGGCTAGAAAGTCAAGCTAGGAGATACTATTTTAAAACAAATAAGCAACTGAGTTTAAAGAATTACAGCCCATCATAAATTGCTGAGATAATTTCAGCTAGGGGATATAACAATTTCTGAAGGTTTCCTTATTTATAAGGAATCAACAGCAATATAATATTTAAGGCGTGTTTGCATGGAAATGTATTACTACCATTTAAGGAAGGTTTTAGTCAGGCAGAGTGGAGCTATTACAACACTGAAACAAACATGATGACAACTTGTTTGGGAAAGAAATAGCCCTTAAGGACCAACACACATATGGCTTCTTTTTTAATTCATAATGTTAATTAATAATTGCTGCTCAAAGATACTTTTCTGTCTCTCCAAAGACCTCTACATATGGTTCCCAGATGATCTTACACTGCATCATTATACAATATAGGTCACATCTGGCTAGTTTGTTTAAGAAGAAGAGTGTCAGCCTAACTTCACAAGGACTTACACAGGTCTTCTTCCTTGGAAAAGAAAACTGCCTGTTAGTGCAATTCCACCTACTAAGTGTGGAGCTTTCCACTTAGTGAGCTATGCTACAGTGAAAATAAAAGATTTGGGATAACTTCTGCCAACCTGGCAGCCTCCAGATGTTTGGAATGACAACTGCCATCAGATGGCTGGTGCTGATGACAGTTTTCGTTGAAACATATAGTGAACATATATATGCAAAGCAATAAATTCTACAACATCCAAGTTTTAGAAGCTTGCTCTGTTTATGTCAATACAGTTAAGGAACTCCGACAGAAATTATGCTCATGTGCATTTGTTTGAATGACTTCTGAGTCCCCGCATCTTTCAGAGATTTTGCTGCTACACAGAATTTTAAGCCCTTCCTCTGACTGCCAAAAGTTGCAAGTTCACTCCTTCCCCACCAGCCTTTCAGTAGCATTTCCTTTATTAATTAAGGTATTTAAAATATACATCTTTACAGTGCCACTTAATAATACGTTATTTGTAGAAAAATGTACATATGATTCTATGATTCTATGCATTTGACCTTTATTTTAATTCCGTTAATTCCCTCCCCAACAAATAATTATATATTTGCAGTGCATGATTGTAGCTGCATCCAAATATTTAATTAGTCCATTAAAGTTTTATGTTGAATATTTTAAGGTTACAAATGTTGCTCTTTAATGTTAACTGACTTCCCCCATGAAGTTAATTAAACATATTTAATGAGAATTCCCACATAAAGCTATGTAATTAAATGTAACTATTTACAATGGGCAGGATCCAGAGGCCAGAGAGCAGGCTTCATTTGTGCAATGGGGCTTTCCTGCCTCCTCCAGTTTTTTGCAAACCTCAGTCCTCCATTCTGTGCTTCTCTCTCCATGTGCCTACAATTTCTGCCTTTCACATTGCTCATTGCGAATAAAGCAGGTAACCAAGCAACCATAACTATAGAAAGCCAACTTACACTGGCATAAGTTGCCCATATTCTAAACTCTCTTCAGGAGACTACCCTTTGGGTACAGATTCCCACTTCCTCTGTTCTCTTAATGACCCATCACTCAGGTGGTTGCCTCTTTAGGAAGCATGTTGTTGTGGTTTAGTCATTTAGTCGTGTCTGACTCTTTGTGACCCCATGGACCACAGCACACCAGGCACTCCTGTCTTCCACTGCCTCCCGCAGTTTGGTCAAACTCATGTTGGTAGCTTCGAGAACACTGTCCAACCATCTCGTCCTCTGTCGTCCCCTTCTCCTTGTGCCCTCAATCTTTCCCAACATCAGGGTCTTTTCCAGGGAGTCTTCTCTTCTCGTGAGGTGGCCAAAGTATTGGAGCCTCAGCTTCACGATCTGTCCTTCCAGTGAGCACTCAGGGCTGATTTCCTTAAGAACGGATAGGTTTGATCTTCTTGCAGTCCATGGGACTCTCAAGAGTCTCCTCCAGCACCATAATTCAAAAACATCAATTCTTCGGCGATCAACCTTCTTGATGGTCCAGCTCTCACTTCCATACATCACTACTGGGTAAACCATAGCTTTAACTATACACACCTTTGTCGGCAAGGTAGGAAGCTAGCATGGCTTAATTAGTTTTTAACATTTGCTAGGATTAGAGGTGTCTTGCACCCACAAACTCATAACCAGGGCTTTTTTCAGCCAGAACTCACCGGAACACAGTTCTGGCACCTCTCAGGTGGGCACCATTGCCATTACAAGAGAACAAGGGAGGCATTCATGGTGAGTTCTGGCCCCTCTTTTTCTAGAAAATTAGCACTGCTCGTAACATTATAAATAACGAGAACATGACCCAAATAACCCCGATTCACCTTAATGTGTGCACAGAGACCCAATGCTAACATTTAGCCCACATTATCAAAGCCGAGTGAACAGCTTCTGCTCCTAAAAATAAAATAAAAAATCCATCTTTTTATGGTGCTTGAGAAAAGCACTTAATTGACACACCATGAAGAGTTTGGGGTTTATTTAATGATAAATTTGAATGATTTGAATTCTACGATGCAGCAAGCATCTGGCCTGAATATTTATAGTGCCAATAAAGCATAACCTATCAACAAATGGAAAAGGGATTCTAAGCTGTCCTAGGCTTCCAAATTAGTTCCACTATTTGAGTCAATTCATGTAGTAATGAACTCAAGCACCCACCAGCTCCTAGGCATCTTTGACGCCAAAGGGCAGGGGAGGAGGAGCATGTTATTATCTTGGTTATGTGGTTGCAAAGTCATGTTGCATTGAAATGCTCTGTATGTTCTTGTGCCAAGCAGTATTATCATAGCACGAAAAGTCATTTACATCTTGCCAACAGAAAGCTACGAAAAACCCTGTGTCCTCGGATTTGCTTCTTACAAGCTGAATTTAAATCCTGCAAAGATTGTACGTGAATGTTATGACAGCTTTGCATCAACAGAGAAGGATGTCTTATCCAAAGGAAACGAAAGATGCAAATGACAGGCAGACAGATCAGGAAGACAGAAAATCCGGGCATGAACTTCTAAGCTTTCAGGTCAGCCCTAAAACATGAGGGGCATGTTTACTCTCACTGAACATGTTGATCTCTGACATTTTGATTGCAAATGCTCATGTTTTGCAGGAAATGTGGGCTTAGAGGGGGGGAAAGTTTCGTAAGCAGGTAGCCCGCCAAATCATTTTCATTCAAGAAAAACAAAATAATCAAAATAAGAGGCCATTCTCTTCCACTGCACCAGGGCAGGATGAGGGAGAGAGAGAGAAGAAAGCTAAAATCCTCATTCAGGTGGAACAGACCCTCCAAATGTCCCTATTTTCCAGGAACATCCCTGATTTAGAGAAGCCATCCTGGTTTCTGATTTGATCCCGGGATGTCCTGCTTTTCCTTAGGATGTCCCTATTTTCATCAGAGAAATGTTGGAAGGTATGGAGTTATTCAACCTCTGAGCCCTCCTGTATAGGGAAGGTTTTTTTTAAAAAAAAATGTTTAATGTTTTATTATGTTTTTTATATATGTTGGAAGCTCCCCAGAGTGCTGGGGCAACTCAATAAGATGTGTGGGGTAGAAATAGTAAAATTATCATTGTGGAATGGGACGTCCCTATTTTCATCAGAGAAATGCTGGAGGGTATGGTGGAATGACTGGAAGAGTGCAATGTTGAATTTCACCCAATAAGTCTACTCAGAGTAGGACGAGAATTGGATACAATCATGTATTGCAATCATGAGTGGAATTAACTAAATTTTACTCAGCATATTGAAATCAATGGACCTAACTTAAACATGTCCATTCAATTTGTCTACTTTGAGTCAAACTTAATTGTATACCACCATAGGGTTCTAAAGTTAGATATGGTATGTGTGTGTGTGTGTGGAATAGAGGGTGCTCAGGCACAGAGCACACTTATGAACAAGATAAAATATGTTTTCCACTCTGATCAGTAGATAGCTATGATTATATCCCAATAGAATTAAAGTACTGGCCTAAGTACATGCTATATTTACATCAAAGCAATATGAAATGTAGAAAGAAACGTCTAGAGACCTCTCTCTCTCTCTTTGAAATTCCATTATATTGCTGTCTGGAGTATGGAAAATAAGAAAGATCTAGATTTAGCAATACTGTAATGAAGTACAACTTTATACAGAAAGGTCAGATTCTGAGGAAGAATGGTTTTCGTCACAGTGGTGATGATGATAATTACAGACTCCAAGCTACTGATTAAAAAAATTAAAATGACAATACTAAAACCAAATTTCAAAATGTAAATATACACCTTTGAGCATAATTATGACTGCATAAAAGTATATGTTCCAGGCAGCTGAATAGTCAATAGAATCCATTTGAGTTTCCTGATTACGTTGTTTGAATGCAAAACAGTATGAAAATTGAACATAAACCCAAACACAATCAATTATTTTCAGTACTGCTTTTGTCTGTTTTCGAAGAATGGATTCATTAAGTCTTTTGTTGGAGGGAACAACAAATATGCTATCTTTCATCACTAGAAAACAATTCTTTTGTGTTTGAAGACTTGCTGCAAAATATTTAGCTGCCATATTCTAATAGCCTGTTCCTATCAGAATCCTTGCATTAAGGCAGCAGATGGCGATAAGGTCTTGACCTTATTGCATGCCCATGATGAAGATAGCAGATTTGTTGTTGTTGTTTAGTCATTTAGTCGTGTCCGACTCTTCATGGCCCCATGGACCAGAGCATGCCAGGCACTCCTGTCTTCCACTGCCTCCCGCAGTTTGGTTAAACTCATGCTGGTAGCTTTATGAACACTATCCAACCATCTTGTCCTCTGTCGTCCCCTTCTCCTTGTGCCCTCAATCTTTCCCAACATCAGGGTCTTTTCCAAGGAGGCTTCTCTTCTCATGAGGTGGCCATAGTATTGGAGCCTCAGCTTCAGGATCTGTCCTTCCAGTGAGCACTGGAGGGCTGATTTCCAGAAGAAGAAGAGGAGGAGGAGGAGGAGGAGGAGGAGTTTGGATTTGATATCCCGCCTTTCACTCCCTTTAAGGAGTCTCAAAGCGGCTAACATTCTCCTTTCCCTTCCTCCCCCACAACAAACACTCTGTGAGGTGAGTGGGGCTGAGAGACTTCAAAGAAGTGTGACTGGCCCAAGGTCACCCAGTAGCTGCATGTGGAGGAGCGGAGACGCAAACCCGGATCCCCAGATTACGAGATTACCGCTCTTAAACACTACAAAACTGATTTGGCTCTAAAGTGCTGAGTTGCTTCAAAAACTAGCTAGCCATGCAAAATATTTGTCTAAATGTTGAACAGGTAAATGTTAAATATAAATGGTTCAATGGTGGGCATACATTGAAATTTATTTAAAAGCATTTCTGAACTGCTTAATAGTAAAACATCTCAAAGCGATATACAAAAATGCAACATAAAAATAATGGAATGGTATCATGAAAACAGGGATTCAACAAAAGAACAAAAGTGAAAGATTTTATAAAAATAGTGATTCAGTAATAACAGGGGGTGGACTAGACAATCCTTGGGGTCACTTTCAACTCTACAACTCTGCAATCCTATGATTATCTATCTTATGGTTGATGGAAAGATTGGGCAAAATGATGGTGTCTTTATGAGACGTGTGAGAAAAAGGTGGGGTTGAAATGCAATAAACAAATCAATTAAATAAATTGTTCTGCAATCCCTCAACAACTTACAACATACTGAATGTATGTGTGTAATGGGCACTAGCATTTAAATTAGTCCCATTGGAGTCTCCATATTTCCTACAGCCCTGAACACCAAACAGCTCTAATCTAGTCCAGAAGGTACAAAGTCTCCACACAGGGAATAGGGAAATTGGCTCCAGGAACTTTTGCACAGTCGTTTTGGGAAGCAGAATCACTTTTTAAAGTGCTACCCAAATTATTATGAACTGTTGTAAGAGTTACTTATTGAAAAGGTGCCTCAGGTAAATATGCAAGTAGTGAAACACTGATATCAACATTTGACATATGGATCTTAATGTAATTACTAAAATTCCTATTTCTAGCAGCTTCAAGCATATAAGCAGGATCCTGATGAAATTTTAATTTGCAATGTACTTCAAGGGCTAGCAATGCTTTAGACTAATTAAATTTTATTAGCGCAAGGGTATGAAGTTAATTTAAAAACGAATGTGGGTTTTTTTATTTTGAAAGTTGTCGTCTAATGTTTATTAAATGTAAATGTTATTAAAGCTATTTGAGCTGCCTAAGAAGACCATAAATGAAAATGGTAGGCATGCTTTTAAGCTGAAAAACCATCCTGTCTGCCACTGTTACTTTGGCTGAAGAAATCATGATGTGTAAGGAAATATGAGCAGATGCTGCAAGGAAAAGCTTGGTATAGATGTTCTCAAGAAGGATTATCAACACAGCTAGTAAGGCATGCCTTCTTTGTCAGCACACCAGGCAGAAGAGTCAAGACAACCAAATGTGGAGAAATAGGTTATATTTATTAAACATAACAACTTGAGGATCTTCAAAACCAATTAACTAGCTAGGTGTTCCTTAATAGATGGGGGTAATTTCTACCCCCATCACCAGGGCAAGTTAACAGGCACACTCTACATGCACACAGGAAGGTTTCCTAAGATCCTCTGTCCCTGCTGCATGGACCTTGGGTGCAAGACCACAACAGGCACACCCTGGCCCTTTGGCCAACGTTCACCCTGATGTGTCTGTCAAGTCAAAGGGCACCCCCAGCACCCACAGACTATGTCTGACAGCAATGACTAACAACCCAACACTGCCTCAGGTAAGTGTTCCATTATTTCTGAAATCTCCTCACTTGTCTGGACCATATGCCAAACTGATCCTTTCATTTATATATTCTGATGCAGTCCCCAAAGTTCTGGTTTATTCATTTTATTCTTCCATTATTCCTCTGTTTCCTAAAGATTCTGTCACTTAGAGCACATCCATAATAATGTCAGGTTTGCATTTTTTGGTGCAAAAAGTATTGTAGAAATCATTCCTATTCTAATTAATTCAAGAAGGTTCTGGAGGCCTCTCTGTGTGATACAAGCTGGTACAAGCTGGAAGTTTCTAGCTAACAAGAAAGCTTTGATTCTGCCTAGAAACAAGCAGAAGGTCCCTGATGTTTGGGTTATTCCTTCGGAGAAACTAAACATCTGGTTTAAACTGGTTCTGTTATCTCTTTCGGTCAAGGTCATGCTGACTTTAATAATAGGCCAGAAGGAACCTTGGTTTCACTTTCTGTCTCTCTTTCCTTCTGGTGTGGTGGTCTGTATATAGTATGCTTAGTGTTAAGGTTTTAGTTTTATTGTAAGTTTAAGTTAAGTCTTCTGCAACTGGATTCCTTGTGGACTGTGCCAATCCTGAAGAATATGGATTTGTGACCATTATGCTCATTTGCCTTCAGTAAAAAAAAAAAAAAAGCTCTGCTTAATGAAGTTGATTGCCTCTGGGTTATTTTTTGGGAACCCTGCAACATGTTTATATTTTTACTCTGTTAACTATACGTTGGGGCCTCCTCTGGATCAATATAGAGCAGAATGAATGACATATAGGGCATGTCTTAATGGGGTTCAGTAGCTGGGGTACAATATGACCATACAGTGCATGTGATCCACATGGACTTTTTTTGGCCTGTCTGTATTGCAGAGGATGACTCTGGCAGACTCACTCTTGGAGTCTTCTTTCACAATCAATACATGATATTAGTACAGGGCAGGGACAGCCAAAGTAGTACCTTGCCACTGTTTTTGGACACAAATTCACATTAGCCCAAGCCGGCATTGCCAATAGTAAGGAATTATGTTGCGGTGGTCCTGTACTTGTCCTTGGTGATGTCTACCATGGTGGACAGGGGAGGGTCTGAGCAAGGAGAGGGCTTGGCAAACTACAAGGCTGGATCAGCACCTTGGAGAGGGACCTAGGTGGGAGCTTCAGAACCACAGTCGGTGATTCTACAGCTGACGGAGAACATACAACCTGTCTCAGCAACGTGTTGGAGCAACTGACAGGTTTTTATAGCCTGGGCTAGGCATTCATTGACTAAAAGCCCGTCCTCTGAATGCTGCATCCATTCAGTTCAAAGGCCAGTGTCTTCCTTTGTTGGATGCTTCTAGACCCTGGGGTTTCAGCACTCTCCTGATTCTCCAAGGAGGCTGTGGACCGGTCCTGAGAGTCTGGAGGCAGATGGGTATCCTCAGAGTTAGAGGAGGGTCAGGAAGTGGATGCTCATTGAGACTGCCAGTGGATGATGACTCTACCTACAAAAATTCCTGATATGGGATCATGACAAGTCCAGTAACATCTAGAGCAGGCATGTCCAACAGGTTGGTCATGATCTACATGTTGATTGCGTGCTTGCCTGGTCGATCCTGGTTGATCTTTGGCTCTCCAGAGACTACAAAACACACACACACACAAAACTCTGGCTCCCTTAAAAAAGCTCAACAACTTTGTATTAATGATGTAAGTGGGAACGGGAGACGTGAGGAAGTTCAAGGATATCATGAAATTTTGTTAAAACAAAGCAATAATGTTTATTATCACTGTATTCTTTTTTAAAAAAACCCTCTAATAAATATTTATTAAAAAAAAAAAAAGCTCAACAACTTTGGTCAATCCTCCAAAGACAATGGGTGACTCACTGCCAGTTTTTTATACCGCGAGTAGATCCCAGTCTCTTGGGAGGTATCATGTTGGCTACCCCAACATACTGCATTGTGGCATGTTTTTAAATGTGCTTTATTCACTAAAGCACTGAACTGAAGGTGATGAATTCTTCCATACAGTCACATTCTTGCCGAATTATTTCATTTTAGGGGCCTTCAGGCCGGCTTATGTGCCTTTTAAACATATATAATACAGCATCTAAAGGCTTTAGACTAATAATGATGATGTTAAACTCAATATTCTATATCAACACACTCCTGATCCTTGCTTAAGGGCTCTCTTTAGATATTGTGAGAGGCAGAGGCAACTATTTCATTATCTCCTGCCTAGGACTTTCTTTCTGCTACTTGTTTAGCCTGCACTGATTTGTTTGAGTCATTAATTTCTGACTTTGCTCTGGCAGTTGATGAGAGTCTTGCGTTTGCTGGGTATGTGCATGAGCATTCGCAGAGTCTCTTTCTTCATGCTGGGTGATACAAACTTATATGTTTGTTTGCATTTCTCTACTGCCATGCTTAAATGCGCCTGCAAGTAGGAACTGGTTTCACAGGAATTGTAAATATCTCCATTCTTCGTTGCTATGCATGTGGGCTCTCATCAAGCCAGTACGTAGTTATGACACAGAGCGCTCTGGTGGCATTGACTCTGGTGTTTTGTTCCTCTGAGCTCTTTTGGTCTTCATTGGGACAACTATGCGTCTTTTACAGGAAGTAAAGTGACTAGGCAGGACCAGCTCTAGGTTTGATGGGCCCTTGTCAAAGTGGATTACATTTACCTACATTTATGGACAAATGATGGCATTTTAAGTTTGGTAATCTTGCCTCCTTAGTTGGTTATCTACCGGTATTTGCATTTTATCAACAGTTTGCAATGACCACTAGCTGATCCAGATAAATATCTGTCTATGCTATGAGCATGGAGTATTTGGGAGTGACCACTTAGACATCCCACAATATCTCCAATATTGGGACATTGTGATGAATGGCAGTTCCCTGACCCAGACACCTAGATTATTATTTTTAAGTGTCCCAAAGAGTCCTGCCACAAACCTTGGGTCCTGGAAGCTGCTCAGTGGAGTTGTGTATTGCTGTCAGGCACTGACAAAAATCTCTGTTAAGATGTAAGATGTAAGATGTAAGGCACTCTAATACTATGAGTTGTACAGAGTTGTCATGAGGAATACCATTAGTGAAGACGTCGGCTCCCTTGGCAAGTAAAGTGAGATGAGCGCCACAACCCCAGAGTTGTTCGCAACTGGACTTAACTGTCAGGGGTCCTTTACCTTTACCTTTTTTAAAAATAACACATTTTGCCACCAGAAAAAAATCCTCTAAGCAATGGTATGTGTGTAAATGGAATCATATGACCAGTCAGAGGCAAGGATAGCTTTCCCCAACCTGATGCCCTTGGATATTATTGTGCTATTACACCCATCATCCCTGCTTGCACTGATGAAAGTTGTAGTCCAAACCTTCTGGATGGCACCAGGTTGTAGAACTTCCCCATAGTCCCACCACTACAATCTCAGCAGTCTGCTCTGGCCCTTGTGCCCCAGTGCTTGACAAAACATCAACATTCATCTTTCCCCAACCAAATTAAGCCTGCAAATTAGCAAACTCTAAATGGTCTGGTCCTCACAATGAAATAAGAAATGATGAGGAGACTTGACATATCCCAGTGAGCCTGTTTTGTAGATATACATAATGTATGCTTTCATCATGAAGAAATGTTCTGCAAAACTTGAAAGCTATTATTATGCTTAGCACTGTCCTGATCTTCTGTACTTCTTATTATCTGGGGCTCAACATTGCAGGAGATCTACCTACCTGAAGTATTTGCTTTGTAGCTTGTGAACTTATTACTGCTTTAAACCAAATTACTTAGAGAGGGCACATTCTAGGAGACCTCCTTAACTCCAAGAAGCTGCCTTCTTTTGATCCTTCTGTATCAACTAAAATAAAATCGCCATTGTTATGAAATCTGGTTGCCTTCTTTTGTTGTCCAAGACACAGTCTATTTGAAAATGATTTAGCATTACAGCAAAGGTAGCTAATGTTGACCCTGCTGAAGTGGTTCTTTAAATTCCAATTGTGCAGCAAAGTTGACCTTTTGCTTTGAAGCGGGTTTTAAATGCATTTCATCACAGGCTCATTAGTGATGCTGGCAGCAAGACAGAGTGGTGTTATTGATGTAAGTCTCTAGCAGATGCAGTAAGGTCTGTGAACTCTGCAGAAATCTACATTTCCAGGATACTATGGAAGCCCCATTACATTTCCTACCTGTTTTTTTTATCCACACTGGGGGTACTGGATTCTTCTTCCTTTTTCCAGCATTAGGTCTCTCCAACTATTCAGCAAATCAGGTGTTGCTAATATATGTATATATTTTTCCAATCAGGCTTACAAGCTGTTGCAGAAGTGAAAGGCTCTCTGCACAAATGGTTCACCAAGTGCTACAATTCCTCCTGGACCTCCTTAAACCCCTAAATGGCCTCAGCTCAGTATACCTGAAGGGTCATCTCTACCTTCATTGTCCAGCCCAGACACTGAGGCCCTCCTCTGAAAGTCTTCTGCTGGTTGTCTCTGTGAGAAGCAAAGTTACAGGGAGCCAGGCAGAGCGCCTTCTCAGGAGTGGTGTCCTCCTTGAGGAATGCCCTCCCTTCAGATGTCAAGGAGATAAAGCACTGCACAACTTTTAGAAGACATCTGAAAGCAGCCCTATTATCAGGAAGTTTTTAATGTTTGAAGTTTTATTATATTTGTATATATGCTGTAAGCTGCCCAGAATGGCTGGGGAAACCCAGCCAGGTTGTTCTTGTTCTTGTTGCCATTTTGAATTGCAGAGGGATATTGTATGACTGAGTGTTCCCCAATGGGAAAAACTAGTTAGTCATGGAGAAAGCTAATGTAAGATTCTTTCCCCTGATATCCAGCATTCTCTGTTTAGGGTGCTTTATTTCATATTGGTGTTCAACTGTTTTTAATGTTGCATTTTAAAATCATTGTGGCCTGCCCTGGGACCTTTGGGTGAAGGGCAGGTAATCATCATCATCATCAGCAGCAGCATTCAGCACTGCAATTTCACACTGAAGTTCTCTAATCCTGTCACAGGTTGATCTTGCAACAAACTATTTGTCTAGCGCAGGAGTGGGGAACCTCAGGACTGATGGCCACTCTATTTGTCTCTTGGGACTCTGCCCAGGCCACGCACCACTTCCCAGGCCCACTCCTCATGTCAAACGTGGTCCTTGGTCCACACATTCCTTTAGCACTTTTGCTTGACAGCACTCAAGGTGGGGTTGGGGGTAGAGGGGTACAGAGAAACCTCTGACTTTTGTTCCTAATAACTGCTGGAAGTGTAAACAAGTAGATGGTTCTTCTCTTCCTATGTGGTGGACTTGTAAGAAAGCGAGGGAATTTTGGGAAATGATATATGATGAGATAAAAAAGATGTTTAAAGTGATTATGCCAAACAAACAAGCCCTGCAGCTTTTCTTCCCTGGATTATAAGGACAGAAGTTCCAAAAAAAGATGATTAAGTTGTTTATGTATGTAACTACAGCAGCTAGGATTCTTTATGCACAAAAATGAAAAGTTGAAGAAGTTCCCACCAAAGAAGAATGGTCAGGTAAGGTGATGGACTGTCCTGAATCAGCAAGTTAACAGCTAAAATAAGAGAACTTAGTGATGATTGCATTATAGAAGAATGAAAGCCTTTTTAGGACTATTCAAAGAAATATTATAGTATGGTAAATTCACGAGAAGGCTTTGAACTATGAGCAACAGAAGGAATGAGAGATTACTGTATTACTGTTATGATATAAGAGAATGATAGGGTGCAGAAAGGGGGAGAAATAAAAAGCACCATGGAAAATTGGATGAGGAGTCGACAAAACAAAAGAAAAAAAAATCTGTTATCTATTGGAATGTTTATGTGAAATTTCTGGAGATTTAAAAAAGTAACCTATAACTTTTATATGGCTGCAGTGTAGCTCACCACTGACATGCAGCCTCTGAAAGATTTCTCCCAAAGATGTAGCCCTGGGATTGAGGAAGGTTCTGCATCCCTGGCCTATGGAACTTCTGTTTGCTGTTCTGACTTGACTCTCCATCCCAAACCTACAGTTTCACATGTCTTTTCCTACGTACCAGAGGGCAGCCTGTGTCTGAGACTGCAATTGCTGCAGTAACCAGAGCCTAATTTGCTCAAGTTCTGGATATTTCGGTTAAAGAGATGGAATAAATGTTTGATTTGCCCAGCAATAGCATTTGCTTTAGAGTATTTGAAATGCCGGAACATGAAATAAATGCCTTTTCAAAACGAATGACTGGCCTTTGTAAGTCATGTAAAACACCAAAGAACAGGCAGGACAAATACTGAAGAAGGTGAATAAAGCACAGCATTCTTTTCAAAAGGAGCTGGATGGAGAATGTCTGTGTTTTAGTTACTCAAGGAAAATGTATGGTGGGACAAGAGACTGCTTCTCACTCCCTTTTTCTAATAGGTAGGGGTACTTTGTTATAACATTATCAATTTCCGCATATTCCCATTTCTGCCAGCAGCCACCAAATATATGATAATGTCACAAAATGGAGTGGGT
The DNA here is from genome assembly GCF_964234715.1 of Podarcis melisellensis. Taxonomy (NCBI): domain Eukaryota; kingdom Metazoa; phylum Chordata; class Lepidosauria; order Squamata; family Lacertidae; genus Podarcis; species Podarcis melisellensis. Next base: position 25,633,567 of record NC_138543.1, read on the forward strand.
GTATCTGTATATTGCAGGGGAGATGGAGACCTCCTAATATGAGAATGCCATGTGTTTAATGTAATGTGTCATTCTGAAAAGCCTGCTGCGAAAGTGGTACCTTTAAAAGTACTTCTCTCTCCTTAGGCACAATAAGCTATCTGCTAGACCACAGAACCTCCTGAGCCATAGCACCTCCTAAGCATATGGCTATTGAGGCAAACTCCAGTAACCGCTTGAGCATTCACATTCATGCCAAAGCCATATTCTGAAATGATCTAAAATTTTCCTGCTCCCTTCATGTGTGACTTACATAGACCACACTTTGAAGCTCAGCAAAGTGAGAGGTATTGATTTATCCCAGATTTAACAAAAGCGATTTGGAAAGTTTTCTATATAACTGAATGTTTTGTCTTTATTGTGAGGGTGGTAGGGTTTCCCCCCACCCTCCAAAAGTCAATACCAGGCCTGCTGGAGTGCTTAATGTGTGCCTTGAAGCTGTCATTTCCAATAAAGACAGATGCACTATGTTCCATTTAACAAACTATTGACATTTGCCTCCCCTATTATTTTAAGGACATAAAGATGTATCTTGTCTCTTAAGAGAAAATAGCATGTTAGAGTTTAAAGCAGCTACTAAAGTCGATCACCTAACAAAGCGAGTTTACCAAAAAGTGTAAGCAGCTTTGGATCTGTTGTGAGAGAGCCCTGGAATCTTTTGATTTTCTTTAGCTTTTGCTTTGTAATTATGAAGCAGAAGTAACAGTTGGAGACAAAAATTAGGAAACCATGTTGTTGGTGTGCAATAAACAGGCATCCAAGAGAAGTCTAACATGGTCAATGCTGATAAATTGGACTTGCTGCAATATAACTTGATAGTGATCCAAGAGAATTTAAGAAAGGTCTCTTGTATTATAGGAATATGTGAAGGCACCTTATCTAGGGTCATACCACTGGTCCATCTAGCTCAGTATTTTTTACATTGACTGGAAGCAACTCCATCAGGTTTCTAGCCCTACGTACCTGGAGATGCTGGGGATTTTACCTGGGACCTTCTTCATGAAAAGCAGATGGCCTGCCGATGTCAGGGACTGTGCTGAGGAGGGCTGCACTGAGAAGGAATCTTTTCAGGAGCAGGAGGACAGTATAGATTTGGAACAGTGGTTTGCAGAGGGACACAGTTCAGAAGGCAGAAGCTTGGAAATACCAGATGGGGAACAGCTAGGAGAAAAAGCACTTGGAGAGAGAGGGTTAACAGATTCACAGTCTCTGGACAGCATTCCTCCGCTCAGCCCAAGGTCAAGAAGAGCTCAGAAAGTGTCAGAACAAGAAAGCACAGAGGGTACAAACTCAGATTACAAATCGAAGGAGTGACATAGATTAATAGGGACAGAAGGGGGTGTGATCCATAACTGGGAGCACTACCATTTCTAGGAGATGTGTTCTTTGTTCTCTTGCTGTGATTATTAAAGTTTCTATCTGGTAAGACGTTCCTTTCTTTGGTCGTCTTATCTACTGCCACAGGGGGAGGAAGCTGATTCCCCGAAGCCTGACAGCCAATGAGTACTAACCTGGGAGGAAGGTGGTGTTTAGCCTTTTCTGAAGAGGCCTGAACACCTCCTAAAGAATCAGGCTGCAATTTGGAGGTGTTGATGGTTTTTGTCCTTGAGATCCCAAGTGGCTTCTATAGCACATAGTACTTTTCCCGAAGTGAGGCACATGTGCCAGCTGCAGCTCTTGCTCGACAGAGTTTGCCTGGGCACAGTTATCCACGTCTATGTGGCATCCAGACTAGATTACTATTGTATGTGGTGTTGCTTTTGAGGTCACCTCAGAAACTTCAACTATAGTTCAGAAAAGAGCTTCTAAATGTTCTGGTCCTAGTAGAAGGCACCAAGTAGCTTGCAGTACCTGAAGTGAGGAAATGTGTCAAGTGGGTCAGGATTTTGGGGGTAGGGGTGGGGGCTGCAGCCAAGCAGACCACGCTCATTGCCCCAGGCTTGGCACCAGCAAAGCCCCACTTAGCACCTAGGTGGTATATGGCAGCAGAGCATGGGTCAAGTATTGTGCAGGGCAGTAGGCAGAGTTGAAGGTCTGCTGTGGCTTGGCCAAAGGGATGCCTGGTTCTGCTACTTCTCCACATAGGCTTAGCATATGTCCAAGGAGTTGCGAGAGACCGTCACCACCACCTCATCCCACCATAGCACTTGCTGCATTGCTGAGTGCAATCTAACAATAACTGTTCATTTAGGCCAGGCATAGGCAAACTCGGCCCTCCAGATGTTTTGGGACTACAACTCCCATGATCCCTAGCTAACAGGACCAGTGGTCAGGGATGATGGGAATTGTAGTCCCAAAACACCTGGAGGGCCGAGTTTGCCTATGCCTGATTTAGGCTGAAATTTTATGCTCACATACTTCGGGGTAAATCCCCACAGAACTCAATGGGACTTCTATCTAAACGTTTGCAAGATCAGGCTGCTCAACAGGTGTGTTGCTTGACAAAGTTGCTTAGGGCTATAAAGTATACATTGTTTTAAATTGTCAAGCACAATAATGCTAGCAATTCATTCCATCTTATTAGCAGTCCTAAGAGGCACTGCACTGACGCAGCATTTCCTTCAGAGTTTTTTGCTTTAAGAGTCTTAACATTGACAGAAGATGCAACAGGAGAGATGCTGGCTCCTGCCTTGAGCAAAACGATAAATAAATAAAAACTGAGGAGCCACTAAAATGTTTGTTATGTAAATCCAAAGCTATAGAGAAGTTATTATATAAATCAACTGATGGGATTTGAGAAAGAATATTCATTTAGTAAGACATAGTAAACAACTCTATGCGTACCAAATACACCAGGCACATCCTAAAACAAACATAATCTAAGCCAATAAATAACACATCACTGGTGCTCCCAATTATTACAGAATCTAAAAAGCCTAACTCTCTGTGTATATCTCTTGTGGTAATGCAGAAGTGGACTTTTTCTAGTGGAACCAGTGTTGTGGGATGCATGATATACTGGAACCCCCATCACAATTGGCATTCTGCCGACGCTTGAAGACACCTTTGTTTTGACAAGCATTTCCCTGATGTCCGGCTTCGATTTACTTTGAGCTGTTTCAAATGTTATGCTGTTTTAATGGGCTTGTTAATTACATAGCTTAATTATGGATGCTCTAATGTAATTGTTTTACTATGTATTTTTAATTATGGGTAGTTGCATTCTTATCCTTGTTATTCTGCTGTTGGCTTTTATTTGTTTGTGAACCACCGTGGTATTTCTTCCTTAAGTGAAAGATAGAATATAAATTATTTTGATGATGATCATATCACATGCTTTCTCCTCCCCGAATCCCACTTAGATTTCTTTTTCACCAAATTATCTGTACAATATTCATCACTGGAAAATCCCTGCTGGGTATCTTTCAGGGACATCTTTCATAATTTTATCAGGATCCAGCAGAACTAGAAACAAGTAAGTTCAAACAGGGCAGTGATAACTTCTGGAGCAGGCAGACAAGGATGCAAAAGGGCTTCTGCAGATGCCATAGTCTAAGATAGGTGGAGTTCTAGAGAAGTTGTTCAGGCCTGTTTGTTTTTGTTTTCATTTTGCTTTGAAGTCCCACCTTTCCATCAAGGAGTTCATGTGGCTCTCCCCCATCGGCAGGGTGGAGTCCGCAGCATGCCAATTGTGATGGGGCTCCTGACTCTCCCCTCTCCACATTATCATCACAGCAACTCTGTGAAGTACCTTAGGCTGAGAGATGCATAGCTGTCAACTCTTCCCTTTTTTTGTGAGGAATCCTATTCGGAATAAGGGAATTTCCTTTTAAAAAAGGGAACAGTTGACAGCTATGGAGAGATGGTGACTGGCTTCACAGCTGAGTGGAGATTTGAACCCTCGTCTCTCAGGTCGCAGACCACCACCCAAACCACCACACCACACTGGCTCTTGTTTATTCTTTCCCAAACAGTATTCCTGATGATGTGGCATGCAGTTTGCTTTAGAGGATTAGTAGTCAGCTCATGTATCAAAGGAGGACCAAGGTGAAGGTTGTATGGGAAGAAAAATCACATGCTGCTAAAATGCACTCCGCCTTTTGCTCTGCATAGTCATGCAACAGCTGCTCTTCATAATTCTTTTGTGGCATCTAAGATGAATTGCTTCAAGCGGGAACTTCATTTCTTCAAGGGTTTTATTTATAAATTGTTCAGGCAAGTGTAATTCACCAGAGCCCTATGTTCTGAATGGAAATAGCCTTCTAAAGCTTTTAAAGTGCAGAAGAACTATAGGCCTAACTTAATCTCAAATGTCTACAAGAATATAATAACTGTGGCTGGTCATTACTTGTCCAGTCATAGATGCATGTTTGGGCCTCCCTCTTTTTCCTGGAGATAAAATTGTCCATTTTTCCTAAGGAAAAGAAATCAAGGGTGGACATTATTGGATTTAATTACCGGACACAGCTTTTTCATTCCACATCTTCTGCTTACCTCGAAATAAGCCCCATCGATTTAAATGCTGATTGCTTCCAAATAAATGGTAGTAATTTTCCTGGCAGAATACCACCTTTGCAATTCCTGTACTAAATAAATGGGTACCTGCTTGTAGTGTACGTATGAATGGCTTGGATCCTACCTAACTCTTAGGGACAGAGAATAATAATATCTAAAGGGTTCCCCACCACCACCCATGTGCTTTATTAATATACTAGCATGCCATACTGCCATGTCTGCCTATAAATACAAATAAGGCTGCAAGAAATGTAAGCAGCAAAGGAAAATGGAATGAAAGAAAGAAAAAAGGACACCAATCAACCCACCCCCAAAGACCAGGCAAGGTAGCATTGCCAGGAGGGTTTGTATTATGACTTTGACGCTGAGCTCAGAAGAATGATGCTTGTGTCATTTTAACTTGATGTAAACGGTTTCATTGGTTGGATTTTTAAATAAAGTACAGGTAAGAAAAACACAAACCAGCATAAAATCAACTTAATCCTAATGGTAATCTCCATCTTTTTTATTTTTGTTATATATAACAATACAAACGTTTGAGAGAGATATAAATGAACAATGGTTTGTCTGACATCATATAGCCCACAACTTAATTATAAAAAAGTGACGCAGAGCAGAGAAATGGTTATTGCAGAGAGAGAAAAACATTGAGATTAATAAAAAAAATCCTGATTCCATGGAAATCCTGGAATACAACCAGATTCAGCGAAAAATGTACTTTGCAGGAACTAGATAGCTATCATTCCAGTTACAGATAGGTAGCCGTGTTGGTCTGCCATAGTCAAAACAAAAAAAAATTCCTTCCAGTAGCACCTTAAAGACCAACTAAGTTAGTTCTTGGTATGAGCTTTCGTGTGCATGCACGAAAAGAAGTGTGCATGCACACGAAAGCTCATACCAAGAACTAACTTAGTTGGTCTTTAAGGTGCTACTGGAAGGAATTTTTTTTGTTTAGATAGCTATAAGTTTGTCTTTTGGCATATGTCCATGAACGACAGCCTTGTAGCCGCATAGTTCACAGGTCTGACTTTACCCCTGTAAACTCAAAGAATTAGTAAGTTTTTCAGATATTGAGGCAAATGAGATCTTCTTAAACCAGTCATCAAGGGAAAAGGCCTAGTTAGCCCTTCATATCTGGCCAATGGTTAGCCGAGTAGCAACAAGCAAGTAAGTTATAAGGAGTTTACACATAAGATCAGCATTATTGGTGAAAATGGACAGCAAAGTTGAGGATCTAAATAGATTTTTTTTTTAACAAAATCAATTTATAGTTTTTCTTTGTAGAGTAAAATGATACAGGAAAGTCAGCAGGTCATTTTTATACAGGCTGAAGGCTAGGCCCATGCTCTTCTTTTATAATTCATTTCTGCTTTAGATGTGCAGTGTGGGTGGGAGCCATTAAAATCTCTTACAGATTGAAATTTAAAGTTTGCTGGACTGTGGTGGGCTTCAGAACTCAGCAAGGCCTTCCTGGGTGTTTTTGAAATTCAAAAAGGTCATCACTGAGATTGCACATTTGCACTCTAGAAGGATCAGTTGAACCAGAAAGCATTCCAGGCTCAAAATACCCAGCACTTCTCCACATCTATTTGCAGCCTTGAAAAGGTTTTCTGGTCTTCGTGCCGAAGTGTTTGTCTCAGTTAAGTGACTCATACCTAATTCCATTTGCTTACCAAGAAGCAATTGCATAATGCACTTCAATAGACATTATTGCTGCTCACTTAATTTTAATGCAGGTTTAATGGCATTGTCGTTACTGTCCAGCATTATATTAATGAAGGAAAAGAGGTTGTGAATAGATGGCTGCTAAATCAGCATAAGAAAATAGGAATTTAGGAACCTAGAAAGGGCCTTATATCAAGTTAGACCATCTAGCTCAGCCCTTTTGGATCAGACCATGGTCAATCAAACTTAGCTTCCAGTTTCACAATGAACAGCCAGGTGTCTTTGGGTTCCAACAGGGTGGAATGAAGGCAACAGCTTTCCCCCTTTGTGACTCAAATGTTCTACAAAATGAGCTATGGCCCTTTCCCAAGGTATCAAGCCTTCAACCATGGATATCGCATTTAACCACCATGGGCAATTATTGATGCTAGACATTAGTCATCTTCTTCTTTCTTCTTCTTCTTTGGCGATCACTCATAGCCGAGTAAGATTGTCTTCCATAAACATGGTTTTAACAATGAGTCCGTAAGTGACTGTGGAGGCCAATTCTGGAACCACACATCCTTCCACAGTGGGGACATTGGGTTCCGGGCAGGAGTTGATCATGGTATGGATTTGCCAAGCATGCCTTCCTCTTAGCACGTTTCTCCCTTGTGTCCTGAGTTTGTGTGTCTTCAAAGCCCATGACACCTTTGGCAAAGGCTGTCTCCAATTGGAGCACTTGCAGGCAAGTGTTTCCCAATTGTTGGTTTGGGATGGGTTTTTGGAAGACGCCTGTGCGTGAATTTGTCTTATGTGTGTACATCAGTGCACGCTGACCAACGCACAGTCTTCGCAGTAAGGTTCTGTTCCAATAGCATGAGTAGTTGTGGCAAACCGGTAGATTCTTATCTGCTGCAGCCTTCATCCGTCTTCACAGCCATTGTGACATACCGCTTGTTATCATCCGCCTGTTCTGCCATTGAGGACTTTTTGGATTACTCTTTGTCTAGCTCCTTCCCTTTGACCTTACCGCCTTGGGTGTCCCTGCTGGGAGTACGAGATTCCAGATGGCTTTGCTCACAAGGGTCATAGGAACATGCAAGCCTACTCACCATGACAAGGTGATGATCCAGCAAGTGAGATTAGTCATCTACAGCAAGTCAGCTCAAGGTTTGAGGGAGCCCTGGACAAAGGAACCTCAATGGTTCTTCTCCTTTTGGTGGGTACTGGTAAGCTTACCTGGCAGTGGTGGGCAGCCAATGCTCCAAGCAGCATTGTAGTAGCAATGCTACAATTCTTTGGAGCAAGGCTATGTCAGGGCATTGTGGGAAATTAAAACACTGGCTGTACGTAGCCACCCAGAACTGGCCAGAGCAGCAGGACAGACTTTGAACAGCCATTGATGATGGGTCCTGTCAGGATACTGGCAGTTGCTGAAGGATGGCAGGTGCTGATGCCAGCACTGCTGTAATGAACGTTGAAAGACACTGCATGTACACCATTTCCTGCCAATACAAATTTGACTCTACACCTAAAATGGCTCCCTAGATTGTGATTGGGCCGGGACCTCTACCAGCCCTATTTCTGACCTGTATCCCATGAATAATAATAGGAATTGGGGTAGGTTCAAATATGCACCACCATGCAGAAAAGTGTTTTCCATTCGTGGAAGGTTGGTTGGTGTTGTTGTTATTTTTATACCCCATGCTGGCTAGAGTGATCTGTAGGAAGAAGAAGCTAAACTAAACCCATAAAAGAAGAAGCTGAACTAAACCCATGAATTTTCTTCTGCTTATGCAAGAGCTTCTGCAAACTCTTGGACTAATGAAAAGATGAGAACCCCCACAGGGTTAAGTAGGCCACCTAATTTTGCAAAGACCTGTGCAAGCATTGTGGAACAGTGCTAATGGCCATTTCCCCTTCAACTCAGTTATTTGGTTCCAACCCACACTGTATTCACTGTGTCGCTGTAGACCAGTGTTTCCCAAACTTGGGTCTTCAGCTGTTTTTGGACTACAGTTCCCATCATCCCTGATGACTGGTCCTGCTAGCCAGGGATGATGGGAGTTGTAGTCCAAAAAGAGCTGGAGACCCAACCTTGGGAAACACTGCTATAGACCAATTTTGTGCCAGTAGCAGATAAAGCAGGAAGCCAATGCTGTATGACAGCTTTGCAATGGTCTGGGCAGATAAATCTGCATGGGATCAAAGGTTATGTCTTTGAGTCCTTGCTGTTGTTGATTAATAAGTAAACACAAACTGATTCTTAATTATGCTCTGCCCAATTTTTAAACTTGATACGATTTCTCCTAAGAGAACTGCTGGTATCTGTGATACCAAAGCTAGTCATATGTTAAATAGGGTTATCCACCAGTCTATTTTTCTTCTTATTCCTCATACAATTCACACTATGAGACTGGCTTTCCAAAACATTCCAGGGGATGTGATGCTATTCTGTTCCAAACAAATCATATATGCATAGGATCAAATCGAACAAACAGCCACCAGGTCTTTGCATCATCTTCATGAACCAGCCAAATAGAAAACACAAGGATTGGCTCCCTCTGTCAGTGGAGAGACAGTGTTAACCTTTCTTTTAAAAACTGAATAAACTTCAGTGCCCTTCAAATGCACATCACAAGGGAATTACAGCTGGAACAGGGCTGCCAGCTTCAGTTTGTGACCTGGTCCCCTAGGAATTGTTAACCCCACTTTCAGAATCCATGCACTAGGAATAGTAATCTTCAAAGGGAAGCCTGGATATAGGCTTTTTCTATATTCAGGAACTCTGATTGTTCAGGGTTTGGGGATTGGGGGGGGGGGAGCCTATGCAATTCTACAGATACATGATAGTTTTTAAAGGAAATTTTACTATTGGTTTTCTGCTGTTCACTGTTGTGATTTTCTTTTCTTTCTTTCTTTCTTTCTTTCTTTCTTTCTTTCTTTCTTTCTTTCTTTCTTTCTTTCTTTCTTTCTTTCTTTTCCGACCCCTTAATGTTGTCAATATAGTTCTTTTTTCTTTTTCTTTTTCTGGAAAGGAAATAAATATGCACATAGAGGTCCACACCAGTCAGCTTTCATTTGCAGGCGCCCATATCTAATACATGGTCATCAGGGGGGCGAAGACCAGCAAAGCAGCATGACCGCAGCAGTGGAAGTGCAGCCCTGCAGCTCATTTCTACAAAGGATTCCCCTTTGGGCAATACATGTGTGAAGGGGGTTTGTCAGTTCTTTATAACAACATTGCACCCTGTGCTCAGTCAACCTGTTCAAAGGCCTTACAAAAGCAAAAGTAACTGATTTTACAGTGTATTTTCCTGAATAAATTTTACTTTTGTTACATAGTTCCTGTGTTTTCCCTGGACTACTCAAGACTCTCATCTGACCATCAAATATCATGCAGAAGAGAAAACCTCAGTAGTCTGGAAAGCCATCTGAATTACGTAAAAAAATTATAAAAGTGAACACAGACATCTGTATTACTATCTGTTATCTCCTGGAATCCTGGTGCTCTGGGTGTAAGAAAAGCAGTGTGCCAGTGTCTGTGAAGTTTTGGTTCAGAATGAAATCTGATTGACTGAGTCTCTCTCATAACGGATCACAGAGTGATTCTGAGATTCTCATTGACAGGAACGTTATTTTGCCTTTTAACTATTGCATAAACATTATCTCGCCAGTGCCTTAGCATGGGCTAAGTTCATCTCACCATGTCCTGTTATTGCTGTTAGAGACAATGGATATTGTCCAACCACTCCAACCTTCTAGATTGTTTCCAAATGGACATTTATTGTTGTATTGCTGCTCCTCATGCATACACTTCCACACACACCTCACATCTACATGATGATATTGTGACATCAAAATGCCAGCCCATATCACACACACACACACACACACACACACACACACACACACACACACACACAAATTTAATTAGACTCCTCCCTTTCTGGGAAAAAGCCAATTTGCTAAATATATATATATATGTCTCAACAACCTGTTTGTGACTTTAAGATCCTGTCTGGAAGCACTTATACTATGTAGTTATTAGGAATCTCTTTTTAACTTTAAATTCTATTGGCCTTTGAAGTTACAAAGAACCCCAAATCCACATCACTCTTTTGTAGTAAAAGAAAAAGTATTGACTGGCACTATAATTGCATCCTTCTTAATAATTTATTTCCCAGTCTTACTGACTCTCAGGTTCTTTTCAAATGCTTCCTAAATCTAGGGTAATAATGGTATAATTGGTATTAATGGTACGGTACCTATTTCCACATTATCTTGACTTCCATTCGCTAATGTAATTCTCTTTGAACTCCAAGCACTTCAAGTAAATCTCAGCTGAGACATCTGTCTTCCAGTAACCAAGACTGAGTATAATATTCAATTAACCCTCTCCTTGCATTACTAGATCAATGAAATACTTTCCCCTGCCAAAATCTGTTTGCCCACAAATAGCCCAGTCCCACTGGTAATTAATCTGTGCCATGAAATTCACTACTAGTACAATCTTCAGTCAAAATACACATGGAGAGACTGTTATCGTTGAATGGGAAAGTCTAGATTAAAATGAACATAACTTCACTTTGGCCGAAAACAATTGAATGGAGCCATTTCTGGGATGCATCACTATGTTTTGAATAACTAGATGTGAATCTGACCCTAAACATGGATCACTTGGGGACTTAATAAAATGTCAGCTTGATCCTGTACATATCTGCTTGGAAGTACAGTTGAATTCAATGGATTTACTCTCAATCTTGTGTAGGACACAAGATTCTAATAATAGCCCAATGTCTTAATATTTGTACTGATCCAAACCTCCATGTGCTTGCCAGAGCCAAGTGCTTGGCACTGTCTACACAGACTGGCAGTGGATCTCCAGGATTTCAGATAGGATTTCAGACAGGAATCTTCCCCAAACTTGCTTGGAGATGTGCAGGATTGAACATGGTACATTTCATATGCAAAACATGTTTTCCACCACTGAGCCACAAACCATTTTCATTGAGGAATAGTGCATTCTCTTTACTTTAGTTCCTAAAACCATACTTTTAAAGTAAAACTTTGTTTAAAAAAACTCTACCACCCTGTCAGATTTCTTCTTTTTGACAAAGTAAGTGATGGCAATTAATTTTTATGACAGCAATTAATTCCCAGATTGCCAGGCTTATGGATGTCTGTGACATGTTCACTCTGTATGCATGTGTTTGCTTGCTAGCATTTTGTTCTTGCTAGCATTTATATAGATGAGTTGCATCTATATATTTATCTGCCTTTGCAAAATGCAACTTGCTTTATCCTCTGTTAAAGACTGACAAGTAAGAGTCAATTCAAGCATGAAAGGAATATTATTTTAATGCATTGCCAAGAGCTTTGAGTGCCAGGTGATTTTTTATTTTAACTCTATACATCTAGGGAACAAAAAGTCATTAGTGTTCCTTGCAATTTAGAATCAAGGATTTGATCCCACAGTTTCTTATGCTAAGGATTCTTTGAAATGGGTTAGAACAGTAATAAGTGGTAATTCTGAGAGCTAATTTAATCAAATATGTTATTGGTCTCTTAGCCCTTAGACTGTGAGATCAGGGTCCTTGCACTGCATTATTAGGGCAAGGGGGCATTGCACCTGGGCACAATATGGAACAGTGGAACTTTTAATTAACATAGTCATATGTTAATTAACAAGTCATATGTTGCTCGCAACTCAGCTTGAGACAAAGGCAATAGCGCCATATGTAGTCAGCCGCTTACATGGAGGTAACATTCAGTGACTAAATTCAGTAAGAGTTTTGAGCTGTCCTCTATGTTGGCATGACTCTGCTCTCCTTCAACCTTTAAGGACTAATGACAAATCAGGCCATGTCACATCAGGTTGTATAGAACAGCCTGGATCCCCAAATGTGCTTGAGTGGTGAGGACCCTTCTCCTTTTCCCCCTTTGATATAGCTCAAGAATCCTCACTGTGCAGTACTACTGGTCCCATTAAGCCGAATCCTTCAGTCAGTGGGTTTTTCTTGACATCCAAACAGAGAAGGGCTATAGCTCAATGGTAGAGCAACTGTATTGTCTTGTATACAGAAAGCCCCACGTTCAATCCTTCGTGGCAAGATGCTCACTGCCTGCCAGTGTAGACATTACTACTGAGCTAGATGGGGCAATGATCTGATTTGGTTTCTAACTGTTCTGACAATTGTAGCTGTCCCCATGCATATCCGGGAATTGTAGAATCATTGAATTGTAGAGTTGGAAGGGATGCTGAGGATCATCTAGTTCAACCCCCAGGAATATGCAGCTGTCCCATACGGGGATCAAACCTGTACCATGCTCTAACCAACTGAGCTATCCAGGCTTGTTTTGTGATATGGGAGAGCATGCTTTTTTGAGATCCCCCAACTTCCATGCTTTCAACCACAATTCTGAAGGTTGCTTTGTTGAGAGAGCCTTGAAAGTTGAAGCCGCCTAAGCTTGTAGTGCAGTTAACACTTGCAGTAGACATGAAAAATCTGCTCTCCCTGGAGCTGAAAGGCTGAGACCTGCTTGTCCTGCTCCAATGGGTGAACAATTTTTATGCAAGGGACTTTCTTCCTTAAAATGATCTTAGATGCTGGGAATTTCAATCACTTTGCTCAAGAAGGAAGAGCTGCTTAGAGGAGTTTCTTTGATCTTGGTTCAGGCTGTAAAGTTCTCAGAGGCTCTTAATCTCTCACACACTCACATACATACACACATCTCATTTAAAATGAGGAGCATAGCTCTTGGGGATTTAGGGCTGGGTCCAGGTATCAGCACCTGCCACTTGTCATTTGACTCACTGGCTCACGGGCTGATTTTCAGCACACCTTTAATGGATGCACATGCCGTGTGAGTTATGAATTCATTCTTCAAAAGAGGGGGCCTTTACATGCAGCATGCCCGCCTCATCATTCAAATATATATCTTTCCTACAAAACACATTGAGAAGGACAGGGGGGGATGTCAACACGTTTGAAAGGATTCTGAGGAGAGCTACAACGGGGATGCAAAATAGTCTAGAAAACAAGCTGTGTGAAGGAAATGAGATTTATTTTGAGGCACTGCAGAAAACCAAGGTTGTGGGGGAGGGGTCGTGACTGGTTCTCTCCCTCCCCATAGATATTAAAAGGTAGATATGGGAAACCAGTTTCACCCTACTCGTTGAGGGTGAACCTGTTAATGATAGGTTCAAACCACAAGATGAGCCAATTAGGTTAAACAAGAGAGAAACAAATGCCCTAATTAGAAGAGCAGTTAAGCTGTGGATTGGCTGCCTGGGGAATGCTCTTCTTCCCTAGACATTTACAAGAAAAGGATGAACAAGTATCTGTCAGCAGCAGTGGAGGAAGCTACTGCAATATCCAGCTGTCATGGTTGGATAGAAGCCAAAGCAATGAGGAAGGTTCTCTACAGTTTCCAGCTGATACCACCAGTGAACAAGGAGGGAAATATCTAAACTTCAGGAAGATGATAGATTACATGGTACCGATGACCTGGAGATAATTTTTTTACAGAGGTTTCTGGGCTGAGGAAGGAGGGCAGAAGGGAGAAAGGAAACATGTAGCTTACAGTTTCAAAGTGAAATAGCCATTGTATGATTGATGGTAGCAATGGTTGGACTCAATCTCCCATCAACCTTAGTGCAGGAATGATTCTAGTTCAAGAACATCTGGAAGGCCACAGGCTCCCAATTTGGGAGTGGCTTAAGTCCCTCCCCCTTTTTAAAGAACAACTGTATGAACTGAACAAACATTTTCTATTCTGCTTTTTATTACACCAGCTTCCAGCACCCTGGTGGGGTGCAGAATGTCGCTGCTTTGATAGATCGTTTCCTTTGATTTAATTAGGAAGCATGAACTCTCAGAGAGAAAAGTTGTGCACAATTACCTCTTTCAAATGGTAGCCTGATGTACTAGGCAGAAATTACTTCTGAAAACCTTAGTGCTTTCTAAATAGACCATGGTTTTGAATATCTCAAAAACTATTCCCCTCATCGAGTTGAGCAAGAACGATTCCATGCACCACAACCACCTAATGCAAAGAGAAAGGGAAAGTAAGCAAGGTAGCTCTTGCCATTGGGAAACAATTCATTGTAACATCCAGACTTGTTTTGCCAGGAAGACTGAAGATCATCCGGACTTCCAACTCAGCACTTTGTTTTTTGAGAAGCTTTTTAATGCCTGCAAATCTCTGGAAAGAAATTATCGATGTCCCTTCCCACTCACCCCTGTACTCAGTTTTATCAGTGACCAGGGGTAGCCCAAGACATTTTGGCATCTGAGGCAAACCACAAAATTGTGCCCCACACATATTTTTCTCACTAATATAGCCATTTTTATACATGCCATACCCTACTATATGCATTTTAAAAACACATTTCATGGCTGAAGAACTGCACTGCAAATTTTGGGAAAGTGTGAATTTTAAAGGAGAACTGAACTGAAATGTGAACTGAACTGAATTTCTCTCCTGTTCCTACTGTTGAAATTCCTTGTTGGAAATACAATTGCATGCATTCATTTCCTTTTTTAAATAACATATATTAATCCTGAGTATGAGGTCAAAATCAATAATCCTTGCAAGCCCTTCAAATAGACTTGGAGATGATATTTTGCATTTTGTTTTTCAATTATTTTCACAAGTCATTATTGAAGATGATTACAAGTAATAACCTCCCATAAAAGCAAAACCATCCCAAAAACTGTCAATCTTTACATATTTTTGGATAATTAAGGTAAAGGTAAAGGTACCCCTGCCCGTACGGGCCAGTCTTGAGAGACTCTGGGGTTGTGCGCCCATCTCACTTAAGAGGCCAGGGGCCAGCGCTGTCCGGAGACACTTCCGGGTCACGTGGCCAGCGTGACATCGCTGCTCTGGCGAGCCAGAGCCGCACACGGAAACGCCGTTTACCTTCCCGCTGGTAAGCGGTCCCTATTTATCTACTTGCACCCGGAGGTGCTTTCGAACTGCTAGGTTGGCAGGCGCTAGGACCGAGCAGCGGGAGCGCACCCCACCGCAGGGATTCGAACCGCCGACCTTTCGATCGGCAAGTCCTAGGCGCTGAGGCTTTAACCCACAGCGCCACCTGCATCCCTTTTGGATAATTACTAAGCCACAAATAGCATGTCATTTATATTAAGCAGTTTAAGATTTATTTGTGGGTTGCCACCCATGTCCCAGCATTCTTTGTTCAGTTCTTCAATCTCACAGAGGCACCCACAAGTCATCTTTCAGTTTTGCATTCAAAGAGGAGATTTACACAGTCCACTGGCGTTGGTTGAGCATTTTTAGAAGATTTGGGCCACTAAGGGACTGATGTTAATAATATGTTGTCAAGCTGTGATTGTTTTCACATCAATTCATTTTGCTAATTTATTCAATCCCACAGAGTTTTTGCAACATGTAAAATGACAGCAACAGTGACAGAGTTTAATGCAGGGTCAGAGATGATGAGTCCTCTTCTGTATTTCCTAGAACAGCATCATTGAATTAACATTGGTGCCCTGATCTAGAGGCTCCAGAGCAGAGAAATTTGTCTCTGGTACAGAAGCATAGCTTTGTGTATTCTGTTCTCTTTTAGGAGTAGGCAATGCTGTGAGACTGTATGCATAAGACTACATACACAGACCATTGCCTAAAAACGGAATAGAATAAGGTCTGCCTACTGTGAGCTTTATATGATCATGGGAGCTTAGAACCAGGCTACCTGGAAGATTGTCTTCTCCAGCCCAAGCCTTAAGATATTTGGTTCTCCTCTGTATCCCCCTATCTTCTGTTGTAATAGCGATTTTCCTGAATTGGAAGTAGACAGGGCTAGAGGACTTCTGAGGTCACTTCCAACTCTATGATTCTATTATGATATGGACAGAGCAGCACCATGTCAGCACATCACCCTGAAAGTTCTTCACTGACCACCAGTATATTACTGAGCTAAGGTCAAGGTATTAGTGTATAAAGCCCTTAATAGCTTAGAACCAGGTTCTTGAAGGACCACCTTTACTGCTACCTCAGCCGGATCATTGAGATCATCTGAAGATGCCCTCCTGACTCTCCTACAGTTATATCTCATAGTAAGCTAAGACTTTTTAGCACAGTGGCACTGGTATTTTGGAACACTGGTTCCTACTGAGATCATACAGGGACCTACAATTTTGAGATTTCATCGCCTGCTGAAAATGTTTTTGTTTCACCAAGTTGTGTTTTTTGTTAGAGCATTGATTTGATTAAGTATTGGTTGTTTGTTTCATATTTTATGATATTGTAATCTTACAGTATTTTGGTGATTTTATTGTACACCACCATGAGGTGATTTTCCTTATGAGTTGGCATAAATCTTATAAAACACATAAAATTATATTACTGAAGAGCGTCAGAAAAGGAAGCAGGAGAGGGACATCTCAGTGGCTTCACATAGGCTATGTAACTCCTCTGAGAAGACCCATCTGTCCCTGTCTCTGATGACCTTTTGCTGAAATGCAAAGACTGTCCTCTTTCACCAGGTCTTTGGCTTTTTCAGTTGGCTTTTTTCAGTCTTTGGTTTATGGTCTTATATTTTAGCTGGCAGATGCTTTCCTTCTCTCTATCTCTCTCTGCATTTCTATTATGTTATTTTATTGTACAGGTTTTTTTTAAAGGTGTTGTTACTCTTCACCTCATTGGGCATCTAAAATGGAAAAGGGACTGCCTATATATATATATATATATATATATATAGGCAGTTGGCGATGAGGAATGGAAGAATCTGTCCATTTTGTTTCTTGACCCCCCCCCCCCCAAAAAATCTTAAATTCAGTTCTCCATATTTCTGCAGCAAGCTGTGTTCTTCTTCTTTTTATTTTTTAAAAAAATAAATCCGCATGTACCTATATCAGCATATTAGTGAGAATTTCTCCTAATAAGTGCATTTTTGTACACAATTATAAGTAATACGTACAGTTTTCAGTAACATATACAATTTTGCAAACCATTCCCCACAATATAATGCATTTCTGTATGTCATTTTCATTAATATATGCCTTAATATTCACGCTTTACACTCATATATGTATTTTTGTACTCATTATATGGCTAGAGAATGGCATTACAAAATTTGGAGATGTGGGAATTTTGAAGGATGACACATTTTGATCCAAGCCTTGTCTTGGAAAGTGTGAATTAGGTAAGTTCACAATGAAATGTGAATTTCTCCTCCATCCTTAGCATATTACACCTCACCTGACCTTTGCTTTATTACATCTCTGCTGCTTACTGGGAGGTAGAGGGGGAGTGGTGCAGTTGGTGTGGTGCATTTGCACCATGCCAATTTTCTTGTTTCTTCTACCTCCTACTAGTAGGTAAACGGTGTTTCCATGCACTCTGGCACTCATCACAGTGTCCTGTTGCACCAGTAGTGGTTTAGTCATGCTGGCCACATGACCTGGAAAGCTGTCTGTGGACAAACACCGGCTCCCTCAACTTGCAAAGCGAGAAGAGAGCTGCACCCCAAAGCCGCCTTTGACTGGACCTAACTGTCCAGGGTCCTTTACCTTTATCTCCTAGTAAGCAGTGCAACCACTGGAGATCAGGTGAGTGGTGGCACCCCACTGTCTGTTATCCATGTATTACAATGAATACATCAACAAGGAAGTAACTAAATGTGTGTCCTAGAGAGCTTGGCATTTTGGTCCAGGCTTTCTGTTTGCTTCTTTGGCACTGATTCTTAGCACCTCACTCTTTCCTATGGTGCTTGAGAGGGGTGGAAGCTTGCACAGCTGCTGAGTAGACTGGGCCCTAAGAAAACAATGATTATTTGCCTTGAAATATTCTTTGGCTCAGCTTAATACAGCCAGTTGCTTCTCCTCAACTGTAAAATATGAATAACAAGTCTCCAGGAAATTGTAATGCTGTGCCTGGTTGGATATTGCCTTATGTGCTGAGAATATGGCTATACAAGGTAGATGGCAGTTGTGTATTGGGGCTTGTGCATAAGTAGTTCTGAATTATAATAGGAAAGCATCTCCAAATCATACCACAATAACTCTTCTTTTTTATTAAGGGAGGAAAACTCCCCCTCCTTGCAAATCAAGTACAAAGAAAGAGGGAGAGGAGGAGGAGGATGACGACGACGACGAAGTGGAGAAATACTATTAGCCCAGCAGCATAAACCATTTTTCAGTGTATGCAATTATTGGGACAATGTACTCTTATTTTTAGTTAATTATTTACTCTTTGTTAGCAAATCTTCGGCGCAACTGTAAACCAGAGTAAATTAGCTGAGTTATAGAAGCAGCATTTGTTTTTTAATTATTAAAATTATGCCACAGGAAATGTAGCTTGCCTTCACATTTAATAGCTCCCCTATTGTCCTAACACAGGAGGAAAGTTTTCTTTCTCATTAGAGGAAGTGGCAAAGCAGCTCTGTAATCTGTATCACGAGAATTAAGCATAACAAAGTAGCCGTACGCCACTGCAGAGCAAGCTTCAACAATATTTGTTCTGCAAGAAAAGCTAAACTCATCTTCCTGTCTCAAAGGATGCATGCCAAATGATTCAAATAAGAGTGTACAACTCAGCCTAGGCAGAGATGCAAATAAGTATATGTTAACAGTAGGCTTTTGACCCCAAATGCTTGGCAGGAAGCTGCCTGTTAACTTTAATGTATTACAAATATATTGCAAGCGATTCTGTGAAGTTATTATTCTGTGTCATCTTCATCCCCACTATATCTGACTCAAGTCTCACTGTATTTACACTGGTGCAACCAAAATGGTACTATAGGTATCACAGACTCGGGGTAAGCACAAAGCATCTTTTAGTGGGGGGAACCTAAAAATAATTCCATAAAGAGTCAGTGACATGAAGAAGAAGAGTTTGGATTTGATATCCCGCCTTTCACTCCCTTTAAGGAGTCTGAAAGCGGCTACCATTCTCCTTTCCCTTCCTCCCCCACAACAAACACTCTGTGAGGTGAGTGGGGCTGAGAGACTTCAAAGAAGTGTGACTGGCCCAAGTTCACCCAGCAGCTGCATGTGGAGGAGCAGGGAATCGAACCCGGTTCACCAGATTATGAGTCTACCGCTCTTAACCACTACACCACACTGGCTCTGGAATGTTGACTGACATGGAATGTTGACTGACAGAAAAGGAGAAAATTGGCAAGCAGGTGGGAAATCGATCTCCACTGTATGTAGTATGCCTCTGAATGCCAGTTGCTGGAAATCGCAAATGAGGAGAAAGCTCTTGTGCTCAGGTCCAGCTTGTGTGTTTCTGGTTGGCCACTGTGAGAACAAGATGCTAGACTAGATGGGTCATTGATCTCATCCAGCATTCTCTTCTTAAGTTCTCATGGAATGGAATGTCTGAAAAGTAAAGAGGGAGGAAGAGGCTGTTCAATATAAAAATGGTAGGAAAAGAGCCATCCCATTGTCTGGATGCCATGTTTTTAATGTAGTGGGGACTGGGCACATTGAAGACCATGTATGTTGGTCCAACATGCTTACTATCAGAGAGAGGGTTGGGGGAGATGGAGAAAGGGAGAGGGAGGGAGGGAGGGAGGGAAGGAGAGGAAAGTGGGGGCATGGGATGGAGTACAGTGGTACCTCGGGTTAAGTACTTAATTCGTTCTGGAGGTCTGTTCTTAACCTGAAACTGCTCTTAGCTGAAGCACCACTTTAGCTAATGGGGCCTCCTGCTGCCACCGCGCCGCTGTATCACGATTTCTGTTCTCATCCTGAAGCAAAGTTCTTAACCCGAGGTACAGTGGTACCTCAGGTTACAGACACTTCAGATTACAGACGCTTCAGGTTACAGACTCCGCTAACCCAGAATTAGTACCTCGGGTTAAGAACTTTGCTTCAGGATGAGAACAGAAATCGCATGGCAGCGGCACAGCGGCAGCGGAAGGCCCCATTAGCTAAAGTGGTGCTTCAGGTTAAGAACGGACCTCCGGAATGAATTAAGTACTTAACCCGAGGTACCACTGTAGTTGGAATGCTGAACAAGTATCCCACAGGCAGATGTAGAATTTCCCATAGTGAGTGCAGGATAGCAGAGTAATCATCCTCAGCGGTGATCATACCCTATTCCACTACTGTGTTATGAAAATATGGAGAGTGAGAGGTGATGGGGCTGAGGAATGTTTCAGTCAGAGAAATGGCAGAACCTGCTGTGGCAAATTACAAAGGCCAGAGGATACAAGGCTAAAGAGCTGATCATGTTTCTATGGCAATGGGGAAAGATTCTACAACAAGCCACTTTAGAACACCAGGAAAGGCCGCATCCAGGATACCAGTGCAGGTCATGCCCCAGCCAAGATAAAAGCAATTCTTTACGTCAATAGTAAGGCCAGATCTGAAGGTGTACAGCCACACATTCAAGAGGTGTCAGAAGGCATACAAATGAAACCCTCTGGCAGCATCATTACAGACCCTATGCCCAAAAACATAGCCCTTTCAGCGAACTGGCATGGAGACTGTTGGCCTTTTAGAATGAACTACATAGCTATTCTTGTTATCACAGGTTACTGGGAAATATTGGGAATTATTCCAGTCATTGGCAGGGCCCCTGCAAAGTGCTCCACCATATGGGATAAAGCTAAGAGAGATCAGTCACCACAGCAATTTGGATGCTCCCTTAGGCGCTGTTGGTTCAGAGGACCTTGGTTCAATGACACAGCTGCTCAAGTAGTCATTCTCCAAGGTACAGGAGGAGCAGATAAGACACATAGACACATCTCTTGAGAAGCCATGCGGCTTTCCTCTTCACCATTTCAGATGCTTCCAAGTTGATCAGGGATATCTTCCCAGTTCTACAGTAGAGAAGAACATCCTTAGTCTTCCTTAACCACAAGTTCTTTCCTGAGAAGGTTATTATTCTATGGTAGAAAAAGAGGCTTTGGCTACCAGGTAGATGGTAGGGATTCAATATCACTGCATCTCACATAATGCAGCAGCCAGATTACAAGATGGGGTTGCCTTTAGAACATATATCCAGAGGATTCGTATTCTTGCTTGGAGATCCACATGGAACTCAGTTCTGGCACATCTCAGATGGGTGCCATTGCTATTATAAGAAAACAAGGGAGTTTTCATTGTGAGTTCTGGCACCTCTTTTTCTAGAAAAATAGCACTGGTAACTACCATATAATATCCCTGATGAACACTTCCAGAATAATTCTGAAAACAATTTAAAATGGCCAAACCGTAATGTGAGCAAGTGCCTTGCATCATTTATCATTCTCCTAGCATTATAATGAAATGAAAATGAGCATAGGCATAAGGATTCAGTCTTGGGTTGTTGTTGCTGTTATTAATTGGTGAAATTAATGGAAAGAAAAAGATTCTAAGTTTTTTTCAGTGTAAATATTGTAAGTAGTTTCTATAGTTGTTGGTTCAACCAGCAACTGCATGTTATTCTGTGATTACAAATTCTATGTGGACAGCATTAGTTATACAGTAGTTAAATCAAAATAATTATCAATGAAGCTAAACCTGATCATTGTAAGCTAAAAGAATTTGCCCAATGCATTAAAGAGCCTATTGGGAAATTTATCAAGCCCAACACAACAGTGAACTGATGCTGGAATTTTTGTTTGTTTTTTGCCCATTTATCTTTTTGAGACTAGAAAGGAGAAAACAAATCTATATCTGCTGCAAGCTAAAAAGAAAAGCAAAGAAAAGCAAAGATCAGATCAGTATGCCATGGACTCACATGCTGGAAAGCAGATACGTTTGTATATCACTAGATAGCATAACCTATTCTGTATGGTAGTTTGAAAGGAAGAACAGAGTTTGAAAACATCTAGATCTGATAACAGAGGCATCTTTGGGATGGTAGCCGTCTAGTATCTCTTGAACAATATGGAGTGTAGACAATTGGAGAGACTATTTGACATGTCGCCTGTGGCTGTTTCCTTGACTGAGAAGTGGTTGCTGTCACTGCAAAAAATAACAGAAGACAGTTCTTCTGTAATTGACTTGTGCTTTTGTGAAGTACTCTGACTTGTTGGCCATATTCAGATAAAGCTACTTATGAGTTAATATTCTACAAATCCACATTATAGTTTTTGAGAAATAAAAGAGCAGCTTCCTTTAACTGCATTGCACTGTTGGCTCACCCTTCTCTTCCCCACAAAATGAATTTTCAGTGATAAAGAATACTTTTTAATCAGGGCTATTTCTGAGATACATATTAATCATATCTTTAGAATCCAGGCACACACATTGTTATGTTTTAAGTCCCATTCAATGCCCTAGGGGCACAATTATTCCTTTATTTTCACATGCTGTGCCCATTGTGTCATTATCTGTTTTCCAAAGTGATTACCACATCTATTTAACATTCAAAGGATGAGTTATCAGTGTGACTTCGCTGCTCCACATTTAAATTGCAGTCAGGATGTTCTACCAACATTTGGTAGCATGCTCTGGCCAGGCTTTGATTCCAATGCTGGTGGATACCTTGTTGGATACCTTGACTAGGGAGAGGCCACAAGCATATTGCTTGTAGTTACACTTTCATTGAGCCAAGCACTGCAGGACAGAGGCTTAGGCTCCCTCTGCATCCATCTGCCAACAACAAAGCTTATGCCATTGTGCTAATGGCTGGCTCTGGGCCTGGCAATGGCAGGGGGCTGTGAAAAGACGGTATTGCATGACGAAAAGTATTTCTGTGCTGATCCCCGATAATGATTGTAGCTTGATGGCGGAGTGTATGTTAAGGGTAAGCATTTTGGTGCTCTGCGGATATTCAGGACCACAATCTCTTCTCAATGACCATGTCTCCTGGGGCTGATGGGGGATGTAGTTGGTGGAAGGCACCATGTTGCCTACCCCTGATGTAGAAAATCCCAGTTCTAATTACTGATATCTCTATTTAAAGGATTTCAATAAGCAGTTCAGCATGAGATTCTGGAGGAACATAAACAGACAGATAAGAAAATATTGTTATGGATGGACCATTGACTTGACATTATTCTGAAGTATCTGTTTGCTTCCTTCCCTTCTCCTTCTCTCTCTCTCTCTCGCTCACACACACTCAAACTCCTCTTAAATATTGGGAATAATTGACCTGGGACCTGAGCAGGTCTGATCTATTTTGCACTAGTCACCAAGGAAGAGAAAATCTGGCTCATGTGCATGCCTTATCTCATACCCTCCAACATTTCTTTGATAAAATAGGGATGTCCTATTCCATTATTATTATTATTACCCTGCCCATCTGACTGGGTTATCCCAGGCACTCTGGGCGGCTTTCCAACATATATAAAAACATAATAAAACATTAAACATTTTTTTAAAAAAACTTCCCTGTACAGATGTCTTCTAAAGGTTGTATAGTTACTTATCTCCTTGGCTTGTTGTTTGCGCAACTTCATGCCCTCCAACATTTCTCTGGTGGAAATACGGAAATCTAAGGAAAAGCGGGACATTCCAGGATCAAATCAGAAACCAGGACAGCTTCTGTAGATCCAGCACTGTCCCTGGAAAATAGGGACACTTGGAAGGTCTGTTATCTGATTGAAAGCTTAAGTTAGGGGTTGCCCATAGGCCCATATACCAGCCAGAGAAATTGTGGTGGGCACCCCACATGTGACACCACTCTCCCCTTTGCAGCTATAACCCATTAAGCTGTAACCTGTAGCTTAAGTTATAGCAGGATAATAACCATTTGTGTTATAAAAGGAGGATCAGCCACATAAACAGAATCTATTGCAATTTATTTTGATAGATTTTCTATCCAATGTACAATTTGGAAACATGCGCTGGGCAGGGAAGAGCGGAAACCTCCTACATCTTATGCCAAATATAATCGCTTCATCTAACTTTTCCTTCTCTTTCTGCAACACCTTCTTCTGCCTTTGAGACTGTACATTTTCCGGTTAACGCGTCTGTCTATTGTGGACTATATAACAATAATTTCCTGCCCAATGGAGTACGTGATATCTGGTAGGGATGGAAACAAACCCAGACCACACTAGTGACGTATAAAATCTCAATGGAAATGTACTGGGATGGAACTAAAAAACTTCATTTTAACAGCGCAAATCATACCCAAACAAAGGATGGCGGGGAGATTTGGAAAGAGATTTCTCTCTCAAGGGGAAGGTTTATTTTCTCATTATTGCATTGCTTGACATATATTAAGGGATTCCAAGCACCAAATAAAAGCTTTCCATAAAATGATTTAATTAACCATGTCTTCCATGTTCTAAATGCTTGAATAAGGATGTTTTCACAAGTGACTAACATCTTCAGACTATATGTACATAAAGGACTATCCTGCCTTAAAAAAAGCACCAATACATTCATTGAGATAGAAGCCCACTGCATGTCAGGCACAACCTGAATTTCTGTATGGTTGCATCATTTTTCATTTTTGGAAAATAAGTTGTCTGAGACAAAAGTGGGATTCAGGGAGAGAGGGAGGAGGAGGAGGACATTCAATAATACCCCTTGTTCCCTTTTCTTTTCACTGTTCACTGCTAGTTTTCAGCTGCTACGTTCTCTGATCTTGGAGTTTGCATGTGTAAAATTTAAAGGATTCTTTTAGAAAAATATGAGTCCTTGCCACCAGCATGCCAATAATAATAATAATAATAATAATAATAATAATAATAATAATAATACCCCACTCATCTGGCTGGTTGTCCCAGCCACTCTGGCCAGCTTCCAGCACATCTAAAAACACAATAAAACATTTTGAAAGACAAATACAAATAAAGGGCTGCCTTCAGATGTCTTCTAAAAGTTATGTGGGGTTTTTTTATCTCCTTGACATCTGATGGGAGGGCATTCCACAGGGAGGACACCACTGGCGAGAAGGCCATTATTATTATTATTATTATTATTATTATTATTATTATTATTATTATTATTAGTCCTACTTGCATTTACAGTGCAATCCACACCTTAAATCAACCAGGATGAGAGGGGTTGGATTTGGCAGATCTTGAGCTTTGCTAACTGGGAAGGGTAAGTTACAGTATTTACCTCAACTGAGCCACAGATAAAGTCCCTAATATTGGCTCAGATAATAGAATTTAAGATGGTGTAATTTATGTCAGCGTAAACCAAAGAAGGTGGCATGGCAGAATGGGGCAAGCAGAGGCTTACACCTCTTCCAACCCCCTTTCAGGTTGGTCATGTGACTTAGGGCCCCATCCTCAAACCTCAAAGCTAGAATAATTTGCTTGCTCAGCCAGAAGGAGCTTCTCTCCCAGAGGTTCCTGAACAGAGTTTGGAATAAAGGGTAATTTATGCTGGTGTGAATTATATCAGCCTAAATTATACTGGCTTCCTAGAGTTAAGATTGCTTTGTTAGAGTCTGTCTCTCTGAATACAAACAAACAAAAACATTATTATTTAAATTCACATTTGGTACATGATGAAGGGAAGGGATTTTTGCGTAATTCTGGAAGCGACATCCTAATTCACTGTAATGGCAGAAAACAGAGTCTGTAGATGTCTTGCTGATGAAGAATAACCACAAAGCACTTTCTTGCTAGAACGGCAAGTTCAGGCAGTATGTATGATAAGCTGCCTTTTCTGTTTCAGCCGTGAAAGAAGACATTGAATTATGCAGCCAGAGAAAAATGACGAAGCCACCACATTCATATTGGTATTGTTGCAGTTGTCTGCTCATATTGCTATAATTCAAAAATATGCCAATTGATGTTGGTGCTAAACATGACTAAAGACTAGATGGACCTCCCTGGTAAAAGGCATTCTAGAGATGAATGCTGAGGGGGATGTTTCTGGCTTGGAAAACTGAGGGTCCATAGTCTTAGGAGACATTTCATATTTCATATAGCCCACTCTTGCAAGAGCTCCATGTACACATAAGAGTTTATGTGGAGATTTAGACCAGGAACCTTGGATTCAATGAGGTGAAAAGGGCTTACATCTGCGTGCTTCAACTTAACAGTGATTGCGAATTAGACTTTAACTTAGTAGTGGATTAATCAATAAAAAAGAGTATGGGCAAAATACATGAATAATTTACTGACACTTCAGTGCTCCTTGGTCCCCAGATGACAAGAGATATGGAAACACATAAGCTGGTTTTTAAACAACATCAGGAATTAGATGTGCTTGTCTATGCGTCAGCAGTCCCCAAGGACCGATAAAATAGCATTAAAGCCGTTACGCTTTTAAAAGGATATTAAAACATAATGGACTGTTCATTTATATTGCATCTTATTGATATTTTACCTCATATGTTTTGGGCACAGTGTCAAGATAAGGTTTATAGGGGCACCAAATAAAAATTAATTCAGCCTCATAAAGAACCTTGTTCTAATATTTATTCTACTAACTGTTAAGCATTTTATGAAGGTTATTTGATTGAAGCAGTGATTAAATCTAGAGAAGATAAAATCACCTTGGCCAAAGATCCAGTTAACTTTTGGGTATGGTTTTTGAAATGCTAAATATATGTTCAAAAATAACTGATTCCTCTGAACAAAATAATCTAAGACCTTCAATTATAAGGTACATTTCACAAGCAAATGTATTATCTCAACATGAAAGGGTATCTATAGATACTTCAATAAACAGGACTGAAGGACCATCCAGAACAATGTGGATGTGAAAATGTGGGCTACAGAGGAAAGAGGTATGTGAAATCATACAGCCCCCCATTCCTATAAAAGGAGGATGAATGGCAGGCCTTTCCATGAATGGAAGACTTTTAATTTACAGAAAAGACACCAGTAGCTTATACCTCAGTCTACCAGGTGAGCTTTATGACTGAATGAAGTTTTCAGTTTGGGTTTCTCTGTCTAGACTTTGCCACAGAGCTCAAGAGAGAAGTCTTTAAGAACAACTGCTCAGCTTGTGACACTGCTTTGATGGCTGCCGGCAAAAAATCTCTGCAAAACTATGTGCAGCTTTCAACCAGTCTGGCTCCAGAGAATGATACAGTTAATAGAGTATTTCTAGAGCCCTAAGGCCAGCACAACACCCACTGCATTGCAGTTTGTTCTGAGTTTGCCCAGAGCATTTTAAAAGAGCAGAGGCCATGCGTAAAAATTCCATAGATGGGCCACTTTCCTCTATTCCATTTCTGTCTTGCACTGTGAAATGTCTCTGATTTAAGTTTTACTCCTCCTGAATTCTGGTTTCACTAGGAGAACACAAGAACATAATAAGAGCCTGCTGGATGAGACCAATGGACTGGATGAGAACCAATAAACTGAAGCTTAATCTTGACAAGACTGAGGCATTGTTAGTGGGCGATTCCCTAGGCTGGTTGTAGGGGATGTGGACTGCTCTGGATGGAGTTCTGCTGCCTATGAAGGAGCAGGTATGTAGCTTGGGGTTACTTCCATATGCGTTGCTGTCTCTTGAAGCTCAAGTAGCCTCAGTAGCACAAAAAGCCTTCCATCAGCTTCAACTGGTGGCCCTGCTACACCTCTAACTGGAAAGTGATAGCCTAACTTCTGTTGTCCTCATCTGCCATTACCGAGAGAGCAAGGATGAAAAAGGCAATAAAAACATTAGGTTTAAACATGTGGAAGGATACTTGAAGTTCAAATCTTGACTCCGGTGTACTCAGACTGCTTTTTTTTTTTTTTTTTTTGCTGAAATTGAAAGTTCAGGCTTGATTTTTTTCTTTGTGGTCAACTCTCTTCCTAAACAGATTTTTAAAATGGAAATAGCACATAGAGAAGGCAAACTATCCTTGGTCAGATATATGCCCCTATAAAATGCCAACATTTACAAGCAAATTAATTCCGCTTAAGATTCATTTATCCACTGAGAGATCCGCTAGTGATTAAAAAGTGAAGAGCTATGGGGACAACATTTAAAGGTTCGGCTGTCAATAGGAACATCTCTATTGCAGGACTTACAGCAGAACAGAATCGGCTTTTAGAGGATTAGGCAAATTCATGAAGCTATCAATGGATACTAGCCATGACTGTCCTATTCTACCACCACTAGCAGAGGCAGGATGTCTCTGAATCTGAACACCAGTGTAGAGGGTGGGGCTGAGCTCAGGTTCTGCTTGTGGGCTTCCTACAGACATCTGACTGACTGCTGTGATAGCAGGATGCTTGGCTACTGTTATGTACTGAAGTTCTCACCCTGGGCCAGCAGGGGGATACTGTAGATAGTTATGCATATTATTATTATTATTTATTTATTTATTTATTTATTTATTTATTTATTATTTGTACCCCGCCCATCTGGCTGGGTTTCCCCAGCCACTCTGGGCGGCTTCCGGCAAAGATGAAAAATACACTAAAATGTCACATATTAAAAACTTCCCTGAACAGGGCTGCGTTCAGATGTCTTCTGAATGTCAGGTAGTTTTTTATCACTTTGACATCTGATGGGAGGGCATTCCACAGGGCGGGCGCCACTACCGAGAAGGCCCTCTGCCTGGTTCCCTGTAACTTGGCCTCTCCCAGTGAGGGAACCGCCCTCGGAGCTGGACCTCAGTGTCCGAGCAGAACGATAGGGGAGGAAACGCTCCTTCAGATATACTGGACCGAGGCCGTTTAGGGCTTTAAAGGTCAACACCAACACTTTGAATTGTGCTCGGAAACATACTGGGAGCCAATGTAGGTCTTTCAAGACCGGTGTTATATGGTCTCGGCGGCCGCTCCCAGTCACCAGTCTAGCTGCCGCATTCTGGATTAGTTGTAGTTTCCGGGTCACCTTCAAAGGTAGCCCCACGTAGAGCGCATTGCAGTAGTCCAAGCGGGAGATAACCAGAGCATGCACCACTCTGGCAGTCTGCAGGCAGATAGGGTCTCAGCCTACGTACCAGATGGAACTGGTAAACAGCTGCCCTGGATACAGATTTGACCTGTGCCTCCATGAACAGCTGTGAGTCCAAAATGACTCCCAGGCTGCGCACCTGGTCCTTCAGGGGCACAGTTACCCCATTCAGGACCAGGGAATCCTCCACACCTGCCCACCTCCTGTCCCCCAAAAACAGTACTTCTGTCTTGTCAGGATTCAACCTCAATCTGTTAGCCGCCATCCATCCTCCAACCGCCTCCAGACACTCACACAGGACCTTCACCGCCTTCACTGGTTCTGATTTAAAAGAGAGGTAGAGCTGGGTATCATCCGCATACTGATGAACACCCAGCCCAAACCTCCTGATGAGCTCTCCCAGTGGCTGCATGTAAATGTTGAAAAACATGGGGGAGGGGACAGAACCCTGAGGCACCCCACAAGTGAGAGCCCAGGGGTCTGAACACTTATCCCCCACCACCACTTTCTGAACATGGCCCAGGAGGAAGGAGCGGAACCACTGTATGACTGCCCCCAGCTCCCAGCCCCTCAAGACGGTCCAGAAGGATGTTATGGTCGATGGTATCAAACGCCGCTGAGAGATCTAGCAGAACTAGGAAACAGCTCTCACCTTTGTCCCTAGCCCGCCGGAGATCATCAACCAGTGCGACCAAGGCAGTTTCAGTCCCATGATGAGGCCTGAATCCTGACTGGAAGGGATCCAAATGGTCCGTTTCTTCCAGGCGTGCCTGGAGTTGTTCAGCAACCACTCGCTCAATCACCTTGCTCAAGAATGGAAGATTTGAGACTGGGCAATAATTGGCCATCGTGGCCGCATCTAAAGATGGTTTTTAAAGAAGTGGTTTAATAACCGCCTCTTTCAGCGGGTCTGGGAAGGCTCCCTCACAGAGGGAAGCATTCACCACCCCACAAAGCCCATCGCCCAGTTCTTCCTGGCTAGCTTTTATAAGCCAGGATGGGCAAGGATCCAGGAGACAGGTGGTTGGCTTCACTCGTCCAAGCAGCCTGTCCACATCCTTGGAGGT
This sequence comes from Podarcis melisellensis, assembly GCF_964234715.1. Taxonomy (NCBI): domain Eukaryota; kingdom Metazoa; phylum Chordata; class Lepidosauria; order Squamata; family Lacertidae; genus Podarcis; species Podarcis melisellensis. The sequence goes on from NC_138543.1 coordinate 25,663,496, forward strand.
AACAGATTGGAATTGATCCCACACAACTTGACTAGACAGGACTCTAGCACTCTCCCGCCCTGGCCCTGATCCCACGGTGGAGTCTACTTCTTCCTGAATCTGTTTTCTGCAGATGCAATAGAGGCGGCGAAGAAGGTCTTCCGTTGCTATCGCCACTTGGTAGGCTCGACGTTGAACTCTAACCTGTGTCCGGTCAGATTCGGAATGAGTTATCTGCCACCAGCGCTCTAGCCGTCTCAACGATTGTTTCATTGCCCTCAGATCCATGGAAAACCATGGGGCTGTCCAGGCTCCATGCAATTGGAGAGGGCGCTTCGGAGCCAAACAGTCAATAGCCCTGGTTAACTCCACATTCCAGTGGGCCACCAGGGAATCGGCTGAAAGGCCATCAACATGGGATAAAGCATCCCCTACCACTCTCTGGAAACCATTTGGATCCATTAAGTGGCAGGGGCGGACCATCTGAATCGGTCCCACCTCCCTGCAGAGGGGATGGGTCACAGAGAAGTCCAGTTGCACCAAATAAGGGATCGAAAGTGACGTTCAGTGATTGGATAGTTTTAGAAAATTGTTACAGTTATGTTGTACTGGAGCTCTATATAAGCAGGCTGACTGAACCCTACAGTTCAGTTCTGTTCTGGCCTCTGAATAAACAAGAGCTGTTTGAAGAATCACTGTATTGTCTGATATGTTCACCCACAATTTAACAGCTACCTGGGTCTTTGATCTTATCCAGCAGGACTCTTTTTATGCTAAACGAAAAACCATCTCATTGCTTTTAAACCAGCTGACAAAAGGGATCTACAGGCATCCCCGCACCTCTGTAACTGTAGAAAAAGCCCCGTGAATGTTTTGTTTTGTAGATTTTTAGCAACCCATAATACAAAAACAACTGTAGTTAAAGTAATAACAAACCATTGCCGGTGGGGCAGAAGATGGCACTAATCAACACTCTATCAACACAGGTGTAATTGCTCAAGTGCAATAAAGAGATTGGGATCAGGCTATGAGAGCATGTGCTCCCGACTCTCTCCTCAGAGTTCAGCCAGCTTCAAACTCTGATAGAATGCCACCATGGATGGAAGGCCAACATTTAGCCATGATTAATGTTGGTGTATGTAACCTGCTGCCTTGGGAGATGAGTGCTGGAGAAGAAGGAGAAGAAGAGTTTGGATTTGATATCCCACTTTATCACTACTCTAAGGAGTCTCAAAGTGGCTAACATTCTTCTTTACCTTCCTCCCCCACAACAAACACTCTGTGAGGTGACTGAGGCTGAGAGACTTCAGAGAAGTGTGACTAGCCCAAGGTCACCCAGGAGCTGCATGTGGAGGAGTGGGAAAGCGAACCCAGTTCCACCGCTCTTAACCACTACACCACACTGGAGAAGAAAAGGCTAAGGCGTAAACCCTAGACAAATCCAGAGTGGTCCCTAAGATGGTTGGATGGCGCCTGGTGTGCATCTCTCCAGCAACTCCTGCAGCCAAGCTGGTGCCAAATGTATTGCTCTGCTTTCCTTTGGACTACACCAGTGAGGTTGAGAGGGGTGTCCTGTCATCAGGGCAGCCCAGGAGCTACCTCCACGCTGCCCAGGTCTGTGCCCCAGAAAGGTCACTTCCATGCTGCTAATGCAGCAAAAACAATGTGGGAGGCAGCAGTTTCAAGTTACAGGTCTCTGGAGCCACAGAAGAGCTTTGCAGGTTTTAAATCTGCTGTTGGGGCTTCCCCCTGTTTCAGTTGAGCTACCAGGCTCTCGATCTCTGTCCTTGTTACAGGGACCCACGTTGGGAGGTTCACTATGTTTAGAGGGATTTGGCCTCTCCTACCATCACTGTCCTTGTACAGTTCCTGAAAATGTACCTCCCAGATCCTTGATGGGATATGACATTCTGTCATTGGCAATCTGTTAGTTTGGGAGAGTCTTGTTGTATTCCAGAAGTGAGTGGGATTGTTGGATTTGGCTGCCTGAATGACCCGTGTCCAGTTATTTCTTAGTGCTCTTCTCCTGATCTCTCAGTCTTGTTTTAAAAAAGCTCCAAATGTTAGATCTTACCCTGGTCCAGAATGTCTGGTGCAAAGCTTGCTTTTAACAAGCTTGTTTTAGGTGGTTTTATGTAAGCTAGATTATCCTTTAAAAGAATTGAAGCACAATTGAGCTTTTGTCTCACAAACTGCTTCATGTCTTAAAATAAATATTTCTTTGAGGAGATATAATATAATTTCTAAAGATTGCTCTCAAAAGAGAAGACGTGAATAAGACAATAATAGTTTTGCTTTTGTGACATTTTCTTTTAAGACAGCAGAAGTAGAAGCATTCAGCACTCATAATAGGGTAAGATGTGTTTGTGTGTAGCTAAGTAGATAGGTAGATATCAATCTATATTAATATTGGGGTTACTTTACTATGCAATGGGTCCTGATGGGAAAAAATGACATGTGTTTTGTGTTTTGTTTTTTTAATCATATAATTTTGTTCCAGCCACATTATCTCAGCATCATGTTAGTTAATTCTTCTGACTAACAAAACTAATCTATAACCTGTTAATTGCATCTATTCTTGCTGTGTTGTGTCTCATCGAGCAGGATGTTTACTGGCCAGGAAACATAACCAAGCAATCATTTTCATCTAGAACCATTTTTCTCCTATTTAGGGTGGTGCAAAACATTGTTTTTCACTTGAATTGCTGATTGCAGCATTTTATTCTCCCCACTGAGTGGTGGTAAATGTAGAATCCCACCCAGCCCAATCTTAGAAAAATCAATATACTAGTGAAATATCTGTGAAACAGTAGGAATATGTATGAGTGGCTTACTCATCTATATATGCCCCATGCAATCTTGATCCCTTCTTTTTAGGCCTGCTAATTATGGCAGTCTTTGCCTGGTTTTTTAGGGCGAGGTGTGTTGATTGGCAGGCATGCCAATAGGTATGAGTTGAGGCTGGGAATGATTGTAATGGCTGCTGCTGACACAAAGGCACTGATGACTTCCTAAAATTGGGGAAATCCCCCCCAGTGAGGGTCACTTATATCAAGGGTGGAGAATCTGCGGTCCTCCAGATATCATTGGACTACAACTCCCATCATCCCAGACAATTGGCATGCTATCTGGGGCTGATACAGATAGAAGAAGAATCAAAGTCTGGAGGACCACAGATTAGGCTCACCTGTCTGAGTCCTTGGAAGAAGAGGTAGTTAGGGAGCTCTGTTCTAGATGATAGCTTCCTCGAACAGTCTCCACGGACTTTCCTTTCAATAGTACTACTCTCACCACTTTAGCAGAACAGTTCCTGAAGAAATGGGCAAGTGCCTTAAGAAGGCAAGGGACATTGTTCAGGACGATAAGCATCCATAATTTGTTGCAGGACTAGCTAGAAGTTTTACTAGCAAAGTTATCTTGTTTTGTAAGCCTCAGACCTTTGAAAATCAATGACCCATAAATGCACAAGAATCTTTTTGGACCAAAGAGCTGGTATACAGGAAGGACTGTCCAGCATTCATAACCCACTCTGGTCCTTTGTGTGTCTCATGAATGCAATCCAGATGCACTACAGTGGTACCTCTAGTTATGACCTTAATTTGTTCTGGAGGTCCGTTCTTAACCTGAAACTGTTCTGAACTAGAGGCATGCTTTCGCTAATGGGATACTCTTGCTGCTGCTGTGCCGCAGGCACACAATTTCCATTCTCATCCTGGGGCAAAGTTCTCAACTCGAGGTGACTCTTCCAGGTTAGTGGAGTTTGTAACCTGAAGCGTTTGCAACCTGAGGCATTTGTAACTCGAGGCACCACTGTATAGGCATTAATTCCAACAATCCAGTATGTTCACTTCACCCTCCCTTTCCCAATCCATTTTGCTTAGCCAGGTGCTCCTCCTCCAGCCTACACCGCTGTGCTTGAGTAGCCTACACCTGGTAGCTGTCAGGGCTAACTTCTTTGAAGCAGACAGACAGAAAGGGCTTTCTCTCTTCACTTTCACTTGCAAGTGCATCTGCTGCCGCAGATGAAGGGCCTGTTGCTGCCTACTAACGGACCAGGGAGGGAAGGGCAACAAAGACTCTCATAAGCAGTGGGAGGAAGCAGGCAAGGGATTCAGTGGTCCTGAGGAGAGAGATTAGCAACATCAGGTATAGGCTGGTGGAAGCAAGTAAATTAGGGAGACCGGAAGTAGCAATTCCTGCATTTCAAGGGGTAAGGCAAGATGACCTTTGTTGTTCCTTCTGACTCGACACTTCTAGGATTCCATGACCTAAAACAGTGACTATCCTCTGTATTATGTTAGAGTTTCTTCTGCTCCTCCTATGTACCTTCCCTGACATTTTAGCTTAAGGTAAGACCGAAAAGAGCCTTCCTCCTAGATACTGACATCTGTTTAATGCAATCTATATAAACATCTATGTAAGAAGAACAGTTTTAAAATCTGCCTGGAACAATTACAGCGCTATGCAATGTTATAGCACAGATATAGACACCCACCCACACCAAAATAAAAGGGCCCGGGGAGATCAGAAGCTTTGCTTTCCACTGATCTTAGGCAACCAGAGCTCTTGTAAAGAAACCCAGCCGGTAGAGGCCTATTATATACTATTCTACGTTTAGAGGATAAATCCAGAAGCACGTCTTTGCTTGAAAGAATTAAATTACTGCTATGGAAAATGTATGATACTAAAACCAAGTCCTAAATAATAGATCTGCATTTACATCAAGTTCACTGAAGTAGGAGCTAGCTTTGCAAAGGAGGTGTGGGATGTGGCGCATGAGAAGTATAATGCTTTCATTTGTGAGAAGATTTTAATTTGGCTCAGACTGAAGGAATGACAAGTTATTCATTTCTTTGAACCATCTCTGTGTCATGTAAAAGTTCTTTCTAATGTGATTCAGAGAGAACAGCAAAACGTATTTCTAGTATCCATCCTGATAATAACTTTGAATTCGAAATAACTGTGGCAAATGTTTACATCCTTCTATCTATTTTGCCCAAAGATCGCTCTAGAAAGCGTCATGGTTAAGCTGCTTCGGAGAAAGCTGCCAAGTTTATTAGAGTGAAGAAATCTGCAAATGTGTGAAGAGCTACTTTGTAATGCTGGGGTGTTGTTGTAATGAGCTCATTAATGAAAAGTGTAAAGCTTTGTATTCCTCCTGATGTGTTTATAATCTCTGCAACATTATCAATTTTGCGCATTGAGTCTCCCCATGAGCTGCCTCTGGGAAGATTTGTATTCTCTCTTGATTATACTGCAGCTGACCAAATAACATGGATGCATATGCAGAAGCTGCCTGCTGATGCTAGAATAGGTCATAAAGATGGTAGTCAATCACATTTAACATTCTGAAGTAGTTTCACTACTTCCACTTTCCAGTTTAACATTGCTGACTGAATATCCCTTCACTTGCTTGCTTGCATAGTATTAGTCCATTTATTTTTCACTTAATCTTTTAGGGAAAACTCTGGACTTCCACCACCATGTGTGTGCGCTAAGAAGTTTGTTGTCTGAAACTGCCCTTGACCTTGTTTTGTTATCTGGACTGTTTTATTGCCTGCCTGAACTTCATGCACACATTTCTATCACAGCCTTCGAAAGAGGCCTGAAGTGTTTTGCTCTTTCCATTTTCCTTCAGCTGATTTAGGCCTTCATTCAATGGTGATTGAAATTTGTACAAAATGCTGTTCAATTAGTGGTGGACTTGAGCAATCAAGTTCCTATCAGACCGAGTCCACTGACTCTGAGATTCTACTTACAAGCTGAGATTTATACCTTTTCATTATTGCTATCTGCAATCTTCCATGTTGCTGATTTGTAAGTCACCCAGTCCTGTATGATCATCCAACCACATCAATTTAGTCTTTTTTATATGTAGGAATCTGGGGAAAGCCAATAAAATGTTAATACATAATTTGTGACTGGTGTGATGCTACTTGATTCAAGCTCAGTACTCCAGCATGCATTAGATGATGAGATTACCTTTTGCAGTGGCCAGTAGGACCCATTCAATGGGATTTTAGTTTATCCAGAAGGCCAAATCCTATTACTGACTAAAGGTACATTTGCAAGCCCAGTCACTAATGCAAGTGTTTTCCTCCAAAGCGGATACTACTAGTTTTGGTAGAAATAATTAAGCACAAAAGTGGAAAGGATCGTCATTATTAAATAGATTAGGTTACTCCAAATTTATATAGTAATGCTTATTTTCTATCAGAGGTCACTGATCCCCATGGCTAACAAAATAAATTAAGCTTTGCTCATCGGGGGGAAAGCATGTCATTCTTAAATGGTTGCTACTACCATTTTCAGACAGGATCCTGGGAGATGCAAAATGAGGCTGTGAAGAAATAAATAATCAACATGACAAAGCTCTTCTAGGATAAGTTTTCGTGTGCCCTTGTTATTACCCATCCTGAGCTATTAGGAAAGGAAGGGCAGAACACTGAAATAGATAAATAAGACCAACTGGAGCAATAGAGACATGCACATTGTGCTTTTGACTGCAAAAAGATTGACCTTATCTTAGATACATTCAGAATGAGAGAAGACATTGTATGGCCCTTAGGCTATATCACTTCCCCCATCTTTCCCTGTGCCTCTTTCCTCCATTACTCTCAGGACAATTAGATGGTATTAATTGCCATGCACAGATAACTGTGGCTAGACTATGGCAGTCCATGTGTCACGCTCCGGGTTACAGGCAGTCAGAGTCCTGGCTTGGCACGACAGGAACGAGGTAGAGGTCAGGAAGCAGGAAGCAGGAATCAACAGTCCAGGGTCAGCATTCCAGGGGTCAGGAAGCCAAAAGTCCATGAATCAGAAACCAGGAGTCAGGAAGCCAAGGGTCTGAGAGTCAGGATACTAGGAGTCAGGAAGCCAAAGCACAGCTAGGTGGGTAGCGTGTTGCTGTGGCAAAAAGCCAGAGGGAAATGCTGGTCTTATATACCCCCTCCCAGCCCTTGCCATCAGGTGCTACAAGTCTTCTGTCAAGCCTCACCTGTGTGGCGCCTTCCCCTTCCAGGCCAAACTCAGGAAGGCCCCAGTCCTGTGAGACCCTATCAGTCAAAGGGCCTGGCTCCTACACACACTCCTGACACTATGGATGGTTGTGGTTGGGGCACCAACCAAAGCTGGTAGAAGGCACTTTTGAGCCACTATTATTACCTAGGCCTCCAGTGGCAAATATGGCTTGAAGAGGGCACCCAGAGTTCTACTTATATAGCCTCTTCACGAGGTCAGGGTGTGTTATTGTGTATGTCTATGTAAACAGAAGCAGGCTCCCCTCTTCACATGGTCACTCTCCTACCTGCAAAGGGTGACAGGGATTGGGAGGGCAGAACTAGTGGACCTGTGTGTGTAGGACTGGGCAATACTCCGATTTATTGTCTTAAACCAGTATGGTGTCCACATCATGATACCGGTTTCAGATTTTTTCAGCTACTGATACATTGCGGCTCCCCAACCACCATGATGTATCAGCAGCTCAAATTCCCTTTGCCTGAGCAGACAGGCTGCATCTTTCCTCTTGGGGCTGTCAGTCGCTGAAGGAAGAAAGACGCAGACATCTTTGAGGGAGCCCTGATGCCTTTCTGGCTTGTATGGCATTGCAGCTTCCTCAAACCACTCAGCTGGGGGAAGCATCAGGGCTCACTCAGCTGGGGGGGGGCAGGAGGCTTCTTCCTCCCAGCTAAGCGGTTTGAGGAGGCCCTGATGGCTCAGGGCTCACTCACTGCGTAGGGCTGGACGATGTTTCTCAGCTCCTACTTCCTCCCCTAATGTGGGGAGTGGAAGAAACAGCTAAGATACATTCATCATCATCGTCATCAACAACAGCAACATCACAACATTTGTACCCCACCCATCTGACTGAGTTGCCCCAGCCACTCTGGGCGGATTCCAACATATATAAAAACATGATAAAATATTACACATTAAAAGGCTTACTTATACAGGGCTGCCTTCAGATGTCTTCTAAAGTTTATGTAGTTACTCATCTGTCAGTATTTAGCTGATGATATATCACAATGTTGAAAACCAGATATCGTCCAGCTCTATTTTTGTGCCACACCCCTCAGATTTTAGGTTACACCACACAAGAGGAACCCTTTTCAGCCCAAAGGCTGCATTCCCTTCTGGGCAACTGTCGGTCAGCATCATGCCTGTAGTGGGCAGGGCCAGAATTTTACCTCTGCACAGAAGGCTACTTTTTACACACACACACACACACACACACACACACACACACACACACCATCATTATCAGTGCTGGACACATTCCAGCCAGGCAAAAATCCTCAAGAAGAATGTGAATCGATGAGACGAGGGGTGTGTCTTAGGAGGGATTAGGGCCCAGGGAGATTCGCAGGAACCAGATAAAGAGGCTGAGAGGGCTGCCTGCGGCCCCAGAGTCTGAGGTTCCTTAGCCCTGGTAGACACAGTTCCCTGAATACTCAAAGAAGACTATCAAAGAACCAAATATTAGGGTTGCTGGACAAAGCAAATATGCAGCAATTCATATATGTAGTCTGACTTGTGAGTTTGATCTTTGAAATCTACTCCTGTGTTGCAGGCACAGCATACAGTAGAAACATTTCAGCCACATTGTTCCTTGGACACCCTTTTAACATCAAGATAAAACCCTGAAGGATACCAGGAGCACAGATTCATTGGCTCCTCACCATAAATGTCAATTTATCACATCTTTATCCTGGCACTTCGTGAGATCTGGCATGGTGTCATGTCATAATTCCATTTTCCTCAAAGAGAAAAACTGAGCTACCTTGAAATTTCGCAGTAAATCTCCTACAGGCACTGCGCTTTGGCATTTACTGTGCAGTGCTCCCTTTGATTTAACAGGCATGCCCTGATAATATTTCTTTTCTCCAAATACTTGCTCATCTCCAGTTTTAAAACAATTTATACGAGTGGCTCTTTTTTATTGCTTTGGGTAGCTTGCTGCATGCATTGCGGTGTCACACCTTGCAACACAATATTTAAGGATGGCTTTTGGGGGATTTTTTTTTTGTCTGTTTGTTTTAAAACACTGCTCCCATTAGTTTATAGCTCTGGAAGAGTCATCCTGTGGGACACACACAAAGATAGTAAACATTTTTAGGCAATGGTGGCCGTTTTCTCTTCAAATAGCCCTTTGGGGGAAAAGAAAAATATGGCTGTGTTTATTAGTAATATAAACTATCCAAATTACTTGTTTTGGGGCCTTGACTCTATTCAGACTGAGCATGGATTATGCTGAAATTGCACAGAGCTAAAAGCCTAGTCAAGAGACGTGGGTGGCGCTGTGGGTTAAACCACAGAGCCTAGAGCTCGCCAACCAGAAGGTCGGCGGTTCAAATCCCCGCGATGGGGTGAGCTCCTGTTGCTTGGTCCCTGCTCCTGCCAACCTAGCAGTTCGAAAGCACGTCAAAGTGCAAGTAGATAAATAGGTACCACTCCGGTGGGAAAGTAAATAGTGTTTCCGTGCGCTGCTCTGGTTCGCCAGAAGCGGCTTAGTCATGCTGGCCACATGACCCAGAAGCTGTACGCTGGCTGCCTCGGCCAGTAAAGCGAGATGAGCGCTGCAACCCCAGAGTCGTCTGCAACTGGACCTAATGGTCCTTTACCTTTACCTTAAAAGCCTAGACAAGACTTGGGTTTCCTGAGTGCAGTGTTGGGACAGTATTATCTGCCAAATTCCCTGGGAACAGTCTGTTGGGTGGGTGTGATGGTGGGTGATGTTAGAGCCAGTGAGAAGTGGAGCCTGGGCCAAAGGTGAGCATGGCTAGATCCAAAAGTATTTATTTATTGAATTTATATCCTGCCTGTTTCCCCTAAATATCCTCTCTGGGACACAAGCCTGGGCAGTGTATATGGCGGTCCTGGGCTGCCCAGACAACAGGACCTCCCTCTCAGTCTCGTTGATGTAGCCCAAAGGAAAGCAGAGCAATACGTTTGGCACCAGCTTGGCTGCAGGAGTTGCTGGAAGGAGGCATACAAGGCGCCATCCAACTGTCTTAGGGACTCCACTCCGGATGTGTGGAGAGTTTACTCCTTAGCCCTTTCTTCTCCTGAAGATATCCTGCAAGGCAGCAGAGATTTAGGATCAGAGTACCTTTATCTGGAGTGCATATATTTGCTGGGATTGTACTCCATAAACGATGTCGGTGCTGACTTTGTTGCACATTTTACAGTGCAGTACCATACGTGTCTGCTCAGAAGCAAATTGTATTGAATTAAATGCGGCTTACCCTAAAGTAAGTAGGTTCAGCAACATAGGAAACTGCTGAGTTAGAATACTAGTCCACCCAACCAGTGTTGTTGACAATAAGAGGAATTGGCTTTCCAGGGTTTGATACGGGAGACCCCCTACCCTGTGATTGAACCTGAGAGCTTCTGCATGGAAAACAGATATTCTACCACTGCCCTATGACCCTTCCCCTGTATATGATGTCAGCCTTATTATACTAAGAACTGCTTATCTTACAAGATTATATGATTTTCTTGCAGCACATACTTGGCCAAACAACATTTCAATGTGGCTCTGTCCTGCTCTGACATTTATTGATTCAGCAAATAAAGGCACAATCTAAACAAAATCAGTTTATAATATCAATAATTTTAGATTGCAAAGGTTTACTAAAAAGAACCAAGATCTATAGCTTGGGATACTTTCTAAGTAATAATGCAATTTGAGGGAAATATAGACACATATTAAGGATTTATTCGACTGCTTCTAAATTATTCTTTGCTCATGCAGTGAATAGAAAACTCTAGGCTGCATAAACTTCACCTTGTCCCCATATGCCTTTATTCCTCCTGGAGAATGCAGGTTTAATTTCTCTCACCTTTTTGAGAAAATTAGATCCTTGAGCGCCTGTATAATTTTGCTCACTTTACATTGTACTTTCTGCAATTATAGAATCTCCTATTTATAATAACTAACTCTGAAAATTTCTCACTGCAAATTAGATTTTGTGTATATGACGTGATAAACTACTTTGTACAGCACGCAGTATAACAAAATAATTCCTCTCATTATTTTAACACAAAATGCCTCTTGCAGAGGGAGGGAATGGTAGTCTCTTGGCATGAATAACTTATTATTCCAACCACGCACTTTATGTGCATTGTTCTCGGGCAATTTCATAAAACATTCTTCTGCTGTGCGCCATCTATACGCAATAATACAATGCAAACATATTAGCTTTTAAAACAGTATATCCAGGGCAAGGATAAGGCAACCAGCTCTTTCACTCCAACCTTATTTGCCATTGTGAAAAGTACTATCAGTGAAATCACCTCCTTTTCCTGCCAAACAGTTAATATGTGGAACTTCCCCTGAGTGATGCCATGCTTGGTGCTGCATGTATGACTGGCTCACCCACCTCTTTCAGAGAGGAAGATGAAAAAGGCTTTGTGATGTGCAGCTAGAGGATTGCCTCATGCCTTCTTCATTCTGTCTAGTACACTAACCGGCATGAGAGCTTATTGGTAGCAGGGCTTAAGCAGAGGGCATGGTGCCCACATTACACTGCTATTCAGTAGGCCAGGAGTGAGGAGTTTCAGGTGCAGAGTCCAAATACAGCACTCCAGACTTCTCTATCTGGCCCATCCCAGACTATACTCCTTTACTTTGCACCCTGAGTGTTTTTCCTTGACTGGAATGAACTTGGTTCCATAAGACACAGCAGTGGCCACCAACTTGGATGGCTTTCAAAGTGACAACTTCATGGAGGACAAAGCTGTCAATGGCTACTAGTCATGTTGGCTATTTTCTCCCTCCACTGTCAGAGACAGTACAGTGGTACCTCGGGTTAAGTACTTAATTCATTCCAGAGGTCCGTTCTTAACCTGAAACTGTTCTTAACCTGAAGCACCACTTTAGCTAATGGGGCCTCCTGCTGCTGCTGTGCCACCAGATCACGATTTCTGTTCTTATTCTGAAGCAAAGTTCTTAACCTGAAGCACTATTTCTGGGTTAGCGGAGTCTGTAACCTGAAGCATATGCAACCTGAAGCGCAGGCAACCTGAGGTACCATTGTATGCTTCTGGATACTAGTTGCTGGAAAATACAAGTGGGGAAAATGCTGTTGAGCTTGCAGGCATCCTATAGATATCTGATTGGCCCCCTACGAGAGCAGGTCCTGAACTAGATTGAGCGTGCAACCCAAGAGTCGTCCGCGACTGGAACTAACAGTCAGGGGTACCTTTACCTTTTTTATTTATGTTCTCACATTATCTTCTGACAATGTCACTCATCATTCAATGTTACACTGATGAGACTGCGAGAACCCCCAACTCAGGAGAAGCTGTGTGCTCCTATAAGACTCTGCCTGCGTACAGGAGCTCCCAAATTGTGACAACTGGGTCTTAATATATCCAGAAATTGTAAACATAAGGGAATCAGTTTTCCATGACTACCATCCAGGTATATGCTTTTGCTCATAAATACTGATACTTTATTACAGTGTCAAAAGGAAGTTTGAAAGATGATTTCAGTGTGCTCAGTGATCTTAATGAATTCCAAGCATCTGGTTTATTTATCTATTTTCTTTTTACCAGGGGGGAATAAGCTCATTTAGGTAAACATCTCATTTACAACAGAGGCCCTAAGTAATACATAATGATAGACAACTATTAAAATGTTGTACTCCCAGTGTTTGGTATTCACAACACAATCATTCAGGAAATTCTGATTCAGTATATGATTATATTCATGCTAGTTGTCTCAGATTATGCTTCTTCTAAAGTGTTTTCAAAATGTTTTGCTTGGCTAATCACCTCAAGTTAAAATTAGTCAGGCTTCGCGCAGGATTTTGTATCAGGCACAACTCACAAGCTTTTCTTTTATTTTCAGGATGAAATATTATAATAATGGAATTAATCCCCTCCTCCCACAGCTTCTTAACTACATCACTGCCATGAGCAAAGCCTTCCTCATCAGGCAATACATCCCACAATAGCCACATAAAATATAAAAATGCATTAATTATCCTAGCCAGTTGTTTGCCGCGAGAGAATATGAAGCCACAAGAGCATTATGACAAGGTAATAATGATACAACTGCAAGCCTTGCTCAGTGGTAGAGTGCTTGCTGTGTATGTAGATGGGAGAGACTGAACCTTGAACCTTCTAACACTGGGATGGGAATTCTCAGGTCCAGGAGCCAATGCCAGCACTCCATGCATCTCTAGCTGGCCATTGGGACTCTCCACTGAGAGTAGCCAAAACTAACAAATTCACCCATCCCCACTTGAACACATTGGGACTGGTTTAACTGCAAAGTATATTCTTGCTCTGGCTCTGATCCCTGTGCAACATCTTGTTATCATAGCTGACTGTAATTGGCTAATCTATGACTAGCTCTTGTGAAGTATGAAGTAAGAACTGAACTGCCACACTTAAAAAGTGATCCCTTGTCCTCTGCACAAGGTAAACATCTTCAAGACATTAATAATAAATAATAATATTTTTTAATTTATACCACGCCCTTCCCGGTTCAGAAAACCGGGCTCAAGTTGGCTAACAACAAATTTAAAACACTTAATTGTAATACAACATAGAAACAGCATAAAATACAGTATAAAAGCATGAATAACAATAAAAATCAAAAATCAATTTGGGGGAAATCCATCCAATAAGCATTAGATAGTCACCAGGGCTAGCTGGCTGAATTAGTCCTACTTGGGCCAGCAAGGAGGCCGGGGAGAATTAGCTGCGGGGTCTCAGAGCGGGTAATCTTCATAAAAGGGGAGGGGGAGGGAAGAGAAGTGAAATAAAAGATCAGGCTGAATTCAAATTAAAGGCCAGGCGGAACAGCTCTGTCTTACAGGCCCGGCGGAAGAAGGTTAAATCCTGAAGGGCCCTAGTCTCATGGGACAGAGCATTCCACCAGGTCGGAGTCATCACTGAAACCCTGGCCCTGATGGAGGATAGTCTGACTTCCTTAGGGCCCAGGACCTCTAAACTATGGTTATTCATGAACCTTAAGGTCCTCTGCGGGGCATACCAGGAGAGGTGGTCCTGTAAATATGAGGGCCCTAAGCCACAAAGGGCTTAGATTCAGGTAGGTAGCGGTGTTGGTCTGACACAGTCAAAATAAATAATTTTTTTTAAAAAAATTTATCTTCAAGACATGACAAAGTTGACTCTGATGGCTCTGATCACCTGCTGAAGATAGGCTTATGCCAAAGACCCTTTGCTTCTTAAATCAACAGGTAATCAGAGCTGATTGGTACTTATCATTTGCTTGGCCAGGAAGGAATTCCCTTTGACCACAGCTCTGGAGATACAGCTTTCTATGGCACTTCCAGTTCAGTGGAAGGGGTGCATAATTTTAGCAATTGCTTAGTTCAGGAAGACAAGACTCCTGTTACTTGCCCTGCATTTATCTCAATGCATTTCTTAGGAAGATATGGCCTGCCTTCTAATATATCTGTCCAAGTCCTAACTGAATATCTGCTTTTGTTGTATCTATTGATTTAGTTGCTCTTACTTTTTTTCCACATTGGGTGCATCAGTGCTTTCCCTTAAGTTCCATCAAGTTTTTAGACTCTTCTGCTAGTATAATTGACTTATTTTTGTTACATACATAGGATGAATGTACTATGTTACAAGCCAGCAAGTATCATCATGTAGATTTCAGATGTTCCTTAAGGCTCCAAATGCCTGGTAGCAATTTTTGCAATGATAACTTTACATTGTCAGGAGACAGAACTTGGCAGATTCTGTGACCTCCTTTTTGCAGTGGGTGGAGGCATTTTAAAGCAAAGTGGCCTGATAGGCAAGATCTATTTATAGCAAATCTCATTAGGAAGCCACATAGGCCAGGCATTTCTATAGCACTTCATGTCATGCGATATCCTACTGGGAAATTTCCTAAGGCAAGAGTTAGAGGAATTCCAGTGAAGAAAACTCTACAGAATATTATTAATGTCCATTTTAAGTAGTCTTAGTTACTACGAGGGCCTGCTCCTTGTTAATTAATTAAAATATTTATGCTCAATTCCAATTTCTATTCCAGTTGGGACCCTCAAGGCACCTGAGTCATATTAAAAGCAATAACATACAAATAAACAATCTAAAATGGGAATAGCCAGATAATAGCAAAACAGCAATCATCACATCCATTTTAAAGACAAGCACGCTTACTGAATCATGAGCTTTCATGAGCTGGAACCCACTTTATCATTTTCATGAAAGGACTTGGAAAGTTAATACATGCATAGGAATGGGGTGATGGAAACAGTTTTACACAGTGGAGCAAAAAGCCAGAGAAGCATGTGCAATAAGAAAGACAGCAGCCCTCTTCAGCTATCCAGATTGAATGTGGAAAGATAGGAAGTATACAAAGGTCCAGACACAATTCAAAGTGTTGGTGCTGACCTTTAAAGCCCTAAACAGCCTCGGCCCAGTATACCTGAAGGAGCGTCTCCACCCCCATCGTTCAGCCCGGACACTGAGATCCAGTGCTGAGGGCCTTCTGGTGGTTCTCTCACTGTGAGAAGTGAGGTTACACGGAACCAGGTAGAGGATCTTCTTGGTAGTGGCGTCTGCCCTGTGAAATGCCCTCCCATCAGATGTCAAGGAAATAATAAACAACTATCTGACTTTTAGAAGACACCTGAAGGCAGCACTGCTTAGG